>NC_052153.1:161063783-161728625 GCF_902713615.1 Scyliorhinus canicula
GTGGGGAGCACATAAAATAAGCACGTGGCCAGCCCACCACCTTCCCAGCCATACCTAACATATTTCCCCCATATTACAGGAGACACGGTTAAGTCAGGCAACCTGCCTGCCCTTAGGTCTACTGGGTCCCTTAAGTGAGCAATTATCTGCCACTGAAGGGGCTTAGCTTTCATTGCAAGAGCTGCTGGTGGGCAGGGAAGGGGAGGGTACCTCTTTTGGGGGTCCTCTGTGTCCATTGGGGGCATACCTCCCATGTTTATACCCCCTGTTTGTTTCCCCGCCCACCCCTGTCCCCACTCCCATCGCCACCCCTCGCCGTGCCTGCCCAATCCCGGATTTACCTGAGTTCCAGAGCTGGATTCTCCATCCCTCGATGCCAAAATTGCGTTCAGCGACGGGGCGGAGAATCCGCTTTGGTGCCGAAATCTGGAGCGGCACTGATTTTTAACTTCCCCACCCCCGAAAATCAGCGTACTCATGGAGTACGCTGCGCCGAGTATCCACCACCCCAGGCCATTGCCTGAGGCCCTCCCCGCGATGCTCCGTTGCCGACCGAGCGAATTCCCGACGGCTTGGGACTCATGTGGTCTCACCGTCCGCGATCCTCGCGTGGCAGCTGCGGACTCAGTCCGGGGCCGCCACAGTCGGGGGAGGGCCGATCGGAGGTCTTCATTTGGGGCCGGGGGCAATGTGGGCGGGTGGTCCGGGGCAAGGGAGCGGCCGATGCGGGGCACTATTTTGCTCGTCCAGGTCCACGGTCTGAGTGCCATGGAGCACACGCGGCCTCTGACCCGGAAGTGCTAGGGGCCTTATCGGCAGGTAGAGCTGCGAGCTCTATGCTGGCTCCCTGCTAGCCCCCAACAAAACGGGGAATCCATGGCCTTTTGATATCAGTTTGCCTGGCATAAAAGACCACAATCTTCCAGACGGCGTGGGGACTTATTCCCAAAAACAGAGAATCCAGCCCCCGGCATTCATTTGCAGTTCTTTCTCGGGACTGCTTGTAGCCCCAGGAATGGCCACGACTCACCTCTGGTGCTGTTGGGAATACAGAGCTGTTGGCAAATTGAATCTGTCCCATTGTTAGCTGCCTTTCTTTTTTTATATAATAATCTTTATTGTCACAAGAAGGCTTACAGCAACACTGCAATGAAGTTACTGTGGAAAGCCCCTACTTACCACAATCCGGTGCCTGTTCGGGTACACAGAGGGAGAATTCCGAATGTCCAAATTACCTAACAGCATGTCTTTTGGGACTTGTGGGAGGAAACCGGAGCACCCGGAGGAAACCCAAGGTCCAATTTCAACCAGACCAATATCTTGGGGGTGCATCACGTTACTGTTGGCGATGCCCATTTTGTGCAGGAAACCAGTGCGAGTCTCTCCCCCCTTCCTATGTGCCAGGGTAGAAGAAAGAGAGCGAGGCTGGAGAGATATGTGGGTGGAAATGTTACAGTGACTCACCCTTCTGATTGTTCTCTGGCTACATCCAAACAGGATCCATAGCTTGTGTATGAAGATCCAAAAGGATAATAACATGCATTTCGGAAGGGAAAGCCTAAAAGAGCATACCATTTTTTTTAAGTAACACATTTGAGTTAAGTAACACATTTGAGTTATTTTCGCACAAACTGGCCTTTTGCCATATGAGCAATAACAGTTGTCATTTTATGATGAAATCGCCAGTACAACGTTGCACTTTAGTTGTTACCACCAGGTGGTGTCATTGCTTCACTTTCCTGTAGCACTCACTGGGAAGAATGACATGACCATAAACATCATACTCCATAATTGTCCCCGGACCTCAAGCTCCTGTTCATTTCCAGTCCAGTTCTTTGATAGGGAACACTTAGTGAACATCCATTGAAAAAAGTTACATCAAAGAAATGTAATAATGGACTAGCTGTGAGGAAGAGAATAGTTTGGCCATGGTCATTGTATATTCCTACAAAGGGGATAGGTAGGACAAACAAATCTGGAACTCGCTGAATAACAAAAAGAGATAAAGATGAAGATGAAGAAGAAAAAGTGTGCTTATGACCGATATTAGATGGATAATATCACTTAGAATCAGTTTGAATGTGAGAAGGTCCAGAGGGGAATTGAAAAAGTAAATGAGAAATAAAGAGAAAGTTTGAGAAGAGACTGGGAGTTAACATAAAAGAGAATCCAAAAGTTTTCTATAGGTATGTAACTAGTAAAAGGGTGTTAAAAGGAAGAGTAGGGACCACAAATAAGATTTACACATGGAGGCTGGGGGCATGGCTGAGGTATAGAATCATAGAATCTACAGTGCAGAAGGAGGCCATTTGACCCATCGAGCCTGCACCGGCCCTTGGAAAGAACCCCATTTAAGCCCACACCTCCACCCTATCCCCGTAACCCAGCAACCCCACCTAACCTTTTATGGACACTAAGGGCAATTTAGCATGGCCAATCCACCTAACCTGCACATCTTTGGGCTTTGGGAGGAAACCGGAGCACCCGGAGGAAACCCACGCACACACGGGGAGAATGTGCAGACTCCGCACAGTCAGTGACCCACGCCAGGAATCGAACCTGGGACCCTGGTGCTGTAAAGCAACAGTGCTAACCACTGTGCTATCGTGCCGCCCAATATTAAATGAATACTTTGTATCGGTCTTTACCAGAACACTTGAAAGGTTTAAAATTATGAGGAGGGCAGCCAACACTTATGTTGATGAAGCACCAGGTCGGGCTGAAATACATCCAAGCATCATTTTTGGGCCAGCCTGGCAGTGCCAACTGGGCACCCTGGCACTGTCTGGGTGGCACCCAGGTGGCACTGCCAGGCTGGCCCAAAAATGACGCAGAGCTCCTTCAATAGCGGGGCCGTTCTCGGCGCTGCCAACCCCGGAAACACCCAACTAAACGCGGCAGACATGGGACTCTGTTTTATTTCTGTTAAATCACGCCCCTTATTTTAATTGTGCATACTACTTTGGAATAAAGTGCAGAACTGGGCCTCTCCTCTCTGCAAGTTAAAGCACAAAGGCTCAGACCTTGCAGTAATATTGCCAATGAAACGGCCAATGTTGCCCTCCATCACTTGTCCTCTCTCGACCACTGATGATGGTTCAGTGACTTTGGTTCTGCTGTCTGGAATGTCCCCGCAGAGTTACCTTCACTTTATCACCTCCCTCCTCACTATCACAAACCTACTCAAAACTACTTTTGTCCAAAATGCCTTCTACACGCAATTCCACCCCCCACCCCCCTTTCTTAATTTCTCCACGCCCTCTCCCCCAACCTTGGCATTCACTGTGTTGTCTTCAGCATGACGATACTTTGAGTTCTCATCCTGCAAGTGTGAAGATGCAGGTTTCTGTGGCTGTCATGACTCTAGGGTCAACAAAGCGCTTCTTTTATCCACTGTGATGATCACTAGACCAATTTAATTTTTGGTATAGGAGAAGGAGAATATCGCAGAAGGAGACCATTCAACCCAGATTGCCTGTGTTGTGCAATTGGCACATCTGAACCCCCTCCCCTCCCACCTTGCCCTTTCCTTGTAGCTACAAATGTGTTTTATTTTACAATTCCTATTGTATCATACCATAAACATATTGAGGAGATGCAGCCATCACTTGAAAATATATCATTTCAGATTTTACTGAAAATCCACTTTTTTGTTTTACCTTTGCAGGATGCTGTTCAGGAGATGAAAGTTGTTCTTGGAGGGCCTATCTCTAAAGTAGCAGCACTGCAGGAGTGCATGTTACAGCAAAGTGATTCTGCTGGAATTACAGGTAAGCTGGCAAACAGAATGATATTCACAAGCAGCGGTGAGGACCTGCCATCCAGGAAACGTAGAAACATGGCCCATTGAGTCTGTGCTGGCTAAGAGCTAAACACTCTAATGCCACTCTCCAGCTCTTTGTCCCTAACCCTGTAGATCACAGCATCTCAAGTGTTTTTAAGGTGATGAGTGTTTCTGTCTCGCAGGTAGTGAGTTTCAGACTTCACCGCCATCTGGGAGAAAGAATTGCTCAACTCCCCTCTAATCCTTCTCCCACCATTGAGATCCACCACCCATGGCTCTAGATGTCCGCTGACAGATCTCTCCTTCCTATCCATTCTATCTAGGTCCCTCATAGTTTTATGACACCTCAATTAAATCTTTCTTCAGTCTCCTCTGGTCCAAAAGAAACAATCTCAGCCCATTCAACCTTCTCACATAGCTAACCTTCTCCAGTCCTGAAGCCGTCCTCGTAAATCTCCTCGTAACCCTCCCTTGTTGCGGTGAATTATCATCCCGGCACCTTTTCAGGACAGTCCCAGATCAGGAGTATCCCTCAGATGATTCCTCAAACTTGTGAGGACTAAGGTGGTTAGTTTTTGTCAGTCAGGAGTCTCCGTTTTTAAGATTATAACACAGTTTTCGGTTGTAAAATTTTAGTTGAGAGTGGGCTAAAATTATCAGTATAAACTCATTTGATCAAATCCTACTTGGTACTCTTTGTATACTTTGTAATCCTACTGTATGCTTCATCCGATGCCGGTGCTTATGTAGTTACTTTGTATACCTTGTGTTGCCCTATTATGTATTTTATTTTATTCCCGTTTCTTCCCATGTACTTAATGATCTGTTGAGCTGCTCGCAGAAAAATACTTTTCGCTGTACCTCAGTACAGGTGACAATAAACAAATCCAATCCAATCCAATTCTCTTTCCTGTCAGTCTGCTACAGAATGTGCTGATGTGCAGTTTTTGGTTGTGTATCTTTCTCATTGGGGATTTTCCTATTTCTATAAAAGACCCTGGTCTGTACATGCCAGGGTGTATAGTTAGGCACTGCCCTTTAAAAAAGTTGAATCTTTAAAAATTCTTTTGAAATGAACTCTTTTACTATTGTAACCCTTTATATTGGCCGTATTCTTTTACATGGCACCCTTCACATCGTCCTATCACATTCTTTCTGTAAAGCAGTGACTAGAATTGGACGCAGTGCTCTAGCTGCAGACTAACTCGTGTTTTATACGGTTCGAGCATAATCTCCCTGCACTTCTCCCCTCAGCCTCAGTCAATAAAGGAAATTATCCCACATGCATTCGAGACCACTTTATCAGCCTGTCCCTCTACCTTCAGAAATCTGTGCACTCTAAGGTCTCTGTTCCCCTCTGCTTCTCATTTATTGTGTGTTCCCTTGCCTTCTTTGTACTCCCCAAATGCATGATCTCACACTTCTCTGGATTGGATCTCATTTGCCATTTATTTGCCCATCTGACCACACTGTTGATATTGACACCTTTCTTCCTCATAACAACCACACAGCCAAAGTTCTGGTCACCACACTACAGGAAGGAAGTGATTGCACTGGAGGATGCGGAGGAGATTCACCAGGATGTTGCCGAGGCTGGAGCGTTTCAGTGACCAAGAGAGACTGGATGGGCTGGGGTTGTTTTCACTGGAGCAGAGAAGGCTTTGGGGGGAACCTGATTCAGAAGTATAAAATTATGAGGGACATAGATAGGGCGGATAGGAAGGTACTTCCTAAGTGAAGGGGCCAATAACCAGGCGACACAGATTTAAGGTAAGGGGCAGGAGGTTTAGAGAGCATGTGAGGGAAAAACCTTTTCACCCAGAGGGTAGTAGGAATCTGGAACTCACTGCCTGCAAGAGTAGTAGAAGCGGGAACCCTCACAACATTTAAGAAATGTTTAGATATGGAAAAAAATACTTCGAAAGCCTGAATCACAGATCAAAAGTTAGCCGGGCGCCCAGGAATCCAAATGAGAGAATGGGATTAATTTCCCAAGTTTCGCGAGGAATTTGTACATCCACCTGCATTGACACAGATTTAACTTATTACCTGAAAGACACTCCCTCAAGCACTGCACAAAGTATTAGCCTCAGTTATGCTCATGTCCTGATTTGGGGATGGATGCCTCCTTCTGACCTGAAGTGAGAGTGGCCCAATGAAATGAGCCTCATACTTGGGCCACAAACACCAGAACATTCTAATAGGAAGGAATGCCTCAGCTAGTTCCAATTATATGAATGCACCTGGTCTTCTTTCTTTCTTTCATATGGCCTTAGGAGCAGAGGTGGTTATCATCTTTTTATGTCAGGTTCACTAACCAGTCCAATGCCCTGCTGCAGAGAAAGTGTAACTTCAGGAAAACAATGCATCAGAAACTCATAAGCATGGATGTAAACACTGTGGATAAAAACACAAGAGAATCAGAAAGATATAAGAGCATTGACCATTGTTCTCCTATTAATATATTCTGTTATCTTTATGCCACTATCAGCGCTTCTTTAGCCTTTAATGCTACCATTAACACCCACTTTATCTTTGTCAATCTCTCCTGAGCGACCTATCTTTGACCTTCTATTCTGCCCCACCTCCTCCACCCCCCTCTCCAACTACATAATCCATTGCATTTCTACCCCTCTTCAGTTCTGAAGAAGAGCCATAATGGACATGAAACGTTAACTCTGTTTCTCTCTCCGCAGATGCTACCAAACCAGTTTATCCAGCATTCTCTGTGTATATTGTATAAGTGAATGTGTTATTTACTCAAAGCTGGTTTTCATTGCCACATTATACATGCAAAGGCATCAGACCTATGCAAATACCTCAAACCACTTATCAGATACTCACCAGTCATTGACCAGTCATCTGTTAGCTTGAGAAGTGCCGTGGTTTTCTGGGCTGTTACACATCCTTCATCGTCATATGCCCACGTATGTGAGTTCAAGTTGTTTCTTAATTTAGCACACTGTCAGAATGACATACTTAACAGGTTACATAGCATGCTTAAAGATAAGCTCTGTTAAATATGTGTTGCTATCCATGGGTCTCTTGCGAATCATAAATGTCACGCCTTATTTTCCCTTGCAATGGCATATTTATAACACCTTGGTCATTGAATGTCCACAACTGATAACTGGTAAAAACCATGTTTCCCTGTTCTCTGACCCTTCACATCTTTCTCGTGCATTGTTGCTTCCTGTTTACTGAAAGGTGACTGTGATTTATACTGAATCGCACGCAGCCTGGTTTGTTGTCCTGAGTGGATTGTGAGACATCCCTACATCCTTACATTGCGGGGGGGGGGGAATGTGATACAATGGGGAGGCCCGCTAATTATGTTAATGTATGGTAATGGGGTTCCCGACCTTTCATGGCATGAACCCCAAGATGTCATTGGTAGGGGCGAGGACAATCGAGCGAAGAAATCCCACTGGCAAGAAATCTGACTCAGGCCTCCCTCTTGATTCTCAGGCTTTGAACATTGTGTGAGCATCAGCAGCAATCCTCACTTCTGACTTTACAATGGAGAAGGTCATTGATGAAGCAGCTGAAGATAGTTGAGCCTGGGACACTCCCCTGGGAAACTGTTGACCCAGGACTGAACGGATCGGCCTCCAGCAACCACAACCACCTTCCTTTGTGCAGCCACTGTCTTTGGCAGATGCCATTGAGAGAAGTAGATTGGGAAGAAATATGTCAGTCAGGTTTTTCCCTCATGTTCTTTCACCACCTGCTGCAGGATTAGTCTGGTAGATATGTCGTACACCTTGATAGCTTGATTGGTAGTGGTGCTACCCAGCCAGTCTTGATGATGGACATTAAAATAAAATCCAAAACCAGAGTACACTTTGTGTCCATGGTACCCTCAGTGCTTCTTCCAATTGGTGTTCAGCATGGAGGATGTGATTCAGCAGCTGAGGGAAGGTATAAGATGGTAATTAGCCCCTTTGAGTCTGTTCAGTCATTCAAGGGGATATAGTGGTATTGTCACTGGACTAGTAATACAGAAACCCTGGGCAATGCTCTGGGGACCCTGGTTCAAATCCCATCAGGGCAGATGGTGGAATTTGAATTCAATAAAAATCTGGCACTAAAAGTCTAATGATGACCGTGAAATGAGTGGTGATTGTCATAAAAACCATCTAGATCACTAATGTCCTTTAGGGAAGGAGATCCGTCGTCCTTACCTGGTCTGCCTACATGTGACTCCAAACCCACAGCAGCATGATTGACTCTTAAATACCGTCACAGATGGGCAATGAATAAAGAAAAACAATTAAGTAAAGGCTGTCTGTATCCCAACTCCATTTAGCTACCTTTGTTCTATATCCCTCCATACCCTAACCGAAAGAAAAGTGACCATCACCTGTCTTTATCCTCAAAGCTCCCATAGAGCAACAATATTATTAAGGTATTGTTAATGTATTATTGAGGGGAACATTTTTCCAGCAAAAATAGAACAAAGAGATTACCAATTTTTTAAAAAAGATGTCATGTATGTGGATCAATTAACAGAAATGAGGGGTGAAGATTCAGGTTTTGGCTCCTCATTCATATCTGCTACAAATTCACGGCACGACAAAAGAAAGAGGCTCCAGGAAATGGTGATGCAATTCAGTCGAATGCCACAGCAGGTGAACTTAGCTGCTCTATTGTAATTTATCCGATGTTTCCATTCTGAGCACTGTAAATACCGGATTCAAAAAACTCCAAGGGCCGTATTTTCAAATCACATCAGAGGCGGTACCGAAGGCTGGATGGATGGCAAATTAAGATTGGAGAGTGGTGTGCTGAGTCACCGACATGTTCCTGCCTCTGCCCATTTTCGTTGAGGCAGATTTGTAGCGATAAAGGAGAAATTACTACCCGCCCACAAGCGACATGTTATTTTTTATTCTTTCATGGGATGTGAGCGCTGCTGACTAGGCCAGCGTTGTTGCCTATCCATAATTGCCCTTGAGAAGGTGGTGGTGAGCTCCTTTCTTGAACCTCTGCAGTCCCTGTGGTGTAGGTACACCAACAGTGCTGTTAGGGAGTTCCAGGATTTTGAACCTACGACAGTGAAGGAACGGCGATGTAGTTTCAAGTCAGGATAGTGTGTGGTTTGGTGGTGCACTTGCCAGTGGTGGTGTTCCCACCTGCTTAATTGCATAGCAAGCATGTCCTGTAGCCATATCCTTCAAAATGATTGGCCATATCCGTCAAAATTGCATTCCAAAGTCAGGTGCAAAGCTGTGCAGTGTCAATGCTCCAAAATGCTCCTTACATGAGGGTCCCAAAATGAAAATTCAGTCCTTTGTTTCAACTAAAAACTAACATTGCTTGGAAAACAAAAGTAATTTTAAGAGAATTAGATTTCTATGGGTAAACATTAGAAAAAGGTATAGTTTTAAGTGAGTTTAATTTAATGGGGGCGATTCTCCGATATGGCAGCCAAGTGTTCGCGCCGTTATGAACGCCGTCGCATTTCACGACGGCGCGAACAGGGCCCGGGCACATCCTATTCTGTCCCCCACAGGGGGCCAGCCTGGCGCTGGAGTGGTTCACGCCGCTCCAGACTCTGTACGCGGCACCAAATGGGCGCTGCACCAACCCGCGCATGCGCAGCTGTGGCAGCTCAATCCTGCGCATGCGCAGTTGGGCCGCGCCATCCTGCGCATGCGCGGGGAACTTCTTATATGCGCCAGCCCCAACGCCATATGGCATGGGTGTTCATGGGCCGGCCGCGGTGGAATGTAGGCCCAGGGGTGGAGAGGCCAGCCCGCCGATCGGTGGGCCCCGATTGCGGGCCAGACCCCTTCGGAGTCCCCCCCTCCGGTGAAAGAGCCCCCCTCCCCCCCCACAGGCCGCCCCCCGAGCGTTCCCGCAGAGTTCCCACCGGCAGCGCCCAGGGGTGGATGGCGCCTGCGGGACCCTGTCGTGTCGGAGCGGGCCGCTCGGCCCATGCGGGCCGGAGAATCGCTGCTCGCCGTTTGCGGCGATTTTCCGAGCGGCCCGGTGCGATTTGCGCGCCGCTGGTTTCGGGGGGGGGGGGGTGGAAGAATCACGTGCGGGGGTCGGGACGGAGTGGTGCGATTCGCAGGGCGCCCCGGCGATTCTCTCACCCGGCGGAGTGGGGGGGGGGGGGGGGGGAGAATATCGCCCAATGGGGCATTGGTACAAGAGTCGGCAGGTCATGTTATAGACTTTGGTTAGGCCACATTTGGAATACTGCGTGCAGTTCTGGTCGCCACATTACCAGAAGGATGTGGATGCTTTAGAGAGGGTGCAGAGGAGGTTCATCAGGATGTTGCCTGGTATGGAGGGTGCTAGCTATGAAGAAAGGTTGAGTAGATTAGGATTGTTTTCATTGGAAAGACGGAGGTTGAGGGGAGGCCTGATTGAGGTCTACAAAATTATGAGAGGTATGGACAGGGTGGATAGCAACACGCTTTTTCCAAGAGTGGGGGTGTCAATTACAAGGGGTCACAATTTCAAGGTGAGAGGGGGAAAGTTTAAGGGAGATGTGCGTGGAAATTTTTTAAGCAGATGGTGGTGGGTGCCTGGAATGCTTTGCCAGCGGAGGTGGTAGAGGCGGGCAGGATAGCATCATTTAAGATGCATCTGGACAGATATATGAATGGACAGGGAACAGAGAGAAGCAGACCTTAGAAAATAGGCAACAGGCCAAAGGGCCTGTTCCTATGCTGTAATTCCTTTGTTCTTTTGTTCTTTGTTTCTGTGTCTGGAAGGATAAAACCTATAGTTAGTTTCATGCATGGGGGCTGGTTAACTTCCAAATGTCTATTGTGCTTAGAGAGGGTTACGGCACAAAGAATAAATAAACTTCCAACTGTCTATTTTGCTTCGAGAGTGTTACGGCATAAAGAATAAATAAAGGCATAAGCCTGTGGGTCTTGCTTAGCAACTGGGGTCTTGTAAGATAAACAACCTTTAAGTTTTAGTTTAGCTACTTTTATTTCAGTTGAAGATAGGCAGTGAAAGAGAAGGCAGCTCTCACAGCTGTGCTTGAAGCAGTTGTGGAAGGCTAGAGAGAGAACATCTCTCTCAGCTTTTCTAGAAGAAAAGCCATACTGTAGAGTAATGCTTAAGAAAACAAATGCCGAGACCTGAAGAGCAGCTAGTTATGGAAACTAGAGAAATGAAGAGAAGTTTCCAAGAAGTCTGAAGTGAAAGGTACGGGAACAGATCACTGTTAAATAAAGACAGACAGAGTTTCGCCCCCACAACCCAAAAATGTGCAGAGTAGGTGGATTGGCCACGCTAAATTGCCCCTTAATTGGAAAAAATAATTGGGTAATCTAAATTTATAAAAAATAAAAATAAAAATTAAAAAAACTATGGAAACTGGTGCCTGGATCGAAGAGTTGTGTAATATCAGTTAAGACAAAGGAAATCTAAAAGGGGATGATATAAAATCTTGGGCTGGATTCACTGTTAAAAGTAAAGTGGAAGCTTTGTTTAAAAGTATAATTTGAAAAACCTGGGGCGGGATTCTCCGACCCCCCCCCGCCGGGTCGGAGAATCGTCTGGGGCCGGCGCAATCCCGCCCCCGTCATATCCCGAATTCTCCGCCACCCGAGATTCGGCGGGAGCGGGAATCGTCCTGCGCTGGTCGGCGGGTCACCCGCGGCGATTCTCCGGCCTGCGATGGGCCGAAGTCCCGCTGCTGACAAGCCTCTCCCGCTGGCGTGGATTAAACCACCTACCTTACCGGCGGGATTGGCGGCACGGGCGGGTGCCGGGGTCCTGGGGGGAGGAGCGGGGCGATCTGACCCCGGGGGGGTGCCTGTGCCGTTGGGGGACTCCTTTTCTTCCGCATTCCCCATGGTCTTCACCATGGTGGAGGCGGAAGAGACCTCCTCCCCTGCGCATGCGCCGGGATGACGTCAGCAGCTGCTGACGCTCCGGCGCATGCGTGGACTTACGCCGGCCGGCGAAGTCCTTTCGACCCCTGCTGGCGTGGCGCCAAAGGCCGTTCACGCCTGCCGGCGGAGCAGGAACCACTCCGGTGTGGGCCTAGCCCTTCAATGTGAGGTCTTGGCCCCTAAAGGTGCAGAGACGTCCGCACCTTTGGGGCGGCCCGACGCCGGAGTGGTTCACGCCACTCCAACACGCCGGGACCCCCCGCCCCGCCTGGTAGGGGAGAATGCCGGCCCTGATCTGGATTTTGGAATGCAAACCACTCAGGAAAAGCATTATTATGAGAGAAGATTTTAATTTTTTTTGGAGTTTAGTTTGGAAACTCTCATGTGACAATCACCTAGGGGGGCAGAGATTCGAGGAGACATACACATACATTCAGGTGAGGGGAGAATGGATTCGCCGACAATCATCCACTGTGCGTCAAATGAACTTTGTGTTAATGAGACTATTGTAGATTAAGATGTACTTTCTAATCTGTGTTAATCCAAAAAATTGAGTGTAATTGTTAAACGAAGGGGGAATAAAGTGGTATTGCAACATAATCCAATTTTTTCATGTTTAACAAATATTTTTTCCTTGTTCAAACTAATTTGTGGTCCTGTGACTCTGTTCCGCCACAATTTATGAACATAAATAAAAGGTACAGGGCGGGATTCTCCGACCCTCCGTGCCGGAATCGTGCCCGGACATCCGGCTCGGTGGCGCTTCCGCGATTCTCCGCAGACCCGCCAAGCGCACGCAGGCAACGCGGCGCCGGTCAAGGGCCATTGAAAGTGGCGATTCTCCGTGCCCGACGGGCCCAGTCCCGCCGACATGGTTCACATGTGGTCCCACCCATCGAGACCTCGCCGTTCTGGCTGCGGGGGCCATCCTGGTGGCAGGACGGGGGGGGTCCGACTCCGGGGAGGGTCCTCCACGGTGGCCAGCCCTGCGACTGGAGGCTCATTCCGGGGGTGCGGGGAGGGGGCGGGCAATGTTCCTCTGTGCCGGGCCCCTGTAGGGCTCTGCCATGTTGCGCGGTGGCCACCACGTGCATGCGCGGACCCACGGCCAGTGGCGCTGGTGTAACTGCAGGGCCCCGCCAGCAGCCAGAGCTGCGGGACGCACGCCGGGGCCCTGCTAGCCCCCTTGAAAACAGAGAAACGCTTTGGACCTTCGAGGAAAATGTCCAAAGTGATTCTCCCTTGTTTTCCGGCGGGCGTGGGAACTTAGTCCCCAGAAGGGAGAATCCCGCCCATTGTCTTGCGAGCTGGTGTTCCATCCTGGGATCTTCCCGTTCAGTTATGACATCAACTGGGGACGCAAAAACATGTAGGCATTGGTCAGTTTATTTTTTTTAAACGAGGCTGGAACTGTGCTTTGATTGGCTTGGTGGAAATTGGATGCTGTGATGGAGGCGGCTGGAGATTACTATGCACGGCTGGCTGAATCATCCTCCTCTTTGTGAGCTCCATCTGTATCTACCCCAAATAGGAATCCAAGATAACCAACTCTCTTTATATTGCAGGTGATACAGGAAAACATTTGGTTACGCAGATGACACAACTCAATAAGATACTTGAAGAAATGAAACAGCTTCTCAGACAACAGGTAACATAAATTTCCCACTCTGCAAGTTTTTTGTCCTTAAAATATGTCATTAAGCAGCTTGGGGTCCCTTTGTCTGTAAGTGGCCCACATCCCAATCTAAGTGCTGGGTCGTGCCCACCACCAACCTCCACCGCTGACCCCGGCAGATTTAACAATGAGCTAGATTCCTTACTGTGACTGCCGTGGCATGTACCTGTGCAACTAGAGATGCATGTTGAGTCTTCACCTGCTGAGGAGGTTGTGAATATGATGGGCTGTATGTGATCTAAGATTGTAAAGTGAAAGAACTGCCCTCCTGACCCCCTTTGCAAGGAGACCATTTACAAATCTTTGAGGATCCGGGTACAATCTATGGCCTGGGCACCCAAGTGTGTCCCCAACTATGGTTTAGCTGCCTCATATGCCTACTCTCATTGATGAAGGAACCAGTACTGGGAAGCTGATGTTATTGAAACCTCTGATGTTGGTGGTCCCCCAAATTGACCCTGTCCATGCCTCTGCCACTTGCCCCCCCCCCCCCCCCCCCCCGATCTTAACATGAATGGCCCCTTAATTGGAATGGAGAAATGTTCCCTGTCGAACAAAGGGTGACAGAGAGGCTTTTGAGGCTGGAGGACTTTTCAGCCACATTCTTAAAATGTCAATAGAAAATACTAAACAAAAAGCCAGGGCACCACTGGGGAGGGGTGGGGAGTCCCTTTATAGGGCAGCCTTTGTATATACCTCCACCCAGGCCAATAACAAGGACCTCTAGGCCTGATAAGATTGTTGGCATCCCGCCGTTAGATACAGTCTTCCAGACAGTTAAAGTGACACCTCTGTAAACTGGAGGCCACTGGAAAATCCCAGTCGGCCTCCTTACTTTACTTTCACAAGGTTCCTAACAAATCTAATCGACGGCCTGACAGCTGGAACAGCTGGCCTTCCTGTGCTCCAGTCTATATCACCCAAGGCATTGGCAATGAGGTCAGGAAGCTCTCACACTGGCAAGCCTTCTAATTCACCAACTCACCACCACTTTCTGAAGGGCAATTAGGGATAGGCAATGAATTCTGGCCTAACCAACGATGCCCACATCCTTTAAAAATTAATTAATTAATTATTTTTAAAATTCAGACTCTGTCCGCCTCTGTCTCGACCCCTCTGGAGCTCGAACATTCAGCCCCTTACATTAGGACAGCTGCGTGCCTCATAAAGCAGAGGCCCAGAGTGCAAACACATGGGAGCAGACCCTTCATTTCCCTCTTTGAATCTGGTAGATGGTCTTCTTTTGTGACTACCCGGGTCTTGACCCTTTTACATAAAGGATAGAAGCTGATGGAGAGAGAAGCGGCCAGCTTGGCGTGCAGAATTAAGTTATTAGTAAGCAGATTGAATCATGGCTTTCAAAAGAGAATTGGAACGCACCTGAAGAGAAAAACATTTTGCATGGGGAAACAGTGGGGAAATGGGAACAGGTGAGTTGCTCTTGCAGAGAGCCAGCATGGATAGCTGAATGGCCTGCTTCAGTGCTGTAACCATACAATGATTAGTGTTCAATAACAGGAAGGAGCAAATCAAGATGATACACATGCTGCTGAAAATTCTCCCATGTGTTACTTTTAACACTGATTAAGTGAGGCATAAAATCTGACACAATTTCATTTCCTGAGTGCATTCCCAGAACATCTTTCGTCAGGAAATCTAACCAGCACCTAAGTCCCTATTTTGGGAGGTGTTACTAACTGAAAACTGAGCTAGTTTCTGCAATGTGCCAAGCTGTTACAAATATGCAGATCGGGCCCACTCAAAGTCCAGCTATCTGCTGCCGGACGAGTGTTTGTCAAAAGGCTGGATCACGGCGAATCTCAACAAAATAGGGCTGGGGTAAAAATGATATTTAAGGTGATAATTTCAGTCAGCAGCATCATTCTGGGTAAATAAAAGCAAAATACAGCGGATTCTAGAACTGTAAAATAAAAACAGAAAATGCTGAAAAAACTCGAAGTGAGGGAGAAATGTGATAAGTTATATATCGGAGAAGAGGTGGAGCAGGGTCGAAGATCAGTGTTTGGTGGGAGCTCGGAGAGATTGCTACAAAGATGGTGTGGGTCATGGGACAGAGGATGTGTTAATGGCAGGAAAGGTGCCAGTAATGGCCGAATGGTAAGGTATCAGTGGGTATTAAAGGGAGAAAGAAAGATCAGTGCTCAGTGAATACAAAATTTCAGAACAAGTGAAGAGGGTAAATCTCACATGGTTTAAGAGGTTTGAAGGGGGTGAATATCATGGACGGTATTCTCCACTCCCCGCCGCATGTTTCCTGACAGCGTGCCGCTTGCTGGCAGCGGGATTCTCCCTTCCCGTCGCTTGCCAGTGGAACATCCCATTGAAACCACCCCATGCTGCCCAGAAACCCGCCGGCAGGGGTGCAGTGGAAAAGGGAATCCCAACGGCTTCAAAATTCCAGCCAACGTTTATTCACAGCTTTACCAACATTGGCAAAGATAGGAATTTTGAACTTTAGCCAGTGAGAATTGTTTCAGCAAATTATTTCTAAAGAGGCAGCATATGCACTAGCCTAGGATTTGCATACCGTTTTCTGGAGCAAAGTATCTAGGTTAAGCCTGTAGTGCAGTATTCTGCCTCTTTCAGCCATGGTTGAATAATCGTGAAGGGGAGAGAGGGGGGGGGGGGGCTATACTCTTATACACACCATTCCCTCCCCCTCCCCCATTGTAATGTGAGACCCCCCCGCCCTCCCCAGTAATCAACAGTTCCACCAATCGTACGGCTAGAGGTAAGTAAACCCACAGCCACCAGTTGTACATAGATCATTGAGGGCCTCCATTGCTCAATTCAAATGGCAATTGATCTCACAGTAAAACTCTGATATTTTATGATGTGTCATTGGACTGTGTGAGCTCCAGCTCTTACAGCAAGCTGCCTGAGGGAAGCTCCACACAGCCATTTCTAGGGTTGCATTCTCACTTGCTCAGGCTGGTACTTGTCGCTTCTGTGCTGCATTGTCCCTGTGCAGGCTGCTCACAGTTCGGCCCCTTTAAGCAGCCGTGCTTGTGAAACCGCTGTACAAGCAAAAATCAAAGCGGCCATGCACTTAAATAAACCACCCATGGAGTGCAAAAGGGATAGAAAGTACACTCACTGGACCTGTCTACAATTGCAAGAACAAGCGATAGCCTCTGAGAAAAGCTCCCAACGTAAGCCTTGTTAGTTTGTTGAAGGGCAGCACGGTAGCATAGTGGTTAGCATAGTTGCTTCACAGCTCCAGGGTCCCAGGATTGATTCCCGGCTTCGGTCACTGTCTGTGCGGAGTCTGCATGTTCTCCCCGTGTCTGCGTGGGTTTCCTCCGGGAGCTCCTGTTTCCTCCCACCGTCCAAAGATGTGCAGGTTAGGTGGATTGGCCATGCTAAATTGCCCTTAGTGTTCAAAAAGTGTTGGATTGGGTTACGGGGGATAGGGTGGAGGTGTGGGCTTGGGTAGGGTGCTCTTTCCAAGGGCCGGTGCAGACTCGATGGGCTGAATGGCCTCCTTCTGCACTGTAAATTCTATGATTCTATCCAGAGGTTTGCTGCAACCTTCAGTTGGCCACCAATAGGTCGGTGAAAGATAGCCTATGATTTGCCTCGAATATTACTTCACACTGTGGCACAAAGCTCAGGAACAGGAGAACGAAGCCTGATCTCTTGCTCCTGATCCCCAGAAAAATTCTACCGAAGAACAACCTCCATCTTATTATTACTTGAACTTTAATGTTGCTAAAACTGCATTTTGTTTCTCCAGGTGGCAGAAACCACTTTGCTGCGTCACACCATTGCAGAGTGTCAGGCGTGTGGTGAGCATTCTGAAGTTTCTTCTGTTTTTGACTGTAACCTTGAAATGTAATAACATTTAATATGAAGGTCAAGGGATTTTCACCTCTTCGGGTACTTTTACAACTGCTCCTCTTAAACCTCCTCTCCCGCACACCTCTGATATAGGCCTGGATTTTCAACCTCGAGGTGTGCAGCAGGAGGCAGGAAAATTGGTGGGTTGATGTGCCTGCCTCAGGAGAAAGTGCCCACAAAGGTGGAATGGACATTGCCTCGGGCAAAGACAGGTTGGAGTTGGGCCAGCCGGGAAGAAGTTCAGAGGCAGTCACCAGGGATGCTGCATGCTGAGATGGGCATGTTTGAAAGTCTCGCCTTGATGCTGTTGGACATAGTCCCAGAAAAAGTAAAAGATTCTCCAGCCCATCCCCCTCCCCGCACCCTCTACACACTTCCCATGCACCATCTGTGCAACCTCATGCCCCCATGTCAGGCTATACTCTGCAACCCGTCGCCAATGGCCTCCGATGCCAAGCCCTTTCATCCTCCCCCATAGAACTGCAACCCCAGGCCAAGCTATAACATTCCCATTCCCATTGACCCATTACAACCTGAATAGAACCAATAAACTCAATAATGACAGTATAAAAAAACTTTTAAATTATCATTCATTACTTTCCACAACGTGAAGAAGAATTATCTCACTATAAAGCGATAGAAGTGTCAATCAAACAGATCCTTTGGGCGGGATTTATTGGCCTCATCGTGCCCAACCTGGTAACACCTCTCTTGAGATTCGCGACGCTCAAAACACCTCATGAGATTTAACGAGATGTTGTGAGACGTCGCGATCTGGATCTCGCCCTCACTGTCTGCGCCACATCCTCCCGGCTCCTGGATTCTAACGGCCTCACCTGGGAGACCTCGCCAGGTCGCCGTTTAGCACTGGTTTCCACAAATGTTGACCAGGCGTAACGGCACCTTGGGGGGCGGGGGAGGGGGGGTCTCCCAAGTGATTCGAGACCCCCGGGGTCTCCCAAGTGATTCGAGACCCCCGGGTGGTTGGTCTCTGGGCAGAGTGGTACCATGGTACTATCACTGGCACCCGGACACCTTGGCACTGCGATCCAAGAACCCTGGCAATACCATACTGACACTGCCAGGGTGCCTGAGTGGCATTGTCAGGCTGGCATGGGCACAGTGCCAAGGTACCTGGTTGCCAGCTTTCCCATGCCAGGGATCCGGCCTGGGGTGCCTTCCACATATAAGATGGGGTGAGGGGGTTCCGGCATCCCTAAGAGGTTAGCTGAGTGTAGTGTGGGGGGTCTGGAAGCCATGGCGGGGTGGCTGAGGGGGTTTGAAAGATCAGTGCACCAATCACTTTGAGATGCTTCAATATGAGGAGCGTAGCATAAATCCAAACATCATTCAGCATCAATCTGTGACACTTATGCTTCGACAAAAATGGGAGCAAGGCCAAATATATTTCTACCAACCTGGTTTGCAGCATCGATATAAGTAAAGTGGCTTATCTGACACTCGGGCAGACTCGTAACGGAGTTCCACCAATCAATTACTGTAGTCCCAAATTTTCTATTTTAGGGAATGGATTGATCGACTCGGAGGAAGAAATTGAACCCCCTGTGACCCCCACCATTTCTAAACCCAGATGTACTACTCACTCTTGTTTCCGAGGTGTGCAATGTACTGAAACTCAGATTGGTTTCCGGTGCGGCCCCTGCCCTGCAGGATTTGTAGGTGATGGAATTCGGTGTACTGATGTGGATGAGGTAAAGTACAAAGGCAAAAGCGGTGATGGATTTTGATACATTTTATTTTGCAATAATTTCATTCTTCATTACTGCTAAACAAAATTAATAGATTTTTAAAAATAAATCTTTGCTTGTATTTATCTTGGAAATGGCTAATCTTGATTTCTGTGCATTGATCCTTATTCTCAATTTTCCCTTGAAGTGTCAGGTGAGCCCATGTTCTTCTGGAGTTCGCTGTGTGAATACTTTCCCCGGCTTCATGTGTGAGGATTGCCCAGCAGGTTATACGGGAAAGAGAATCCAAGGGATAGGATTGGAATATGCAACTCAAAATAAACAGGTAAGCAATGGAAGCCTTACTTACAAACACAACAATGTGGGAATCGGGTGCCGAGAGAGTATAGGAAATGAGAGGGAGAAGGAAGTGGGAGGGAGAGTCAAAGGTGGTTGGAATGAAAGTCAAGAGAAAGTGTCACAAAAGTAAGAATGAGGTTGGAATAAGAGTCAAGAGCAGGTGAGAGTGAGAGGAGGGGGGAGTGAGTCAAGGTAGCATATAGACGATGGATGTCAGAAGAATGGGGAATTCAGGAAGATAGGGAATGGGGTTCAAATGAAGGTAAGTACTTAGATTAAGAGAAGTGGGAATGAGACTGAAAAGAGGCAAATTAACCAGGAGAGAGTGTAGAATATGCGTAAAGAAAGGGTGAAGAATTGGAGTTAGCTTAGCAATGAGAGAAGAGTGCAGGGAACAGCCTTGCAGATTGAGGTACAAATGAAGAACAGAGTCTGAGTTAAGGACAAATTAGAAATCAAGGGCACGAGTTACCAGCCATGTTGCGCCCGAATGGTGATGTGACGTGACCAGTAGATCCCGGGGGCGACCTCCCCAGTGCTTCCCGATACCTCGTGAGATCTAACCAGATCTAATCAGATCTCGCGAGACCTCGCGATTGTAGAGGCTGACTTATCTCTGCCTTTGCTGGATCGAATGGCCACTCGGCATCTACTGCCTCGCGAGGAGGCCCTGGCCAGGAGCTGTTCTGTACTGGTCCCCACAAACAGGGACCGAGCAGAATAGTACCTGCGGGGGTCGCCCAGGTGATCGGAGGCTCCTTGGGTGGTCAGGTCTTGGGGCAGGGCAGCTCCCTCTGTGTTCAAAGTATAAATATTTGTTTTGTTTTTACCATTTTAAATTGATTGCAGTTCTATTCATATATAAATGATTAAGCATTTTCAATAACTCGTTATGAAATATTCAGCATGTATTAAATGTATTTAATCTTATTCATGGTTAGTGAACATACCCAACTTCAATCTTGGGGCCCACTGAGATGAAAGAGGGCCACTCATGTGGCACACTCACTCGCCTTGGTTGCCCATCACTGAAAAGCAACATATGTTCATACACGGGGGTCTAACCTTTGCAGGCAAAAATAAAATTTACACACATTGTGCCTTTTTCAATGACACAAAATAGGTGTCAACCATTCCCTGGTTCATTCTCCCAGGTCAATTCCTTGACCAATCAGAGTCAACCTGCCTGTTTTGAATTTAAAGAAAACGTGGCAGTTAATTATCAGTCATCAGTTAACTGGTGCATTCTCCGTATAAATGCCTCTATCAATCAGAATCCATTTGTCAACCAACCAGTGCTCTCTTCTGATGCAATGTAAATTGTTGTTCCCTTTACAATTTGGCATTCTTGCAAATGTCCTGAGTGCAAGCTGAAAAGCTTTGACAACATGTCCTTTTCAGCAATACTCAAGTTCTGTTCTACCAAATGATTATTAAATGGTCGTATGAAAATACCATCAATTTAACAAAAATCCAGCAAATTTTCAGTAACCTTTTTCTTCACTCTCTAGCTCACAGCTAAGTAGATTTAGAATTTAGCGAGTCTCTATGGGATAGCAACAGGTGCCTGCTTTAAAACTTTGAGATACTTGTAAAAGTTTGTTCTCTTCCCCTTGCTCTTCCATTTCTTTTTTAAAAACATTTTATTAAGGCATTTATAATTTTATAATAATAACAGTAAACAGTACAAATACAAATATAAACATAGTGCAAAGACCACCTCCCTCCCTCGCAAGTCCCACCTCCTCTAAACAATAATCTAACTCCCCACCCACCCCGCGCCCCCACCTCTGCTGACAGTTTTCTCCAATGAAGTCGACAAATGGCCGTCACCTCCGGACGAACCCGAGCATTGACCCTCTTAGGGTGAACTTTATTTTTTTCTCAAGTCTGAGAAACCGAGCCATGTCACTAAGCCAGATCTCTGAATTTGGGGGCTTTGAGTCCCTCCACGCTAACAATATCCGTCTCCGGGCTACCAAGGAGGCAAAGGCCAAGACGCCAGCCTCTCTCACCCCCTGGACTCCCGGATCTTCCGACACTCCGAAAATCGCCACCTCTAGACTCGGCACCACCCTTGTTTTTAACACCGTGGACATGACATCTGTAAAACCCTTCCAAAATCCCCTAAGCTTTGGACTTGCCCAAAACATATGAACATGGTTTGCTGGCCCTCCCGAACATCTCACACACCTGTCCTCTATCCCAAAAAACCTGCTTATCCGGTCCACCGTCATGTGTGCCTGGTGAACGATCTTAAACTGAATCAGGCTGAGCCTGGCACATGATGGGGGCGTGTTGACTGCTTAATGCATCCGCCCAAAGACCTGCCTCTATCTAGGGCCTCTATATAGGGCAGCATGGTAGCATTGTGGATAGCACAATGGCTTCACAGCTCCAGGGTCCCAGGTTCGATTCCGGCTTGGGTCACTGTCTGTGCGGAGTCTGCACATCCTCCTCGTGTGTGCATGGGTTTCCTCCGGGTGCTCCGGTTTCCTCCCACAGTCCAAAGATGTGCAGGTTAGGTGGATTGGCCATGATAAATTGCCCTTAGTATCCCAAATTGCCCTTAGTGTTGGGTGGGGGTTACTGGGTTATTGGGATAGGAGCAGATGTTGACCTTGGGTAGGGTGTTCTTTCCAAGAGCCGGTGCAGACTCGATGGGCCGAATGGCCTCCTTCTGCACTGTAAATTCTGTGATCATGATCTATGATCTCCCCCCCCTAACTCATCTCCCCACTTGTAATTTAGCTCCTCTGTCTGCATTTCCTCTGACTCCATGAGTTCTTTATAAATATCCGAAACCTTCCCCTCTCCCACCACCATTCTGGAAACTACCCTGTCCTTTATCCCCCGTGGCAGTCGGAGTGGAAAGGTCGAAACTTGCCTTCGCAAAAAATCCCGTACCTGCAGATATCTGAATCCATTTCCTGCCAGCAGTTCAAATTTCTCCTTTACATCCTTCAAACAGGGGAAGCTCCCATCTATAATTAGATCCCCCATCTTCGCAATCCCTGCTCTCTGCCATCTCCGAAACCCCCATCCAGCCTTCCCGGTATAAATTGATGATTGTTACAAATTGGAGCCTGGACCAATGCTCCCTCCACTCTCACACGCTTCCTCCACTGCTCCCAGGCTCTCAGGGCCGCCACTTTCACCAGGCTTGTGGAGTACCGGGCCGGCAAGAACAACAGAGATGCCGTGACCAATGCCCCCAAACATGTATCCTTGCATGATGCCTCCTCTCCCATACCGAACCCCCCCCCCCCCATTACCCACTTCCTAATAATTGCTATATTTGCCGCCCACCCTCCCCTTGGCCACGCTCCAGCAGCACTTTCTTCACTCACGGGGTTTTACCCACGCACACATAACCCAAAATCACCTTGTTTACCCGTTTAGAAAAGGCCCTTGGGATAAAGATGGGGAGGCACTAAAAAACAAACAGAAACCTCGGGAGGACCGTCATTTTCATGGTCTGTACTCTCCCTGCCAGTGACAGCGGGAACATGTCCCACCTTCGAAAGTCCTCCTTCATCTGTTCTAATAGCCAGGTCAAATTTAGTTTATGTAACAGCCCCCAGTCCCGTGCCACCTGGATTTCCAAATAACGAAAGCTTCCTCCCACCACTCTGAACATCAGTTCTCCCAATCTCCTCTCCTGCCCCCTTGCCTGGATCACAAACATCTCGCTTTTCCCCATATTCAATTTATACCCCGAAAACCGGCCAAATTCCCCTAAGATCCTCATAATCTCTCTCATCCCCCCTCACGGGTCGGAAACATACAGGAGCAGGTCGTCGGCGTATAGCGAGACCCTGTGTTTTACCCCCCCCCCTCATATCAACCCCTTCCAGTCCCTTGAAGCACTAAGCGCCATCGCCAGTGGCTCTATGGCCAAAGCGAACAGCAGTGGGGAGAGGGGGCATCCGTGCCTAGTCCCCTGGTGCAATTTAAAATAGTCCAACATCAACCGATTCATTCGGACACTCGCTACCGGTGCCTGGTACAACAATAAGACCCAATTAATAAAGCCCCACCCAAACCCGAACCACCCCAACACCTCCCACAAATAGTTCCATTCCACCCGGTCGAAGACCTTTTATGCGTCCATCACGACCACTACTACCGCCTCCCTCCCCTCTGGGGGCATCATGATCACGTTTAAGAGCCTTCTAATGTTGGCCGTTAGCTGTCTGCACTTAACAAACCCCGTCTGGTCCTCCCCTATCACCTGTGGGACACAATCTTCTATCCTTGAGGCCAAGATTTTAGCCAACAGTTTGGCATCAACATTCGATAGGGAGATTGACCTGTATGACCCGCGTAGCTCAGGGTCCTTCTCCCGCTTCAGGATCAGTGAGATCGAGGCCTGTGACATTGTTGGGGGAAGAACACCCAGCTTCCTTGCCTCATTAAATGTCCTCACCAGCAGCGGGCCCAGCATCTCTGAGAACTTTTTGTAAAATTCCACTGGGTAGCCGTCCGGTCCCGGGGCCTTACCCGATTGCATGGCCTCAGCCTCTTTGCTACTTCTTCAATCCCGATCGGGGCACCTAACCCCACCACCAACCCTTCCTCCACCTTTGGAAACTTCAACTCACCCAGGAACTGCCTCATCCCCTCTTTGGTCATCCATTTCTAATTACACTATGAACTTACTAAATTGCATTGAAGCAGACCATGTGAAAATTTTTTCAAAATGAATATCTGTGAGCAGAGTTTACAATGGCGTAAAGTCTCAGAGTAGCAACACAAACGTTTGCAAAGTTTGTTGCTGGCAAGGACCGGACTTGACCTGTTTACTCACATCTATTTTTTGTGAACATTAATACAATGAAAGAAAGGCCTTTGTGTTGAATTCTTATTGGTGGTATTTTCAAGCAGCCATTTGGAAGTTATTTTAAATAGATTAGCAAATCAAACCCCAAATCGTTAATAACAGAATTAAATGAGTGAATTTGCAGAAGGACTTTCCCACTTGTCTACAAGCACAGCAGCAGAAGGGGCAGCAGGAACAGCTACGGCTTAGTGTAAATAGGTGACGGTTTACTGATTTAAACTCAAGAATGCCAGAAGTCAAGGAAATAAAGGTCATGGAGGACTGTGAAGTATCATTAACCATAATGAAATGTATCCTCAACAGGTCTGCATTGATGTAGATGAATGCAGTGATGGAAGGAATGGAGGCTGTGCGGAAAATTCCCAGTGCATTAATGCCATGGTAAGCATCCTAACAACACCACTTCCACGTTCACTCAAAAGACTGCTAAAAGATTATTGAAGTCTGAGAAAACATTTGATAAACTACCATATAAAAGGCTGCTTAACAGAATTGAGACTCCCGGATTAGGAGGGTCAGTAGCAGGTAGGCAGCGATGGTGTCAATTGATTTGGGTCGCACAATGGCATAATGGTTAGCACTGCTGCCTCACAGCGCCAGAGACCCGGGTTCAATTCCAGCCTGGGGTGACTGTGTGTGTGGAGTTTGCACATTCTCCCCATGCCTGTGTGGGTTTCCTCTGGCTGCTCTGGTTTCCAGTCAAAAGAGATGCAGGTTAGGTGGATTGACACTACACTTGATCTTAGCCAAAAGGCCAAGAAGCGATAGGTTAGGTGGATTGTCCATGCTAAACTGCTTCTTTGTATCCAAAGATGCATAGGTTAGGTGGATTGACCATGCTAAATTGCTTCTTAGTATCCAAAGATGCACAGGTTAGGTGGATTGGTCATAATTAATGGGGTTATGGGGATAGAGCAGGCAGAAAAGCAGCAAAGAGTGATCAAGATCTTTGGGGTTTGGAGCACAGGCACAAGTATTTGAGATACTTGAGATACAGGGAGAGATCGCAATCTTTGGGGTTTTTGTTTTCAGGAGGGATTTGAATCCTCCAGGCTTTTGCTTTGTGAGATTGGGATCTTCCGGATCTGGATCCAGGAGCAATGTCTGACAGCACCACTGAAATATGGCATTATTTCTGTACTATGCTGTATCCAGTTAGTTATGGCACTTTGGGAAAAGGGGATCAAAGGATATGGGAGAGCTGGATTAGGCTATTGAGTTGGATGATCAGCCATGATCATAATGAATGGCGGAGCAGGCTCGGAGTACTAAATTGTCTCCTCCTGCTCCTATTTTCTATGTTCCTATGTTTCTATCTCTCCGGCCCTCCTGTAAGATATTGCATCATCTCTCCCCTCTATTTTGTTAGTCTCTCTATCTGTTGCATTGGATCTCACCCTAACCCTAACTCCCTCCTGTACGGTGATTCTCTCACAACCTTTATCCTTCATGGTTTCTCTCACTATCACCTTTACTGTAAATCTGCGTTTCTCCTGTGCTGTAGCACTGCTCCCCTCTCCCCCAACAACTCCCCGTCTCATCCATACGATGTTCCTCACTCTTTCCCTCCTGTAATATTGTTTCTCTCTATGTTGCGTTGCGTTTAATCTCTCTCATATCTCACACTCTTTACCCTGTTTGGTGTCTCTACGTCTCTCCTGTACTTTTGATGCTGTTTCATCCGTATGTAACAATCATTCTCTCTTTTTTAATAAATTTAGTGTACCCAATTATTTTTTTTCCAATTTAGGGGAAATTTAGCATGTCCAATCCACCTACCCTGCACATCTTTGGGTTGTGAGGGCGAAACCCACACAAACACGGGCAGAATGTGCAAACTCCACACGAACGTGACCCAGAGCCGGGATCGAACCTGGCACCTCGGCGCCATGAGGCAACAGGGCTAAGCCACTGCGCCACCGTGCTGCCCTAACAATCACTCTCTTCTTGCTGTGCATTGACTCTCTGCCTCCTTCGCCATCTGCTAACCAAAATGGGTGGGGGGGGGGGGGGATTGATCTCTGAATACACAACCCATCCATTCATATAAAAGGAGACATGTTAATGGTTTGATTTTCAGTAAATTGTCATTTTGCTCAGTGTCATCATCGGAAAATAAAATGTGCAGCATTGTGGGCGGTGTTCAGTCTGTTTGCCTACTAGATTTCTAATTTATTTGAAATCTGATTGTCCTAGGGATCGTTCCGCTGTGGGGCCTGTCGGACTGGATATGTTGGAGATCAACAGAGGGGCTGCAAGCAACAGAAGAGCTGCAGCAACAGCCTCCTGAACCCCTGCCACACAAACGCACAGTGCTTCATGGAGAGGGATGGCATCATTTTGTGTACAGTGAGTGTTACAGCACTATGTGAATGAGTGGCATTGAGTGCCAAGGGTTGGCTGGTAATGTAGTGACAGAGAGCGCCCCATGACTCTGTCATTTCTAATGCCATCTGTTTCTTTTTCAATTGAAACTGAATGCTTCAGTGCACTGGGAAATTAGAGACGATGTTGGATGTTTCAAGGCCACGGGAGATTAACTGGCTGGGGTACAACCAACAAAAGGGCCGATTCTACCTGCTGTGCGAATGAAGCAGCCTTAATGAGTGAATGTTGCATGGCCTCGAGTGAGTTCACCCAATCTTTCTGACGTTCTGAATTAATTTAAGTGTGTACAGCAATTGATGGTATCCAGTAGTGGGTCATTACAAGCAAACCTTTGTGACTAAGAGTATTTGGGTCAGTGGAAATTTTCCACCATCTAATTCTGGCATCTTCTGTGATAATTGCGGAATAGGCATTTTGTCACAAGTTCAGTTTCAGAGACTCAACAAAGTGTTTTGTAATTAACCTTCCCACAGCTATAATAATCTGGTATGTTAGGGGGAGATGGTATTGTCACTCGACTAGCAATTCAGCGACTCAGGGTAATGCTCTGGGGCCCTGGGTTTGAATCCCAGCATAGCAGAGGGTGGAATTTGAATTAAATAAAAATCTGGAATTAAAAGTCGAATGATGACCTGGGCCGGGATTCTCCCCTACCCTGCGGGGTGGGGGGTCCCGACGTGATGGAGTGGCGTGAACCACTCCGGTGTCGGGCCGCCCCAAAGGTGCGGACGTCTCCGCACCTTTAGGGGCCAGGCTCACACCTTGAGGAGCTAGGCCCGCGCCAGAGTGTTTGGCACTCTGCTGGCTGGCGTGGACGGCCTTTGGCGCCATGCCAGCCGGGGCCGAAGGGACTTCGCCGGCCGGCGTAAATCCGCGCAGGCGCCGGAGCGCCAGCGGCTGCTGACGTCATCGCCGCGCATGCGCAGGGGAAGGGGTCACTTCTGCCTCCGCCATGGTGAAGACCATGGCGAAGGCGGAAGGAAAAGAGTACCCCACGACACAGGCCCGCCCGCCGATCGGTGGGCCCCGATCGCGGGCCAGGCCACCGTGGGGGCACCCCCGGGAACAGATCTCCCCGCGCCCTCCCCAGGACCCCGGAGCCCACCCGCGCTGTCTGCTCCCGCCGGTAAGGTAGGTGGTTTGATCCACGCCGGCGGAAGAGGGTTGACAGTGGCGGGACTTCGGCCCATCGCGGGCCGGAGAATCGCCGGGGGGACCGGCTGACCGGCGCGGCACGATTCCCGCCCCCACTGAATCTCTTGTGGCGGAGAATTCGGGGCACGGCGGGGGCGGGATTGAAACTGGCCCCCGCCAATTCTCCGACCCGGCGGAGGGCCGGAGAATCCCGCCCCATGAAACTATTGTCAATTGTTCGTCGTAAAAACCCATCTGGTGCACGAATGGTCTTTAGGGAAGGAAACCTGTCATCCTTACCTGGTATGGCCACCCAGACTCACATCAAGTCAGAGAGCCATCCAGACTTGAACGTTCGCTCCCTTCTCTCTCCACAGATGCTGTCAGACCTACTGAGATTGTCCAATATTTCCTGTTTTTGTTTCAGATTCCAGCATTCGCAGTCATTTGCTTTTATTTATAGACCCACATCAATGTGGTTGACTCTTAACTGCTCTCTGAAACGGCCCAGCAAGCCACTCAGTTCAAGGGCAAATAGGGATGGGCAACAAAGGGGCACCCACATCCCATAAAAGAATTAAATAAAATATGGGGTACAGTGCATTACATTTTCTTCAGTTTAGTCATTGGGAGTGTGTTGCATACACTCTACATTGTAGTCAGTTGTACAAATTATCATTTAACAATACATAACTTATTCAAGTGTAACTGCACCACTCCCTGTGTTCATTTGTAGGCAGATTTCCAGGTTTGTTGCTTCTGTTTCCTCCTTCCGTCTCCGGAAATGTTGTTCCGGTCGTCTATTGCTAGTCCAAAATGTAACAAAATTGGAATTTACGGTGATACAAAAGCAAAACTGTAGTTGCTGGAAACCTGCAGACAAAGGATTGTTGCAAAAATACAGCATCTGAACCAGAAACTTTCGGCTCACTGTCAGTTTACCCTTTGTTCATCATTCCTTTTCAGGTGCTGATCGATCAGTTGTGTATTTTTAACATTCTTTCTCTCAATGTTCTACGGTCAAAAGTTAACTGTTTACCGATCATATTAAAATATGTGTGCTTCTCCAGCTGAATCATGTGAGTGCTGGAAATTCCACGTAGGCGGCTCAAGCCTCAGTATCCGCTGGACCTGCAGTGGCTTGCTTCATGCATTATTCTGTGCAGCCTCCAGCAAGCGCACGGCAGAATACTCACGGCCCACCTTGTTTCTTCCTATAGTGTGGGATCGGCTGGGCTGGAAATGGTTACGTATGTGGCAAAGACACTGACATCGATGGGTACCCTGACCAGGATCTCAGGTGCCCAGATAAGAGCTGCAGAAAGGTTAGTAAAATGCAGAAATTCACACTGGCTGCTCGCGTCACAGTGAAGCTAAAAGGACGGGATTCAGTCCCAGCAGAACACAAACACAAATATGCACAGCGTCTGTGTGACTGCATGTGTAAAGGATTCCTGGCAATAAGGAAGGAAAGGACTCAGCAGGATGGAGGGGACTTTAGAGTTTGGAAGGGTATCATTCTGATTTATATTTAGGGTCAGATTCCATGTAAGAGACCTGAGACTTTCACTGGTTGGGTTAAGTTGGAAGCTTTTTAAAAATGGCAGGTGGATCTCTGGCCTGGAATTCCTGACCCCATTCCTGGGTTGGCTGATTTTCAGGAGTGCTTTTAAAGGGTGCAGACTGGTGCCTGTCCGAAGTCCCCACGTCTGCCAGTACTGACTTGACTGGCTCCATTGTGGAGGTAGATATCTCCTACTCCTCCACAATGTTCATGGAGTAGGGCCTGGTTTTTAAAGAGTTGCGTTTTACGAACCCTTAGAGGCGTTGTCAGCCTTATTGTGCATGAGGGGACCTTTTAAAAGGTAAGTTCAAAAGGTCCGTCTCATGCCCCTATTCCAAGTTATTTCATCCCATCCATTCCCATAATCCTTCATACCCCCTATGCCAGGCTCTGTACTTCTGCCTACGCTTATGGCTCCTCATCCCCCTGTGCCAATCTCTGCCTTTTTACTCACCCAACATGTCCCCTCATGTCCCCATGCCAAGCTATGGCACTTCCATGTGCGATGATCCACTGCACACTTTTAAGAACCAGTGTAAAGTGGAATGTGAGAAAAGCGCTGGGAAAAACATCATTCATTCATAACTTTCTCCTATGTTTGAAAAAGACAAGGTAATAAAAGAGCCAATCACTCGGGCCCTTTGAAGTTTCAAAAACCACAAACTGAAACTCTCGTGAAACCACTTAACAAACATGGTGAAATCGATTGCAGAAATCAAAGAGCCTGAGTTGTCAATCAAGCAATGTTTCCTCTGGGGAGAAGGTGTTCTAGTATTATAATAGCTACCTGGATGCTCATCCAAGCATAATGAGGAACATTGTTTGATTGGCAGCTCAGGCTCTGATCTCTGCCCAATTTCGCGATGTTTGTTTACACAGGTTAAGTGGTTTCATGGGTTTGTGGTTTGCCATTTTTGAGACTGGGCGATTGACACTTAATTTGTACTACAGAATATTTTTCTAAACATAGGAGAAAGTTCTCAATTCATTACTTTTTTCAAAGCTTTTTTAACACATCCCCTGTACACTTTGGACTTCATTAGTTCAAGAAAGTGTACAGTGGGTCTTTTAAATAGCCCACCTCAGCATCTAACAGCCCCCATGGCTACATTCATATTCTACCCAGGTCGGCTGATCTGACTCCAGCTGCACTCGCCCCCGGGTACTTTCCCCCAAGGTGGGCGGGCAATTTTCTCAACACCTCCTACACTCCTGAAGGATGAAAACCTAGGCCACGGTACCTGTATAACCTTTCCCATAAATCCCATCATACATTTCTTGCATTTCTCTGGTATTTTTCCAATATCATTTCCTGAGTACATCTGTGGTAGCAGAAATGGAAAGAATTCAACTACAAGGTGAATGAGCAAGGGTGGCACAATGGCTAGTACTGGTGCCTCACAGCGCCAGGGACCCGGGTTCAATTCTGGCCTTAGGTGACTGTGTGGAGTTTGCACGTTCTCCCCGTGACTGCGTGGGTTTCCTCCGGGTGCTCCGGCTTCCTCCCTCAGTCCAAAGATGTACAGGTTAGGTGGATTGGCCATGCTAAATTGCCCCTTAGTGTCCAAACGGTTGGGTGGGGTTACCGAAATAGGATGGGGGATTGGGCCTCGGTAGGGTTGCCTTTCGAAGGGTCGATGTGGGCCGAAAGGCACTGTAGGATTTCTATGATTCTCCCTTCCCACTGTGCGGAGTCTGAAGCCTTCCTTCCAGGTGAAACCGGCAGTGGCTTGTACTTTGTTCAGCTTTTAATATACTGCATTCACTGTTCACACCGCACTTTCCTCTACGTCGGGACATCAAAGGCATATCGGGTGATTTCTTTGCCTCCGTTCAGTTCACAAGTGATGCCCTGAGCTTCTGGTCACTTGCCATTTTAATTCTCTGTCCCACTCCCATTTTGCTCTCTCTGTACTGGGGCTGAATTTCCCCGAGGATCTGGAAATCCTGTCGCTGGGGCCAAAGGTCGGAGTCAACCCGGCTCCAGCAGGAAGTGGGATCGTCCGGCATCATTTCGTCGATCTTGCCAATTAGAAACCACAGCCCGCTCCCCGGGACTGCTAGCCCAATCAGTGGGGCAATCAGTTTATACACCCTATCAAATGGCTGCTTGCGGAGGGGGTGAAATAGCAGAGATGAAGAGAACACTAACCTGTTTACACAAGGCCATATGTCTTTTCGAAGTGGGAACATCATGACATGCAAGTTGGTATTACACATTCAGTTCCTCTTCATCATTTTAATTCATTTGCTTGTTGCAACTGCAACAACTTATAGCACTGCTAGATGGCGGGCAAAGACACTTTCAAATCAGATGCACTCTGTGTTCAAGCAAATTGGAAAATGACTTTTAAAACTTAAGGAGGAGTTTGCCATCAAAACCAGCTCCCTTTCTCTTCAAAAATCATTTGGTGTTGTATTTGGCAATAAAGTACTGAGCATTGCAGGGTTGACCTTCCCCCAACTGTGCGATTTGAAATGAAAATGAAAATCGCTTATTGTCACAAGTAGGCTTCAATGAAGTTACTGTGAAAAGCCCCTAGTCGCCACATTCCGGCACCTGTTCGGGGAGGCTGGTACGGGAATTGAACCGTGCTGCTGGCCTGCTTGGTCTGCTTTAAAAGCCAGCGATTTAGCCCTGTGCTCAACCAGCCCAACCAGATTTGGTGGAGTCCATCTAAACGCACCAATCCTGACCTGATTGGAACCCCTTTGTATATTTACATGGATCTTAGATACCCCAGGCACAAGCTGCAGCAAGATTCTGTGGTTGGAAATGGGTGGAGAAATTCATCCATTTGGCAGCCAGCTGTGAAGTCTTCTGGCCATTAAGCTAAAGCAGCAGCCAGATGGATTCCAGCCCTGAAGATCAATAGGAAACCTCCCTTTCAGCTTCTCTGATCTGAGTGAAGTAATTAGAAGGCCTTCTCGACACTCTTCCTAAGAATTAGGAGTTCCTGACATTCAGAGAGGAATGGTGCCATTGTATTGTTACCAACCCATTTCCTTGCACCCCCCACCCCCCTTTTCCCAATGACATGGGTCAGTGGTCTTCCGTTCCTCTGCTTTGCAACAAGGTGCTTGACACGTACAATTAATAGTATCCTCCAGAAACATCCAAGCGTATATTTCATTAGGCGATCCTCTACTACGTCAGTCAAGAATAGGATGATATCGAGGATAGCAGTATTGAACAGTCTAACAGAGCAAATTGAGTGTACCAAAATGCAATTGAGGGTGCTAGGACAGGACACACTGAGAAACACATTGCAGGAGAGTCATACCCTGATTAAATCCACAGAATGAGATGTTCAAGGATTAAAACTGTGAATCTTTTTTTTTTAAAATAATTTTTATTGAAAGAGTTTTTCCATACAAACATTTACCCCTACTAATTTTTTTAATTATTTACAACACAATCCCTCTAGGCAAATATCCCTCCCTCGCCCGCCCTCTCGCGCGCACCAGTCCTCCTCCCCCCCCCCCCCAAGCAACAACTTAACAAACAAGGCAGCCTACAGTTTCAGACATGAGCAGCAAGCAGACTTGCCCGCGTTACAGTCGTGCATGTCCCCCCACGACCCTTGCTGCCCCCCCCTCCCCTCCCCCCCCCCTCCCTCCCCCCCCCCCCCCCCCCCCCCCCCCCCCCCCCCCCCGGGTTGCTGCTGCCACGAACCCGAACGTCTATCTCTGATCCAAAAAGTCAAGGAAAGGTTGCCACCGCCTGGAGAATCCCTGTACCGACCCTCTCAGGGCAAATTTGATCCTTTCTAGCTGAATATAGCTAGCCATATCGTTAATCCAAGTTTCAACGCTTGGAGGCCTCGCGTCCTTCCATTGAATTAATATCCTTCGTCGAGCCACTAGGGACGCAAAGGCCAGTATTCCGGCCTCCCTAGCCTCCTGTACCCCCGGTTCTACCCCGACCCCAAAGATCGCAAGCCCCCATCCTGGTTTGACCCTGGACCCCACCACCTTCGACACCGTCCTTGCCACCCCCTTCCAGAACCCTTCCAGCACCGAGCATGCCCAGAACATATGCACATGGTTCGCTGGGCTTCCCAGACATCTGACACACCTGTCCTCACCCCCAAAGAACCGGCTCATCCTTGTCCCCGTCATGTGAGCTCTATGCAGCACCTTAAATTGAATGAGGCTCAGCCCTTCAGTCCCTTCAGGTGTGAGAATACCCTTGATCTCTTGACCGGCCCATTCAGCCCCCTCACGTTCCAAGTGATCAGCCGGGTCGCGGGACGACCCGCCCCCTTCCCCTGCCGATTAGCCATGTCCTGTTCCCTGCTCGCCCCGGGTCGACCCTCCCCTTCTGACCCGCTCCCCATGGCGATGGCCCCCTCCCCCCACCTCTCCAGTCCTCCACTTCCCGTTTCTGGTCTTTCCAGCAGCAACCCGGTGTCCCTCCCTAACCCCCCTCCCCCCCCCCCCAGGCTAGGACCCCTCCTAGCCGCGATGTACCCTCCATCGTACTCCCGTAAGTCAGCTGGTTTACGCTGACCCGGCTGCTCCTGCCACACTCCGACTCCCCCCGGCTCGGGGGGGGGGCCTCCCCCCCCTTGCCACTCCTCCCTGGCCCCGCTCCAACGCGGGAAAGGTCGCCATTGCTAGCCACGCCCCGCACTCCTCCCCTCCCCCCTCCTCTGCCCCGCGCGCGGGAAAACAGAGGAAAGCCCGCGCTTTCGCCCTGCCACACCCCACCCCGCCATCTTCAGTTCCACCCCCGTCCCCGTCCATGCCTGTAAAGAACCCCCCCTAGGAGCCCATATCCCCGATCTGCTCTCCCCCCCGTCCCGCCTCCCCAACTTAACATTATAAATAACAGATAGATAACAAATAACAATGTACTTAACAGTCGCCCTCTACCAAACAGTATAAATAACCATAAATAACCATGAATAACCACAGTAACAATAACTAAGGGAAGTTGGCAAAGGGGGGAAAAAACATCAGAAGAAAAACCCAAAGCAAGAGTTCAAGATCCAAACAAGGAAAGAAGAAAAAAAAAAAAAGGGAAACCGTTCCAATAAGAGTTGCCCAGTTCCGACCCAGCCGAAAAAAAAACCGCTTGTTCAGCTGAAAGTACCCGAGCGGCTACGGCCGCCAAGTATCCCCTGGGTCTAATTCGAGTCCAGTTTCTCTTCCTGTACAAAGGCCCACGCCTCCTCTGGGGACTCAAAATAGTGGTGTTGGTTCCTGTAGGTGACCCACAAGCGCGCTGGCTGCAGCATTCCGAACCTGATCCGTTTTGCATGTAGCACCGCCTTCGTCCGGTTGTACCGGGCCCGCCGCTTAGCCACCTCCGCACTCCAGTCCTGGTAGACCCTCACCGTCGAATTCTCCCACTTGCTGCTCCTTTCCCTCTTGGCCCACTCCAGCACTCTCTCACGATCGCTGAGTCGCTGGAACCGCACCAGCACCGCCCTCGGGGGCTCATTTGCTCTTGGCTTCCTAGCCATGACCCTGTAGGCCTCTTCCAGCTCCAGGGGCGAAGGGACGGCCCCTGCCCCCATCAGGGAGCTCAGCATTTCTGCTACGTATCCCGGGAGGTCTGACCCCTCCAGGCCTTCTGCCAGGCCCAAGATCCTCAGGTTCTTCCGCCTCATTCGGGTATCCAGCTCCTCAAAACGGCTCTGCCATTTCAGGTGGAGTGCCTCGTGCACCTCTACCTTTCCCACGAGGACCGTGGCCTCCTCCTCCCTCACAGTCATCTCCTGCTGCAGCTCCCGAATCGACGCCTCTTGGGTCGCCTGGGCTCCCATCAGCCTGGTGGTCGTCGCATTCATTGACTCCAAGAGCTCCATTTTCAGCTCCGTAAAGAAGCGCAGGAGAGCGGCCTGCTGCTCCTCCGCCCATTTCCTCCATTCCTCGGGTGCGCCACCGGCCGCCATTTTGGTCTTCTTCCCCCGCTTTTTTTGAGGAGCTGCTGTTGCTTTCTTTACCACCCCACTCCGGGTACCGACCATAAAGTTGGTCTGGTTCTCCTCAGGGAGACTTCCCCCACCGGGATTTGTCCTTACAGCGCCGTTGGGGCCCTCCAATCGGCCCGAAAACACCTTTGTAGCAGGAGCCGCCAAACGTGCGACTTAGCTGGTCATAGCCGCAACCGGAAGTCCAAAACTGTGAATCTTTGATGCCAACTGTGAGCCTCGCTGGATGGCACGGTGGCACAGTGGTTAGCACTGCTGCCTCACAGCACCAGGGACTCGGTTCAATTCTGATTTTTGGGTCACTGTGTGGAGTTTGCACGTTCTCCCCATGTCTGCGTGGGTTTTCTCCGGATGTTCCGGTTTTCTCCCACAGGTTAGGTGGATTGGCCATTCTAAATTGTCCCTTAATGTCCAACGGTTAGGTGGGGTTATGGAGTTACAGGGATAGGGCAGGAGAGTGGGCCTAGGTTGGGTGCTCTTTCAGAGGGTCGATGTAGACTCAATGGGCCAAATGACCTACTTCTACAGTGTAGGGATTCTATGATGCAAATGCTGATTACAAAATTTGGGTTCTGGTATTCTTGCCGTTTCTCTAACAAATGTTTGCACCAAACGGACGTTCCACGCTGGCAGTGAGATTTTATAATTTCAATCTTTATAATGCTCTTGATTTTGGCATCTCGCAGGAAACAAGGTGAAGCCCACAGCCTAGTGCGGTGTGTCACCAGTTGTGGAGAGGCCGCTGCTACCCTTTGAGCCCAAGCAGTTGCAGTCAGTCCAAAAAACAAACTGGGCTGGATTCTCCGCCGGCAGGACCCTCCGCGGATTTCCCGATGGAAATCAGATAACGGGTGCGGCGGGGCGGAGAATCCCGCCCACTGTGTTTGAATGGTAATATATAGATTCTGTACCGGACAGGAGACTTTGGATAGATTGGAAAATATTTTAACCTTATTCTCCAATCAATCCATTTGTCCTTTTATTCTCGAGGCTGATGGTCTGAAGCCAACAAGATGATTTATAAATGGATATTTACACTGAATTTAATTTCTTTAATCTTTTTGCTCCTCAGGATAACTGCATTTTTGTTCCCAATTCTGGACAAGAAGATGCTGATGGTGATGGCTCAGGTGATGCTTGTGATGACGATGCAGATGGAGATGGCATTTTCAATGGACAGGCATGTCTTTAAAATATAACATCAACATCTCTTTCTATGGTTTGTAACGGTTTAGTTGGAAATACCGATAGCAATGTGCAGCTTTAGAGACCTCTCAAAGTTAGGGGCGGCAGGGTGGTACAGTAGTTAGCACTGCTGCCTCATAGTGCCAGGGATCCCAGTTCAATTGCGGCCTTGGGTGACTGCCTGTGGCGAGTTTGCATTTCCTCCCCGTGTCAGCGTGGGCTTCCTCTGGGTAAACCGATTTCTTCCCACAGTCTAAAGATGTGTAGGTTAGGTGGACTGGCCATGATAAAACTGCCCCTTCGTGTCCAGGAATGTACAGGTTAGGTGAGGTTCCGTAGATAGAGAGGGGGAGTGGGCCTGGGTAGGGTGCAGGGGATCAGTGCAGACTCGATGGGCCAAATGGCCTCCATCTACACTGCAGAGATTCGATGAAATACAGCAGTAGAATATTTTAAACAAAAAGGGGTTTAAGTCAATAAATCAACCCTTTTTGTATATCTGAACTGCTCTTTAACCTTTCCTAATAAATTACTTCCTGCTTCTTACCTCTGTGTCCTGTCCAGCAACGCTATAAGTATTGCTGGAGACTTCAGTCCAAGTACAAGTCTTTTGCACCACTATCAAGCTGAGGTTTTGTGGCGCAATGGTGCCGCTGGAAGCTCTGGGTTCATGTCCCACTCCAAGACCCAATAGCCAAACTTGAGTATCAAATTGTAAATCCTTCCAATGTTCTGTATGCCAATTGCAGGCAATAAGAGCAGGAGAGATTCCTGGTCAGCGTTGTGATGGGAGGTAATTGGAGCCTCCACCACCACTATCCATCGCTCCAGGCTACAACATGCATATCGGACTCTTGGGTGGGGGGATGCCAGTTGGCAGGATGGCTGGTGTGGATCAGACTGGTGCCAACAACATGGAGTTTGATCCATGTTCAGGCTGGGGTAGATTAGGGACCTGCCTCCTTGCTTTGTCCCTGATGCAGGTTCTGGTGCTGTGGGCAGAGAATTGAAGAATATTTGTTGACCTAATTGGGCTTTTGATTCCCTAATAGCTCAGATTTAAAATTCTCATCTTTATATCTGAATCTCTTCATTGCCTCCGTATATCTGTAACCTTCTCTGGCCCTACAACCAGTCCTAATCTTTGCAGATATTGAGGTAGAATTTCAGAACAGGTTTTCTTGAGCGCTTTAATGATGTGAAACCTTGCCCCGCACCCCCAGAGTGAAAATTTGTGAAATGTACTCTCGTTTTTTCACTGCACTCTGATGTTTCTGAGATAATTAGGAAGGTTCACGTCTTCATTTTTGAGTAAACGTGACCCATTTGTGCCACAATCTTCTCTGTCAGAAGCCTGTGGAGCTCTATTTGAATGTATGAATGCTCCCGTGAATGGGCGGGGATTATATGCAACTGCATAGAAACAACAGAGGACCGTAAACCTTTATTTATGGCATTGCCTGATATAAAAGAATGGGTGTGAATTGGAGAATTTCAGAAAACCCAATGCACTTGTGTGATTGCGCTGCCTGAACAGAATGAATCTGGCGGGTATTCACAGTATGCAATGAGAACTACTGGAACAAATCTCATCAGGTTCAACCTTAGGTCAAGTTAATCTCAGCCAGTAGCTATCAACCTGTAAGCCGCTCCACAAACCCCAGGCTGTGCCGTTACTGGATGTGCTAGTGGGTAGCACAACATAGCTAGCCAGCCAGTGTGAGACATGTCAATGGAAAAACTATCCTGAAGTTTACGAGCAGCTCAGATCAGATATATGACCGTAGGTTGAACTTGATAGAATTTGTCCAGTAGCTGCACGGTGGAGTTAAAGAGGACCGTTATAAAGAGTAATCAGTGATTAACGTCCATTCTTGTCTATTATTTGGTACATCAATTCAATGATTAACGCTTTTCATTTTATTGGCCATCTTATCTAAACCAGGTTTTTTCTTTAAATAAATTAAATTAGATCATAAATTATGTGCAGACGGATCTTGACAGGAAGCCTGTTACACTCTGCCTTTACCCATTGCCTATTTTCATGCAGTATCCTATTTACCAACATGTGGTCGCAGAAACGTCAGTAGCTTAACTTTACTCTAGATTTCTTGCAGAAATCAGGATCTGTTGAGTGTGTGTCGGGGGGGGGGGGGGGGGGGGGGGGGGGGGGGTTGTTCCGCTATTCCCACTTGCTCCTAATTCAAAAATTGCAACTTGCATTTAACAGCAAAACATCCAAAAGCGTTTCACGAGAGGGTTAGCAAACAACGCTGAGCCTCATAGGAGACATAGGGATGGGTAGCCAAAAGAGAGCTCAAAGAAGCAGGTTTTTAAGAGCAGGGAGAGAGACAGGCAGAGAGGTTTGGGAAAGTTATTTCAGATCTTTTTTTTTAATAAATAAATTTAGAGTACCCAATTATTTTTTCCAATTAAGGGGCAATTTAGTGTGGCCAATCTACCCACCCTGCACATCTTTGGGTTGTGGGGGTGAAACCCACGCAGACACGGGGAGAATGTGCAAACTCCACACGGACAGTGACCCAGGGCCGGGATTCGAACCCGGGTCCTCAGCGCCGTAGGCAGCAATGCTAACCACTGTGCCACCGTGCTGCCCTATTATTTCAGATCTTAAGGCTGAGGCAGCTGAAAGCACAACCACCAATGGCGGAAAAATTAAAATTGGGGTCACACAATAGTCCAGAGTTGGAGGAGCACAAGGGTTCTTGAAGGGCTGTAGGGTTGGAAAAGATTGCAGGGATAGTGAGGGGCAAGTGTGTGGACTGAGGAGTCATGTTGAGAACACTTGGAAGATATTCTGAACACAATTCAACAGCCTTATTTGTATACTTTTTCGCAAATATACTCCATAAGGAATGTATTGATGATTTTGCAATAATCGCCAGTGGAAATAGGAGGGTGAGAGATTTTTGTTTCTTTTCTGGAAAACTGACTTGTAGCTCATGTTTTCAGACTGAACTCTTCGTTCCTCTTTTGCTATTGTGCTGACAAAATGTTTATTTTCAGTCATTCAACATTTCCACATCGCTGGCAATAAATTAAAGAATATAAATTGAAATCTCACTCTCTAGACCAGACTATTCCCAGACATATATGCAGATTTAATTGTGAAAGTAGTACACCCTAAACCTACCCACATAAACATAGCCACATGAAATCTTAAACCAACCATCTGTTAAAACATGAGCGTTAATAGCCATTCCTATCCATGACTGACTCACAGTTAGACATGGTAATTGATGGAATTTTGGAAAGGTAACTAAAGTATGCAATTATTTAAGGTTTTAAAAAAATAATGTGCAACACTAATCAGCGAATCATGCAACATAGAAGAAAGCCTTTTGGTCCATCAATACAATCTCCCCTCACTCCTCTTTGTTCTAAGCATGAAGGTCCGTGTTTCTTTGGTCTCTTACCATAACTGAAGATCCTCATGCCTGGTATCATTATAATAATCTCCCCTGCTGTCTCTCCAAGGCTTTGGCATCCTTTGTAATGTTTTGTACCCAGAGTTGGTCACAATACTCCACCTGAATAAACGTTTGGCATAATATCCTTGCTTTAGTACTCAATGGCTCAAATTTTTAAGTAGTAGGTTGTGCAGGTGGCACAGGAACAGGCTGGAAACTCGAATGTCAGGGCATACTTCTGGCCCACCCTCAGTGATGTAAAGGAACTTATCTTCTCCCAGTAGCTGTCCTCGAGATGCCGGTACCCTGAGACCTGGGAAACCCAGTGGCCAGGACAAAATGGGCAGCACTGTAGCACAGTGGTTCGCACAGCGCCAGGGTCCCAGGTTCTTAGAGATTCCCGGCTTGGGTCACTGTCTATGCGGAGTCTGCATGTTCTCCCTGTGTCTGCATGGGTTTCCTCCGGGTGCTCCGGTTTCCTCCCACAAGCCCCGAAAGACGTGCAGGTTAGATCATTTGGACATTCTGAATTCTCCCTCTGTGTACCCGAACAGGCGGCGAACATGGCGACTAGGGGCTTTTCACAGTAACACATTGCAGTGTAAATGTAAGCCTACTTGTGACAATAAAGATTATTATTAAAAGCAGGTTGTCCTACTTCCATGAAGCTGAATTTAGGATGGCTTGAGGCAGGTTGGTGTCCTGTTGGAATCTATTTCAAATTTTAATATCTGCCCCAGCTCCAAATTACCCATTTTTGGAGTGAAAATTGACCACATGCTGCAATTTGTAAAGCCAGAGACTTTGTATATTTTTTTAACAGCATTTATCTTTCCTGCCTCCCAGTCAAAGATTTGTCTACCACTCCTCGTAGGCCACTATTTCTGCACTCCCTTTAAATTGGAACCCTTTATTTTCTACTACCTTTTCACAATCTTCCTTCCAAAAACCATTAACTCATATTTCTGTGCATTCAATTTCACCTGATATGTGTCTTCCCATTTCCCCAATTCGTCAATGTTTTCCTGAAGTCTGTCAATAACTCCCCTCATTGTTTACTCCATTTGCAACCTTTAGAATTATGCCTTGGATACCTAAACCCGGGACATATTAATGAGAGCTGTAGTTCTAATGCTAACCCCATCCAGTATACTTCCTGTAAGCTTCCCTTCTATCAAAAACAGCCATTCACCACTACCCTCTACTTTCCATCTCTAATTGGCTGATTTGAAATCCATGCTGCCACTGACATTTAGTTCCTATGGAATCCCTTTATTAAAAGTAGGAGTCGGCAGCGGCGGTCCCTCAAAATCGAGGATGACGTCCGTCAGGCTTGATGAGTCTAATGATGATTGAGGAGCCCAATTCTGGACCCACAAGTTCTTCCACAGCGGGGTCTGGTTTCCCTCTCCTTCTGCTGCCACCGTTCTGCCTCACTGTCAAATCGCAGAGCCTCAAAGTGGCTCACGCCTGGATGGACCAGGGGTGGAGCCATACCGAACGGTCCGCAGCCGTCTCCTCACAGCCAGTGGTGTTAATGCCTCTGTGCTTTCGGGCAGCCTTGAGCTTATCCTTATATGTTTTCCTGTGGCTGCCCCTAGAGTGTTGACCAATGGAGAGATATAATGAAAATATATAAATATAGTAAAAATAGGGTTACAGTATTTGCAACGTACCCATCAGATCTCTGCCACCACTCCCACTTCCAGGAAGCATTGGAATATTGTGACCAATGCCTTTGCTTGTTCTACCCACACTTCCCTCAGCAACTTGCAATGCCCCTCCAACCTGGGTAACAGTCCTACTTTTAACACTGCCAACCTTTTATCTCTCTTTATTTTTTTTCATCCTATCCAATTTCTCTCCCCTCTACATACTCCCAAGATATTTTACTTTTTGAAATTCATGGAGTGAGCAAAGAAAATCTTGACATACAGCCAGCTTTGAGAAAGTTCTATCTTGCTTGCCGTTGCAAACTGATTCCAACCAGGCCGTTTGCATTGTCCAATTGTCCATGGCTGGTTGAGTTTCCTTGCATCTGTATTTACAAATATTTGAAGACGAGAAATGAACTGAAGGCTGCACAAACATATAAAATCCTGGTGGGACTGGACAGGCTCGATGCGGGAAGAATGTTCCTGATGTTGGGGACATCCAGAACTAGGGGTCACAGCCTAAGAATAAGGGCTAAGCTCTCTGACGGAAGAACCTCTTCTCTCAGAGAGTTGTGAACTTGTGGAATTCTCTACCACAGAAAGCTATTGGGGCCAGATCAATGGATATATTCAAGAGGGAGCTGGGCGTGGTCCTTGCAGCTAAAGGGAACAAGGGGTATGGAGAGAAAGCGGGAGTTGGATGCTGAATTTGCATGATCAGCCTTGATCATATTGCAGGCTCGATGGGCCGAATGGCCTACTCCTGCACCTCGTTCCTCTGTTTCTATATTTCTAAGGCCAATCCAAGTAAAGCCACAGGTTGTGGGGAAGGCTAAGAGAGCTGTAACATTTCTGTCCATAACATTTTGTGATTGTACTACAGCATAGGCTTTCTCTTTTCAGGATAACTGTGTGCTGGTTCATAACATCAGACAGTTGAATACAGATGAAGATAACTATGGAGATGCTTGTGACAACTGCCGAATATCAATTAACAATGACCAGAGTGACACAGATAGTGATGGGAAAGGTGATGCCTGTGATGATGATATGGACGGAGATGGTGAGTATTTATCTCAAGCAGAAACCGCTAACGCGTCCCAGCTATACAGCTTGTTTGAATGTTTGCCTGTTCACCCATTCTCCTGACATTGCCTAGCTCCTTATGCTAAACGTGAATTGTCAAATTCTTTACCAACCTAAAACATGGTTCGCTAGGTTTCCTTGTCATCAGAGAACAACTATTTAATTAAAGTGTCAATAATGAATTAGGAGGAGGAAATCATTTCATCCCAGCACAATCATCCAGTGAAGCAAACATTTCTAATCACTCACTTGCTCAGATTTTAAGCCCAAGGTATTTTAACTCTCGGGCCCCAGCTGCTTGTGGACAGTCAGCTGTTTCACAGAAAAAGGTAGAAAGCAACAGCTGGCTGTGGCTGCCAGCAGCAGATGTTCTGGGCAGCTGGAGGCTAGGGTGCTGTGGCCAAGGATAACATGCTTGCAAGCTGGGCGACATGGTGGCGCAGTGGTGAGCACTGCTGCTTCTCGGCGCCAAGGACCGGGTTAGATTCCAGTCCCAGGTCACTGTCCGGTGTGGATTTTGCACATTCTCCCCGTGTCTGCGTGGGTCTCACCCCCACAACCCAAAACGATCTGCAGGGTAGGTCAATTGGCCACACTAAAATGCTCGTCGGAAGGTCGTGCGGCAGGCTTTTCAGAATGGTCTTGTTGAGGGAAGGGAGGGGGATTTGGGGCAGAGGAGCCTCCTGGTCATACAAAGGAACAATTTCACCTTACCTTGGAGCATCAACCTCATCCTCACAACAGCTTCTGACTTGCTTCCACCTAGTGGAAGAGCCACGGCCACATCTCTACCCAGGTTCAAATTAAAATCCAATAAGCATCCTATTGGTGTAATGGGTCCTTGATTGTATTTTAACTCGATACTGTGCACTGACCAGTATTCCACTGGGCAGTCCTGATGGATGCATGGAGTTAAAATTACCAATTTCCCCTCTACTGCCCACATCACTGGTTCTCCCTGGAAGCCCATTTATGTGAAGAAGAATTTCCTTATCTCAATCCTAAATTTATCTTTCACTGATTTGAACTTGCATCCTCTTATACAACTCTTGCAATTTAGTTTGAAGTAAATTTCCGCATTGATCTGTTCTGTAAAATTGCCGTTTAATATACCTCAATAAGATCACCTCTCTATCATCTCCTTCACAAGACTGAAAAGCTTATGGGGTTTCATTTCATCCTCCTCACTCTGATATTGGGAATCAATCTCATGGCTTTTCTCTGAACAGCACCTTGGACGGGATTCTCTCAGCCCGGGGCCGGGCGAATCGCGCCACGCCGCCCCGACGCCGGCACGCGATTCTCCGCAGAGCGGCGCCGGCGTGGTTAGCACGGCACCGGTTGCGGGCCACTCTACGCGGCCGGCCCACCGATTCATGGGCCGACCGACCGTTGTGAAAACGCTGAGTCCCGCCGGCGCCGTCCACACCTGCTCTCAGCCGGCGGGAACTCGGCGTGGAAGGGTCAGGGGGCGGCCTGTTGTGGGGCGGTCCGAACCCGAGGGGGGCTCCGATGTGGCCTGGCCTGCGATTGAGCCCACCGATCAGCGGGCCGGCCTCTCTGGCTGGGGGCCTCGTTTCTTCTGCGCCGGCCCCTGTAGCTCTGCGGCATGTTGCGTCGGGGCTGGCACGTTGATGGAAGGTACCACGCATGCGCGCGATAGCGCCGGTGCCACTGCGCATGCGTGGACCCTGCGGCGCCCAGTTCGTGCCGGGATCAGCAGCTGGAGAGGCGTGATCCGCGGTAGAATTAGTCGTGTGGTCGGCCTGTTCACGCCGTTGTAAAACCGACCGGTATAAGGTTTCGCCGGCCACCACCATTTTCTCTCTCTCTCTGACACCCCCCCCCCCCTCCCCCACCCCACCCCAGCAAACCTACTGTTGGGTGAACATAAAATTCAGCTCAATAGATAAGCTGAGGGGGAAGGGGTTTTTGCACAGTGTTGCTTCAAATCTGTCCTTTGTGCAGACTATGTAGATTTCCTGAGGGCAGACAGCCCATGGGTCACACAGATAGCAGCCAACCATACTGTCTGCCCATGTGAAATCCATACCTCTGCTTTGAAGCAACACACCAAAGATTTTCCACTGTGGTCTCACCAGAACACTAGCCACCTTTGAGCATCACTTCTTCTGACTTGTACTGTTAGGAGTTTTGATTGTAAAGTTTAACACTATTTGTTTATTTGTCTGGTTGGTGATTGACTTTAATAGAGCTCCTACCTCATTAGCTATTTCACTAGCTTTCCCTATTGAGTATGTATACAGATCACTGATGTTCCTATATCTATTGCTTGTTACCTGTCAATATTAATGTTTTTCGGCACTTATTCCAGTTTCATTGACAGTCTCCTCATTTTGTTTTCCATTTTAACCAGTCATCTTCCAAAATATGGAACAAATAACTGAACCAAACTTTAGTTCTCCAACCACACAATTAGTCGTTCAGATAACAGGTTTAGTTGACGGCCACTTTCTGCATCTTCCTGCAGGGATCAAAAATTTCTTGGACAACTGTCAACGAGTCCCCAACGTCGACCAGAAGGACAGAGATAATGATGGTGTCGGTGATGCTTGTGATAGCTGCCCAGATGTCATCAACCCGAACCAGGTCTGAGCCACTAACATTTTTTAAAACACTAAATTGACACCTTCAGCAGATTGTGTCGTGTAGCAGTGTTCAGAGTAGAAGTGCTGCAAACAGTCTTTTATTTTTATTTTGCACACTTCATTAATTAAATTGCAAATGCATTTTTCAGAACAAATTGTGCTCATGAAAAGTGAAGAATGTGAACACAGAGGAATACAATGTTTGCTATTACAAATTCCAGTTTCTATCAATTCAGCTTGAGGCAGGGCAGCACGGTGGCCTAGTGGTTAGCACAGCTGCCTCACGGCGCTGAGGTCCCAGGTTCGATCCCGGCTCTGGGTCACTGTCCGTGTGGAGTTTGCACATTCTCCCCGTGTCTGCGTGGGTTTCGCCCCCACAACCCAAAAATGTGCAGAGTAGGTGGATTGGCCATGCTAAATTGCCCCTTAATTGGAAAAAATAATTGGGTAATCTAAATTTATAAAAAAAAAAAAAAAAATTCAGCTTGAGGCAAAGAAAACTCCCTCTAATTTGCCCCTTTAAAATGTCACCATCCCATTTAGTCTCAATTATTCCAATAGGCTACTGACCACCCCTTCCCAACAAACACCCCCCCCCCCCCAATTGTAAACTTTGGCTCATCCAAAGCTCTCCCGTGACCGTATTGTATTCCACATCAGGTCTCACTCACCTATGACCCCAGTGCCCTGCTGGCCTACATTGGAAAGCAGTCCCTCAGTTTTTCAAGTTGGAAATTCTCAATTTTGATCTCCAAATCGCTTCATCCCTTCTGGACTCTGGAACCTTCTTCAGGAGTACAGCCCTTTGCGACTGCTCAGTTCCTTCACCCCATTGGGGTGGCTGTGCCTTCAGCCATCTTGGGCCTCTTATAATTGTATTACTTAATTTATCCTGACAGTGATATCTCCTCGTCGATATGACTGAGTCATGACATTGATGAGTTGAGATTCCAGTAAAGAGGGCTGTTGGGTAGGGGATGTTGAAACAGCCATCCCTTCCATTCACTCTGGCAACAACACGATTCTGACATGCTGCCTCCTGGAATGATTCTCCAGTGCTCAGTGCTTTACTCACACCAGCCATATTTTTAAAAATTCATTTATGGGATGTGGGCATCGCCGGTTAGGTCAGCATTTATTGCCCATCCCTAGTTGCTGTTCAGAAGGTGGTGGTGAGTCGCCCTCTTGAACCGCTGCAGTCCTTGAGGTGTAGGTACACCCACTGTGCTGTTCGGGAAGTTCCAGGATTTGGATTTTTGTTTATTGTCACGCGACCAAGGTTCAATGAAAAGTATTTTTCTGCGAGCAGCTCAACAGGTCATTAAGTACATGACAAGAAAAAGAAATAAAAGAAAATACATAATGGGGCGACACAAGGTACACAATGTAACTACATAACACAGGCATTGGGTTAAGCTTACAGGGGTGTAGTGTTAATGAGGTCAGTCCTTAAGAGGGTCGATTAGAAGTCTGGTAAGAGCGGGGAAGAAGCTGTTTTTCAGTCTGTTCGTGCGTGTTCCCAGACTTTTGTATCTCCTGCCCGATGGAAGAAGGATGTTGCCACAGCAACAGTGAAGGAACAGCGATATATTTCCAATTCAGGGTGGTGAGTGACTTGGAAGGGGAACTCCAGGTAGCGGGGTTCCCAGGTATCTGCTGCTCTTGTCCTTCTAGATGGTAGTGGTTGTGGATTTGAAAGGTGCTGTCTAAGGAACCTTGGTAAGTTACTGCAGTGCCTCTTGTAGATGGTACACAAGGATGCCACTGTTCGTCGGTGGTGGAGGGTTTGAATGTTTGTGGAAAGAGGAACAATCAAGCGGGTTGCTTTGTCCTGGATGGTATTGAGCTTCTTGAGTGTTGTTGGAGTTGCACTCATCCAGGCAAGTGGAGAGTATTCCATTACACTCCTGACTTGTGCCTTGTAGATGGTGAACAGGCTTTGGGGGGTCAGGAGGTGAGTTACTTGCTGTATGATTCCTAGCCTTTGACGTGCCCTGGTGGATACAATATTAATATGGCTAGTCCAGTTCAGATTCTGATCAATGGTAATCCAAAGGATATTGATTGTGGGGGATTCAGCGATGGTAATGCCATTGAATGTCAAAGGGCGGTGGTTAGATCCTCTCTTGTAGGAGATGGTCATTACCTGGCACTTGTGTGGTGCAAACATGACTTGCCACTTGTCAGCCCAAGCCTGGATATTGTCCAAGTCTTGCTGCATTTAGACTGGGACTGCTTCATTATCTGAGGGGTTGTGAATGGTGAAGGTGGTGCAGTATCCGCAAACATCCCCACGACTGCTTTATGGTGGAAAGAAGGTTGTTGATCAAGCAGCGGAAGATGTTTGGGCCTAGGAGACCACCCTGAGAAACTCCTGCAATGGTGTCCTTGAGCTAAGATGATTGTCCTCCAACCACCACAACCATCTCACTTTTTGCCAGATATGACTCCAACCAGTGGAGAGTTTCCCCCCTGATTCCCATTGACTTGGGTTTAACCAGGGCTCCTTGATGCCATACTCGGTCAAATACTGCCTCGATGTCAAGTGCAGTCACACTTACCTCACCTCTGGCATTCACCTCTTTTATCCGTGTTTGAGGCTATAATGAGGTCAGGATCTGAGTGACCCTGGTGGAACCCAAACTGAGCATCCGTGAGCAGGTTATTCCTGAGTAAGTGTCGCTTGATAGCATTGTTGATAACTCCTTCTATCACTTTGCTGATGAGAGTAGACTGATAGGACGGCAATTGGCTGGGCTGGATTTGTCCTGTTTCTTGTGTACAAGACACACCTGGGCAATTTCCCACATTGCTGGGTAGATGCCAGTGTTGTAGCTGTGCTGGAACAGCTTGGCTGGGGATGCGGCAAGTTCTGGAGCACAAGTTCTCAGTACTATTGGCGGGATGTTGTCAGGGCCCATAGCCTTTGCAGTATTCAGTGGTTTCAGCAGTTTCTTGATATCACGTGGAGTGAATAATATTGGCTGAAGATTGACATCTGTGATGCTGGGGACCTCCGAAGGAAACCAAGATGGATCATCCATTCATGCAACATCTCAGCTTCTGTTCGCTTTGCCTCAAGAGGGCTGCCTCCACTCCCTTCATCACAGTGCCATGCGCTCTCACCATCTCGTTGGTTTCTCCAATGCTGACCGAATGGGAGCCAGGGCCTGTTCTATCGACTTGCGAAGATCTCCAGACACAATTTACCATTGCTTCTCGAATTCAGCCACCAAGATGCCTGGGTGTGCCTCGAATTCGACCATTAGTGGAGTGGACGGAGTCGCAGCAGCAGCCTCCACCATTTTCTCCAACAAAGACCTCCGAGAAGCCTCCGATTCCGTCGATGAATTTCTTCAGTTTTCTTTGCCCTGTCCTTCTGGGCGTTTTCCTTATGTGGGCACCTAATACAATCGGTCAGGTGTGACTTTGAGCAAAAGTACATCCAGAAATTGGGCAAAAAGGGCTAAAAATGCAGTACCCTGGCAGGAACCACCCCGTGTAGGGGCTACAATGGGCATTGCCCTTGGATGGGCTACCTGCTACCCTTCCGACAAATGGCAGCTGGGTGGGGAGAAGGGTATGGTGGAGGGTAGGATAGGGGCACCTTCATGGCCGATGTCACTCTGCAGATCCAAGGCAAGATGGCTACCTTGCAGGCCGCGGCAATGACGGTCCTTGCCTGGACCGCCCCAGTCCTGTGGGGGCACGCCAGCCACACGGCCCATTCCCCTGTCACATACCCCCACAACAACCAGCCCAGTCAGTTTCCAGGCCGGCAGCCCACCGTTGCGCCGTTTCCTCTCTTTCCCTCATCAGCCACGCCGCTGGTTTCACGATTTGTAAAAGCAGAAGTAAACCGGGCCGTCAGGAATTCTCCCCAGTGGAAGCGGAGAATCACGGAGGTCCCAGAAAATACCGGGTCAGGCCTGCTAATGATATGCCAACGGTGTTTACTGTACGTGCGTTCTGGAATGCGAATTGCCGTTAAACCAGCACGTGCCACGCTTTCGCCGTCAGAACCGATACTCCGCCCATTCGTGTTTTCCAATTCCAGCGTCAGCCGACAGAGAATTCCGCCCAAGATCTTTATTCTTTCAGTGCAGATTTCTCCTGCAAATAACCTTCTCGAACTCTGCTTTGTCTAAGAGTCATCCAGACTCGAAACGTTAGCTCCCTTCTCTCTCCACAGATGCTGTCAGACCTGCTGAGATTGTCCAGCATTTTCTGTTTGTTTTTTCAGATTCCAGCATCCGTAATAATTAGCTTTTTCCTCAAATTGCAATCTGCATCGATTCGTGCAGGATTCTACATGTATTTCTGTGCAGGTCAATCTTATCTGCGTGTACAGTTTTGTGTGACTTGTTTGTCTTTCCATAACACACATTTCTCTCTGTTTACAGTCAGACATCGATAATGATCTCGTTGGAGATTCCTGTGACACAAATCAAGACAGGTACACTGTTACAATGGTCAGATATTTCTAAAATGTACTGCCTCGTCTTGGTAAGGTAAAGGGACACAATCTTCCCTGTGCTATTTAAATGGAGGCATGAACGTATTTTCATAGCTGAGATGGGGTTAATGAATTGTTAAATGTTTGCTGCAATGTGCAAGCAATAAACTCTAAAAGACACTTAGCAATTAAAATAAAAAAGATGTCTGTTACATATAATTCCAAACTCCAATGTTTAAACTTTTTAAATGTTGAATGTTCGAAGAAGGTTAAGATCAGACCCATTGTCCTTTAGAGAAGGAAATATGCCACAATTATCTGGTCTGGTGTAGAGTCCTTGAATATTTTAGGGTAGGGCTGGATAGATACTTGATAAGCAAAAGGTTATCGGGATAGGTGGGAATGTGGAGTTAAGGTTACAATCAGATCGTCCATTATCTTGTTGAATGGCGAAGCAGGCTGGATGGGCAGAGTGGCCTCCATCTGCTCCTAATTTGTATGTTTGCATGCTCGTCTGTAATTTGTTGATTCTTAACTGCCCTCTGAAATGACCTAGCAATCCACTCAATTCAGGGCAATTAGGGATGGATGTCAAATCCACCTCCCATGAAAGAATAATATATTTTAAAAAGAAACAATGGGGCTGGTTTAACACACCAGGCTAAAGAGCTGGCTTTTGAAGTAGACCAAGGCAGGCCAGCAGCACGGTTCAATTCCCGTACCAGCCTCCCCGAATAGGCGCCGGAATGTGGCGACGCGAAGGGGCTTCTCACAGTAACTTAATTTGAAGACTACTTGTGACAATAAGCGATTTTCATTTCATTTCAAGTTCCATGGATGGTACGGTGGCATAGTGGTTAGCACTACTGCCTCACAACATCAGAGGCCCAGGTTCGATCCCGACCTTGGGTGACTGTCTGTGTGGAATTTGCACGTTCTCCCCGTGTCTGCTTGAGTTTCCTCCGGGTGCTCTGGTTTCCTCCCACAATCCAAAAATGTGCAGGTTAGGTGGATTGGCTATGCTAATTTGCCTTTTAACATCCAAAGATGTGCAGGTTAGGTGGGATTACGGGGGTAGGTTGTGGATTGGGCCTAGGTAAGGTGCTCTTTCAGAGGGTCGGTGCAGACCCGTTGGGCGGAATGGCCTTCTCGCGCACTGTAGGGATTCTATGGATCTTATGGACTATGTTAACTGCCTGCTTGCTTGCCTAGCTTCCACCAGCATTGCCTCCCTTTGGTTACTTCACCCCTATTTTCAATCTGCTATCTGACACAATGTATTCCTTTTGAGTGAGGAAAATGTAACAACAGGCCTCTGGCAGTGAAGGTCTCTAACTACCCATTAGAAATATGCTTCAGAGTGGTCCAAGTAACATATAATTAGCTATTTCCTGCTTTCAAGTTGTGATAACATGTAATAATTACTGAAGGTGCAGTATTGAGTCAATTCCTAATGGCCCAGTACTCATTCCTGATTGGTACTGAAGGCAAGAGTTTACATCTTAACATTCTGTGCCGGACTGTAGGTACCTAAACACACTACCTTAACAGCCCAACTTTAAGCAGCCTGACAGCCTTTGTATCCATTTCAATGTAATTGCCCCACTCCCAAGTGGTAGTTAATGAGGGGTGAGCACTACAAACACAACAAATACTTTATCAAAATGCGCGCAGGCAGTGCTGAATCAGATAAACATATGAAGGATATCCTGTTCTTTCTGAAGACTTTTTTTACCATTTGAATGTCAACATCACCAACAGAGAGCTAACTGCAGTCTACATAGACTTTAGAGATGTTTTCTGACTGGGTGTTGCTATTCGCTACCTGTTCCATTTCATAGAAATGTTGGAAAATTAAACCCTATTTTCTGCCAGGATATCAGCTGCTACTGAACACATTTACCTGGGAAATGATTGCAGGAGAAAGCTTACAGTCCTGAATTTCATATGGTTTGCCTGATGTCTGAGAGGCTGCTGTTAGAAGAATGTCCTCTTGGGCCAACCTTGGCCTAATTCCATTGACATTTGAGGATAACCTACTTTGCGGAAATCCTTTTTGGACTGAACTCCTGGGTGGGTTGGAAATCTGGCTTCAGGAAAATCATGTACAGTGCACACCTAAATTTGAGATATGGGCTTGTAAATGGGCAATTCTTCCCACCATGAGGTGGAATATTATTCCTGTAAAGTACAGTCACGTATCAGTGGGATTGATTCACAATCGGCCCATGCAAATGTTTTGTCTGGCTTACCAATGGCCAAAATACACATGGGTCAATGAACATCTAACAACCTTAAAAACCACAGTGGCAGCAGTCATATATTCCATTCCTTGTGTGATTTCCTTCAAGAAAGCAGATAGTATGGCATTAGTTGACAAATCTTGTTAAACAGTCCCTCACATGTAAGCTTCTGAATGTGGGAATGTTGAATTTTCACATGTATTGACATTTCCATTGATGTCTGGTGATGTTCTGTGCATAGCCTTGTAAACCATGGTCTCCGCAAAGTGTGCATGAATGAGTATTTGTGCATCTGTGTGTGAGTTTGAGAGCTGGATCTATAGGGCACGATTCTCCCGAACCGCGACTATGTGCTCCCACCAGCGGGAAAAGCAGAGTGATTCCCATTGGCGCTAGCTGTGACCCCGATATGCCATTCAATGGCACTTTGAATTTATTTTGCCTCAGGCGGGTATTCAGTGCCATTCCATGGCACACCAGGGCCTGCACATTGGATTTGAGAGGGACGGGGCCTAATCTCCCTGACAGGTCTTGCTCCTCAGAGACCGGCGTGCCATGTTTAAAGAACATCCCATTCTCAGAATGGTGCTGCAGCAACCAACGACACCCCCCCCCCCCCCCCCCCCCCCCGGATCGCTAGCAGGGCACCCACCACCATACTCATTAGCAAGAGCTCCCCTCCTCAGTACCCCCCATCAGCCCCCGTACAGCTCCAACCCCTTCATCTTCCCACACCCACTGTTCTCCCCTTCAGCCCCCCTCATTGCCCCTTTACCCCCGTACCCCCTTTCATCCCCCATTCACCCCCGCCCTCCCCTTCAGCCCACCCATTCAATCCCATCACTTCAGGTTCCCTCCCTCCCCCCCCCCCCCCCCCTTGGCAGTGCAAACTTCACATCTTGCACTGAGGGGTGGCAGGGGGGTGGGATCCTCCTTACAATTACCTCCAGGGAGTTCCTCCATGGGAGGTGGGGGGTCAGGGGGGGTTTGCCATGGACTGGAGGGGCTCAGGCCTGGGGCCTTTCCTTGGATATGGCCTGTTTGGCTGCTCTTCCATCTGAAGCCTTTAAACCCATTAAACAGTCATTCAGTATCTAAAAGTTAACTTTTCTCATAATAAAGTGAAAGTGTTCTCATCTTACCTCTAAACCCTTTAAAAGGTGGTCAGATGCCAAGTTTAAAGGTCTGTGAGATGAAGGTTAAAATAATCTCTTTAAAATGGTGGAAAAGTTTGAAGTGGTTTTCTTAGTCAATGTCATTGCTCTTTAAAGTATAGGTTAGGTGGATTGGCCTTGATAAATTGCCCTTAGTGTCCAAAATTACCCTTAGTGTTGGGTGGGGTTACTGGGTTATGGGGATAGGGTGGAGGTTTTGACCTTGGGTACAGTGCTCTTTCCAAGAGCCGGTGCAGACTCGATGGGCCGAATGGCCTCCTTCCGCACTGTAAATTCTATGAAATCTATGAAGCCTGTATGTATGCCTGGAAGCCTAAAAGCTTTGAACTGCATTGTTTACATTCCACTTCATACTGAAAGCTTTCTAATTGGCAAGTTGAGATAGTTTCAAAGCAGAGATTTGAATTGTTTGTTTATATAGCTCTTCAGGGATCAATTGACTCGAGGAGCAGGTTTTTCTAATCGCAGTTTTTTTTTAACAAGGCTGCTTTTTTGTTCCTAAGTGCTTCCTGGAAAGAACAAGTTGCATTTTGGCATGCTGACAGACTGTTTAAAGGGTTCAAAGGCTGCAGATGGAAGAGCAGCCAAATAAACCTTGTTCCAGGAAAGATCCCTGACTTGAGCCCCTCCAGCCCAGCACAAGCCCTCTGGACCCTGATCGGTACCCTGCCCGCCAATGACATGCTAAACAGCTCCAAAGAGATATTTGCATGCTCACGCTGTGTTGGGCCAGGAGGTTCGTCGGGGATGTTGTGAACCCCCGTTATGGCCAGCAGAGCAGGCTGGGTTTGACGTCCGGCACAGATCCCGATTTTGGCCCGACACAAGATTCAGCAAGCCATTGCGCATCCTGTGGTGAGCTGCCGGCCCCAGATAATCCAGGCCTTAGTTTAAGTTCCCTAATGTAAATGCATGGGTAATAAATTGTCCCTCAAGTGACATTGGTTTATGGAATATTATAACAGCTGCTTGAGAGGCACAGCTTTTGTTGAGTACAAAGATGTGGAGTAACGAAGATTAAAAGTGACAAGTAAATAGCTAAAATGTTTCAATGCATTATTTTGCTTTGACAGCGATGGAGACGGTCATCAAGACAGCAATGACAACTGCCCAAACGTCATTAACAGTTCCCAAGTGGACACAGATAAGGATGGACTTGGAGACGAGTGCGATGATGATGACGACAATGATGGAATTCCAGATGTTTTTCCACCGGGTCCAGATAATTGCAGGCTGGTCGCCAATCCAGGGCAGGAGGATGATAACTGTGAGTTTGAGTGCTATTCATATCCGAAAAACATAGTTCGGAACAAGAAAGGCTAATTGGCAGCTCAAACATGTGCTTTTCGAAAGGTCATGTAGAATTTACACTCTTGGCGAAACTAACCAACCGAACCACAAGTATAAACTTTCAGTTACACTACAAACTTTCTTACTGCACACTGAAGCTAATTGGACAAAGTTCTAGAATATGAAGTAAAGTTTATTTTTATATTATTCAACCTTGAATCGATCTTACAAATAAGATGCAATTTTTTTTAGTCGTCCATGGGATGTGAGCATCACTGGCTGGGCCAGCATTTGTTTTCCATCCCTAATTGCCCTTAAACTAAATGGCTTGCTCGGCTATTTCAGAGGACATTTAAGAGTCGACCACATTGCTGTGAGTCTGGAGTCACATGTTGGCCAGACCAGGTATGGATGATAGATTTTCTTCCCTGATGAACACTAATGAATCACTGGGCTTTTACAACAATCGACAATGGTTTCAGGGTCACCATTAGACTTTCAGTTTCATATTAATATGTTGAGATCGGATTTCATTTTCTCCCATATTGAATATTGGATTATCTATACTTATCCTTACAATTTCCATCTGTAACTATATTCAACATAGCATTTATGCAAAGTTTATTCCATGCATTCGCTCATTTCTTCTCATTTCCAGTGTTGTGAAAGATTTTATTTCTTCTGGTCTTTGATCACAGTTGAAGGGACATGACCTGTTTTAGATAGATCGGGTGGGAGTTAATGCCCTCCCCTGTGCCAAGAGGCATTTAATCGGATGGGAGGGTGCCAGTTGAGGATCCTGCCACCTTCCTGCCTCTGGCCCGATTAGGTCAGAACAATATTATCTCGGCACCAGCGACACTCGCTGGACGACTCGCTATGTAGGAAGCTTGAACAGAAACCCTGTCAGGCTCCCTCGTTCAAAGACGCTCAGTGCCTGATTGAGGGATTCAGCATCAGGGAAGGGTGGGAGAGCCACGTCCTGCACTTATTACTGACTCCCCTTCCTCCTCTCCTGTGACCCTCCCCTCACGACCTCCTCCTCCTCCCAGCTATCGGTCACCCGTGCCTGGGTCCCACATCGACATGTGTGGGTGCATTACCAGCAGCAGCCGTTGCCTTCCCTATGTGCTGCCTAGCATTAAAGGCAGCCGGCCTCTGATTGATCGGTCTCTCTGATGGGTGGGATGTCTGCCCCTGGATACCTTGATTCGGGGAACAAAGAACCAAGAACAGTACAGCACAGGAACAGGCCCTTCGGCCCTCCAAGCCTGTACCGGTTATGATGCTACCTTGGCCAAAAGGGTGGTATCATGACCAGTACAGGTCAAAAGGAAGGCCCACCACTACCCAATTTGGCGCTTAATGTGATGCCAGCAGCGGGCCTTCCCGAAGAGAGGTGACATGAGGCTTTTGCCACCTGTCCAGCCAATTTCCTCATCCCTGACTTGGGGGAACATCAACAGCCAGTGTACCCATTGAACTGGGTGCTGCAGGGGCCAATTTGGGCTCCACACCTGGCTGTGACTTAGATACCCAAAGATTTTGAAGGTTATTTATTGAAATGGGTTGTGACCTTTTCCCTCATTTTGATTACAACGTGATGGTGACAAGATTTGAACCTCAGAGTTGCTCCTTGGTTGCAGCTATTGTTTGATTGTTTGAAGCTGAGTTTGGAATAATGTGAGCAAGGTCTGTCAACATTAAAATGGAAAACATTTCATGGAGTGTAGCGAATGTGTAATAGACTGCAACGTAATAAGGAATGGTGTTCAGAGCATGTTATGGGTTATAAATGCCAACCTAATTCAGTATTACAAAGAGCAATTCAATTCAATAGTGTCCAAACCTTGGTTGCTTGTCCCTGGGGTTGCTATGACATTTTGATATTTATTGATTTTTAAAAACAACAGATTATTAACAGCAACTATCATGCCATCTGAAATCTGATAAAAGTGCATTTTATACTCACTGTGCTTTCATTATTTATTCAGTCGATGGAGTAGGAGATATTTGTGAAGGTGATTTCGATCATGACACAATCATTGACAGGATCGATGTTTGCCCTGAGAATGCCGAGGTGACTCTAACTGACTTCAGGGCGTACCAAACTGTTGTTCTTGACCCTGAGGGAGATGCACAAATTGACCCAAACTGGGTTGTACTTAACCAGGTGAGAACGCTTTATATTATTTTACAGTAATAATTTTAAAAACGTACGAGGGGGACGATTTTAAGCCCTCTCTCTCCATCCCTCGGAAGCTCAGGGCTGGCTCATAATCCGGAGAGAATCAAAAAACGTGATTCGTGCCACGGGAACTTCATTTGAACTCATTAGAATATCATTAGCGAGCACTCCCTCCGGACCTTACACCCCCCCCCCCGGTCACGGAATATTCACCGGGTGTCGGCACAACGTCACGCCAGCGGCATTGACAACATATCTGCATGAACATTAACCTGGTGGCCTCAGCTCCGAGGGGGATATCAGAGGGAGGCACTCAGGCAACCATGGCTCTCCAGGCTTGTCGGTGTTCAGGGTGCACCGGAGAGGGCATGGGGGGCAGCACCTCCTCAGTCAGAAGGTGACGGGACTCCTCCAGTCGCCTTGCAGTCGAAGGAGCGATGCTATCATGTCTTCCTGATTCTCATGACTCTGCCTTTGCTGTTCCAACAGCTCGGGGATGATTGGACTGAGGGGCACATCATCGGCCAGGGGCTCAGCATCCCTCCGAGTGCCAGTTCCCTGGGACGTCCTTGCATCCACCTGCTGTGGATCTTTAGCTGTGAGATGCTCACCAGTTAGTCACCCAGAAGCCTGCCTACTACTCAATCCCACCGAGGTGTGAGTATCTGAGTTGGTGGAGGGTGCGGGTGACAGCTGTGATGCCTCTTCTGTCGTTATATCTGAGAGGTCTTGCTCAGAGCTGCTCAGGTCTGGCCATTCAAGGGAAACCAGGATGGTCTGGGCTGCTCGTCCTATTTCCCTGAAAGGGAAGGGAGATGTAATTAGTACATCATAGGGGTTTGAGGAATGATTGTTTGTCCTCAGGGTTCTCACTTTTGCCGCTGCCTCCACTTGTCCATCAATGCAGGCACGGTCAGGTGCTGTCCCGGCCTGTTGAAGGGGGTCTTTGCTCATGCTGGATCAGGTTACGGAGCTCCTGCATAATTCCGGCGAACTGTGCCCTCTCACGCCATTTGTGCTTGAGTTTGTCCGTGGAGGCACAGATAGGGAGAGTGTAGGCGGGAGTCCTGCCAGTTCAGATGGTTGAGAAGTGGCATTTGTGGACCTGGATTGGGAGCAGGGTTCTGAGGAACAGAGCTAACACTGGGGGGCAGCATGGGGGTGGGGTGGCAGAGAAGAGGGCCTCGTCCCTTATGGGAAACCGCGAGGTGACTGGGTGAGATATCGCCTTGGAGGTGCAAGTGGTGGGTGAGGGCGTGCAGTAAGAGACTGGAGGTGGCAGACTTACCCTGGCTGCGTGAAGAAGGTCACTCATATTCTTCCTGCACTGCTGCCCCATCCTCTTCTAGAGAAAGCTGGCACTCACCAATGTAGCTATTGCCTCCCAGGCGTGGGTGGTCATTTTGCTGGTGGGCCGCTTCCTGGAGTGCGGGTACTGTACTTCCCGCCTCTTCTGCACTCCATCCAGAAGTATTTCCGTGCTGCCATTGTGCTGAGTGGATCTGGAACAAGTGCTGGGGAAGCGTTTAAGTGATTGCAGTGAATAAGTTTCCCCGGGAGAGCAAATCGGCTGGAGGCCATCAAAAGCACGGCGTGAATCTCGTGGGAAGAAAAACATTTCTTTAAGAGGGGTAAGATCCCGTGAGCAATCCTGTCGACTCTGTCATCAGGATTCACACCGTTTTTCTTTCCGGAACTGAAACTTTGCCATTTTTTGGTAAGATTCTGCCCTAAGAATTGGCAGCTGTCTAGCCCTGAAGCCCCTCCCTAAACATCTTTGTCATTGTTGAGCTCCACAATTCCCCCCTTATAAACATCTCCCTCGCACTACCTCTCTATTGATGCTGTTTGAAATCATACCTCTTTGATCAAGTTTTCAGTCAAATTTTGTCTAATAATGCTCTTGTGAAGTGACATTTTGCTATTTTAAAGGTGTTATAAGTGTAATCAATGAATTTGTTACCTCCACATTCAACTATTCCAATGTTCTTCTGACTGGCTTCCAATTTTTACTTCCAGTAATCTTAAACTCATTCAAAACTCTGTTGCCCGCATCCTAGGCTGCATCAAGTCATGTCCACCACTGAGCTTGCTGATCAACATTGGCACCTCATTGATTTTAAAGCTCTCATTCTTGTTTTTAAATCCTTCCCTGGCCTCACCCCTCCCTATCTCTATAACCTCCGACAATCCCACAGATTGCTGGAATCTCCACAATGTACATCCCCAATTTCCATCGCTTCATCATTGGCAGCCATGCCTTCAAATGCTGAGCTCCAAGCTCTCGAATTCCCTTCCTGACCGTCTCCGCTTCTCTGCTTCTCTCCATGTCTTCCTCTAAGGCATTGGTTAAGACCTAGTTTTTGGTCACTGTCTTAGAATCTCAGTGTCAAATTTTGTTTGATAATCACTCCTGTGAAATGCTTTAAATGTGCAATGTAAATGCAAGTTGTTGTTTTCTGTAACCAATTGAATCATTACAGGGTATGGAAATTGTGCAGACGATGAACAGTGATCCAGGCCTGGCAGTTGGTATGTGAAATCATTCAGCATATTTCAGTTTATAGACATCCTTATTTCAGCTTTAGAATATTGGTAGTCTATAACAGCCATCAAACCCAACAGGAAGCTCAAATCAACTAGATATTGAGGAGGTTTCATCTTGTTTTGGAGGTGGTAAACTAAATGGTTTTAACACGAGTAAATGTATGTCTCTATTCCGCTATAACTCCTCTCTGTAGATAATTATCCTTCACCCTCGACAATCCCTGTTCTTCATTTTTCTTGGTTCTTCTGTTTCACTCGCACTGCTCGTCTCTTTTCTGCTGGTTTACAGATTAGATGGTTCACACTGTGAATGCTGGAGCCTTTTACACCACTCGGCTGAACTTCAAGGCAAAGGTTTCCTGTTCATGGTTGAATCTATGCTCTTGCTTGGCCTGTGGTTTCACCTGAGTTAACATCTCATAAAAATGTTCACAGAAACAGGGCGGAAGGCCATCCGGAGGAACGTATAGGCCACTGTCACCTACAAACCTGTCAGCAAGAGACAGCAAAGATTTGCCCGTGCCCTAAAAGATAGGGCGGAATTTTCTCCACCATATAGTCCTGCATTTAGAATAAAAAACTTAAAGGGAGCAGCCCCATGACATAACGCAGGCAGGGCAGCCTCTGATTCACCCACCCCACCAGCTACTGAGGCCCTCGAAGATTGGGGCGCCAGTTGTAAAGGCTGCCCCAGTGCAAAAGAGTTCACATGGAACCCTGGGCACTTCCCCCTGGCACAGCCCTCTGGGACTGCCTGGGCACTGCACCCGGAACTGCTCGGGGAGTGCCCAGGTAGTGCCCAGGCATGATCCTCATAACCGGAGGCCTTGTTCATCGTGGTCGGGGACCTCAACCAGGCCAACCTCAAGAGTGTCTTGCCAAAGTTCCAACAACACATTTCCTGTCCCACCAGGGGCCCCAACATCCTTGGCCACTGCTACACAAACATCAAGGGTACCTATCCTCCGACCATACTTCGGAATATCGGACCACAAGATTTCTCCCAGTATATATGCAGAAACTTAAGCGAGAGAATCCGATTAAGAAGGTCATGCAATGCTGGTCCAAGGCAACGGAAGAGCTCCTATGCTACTGCTTGGAGTCAGTGGACTGGTCCATATTCAAGAAATCAGCAGCCAACCGAGATGAGTATATCACCACCATCATAGATTTCATCAGTAAGGGTGTTGAAGATTGCGTGCCAAAGAAGATAGTATGCGTGTTTCCCAACCCTAAACCATGGTTTAACCGGGAGATCCACTCCCTACTGAAGTCCAGGTCTGAGGCGTTCAAGGCAGGCGACCCTGACCTATGCAAGAAATCTAGGCACGACCTCTGCCCAGAGACAATAACAGACTAAGCTAAAGTCCCAGACTAATGAGATGGACTCACATCGGTTGTGGCAAGGTTTAAACAATATAATGGGCTACAAAGCAAAGCTGAGTAGAATATCCGGGAACAGAGCACCCCTCCCCGATGAACTCAACGCATTCTCTGCTCGTTTCGAGCAGGAAGCCTACAAAAAGTTGTCAACCGCCCCAAAGCCTCGGACGCCCCATACCTACCATCACAGCCTCAGAAGTCAGATTGGCCTTCTTAAAAGTGAACCCATAGAAAGCAACAGGTCCTGATGGAGTCCATGGTCGTGCACTCAGATCCTGTGCGGACCAACTGACGGGTGTGTTCGCAGAAATTTTCAACATCTCCCTACTCTGTTCTGAGTTTCCCCCTGCTTCACGAAGACCACCATCATACTGGTGCCAAAGAAGAACCAGGCAACATGACTCAACGACTACCATCCAGTGGCCTTGACATCCATCATTAAGAATTGCTTCGAGAGGTTGGTCATGAGACAAATTGCTGGGGGTCGGCGTGAATCCCGCCCCCCCCCCCCCCCCCCCCCCCCCCCCCCCCCCCCCGCCAGCTGCTGAATTCTCTGGTCCCCCAAAAATCCCGCTGACGTGAATCGCCCCGCCCGCCTCAGAGAATGGCGAGGATGGGCGCGACACTATGGGCCCCGGGGCCGTCTGAATTCCCCGGCCCACGATGGGCCGTGCGGCCGCCCGTTTTAGGCCTGTCCCGCCGGAGAAAATTAGAGCAGGTACTTACTGGTGGGACCTGGCTCTGCGGGCGGCCTCGGGGTGGGGGGGTTGGGGGGGTTGGGGGGGGGGGGGTGGAGATCTGGCACCAGGGGGCTCATCCACGGTGGCCTGGCCTGCGATCAGGCCAACCGATCCACAGGTGGGTCTGTGCTGTGGGGGCACTCTATTCCTCTGCGCCGGCTGGTGTACTGGTCCGCGATGGTCGGCGTGGAGATGAACCCCCCCCCCGAAGCCAGCACACGCTGGTGCTCCCGCGCATGCACCAACTCGTGCCGGCCGGCGGAGACCCTTCGGCGCCGGTTGGCGTGGTGCCAAGCCCCTTCCCCGCTGGCTGGCACAAACCACTCCGGCACCGACCTAGCCCCTGAAGGTGCAGAGGATTCCGCCACTTTGGGGCGGCCCGACACCGGAGTGGTTCACGCCACTCCTTCGCGCTCGAGTTGCCCACCCTGCTGGTTTCCGAAGAATTCCGCCCATCAACTCCATAGTTCCAGAATGCCTTGAGCCACTGCAATTTGAATACAGCCACAACTGGTCTACAGCAGATGCCATCTCCCTGGCCCTGCAATCATTCCTAGGGCATCTCGACAACAAGAACTATAGCTCCGTCTTCAACACCATAATCCCAGCCTAGCTCATATTCAAACTCTAAAACCTAGGACTTGGCTCCTCCATTTGCAACTGGATCCTCGACTTCCTGACCCATAGACTATAATAATTAAGGATAAACAATGACACCTCCTCCATGATAGTGCTCAATCCCAGGGCCCTGCAAGGCTGCGTACTTAGCCCCCTAATATACTCCCTATATGATTGTGTGGCAAAATACGGCTCCAACTCCCATGTACAAATTTTCTGATGACACGACTGTAGTGGATCGGATCTCAAACAACGAGGAGTACAGGAGGGAGCTAGAAAACCTAGTGGCATGGTGCGATGACAACAATCTCTCCCTCAATGTCATCAAAACGAAGGAGCTGGTCATCGACTTCAGGAAATGAAGTGTCGTACACCCCTGTCTGTATCAATGATGGCAGAATAGTGTGAATCATGACTGGTCTTCGAAGGCATGGGGCTGCTGGGCAGACCTCCCAAGTTTCCAAGGTGGAGATGGTTGACAGCTTCAAATTTCTAGGTGCAAACATCACCAGCAATCTATCCTGGTCCACCCACGTTGACGCTACAACTAAGAAAGCACAACAGCGCCTATACTTCCTCAGGAAACTAAGGAAATTTGGCATGTCGACATTGACTCTTACCAATTTTTACAGATGCACCATAGAAAGCATCCTATCTGGCTGCATCGGCCCAAGACCGTAAGAAACTACAGAGTCGTGAACACAGCCCAGTCCATCACACAAACCCGCCTCCCATCCCATTGATTCTTTCTACACCTCCCGCTGCCTTGGGAAAACGGGAAGCATAATCAAAAACCCCTCCCGCCCAGCTTATGTTTTCTTCCAACCTCTTCCATCAGGTAGAAGATACAAAAGTCTGAGAACACGCACTAAAAGATTAACAAACAGCTTCTTCCCCGCTGTTACCAGACTCCTAAACAACCCTCTTATGGACTGATCTGAATGACCCTCTTATGGACTGAACTGATCTCTCCATGCACCTTCATCTTCTCAACTCTTGTAGCACTATTTTCAGTATGCTTCGCCTTCTGTGTCTTTGTGTTTATATTGCGTATATATCCTATGTCCTATATTTTTGATTTGAATTGATTTATTATTGTCACATGTATTAGTACACAGTGAAACATATTGTTTCTTGCATGCTACACAGACAACGCATACCACACATAGGGAAGGAAGGAGAGACTGCAGAATATAATGTAATGTATGGAACAATCTGCCTGGACTGTATGCAGAACAATATTTTTCACTGTACCTCGGTACATGTGACAATAAATCTAAATCTAAATCTTCCCCCCAAGTGCTGCCCACATCTGAGCTTCCCTGGGAGGTCTGCTCAGCAGCTCCATGCCTTCGAAGACCAGTCATTCACACTATTCTGCCATCACGCTGCCCTGGATGGATTTTATGAGGTGTGGGTGGGGGATAATTTCAGCGTAGAGGCTGAATAATTAGATGCTGATCCATTCGAATGATGCTCGCAACATTGAACGTCGGAAAACGTGCCCGTCACTAACAGCGGGTAGGGGGGGACAATCATATCATAAATTTATGTTGCCATGAAACACTATTTGAGAGCTCTTGTAAGATTTTCGGCTCCCATCGCCAAACCCACCCGACAAAAAAGAGAGGAAATCCCCGGCCAGAAGTAAACCACAATGAGCTATTTGTTATTTGATGTGAAAGTTATAGGTTAGTTCATAATAAATATCAGATAGTTACTAATAGATCCAATAAGGAATTCAGGAGAAACCTCGGGCGCGATTCTCCGCTGCCCACGACGGGTCGGAGAATAACGGAAGGGCGTCCCCGACATTTTTCACGCCCTCCCGCTATTCTCTCCCCCCCCCCCCCCCCCCCCCCCCCCCCCCCCCCCACGGCCGCCCCACGACACGGATCGCTGCTTGCCGTTTTTTACGGTGAACAGCGATTCTCCCCAGGCCGATGGGCCGAGTTCCCAGGCCTTTACGGCTGTTTGTACGGCAGCAAACACATCTGCTTGCTGCCATCGTAAAAACGGCCGCAACATGCCCGTTCTGGGCATCCAGGGCCCCGATTGGCACGCCCCTCGAGTGTGGAATTTGCTACCACACAAAATAGTTGAGGTGAATTGCGTGGATGCATTTAATACGGAGCAAGTTGAGTACCTGAGGGCGACAGGAGGAAAGGTGGGTGAAGTAAGGTGGGTGGGGGCTTGGATGGATTAAAGACAGTGGCAAAGACCTGTTGGGCCGAGTGGCCTGTTTCTGTCCTGTAACTACTGTGTAATTCTCTGTACTTCCATGTGGGTTATAGTCCGCTGCATTTCAGCGTTGCCATTTTTAGGGCATTTACACAATTTGATGACTAGTCTTCATTAAAGAGGAACAGTGGTCGGTGGGAACTGACGGCTGAGTTTTGTGACCTGACAGGTTATACTGCTTTTAATGGAGTCGATTTTGAAGGCACCTTCCACGTAAACACAATGACAGATGACGATTATGCTGGGTTTATATTTGGATACCAGGACAGTTCCAGCTTCTATGTGGTGATGTGGAAACAGACTGAGCAGACCTACTGGCAAGCCACCCCGTTCCGTGCTGTGGCTGAGCCTGGCATTCAGCTCAAGGTACACTGAGAATCGGTCCCAATTGTTTGGGTTTTCCCCAAGAACAATAAAGTGGTTTAGAGGGAGTTTTAATAGTGTCCCAAATTAAAAACTTATTATTTTCTTTCACATTTTATCCATTAATAGCAGGGGTGGAGAGAGGGAACCAAATATCAGGGCTTGGAAGGGGAGATCGATGATCAAGGGGGAAGAAAAGGAAAGTCTGTGATCAGCAACCTAGAGGTTGTGGCTTCCTTGAGTGAGCGTGTGGCTGGGGTGAGGGTGGGGGTGGCGGGGTTGGAGGAGGGAGCACAAGGTTGCAGTAGATTGATGCCACATCCGCAGTTTATCTTTTTTAACCTCTCCCATACCTAATCGTTTTTGTATGTTGCTTGTTCAGTAAGGCTCCCACAGAGGCTCTGAACCTTGTTTGGTTGAACATTAACTGTTCATTGAAGTTCTCCCCGTGTTTGCGTGGGTTTCGCCCCCTCAACCCAAAAATGTGCAAACTAGGTGGATTGGCCACGCTAAATTGCCCCTTAATTGGAAAAAATGAATTGGGTATTCTAAATTTAAGAAAAAACTGTTCATTGATACATAACTATGTATATATACAGGGTATATATAGGACAAGCTATGAGCTAACTCCATGCTTGCTTCTACACAGGTCTCTGTCCAGTCCACCCTTGATTCTAGTCTCAGGTCATGTGTCTCTTTACATTACACTGAGGGTGATACTGTTTCCCAGTCCCATGTTAACCCTTGCTATGCCAGATACCCTTTTACTATAACCCTCCTCTTTTTCATTGTGAATGGGTTGACATTGAGACCACTACTTCTCAAATATGTCGCTAATTCTGCTTAAAAACAGTTTTTCACATTGTTTTATCCTTGAGCTGCTTTAATGCAACCCCCATTTCTCCAGCTGTTGGGCGAAATTCTCCCAAAGGGAGACAAAGTGCCGACGCCAACCCGCGCATGCGCGGTTGCCGTCTTCCCCTCCGCTGCCCCGCAAGACATGGAGGATTGATCTTGCGGGGCGGCGGAGGTAAAAGAGTGCGTCTTTCAGAGCACCGGCCCGACGATCGGTGGGCACCGATCGCGGGCCAGACCCCTCCTGAGCACCCCCCCCCCCCCCCCCCCCGGTGCTCGATTCTCCCTCTGCCCCCCACAGGCCCCACACGCAGCGGTCGCGCGCTGTTCACGCCTGCAGCGACCAGATGTGGTTGGCGCCGGCGTGAACCGGTCAGATTCGGGAGGCCGCTCGGCCCATCCGGGCCGGAGAATCAGCGGCGATTCTCCGAGCAGCCTGTCGCAAAACGCGACACGCCGTTTTGGGGGTGGGGGGTGGGGGGGGGGGTGGGAGAATCATGTGCAGGTGCCAGGGCGGCGTGGCGTGATTCGCCCGGCACTCCCGCGATTCTCCCACCCGGCGTGTGGTCGGAGAATCGCGCCCGTTGGTTTGAGGAAAAAGATATTGAAATAAGATGCCCCTGCAAAGTCACACACAGTCAATATACTTCCAGCTAGTTTGACCCAAGGAGTGAACTATTTAAATTCACTGCCAGGTTGGGGATATGAGGATTTAACATTCACATAATTGGTTTTCCCTGATTAGCCGCTTCTGCCACAGGATGAAAGCTGCTGGAGTTGTAACTTCCGACCAAATTGGTGTCCCAAATAAGACTATTGAATGTAAATGTTAATTGAAGTTGTCATTTGCTTTAATTTGACCCCGTTACCCTTGGGCCTAAATTATTAGGTCTAACCCCTCATATTTACAAAAATAAAATGCCAAATGTGATGGGAAATATATTTGTGTATGGTAACAAAAGATGTTTTCAACATTGATATTTTACCTTTTTAATTGCTTACTGAGATTGATGCCATGCATGTAATAGTTTTAACTTCCTGTCATAACTGGTCCTTTAGGCAGTCAAGTCAAACACCGGCCCAGGTGAGCACCTCCGAAATGCACTCTGGCACACAGGAGACACCACAGACCAGGTCCGACTACTATGGAAAGACCCCAGAGATGTGGGGTGGGATGACAAGGTCTCTTACCGCTGGTTTTTGCAGCATAGACCCCAAGTTGGATATATCAGGTAGAGTGGAAAAATATTGCTATATATGAATCAGATCCAGCTAAGTTCATTTATTTCATTGTGACAAAATTGACCAATCAACCACATCCAAATCCATATCCAGAATGATACTATTTACAATGTACCTCAAATACCAAAAGTAAATAAATTCAAACGATAGCTAGGGATGAGGAAAAGACCATTCAACTTATCCCATCTCGCAAAACAATAACCTAGGGCCTTTGCCTCCACTTCTGTAGCTGCGAATTAATTTCATGAGTTGATCACTCTTCTCTGGAGAAAAACTTCCTGTTACCTGTCCCAAATTATAGAACATGTTTGGGGGGGCTGAATGGCCTCCACCTGTTCCTATGTTCAAAATGTGGGATTTATCAGCTCACCATGATTAAGTCCGTGGTAGAAAAACCCAAGGGTGGCGTTCCCACCCCACTGCAAATTGAGGCCCTTAACTAAGCAATGAACGGTAACTTAAAGGTTCACGGTAACACAGCGGTTAGCACAGTTGCTTCACAGCTCCAGAGTCCCAGGTTCGATTCCCGCTTTCGCTGTCTGTGCAGAGTCTGCACGTTCTCCCCGTGTCTGCGTGGGTTTCCTCCGGGTGCTCCGGTTTCCTCCCACAGACGTGCAGGTTAGGTGGATTGGCTATGCTAAATTGCCCTTAGTTAGGTGGGGTTACTGGGTTACGGGGATAGGGTGGAAGTGTGGGATTAAGTAGGGCACTCTAGGGCAGCACGGTGGCCTAGTGGTTAGCACAACCGCCTCATGGCGCTGAGGTCCCAGGTTCGATCCCGGCTCTGGGTCACTGTCCGTGTGGAGTTTGCACATTCTCCCCGTGTCTGCGTGGGTTTCGCCCCCACAACCCAAAAATGTGCAGAGTAGGTGGATTGGCCACGCTAAATTGCCCATTAATTGGAAAAAATAATTGGCTAATCTAAATTTATAAAAAAAAAAAAAAAAAAAAAAGTAGGGCACTCTTTCCAAGAGCCAGTGCAGACTTAATGGGCCGAATGGCCTCCTCCTGCACTGTAAATTCTATGATATAAAATTCCGCTCCCTCTGGTATTAACCCAGCGGCAGATGGGAGGGGGCTCACCCTTCCAGGAGGACGTAAAGCAAACCTGTATGGGAATTCGTGGTTTAAAGGCACCCAGTGCCTGATCGAGGCCCCAGTAACAGGAACGGTATGGTCTGCTAAAAGCCAATCCCGCCCTTGCTGTCGAACCCTCCACTTCTTGACCCGCACTCCCTGATCCCCATCTCCTTATCACTCACCTGTGTCCTGGGATGCAGTGACATTGCTGAGCATCAAGTGGGTTTTGTACATATAGCAGAAACTGTCTTCCTGGTACATTGCCTCTGATTAGCCAACAGCTTTTTTAAACATGACGTTCGCCCCGGGATACTTGGGAAGGCCTGACACTGTACAGTTAAGTGTTTGAGTGGCAGTTAATTTGGTCGGCCTTCCCTAAATGTGGCGATGTGAGCTCTCCAGTTGGCATCCATTAAATGCCATCCTAGGAACCTCCAATTCCTGATTCTCCCCTGAACCTCGGTGACTAGAATTGGACATGGTGGGCGGGATTCTCCGCAGACCGTCGTAACGCCGATTTCCGGCGAGAAAAATCGGTGTACATGACTCCGGCGTCGGGGCCTTCTTTTAGGCCGCTATTCTCCGTTCCCGGAGTGGCCAGCAGCTGACTGACGCGATACGCGTCAGTTTCACCAGCTGCGGAAGTGGTGAGACCCGCCATTTTTTGGAGGAGGAGGAGGAGAGAGACAGACCCGGCATTTGTGGGGGGGGGGTTCCGGCATTTGGGGGGGGGGTTCCGGCATTTGGGGGGGGGGGGGGTTCCGGCATTGGGGGGGGGGTTCCGGCATTTGGGGGGGGAGGGGGGGTTCCGGCATTTGGGGGGGGGGGGGTTCCGGCATTTGGGGGGGGAGTCTCCGGCATTTTGGGGGGGGGGGGTTCCGGCATTTGCGGGGGGAGGGGGGTTCCGGCATTTGGGGGGGGGTTCCGACATTTGGGGGGGGGGGGGGTTCCGGCATTGGGGGGGGGGGTGTTGCGGCATCGGGGGGGGTTGCGGCATCGGGGGGGGAGGGGGGTTGCGGCATCGGGGGGGTGGTTGCGGCATTGGGGGGGGTTTGGGGGCAGCGGCGTGCAGAGAGGGGGGGCGACGGATGCCCGGGGCCAACGCACCGTCGCCCCCCCCCCCTCTGTACGCCGCTGCCCCCTACCCCAAACCACCCCCCCCATCACCACCCCTACCTCCCTCCCCACCACCCCATCTCCCTCCCCACCACCCCTACCCCCTCCAACGCCGCCCCCCATCTCTCGCAACGCAGCAACCCCCCCCCCCTTAACGCCGGGTTCCCCCCCCCTCAACGCCGGGTCCCCCCCCTCAACGCCGGTACCCACACCCCGTCCCCCGCCCTCTGAAGGCCGGTACCCACACCCCCCCCTCTCTCCTCCTCCCCCCTTCCTTCCTCCTCCCCCCTTCCTTCCTCCGTTCCCCCCCCCTTCCTTCCTCCGTTAGTGGGGGGGTGGGGTGCGGCGTTAGTGGGGGGTGGGGGGGTGCGGCGTTGGAGGGGGTAGGGGTGGTGAAGGGGGTAGGGGTGGTGAGGGGGGGGTTGGGGTAGGGGCAGCGGCGTGCAGAGGAGGGGGGCGACGGATGCCCGGGGCCAACGCACCGTCGCCCCCCCTCTGCACGCAGCTGCCCCTACCCCAACCCCCACCCCTCACCACCCCTACCCCCTTCACCACCCCTACCCCCCTCCAACGCCGCACCCCCCCCACCCCCCACTAACGCCGCACCCCCCCCCCACTAACGGAGGAAGGAAGGGGGGGAGGAGGAAGGAGGGGGGACGGAGGAAGGAAGGGGGGAGGAGGAAGAAGGGGGGAGGAGGAAGGAAGGGGGGGAGGAGGAAGGAAGGGGGGGAGGAGGAAGGAGGGGCGGGGGGAGGAGGAAGGAAGGGGGGGAGGAGGAGAGAGGGGAGGGTGTGTGGATACCGGCCTTCAGAGGGAGGGGGACGGGGTGTGGGTACCGGCGTTGAGGGGGGGGACCCGGCGTTGAGAGGGGGGGTTGCGGCGATGAGGGGGGGCTGCGGCGTTGAGGGTGGGGGGTTGCGGCGTTGCGAGAGATGGGGGGGCGGCGTTGGAGGGGGTAGGGGTCGTGGGGATGGGGGTAGGGGTGGTGAGGAGGGGGGTAGGGGTGGTGGGGAGGGGGGTAGGGGCGTTGGAGGGAGGTAGGGGTGGTGAGGGGGGGGTGGTTGGGGTAGGGGGCAGCGACGTACAGAGGGGGGGGGGGGCGACGGTGCGTTGGCCCCGGGCGTCCGTAGCCCCCCCTCTCTGCACGCCGCTGCCCCCAAACCCCCCCCCCGATGCCCCCCCCACCCCCGATGCCCCCACCGATGCCGCAACCCCCCGGATGCCGCAATCCACCCCCCGATGCCGCAACCCACCCCCCGATGCCGCAACCCCCCGATGCCCCAACCCCCCCCGATCCCCCCCCCGATGCCGCAACCCACCCCCCCGATGCCGCAACCCACCCCCCGATGCCGCAACCCACCCCCCCGATGCCGCAACCCACCCCCCCGATGCCGCAACCCACCCCCCCGATGCCGCCACCCACCCCCCGATGCCGCAACCCACCCCCCCGATGCCGCAACCCACCCCCCCCGATGCCGCAACCCACCCCCCCCCCGATGCCACAACCCACCCCCCCCGATGCCGCAACCCACCCCCCCACCCCCCCGATGCCACAACCCACCCCCCCCCCCCCCCGACACTGAACGGCGTCAACCATCATCAATGGTTGACGCCGTTTTAAAGCAACTGTGATTTTCGCCGACGTGACCCGTGGCCACGTCGGCGGGACTTCGGCCCATCCGGGCCGGAGATTTGTGGAATCTAAAAAAAAAATGAAATCCCGCCGGCGCCAGCTGTTTTCAGAGGCTGCCGGCGGGATTTGCACAGCGCCGGTTTTTGGCCGGTCAGAGATTTAAAAACCCTGCGGGAGCAGGAATAACACCGCTGCCGGCCGATTCTCCGACCCTGCGTGGGGTCGGAGAATCCCGCCCGGTGTTCAAAATGTTGCTTCAACATCAATTATTTTGACATTGAACAGCATTTTTTGACATTATTGATTTCTGCTCTGCATTACTCGGGTTCTTTGAGCATTGAGTCTAATAAGACTCTTCAATCTCTTTCAAATTGATCCGTGCCTATTTCAATATGACTTACTGAGAACGTGGCTGGAATCTCCTGCTGTCCCCCATGGCGAGTTTGGTCATAATCTGGGTAGAGAGCAGCAAGTGGGGTCCCCGCCACCTTCACCCCAGTTCAGTCCATGGCAGGAGAAGGCACCACAGTGGCACAGTGATTAGCACTGCTGCCTCATGGCACCGAGGTCCCAGGTTCGATCCCGGCTCTGGGTCACTGTCCGTGTGGAGTTTGCACATTCTCCCTGTGTTTGCGTGGGTTTTGCCCTCACAACCCAAAAGATGTGCAGGGTAGGTGGATTGGCCACGCTAAATTGCCCCTTAATTGGAAAAAATGAATTGGATACTCTAAATTATTTTAAAAGTACATGGCACGAAGGCCTGTGTACAATAATCCAGGGCCTTTGCCTCTACTTCTGTAGCTGTAAATTAATTTCATGTGTTGCCCAGTAGCCAATTCAGACCCTCAATTGGTCAAGTAATGTCCACTGAAAGCTGTCCATTGCTCTTGCTGCTGAATGCCTGCCCGCCTCCCTCCTTCCCTGTGAGCCCATACCTGGGACCCCTTCCCGCCATCACTCACCTGTGGCCTGGGTCCCTCCTTGATCTGAGGTCTTACATGGGTGCAGTACCATTAGCAGCCACCATCTGCCTGTTGGCACTGCAAACTACAGAAGTACTCCAGCGGGCAGGACTTCAAGCCCTTGGGGTGTTGACCCTAGGGAAAAGCCCCAAGTGGCCTGCTAAGTACCTGAGTGGCGACATGTGTAGCAGGCCTTCTCGCAAAGAGATGACCCCAGGTTTTTGCTGGTATTGCAGCTGGCGGCCAAGACCCCTGTTGCCTCCACAAGATTCTGCCTTGGGAAGCAGGAAAAGGTCAGTTGGTTCAAGTCTGCTCCACATGCGTGATTGCTAAAGCCCCCTTCCCCACCATGGTCCTAAGGGAAACTATTTAAAACAGGGAAAAAGTCAGGACTAATGAGGAACATTTCTCTGCACTGCCCTTCAGCCATCGAAACCAGTCCAGGCGATCAAGGAGCAGCGCATGACGGAATCTCTGCCCATGCCAGGAACTATCTGGCTCTCATTTAAAGGAACATAGAGTCAAGACCCAGCATACTAGACAGCTTTGCAAGCGGCACACTCCTCTCTACGAAAGGAAGAACCACCTAACATCCACCCTACCCCCGCATCTTTTAAACTCATATCCCTTGGGTTTCCCATCTATCCCTTTTCTTTTACTGAGTCAAACGCAACCCAGTGTCGCTCGTCACAAAGAATTGGCTCCAATCTGGATCATTCATTTGACCATTATGTTGTTAAAAGTTCCATACAGATGGTGAACTCCTTTTATTTTAGTTTTGTCATCCAAAATGGGAGTCATTTTAATATTTACCACAAAGGGAAAAGAAAATGAACAAGGTGCAAAACAGATTGGTGATTTGCTATTGCCCATGTTCTGACCGGGAATAATGGTTTCAATTAGCTCTGTGAGTTTGCATTGATGGACAACTGCTGCAGTGGCTACTATCATAGCAATAATTCAGAGAATTAAAGATTCATAGGTTTTGCTATTGAATCCTCTTGATGAAACAAAAAAGCCGTCACACCCAACCCGCCAACTGCGCCAAGCCCATTGCCCTGAACAATGTTTATCCTGCAATTTACAATGAATCACTGCATAAATGCAATACTCTATGCCAACAAGCAGAATGTTCACATCCATTGCATAATTGTATAATACATTACATAACGGGTGGCACAGTAGCACAGTGGTTAACATTGTTGCTTCACAGCGCCAGGGACCCAAGTTCGATTCCCGGTTTGGGTCACTGTCTTTGCAGAGTCTGCATGTTTGCGTGGGTATCCTCTGTGCGTTCCGGTTTCCTCCCACAAGTCCCAAACGACGTGCCTGTTAGTTGAATTGGACATTCTGAATTCTCTGACAGTGTACCCGAACAGGCACCAGAATGAGGTGACTAGGGGATTTTCACAGTAACTTCATTGCAGTGTTAATATATGCCTACTTGTGACACTAATAAAAAGATTATTATAATTAAAATTTAAACTGCCAAAGCTCTCTGATGGCCCAGAGGCAAGAGGCCTGCAAAATTCATAAGACCGTCAGACCATATGGGCACAAGTTCAACACCTAATTTGTCTCGAGTCACCTTGTCCCAACTGGGAGAACATTGAGTTATGTAATTGTCTTCAGTCACGCTGAGCAATTAAAGATAATAATCAGCCGAAGTAGTGGCTCTTGATTATTATCCAGAATATTTTACTGGAAAGTGTGCTCGTGGGTAATGTTCTCCACAGTCAACTATCCTGCTCTTGCGCAAAAGATAAAAATATTGGGTGCGATTGCACCTGGTGCAGATCCAAATCAAACTCCGTGCCGGGCCCCGGCCAATCGCACGTCATGTGACTCGCTCCGCCCAGCACGATCTGGAATCTCGTCCTTACTGGGTGAGAACCAGATCTGCATATTTAAATGAGCCTTTACAACTAATTTAAATACCTGCCCTTAGTCACCAGGCTGGAAGTGCCAAGATACCCAGGTGCCAGGGTGCTACCCTGCCCTGTTCCTGGCCATCCAGATTAACCGTGCCTGGGAGACCTAATCAGGGTGCCATTTAGTACTGGTCCACACAAATGTGACAGTACCTGGGAGGGGGGTCTCCGAAGCCATTGGTGAAACCAGGAGATCAGGGAAAGGGCAAGGTGGCCCCATGGCATTCCCCCAGGTACCTGAGCACCTTGGCACTGCCAGCCTGGCACCCTGGCTGTGCCACCTGTGAGCCCTGGTAGTGCCATCCTTGCACGGGATGTGCCAAAGCCGGTTTAAAACCATCACAAGTAGGCTTGTGACAAAATTGTCACAAGTAGGCTTCAAATGAAGTTACTGTGAAAAGCCCCTAGTCGCCACATTCCAGCGCCTGTTTGGGGAGGCTGGTATGGGAATTGAACCCGTGCTGCTGGCTGCCTTGGTCTGCTTTAAAGCCAGCTATTTAGCCCTGTGCTAAACCAGCCCCTGTCACCCGACTAAAGACTATTATTGGTTCCGGGTTTAATACTCTTTCCTTTTGGCTCCTCCGAAACTAAAGCAAGGTGGTAAACCTATGTAAAGATTAAGATGCTGTTGTTCAAGATATCTGGTGTGCTTTTTCACAGGGCCAGGTTTTATGAAGGTTCTGATCTGGTGGCTGATTCTGGAGTTACAATAGACACCACCATGCGAGGCGGACGACTGGGAGTCTTCTGTTTTTCCCAGGAAAACATAATCTGGTCCAATCTCAAATACCGTTGCAATGGTAAGGAACTGTTGTCCCTCACTGTTTCTGTGTGGAAATGGTATCAGCGGGGGAAATTATCAGCAGGTGGAATCTGAAAATACACAGCAGGTCCTGCAACATCTGAAAAGACAGGCTGCGGTTTCAGGGTAACCCTCCATCAGAACTGGAAGTTGAATAACACCCTTTGTAGAACTGAACACCGTCAAGAGAGGAGAGAGAGCAACTGGTACAGATCTGGGTTAGGAATGCTAACTCCTGTCACAGAGTGGCTGATAATGTAATGGAGAGATTATTTGGCATTAAGATCATGTCTGCAGATGAGACATACACACAAACATACAAATTAGGAGTAGGAGTAGAACGTGTGGCTCGTCGAACCTGCTCCACCATTCAATAAGACCATGGTTGATCTGATTACAATCTCTTTTTTTAAATTTAGAGTACCCAATTCATTTATTCCAATTAAGGGGCAATTTAGCATGTTCAATCCACCTATCCTGCACATCTTTGGGTTGTGGGGGTGAAACCCACGCAGACACGGGGAGAATGTGGAAACTCTACATGGACAGTGACCCAGAGTTGGGATCGAACCTGGGACCTCGGCGCGTGAGACTGCAGTGCTAACCACTAGGCCACCGTGCTTCCCTGTCTGATTACAATCTCAATCCCACATTCCCGCCTACCCCTCCCATCCCCCCATAAGCTTTCAACCTGGGCTTATCAAGAATCTATCTAGCTCTACCTTAAAAATATTCAAAGACTCTGGACGCATGGCCCAGTTAGCGCAGGCACAAATTCTGTAATGGGGATGGGACGCAGATTGATAGCAGAATAGGGACACTGTATGACATAGAAAAGCAATCAGGTCAGGGGGAATACAGCGGTAGTAAGTTTCAAGGTAGCAAGACAAGGTTGGATAGCCTCTACTTTAATGCCAGGAGTATTAAAGGTAAAACGGATGAGTTAAGGGCGATGATTGACACATGTAATTACGATATAATAGGTGTCTCAGAGACATGGATAAGTGAGCGGCAGGATTGGCAGCTCAATATTCTGGGATGTAGAAGCCCGGATTTTCCGAAATCCCGGCCAAGTGTTGACTCCGGCGTCAAAACTGGCGGGAGCGACGTCAACGGGCTTCCAGGCCCAGGCATTCACCCCTTCCTCAGGGGCTAGAACGGCGGCGGAGTGCTGTGCGCTGCTCCGGCACCGAAAGCTGGCCCGCTATGGCCGGCGCAGGTCCGCGCATTTGCGCGCAAAGGCCGGCGCGGATCCACGGATGCGCGCCATGGCCCTCTCCGCGCCAGCCCACGGGCAACATGGCGGAGCCCTACAGGGGCCCGGCGTGGAGGAACGTAGCCCCGGGGAGCGAGAGGGCAGCCCGCCAATCTGTGGCCGCCAATTGCGGGCCAGACCCCATTGGAGGCCACCCCCGGGTCGGCGCCCCCCCGCCCCCACCCCCCACAGGCTACTCCCCCGACCCTGCGCACAAAGTTCCCGCAGAGAAGACTGAGGGGTGACCTGATTGAGGTGTACAAGATTATGAGGGGCATGGGGTAGCACGGTGGCGCAGTGGTTAGCATTGCTGCCTCACGGCACTGAGCTCCTAGGTTCGATCCCGGCTCTGGGTCACTGTCCGTGTGGAGTTTGCACATTCTCCCCGTGTTTGGGTGGGTTTCGCCCCCACAACCCAAAGATGGCAGGTTAGGTGGATTGGCCATGCTAAATTACCTCTTAATTGGAAAAAAAAAAGAATTGGATACTCTAACTGTATAAAAGAAAGATTATGAGGGGCATGGACAGGGTGGATAGGGAGCAATTGTTTCCCTTAGTTGAAGGGTCAGTTACGAGGGGACACAAGTTCAAGGTGAGGGGTGGAAGGTTTAGGGGGGATTTGACGGAAAACGTTTTTACCCAGAGAGTGGCGACAGTCTGGAATGCACTGCCTGGTAGAGGCGGGATGCCTCACGTCCTTTAAAAAGTATCTGGATGAGCACTTGGCATACCGTACCATTCAAGGCTATGGGCCAAGTGCTGGCAAGTGGAATTAGGTGGACAGGTCGGGACCTGTTATGCGTCAATGCAGACTTGATGGGCCGAAGGGCCTCTTCTGAACTATGATTCTGTGATTCTGCTGCTAAATCTCGTGAGTGGCTAAAAATGGGATTTACGGCAGCAGGATCTCAGTTTGAAATCCCCACCACCTACCAGTGATGTAATCAGGGACATGAACCTGATAGCCTCAGGTTTAATTACATTTTAATATAATTAATGGGCTTGATGCCGTAGTCCATGATATATCCTCCCCTCTAGCAGCTGAAGTCAGGCTGGTGCGAATCACCACTGGTTTTCAAAAGCGGAAACCAGTCATAATGGTCATGCCGGGGGTGCGGAGCTGGCTGGAGGCCGTGGGGGTTGAGGGACAAGACTGGGCATTGCCCCGCCAAGGGGGCTGTGCCAAGGGCAGTGCCAGTGGGCATATCAAGGGGGCTATGGCCGGGGGGCAGGGGGATTAACTCTCGTCCACTGGGGGAGTTCCCCTTCTGTGTGGTGGAGTATGGGTGAAGAGTGGGCTGGGGGTTGCTGTCCCGATGTAGTGGCGGGGGGGGGGGGGGGGGGGGGGGGGGGGGGGGGGTTGGTCCCTAAATGTAACATTGGGATCAGGGCGCCCAATTTCTGTGGAGTTACCAGGCCCCATCCCCACCAGTGTCGGTGTAAGCCACGCCCCCAGATTCTCTGTGTACAAAATGCCAGAAAATCTGGAGGGACAGCTTGGCTGTGCCGCTGGAGAGGTACACACCGGTTTGGCTGTGCCGCTGGAGAGGTACACACCGGTTTGGCTGTGCCGCTGGAGAGGTACACACCGGTTTGGCTGTGCCGCTGGAGAGGTACACACCGGTTTGGCTGTGCCGCTGGAGAGGTACACACCGGTTTGGCTGTGCCGCTGGAGAGGTACACACCGGTTTGGCTGTGCCGCTGGAGAGGTACACACCGGTTTGGCTGTGCCGCTGGAGAGGTACACACCGGTTTGGCTGTGCCGCTGGAGACGTACACACCGGTTTCGCTGTGCCGCTGGAGAGGTACACACCGGCTTGGCTGTGCAGCTGGAAAGATACACACCGGTTTGGCTGTGCAGCTGGAAAGATACACACCGGTTTGGCTGTGCAGCTGGAAAGGTACACACCGGTTTGGCTGTGCAGCTGGAAAGGTACACACCGGTTTGGCTGTGCAGCTGGAGAGGTACACACCGGCTTGGCTGTGCAGCTGGAGAGGTACACACCGGTTTGGCTGTGCACACAGAGAGGTACACACCGGTTTGGCTGTGCAGTTGGAGTGGTACACACCGGCTTGGCTGTGCAGCTGGAAAGGTACATACCGGTTTGCTGTGGACACAGAGAGGTACACACCAGCTTGGCTGTGCCGCTGGAGAGGTACACACCGGTTTGGCTGTGCAGCTGGAAAGGTACATACCGGTTTGCTGTGGACACAGAGAGGTACACACCATTTTGGCTGTGCAGCCAGAGAGGTACACACCGGTTTGGCTGTGCAGCTGGAAACGTACACACTGGTTTGGCTGTGCAGTTGGAGAGGTACACACCGGTTTGGCTGTGCAGTTGGAGAGGTACACACCGGTTTGGCTGTGCACACAGAGAGGTACACACCGGTTTGGCTGTGCAGCTGGAGAGGTACACACCGGTTTGGCTGTGCAGTTGGAGAGGTACACACCGGTTTGGCTGTGCAGCTGGAAAGGTACACACCGGTTTGGCTGTGCAGTTGGAGAGGTACACACCGGTTTGGCTGTGCAGCTGGAAAGGTACACACCGGTTTGGTTGTGCAGCTGGAAAGGTACACACCGGTTTGGCTGTGCAGCTGGAGAGGTACACACCGGCTTGATAAGCAGCTGGAAAGGTACACACCGGTTTGGCTGTGCACACAGAGAGGTACACACCAATTTGGCTATGCAGCTGGAAAGGTACACACCGGTTTGGCTGTATACACAGAGAGGTACACACCGGTTTGGCTGTGCAGTTGGAGAGGTGCACACCGGCTTGGCTGTGCAGCTGGAAAGGTACACACCGGTTTGGCTCTGCAGTTGGAAATGTACACAGATTTGGCTGTGCAGTTGGAGAGGTACACACCGGTTTGGCTGTGCACACAGAGAGGTACACACCAGTTTGGCTATGCAGCTGGAAAGGTACACACCGGTTTGGCTGTATACACAGAGAGGTACACACCGGTTTGGCTGTGCAGTTGGAGAGGTACTCACCGGCTTGGCTGTGTAGCTGTAAAGGTACACACCGGTTTGGCTGTGCAGCTGGAAAGGTACACACCGGTTTGGCTATGCAGCTGGAGAGGTACACACCGGTTTGGCTATGCAGCTGGAGAGGTACACACCGGTTTGGCTGTGCACACAGAGAGGTACACACCGGTTTGGCTGTGCAGTTGGAGAGGTACACACCGGTTTGGTTGTGCAGTTGGAGAGGTACACACCGGTTTGGCTGTGCCGCTGGAGAGGTGCACACCGGCTTGGCTATGCAGCCAGAGAGGTACACACCGGTTTGGCTGTGCAGTTGGAGTGGTACACACCGGTTTGGCTGTGCAGTTGGAGTGGTACACACCGGCTTGGCTGTGCAGCTGGAGAGGTACACACCGGTTTGGCTATGCAGCTGGAAGGGTACACACCGGTTTGGCTGTGCAGCTGGAAAGGTACACACCGGTTTGGCTCTGCAGCTGGAAAGGTACACACCGGTTTGGCTGTGCAGCTGGAAAGGTACACACCGGTTTGGCTGTGCAGCTGGAAAGGTACACACCGGCTTGGCTGTGCAGCTGGAGAGGTACACACCGGTTTGGCTGTGCACACAGAGAGGTACACACCGGCTTGGCTGTGCAGCTGGAGAGGTACACACCGGTTTGGCTATGCAGCTGGAAATGTACACACCGGTTTGGCTGTGCACACAGAGAGGTACACACCGGCTTGGCTGTGCAGCTGGAGAGATACACACCAGCTTGTCTATGCAGCTGGAAATGTACACAGATTTGGCTGTGCAGTTGGAGAGGTACACACCGGTTTGGCTGTGCACACAGAGAGGTACACACCGGTTTGGCTGTGCAGTTGGAGAGGTACTCACCGGCTTGGCTGTGTAGCTGGAAATGTACACACCGGTTTGGCTATGCACACAGAGAGGTACACACCGGTTTGGCTGTGCAGTTGGAGAGGTACACATTGGTTTGGCTGTGCAGCTGGAAAGGTACACACCGGTTTGGCTGTGCAGTTGGAGAGGTACAAACCAGTTTGGCTGTGCAGCTGGATAGGTACACACCGGTTTGGCTGTGCAGCTGGAAAGGTACACACCAGTTTGGCTATGCAGCTGGAAAGGTACACACCGGCTTGGCTGTGTAGCTGGAAAGGTATACACCGGTTTGGCTGTGCACACAGAGAGGTACACACCGGCTTGGCTAAGCGGTTGGAGAGGTACACACCGGCTTGGCTGTGCAGCTGGAAAGGTACACACCGGTTTGGCTGTGCAGCTGGAAAGGTACAAACCGGTTTGGCTGTGCAGCTGGAAAGGTACACACCGGTTTGGCTGTGCACACAGAGAGGTACACACCGGTTTGGCTGTGCAGCTGGAAAGGTACACACCGGTTTGGCTGTGCACACAGAGAGGTACACACCGGCTTGGCTATGCAGCTGGAAAGGTACACACCGGCTTGGCTATGCAGCTGGAAAGGTACACAATGGTTTGGCTGTGCAACTAGAGAGGTACACACCGGTTTGGCTGTGCACACAGAGAGGTACACACCGGCTTGGCTGTGCAGCTGGAAAGGTACACACCGGTTTGGCTGTGCAGCTGGAAAGGTACACACCAGTTTGGCTGTGCAGCTGGAGAGGTACACACCGGTTTGGCTATGCAACTGGAAAGGTACACACCGGTTTGGCTGTTCACAGAGAGAGGTACACACCGGTTTGGCTGTGCACACAGAGAGGTTATCACCAGTTTGGCTGTGCACACAGAGAGGTACACACCGGTTTGGCTATGCAGCTGGAAAGGTACACACCGGTTTGGCTGTGCACACAGAGAGGTACACACCGGTTTGGCTGTGCAGCTGGAAAGGTACACACCAGTTTTCAGGCTGAACCCGACACTCTGCCAGATTTTGGGAAAATTCCACCCTCAATTCTTGAAATTTTCTCAAGAACCTCAGAATCTCTCTCCACTTTTGAAAAAAAGAGCGCCAAAGACTCAGGGAAAAAAATTCACCTCATCATTTGATTAAATGGGCGCCTCCCTATTTTTAAACAGCGACCCCCAGTTCTAAAATCTTCCAAAAGACGTACACCCTCTCCATATCCATCTCTAGTTTCCTCATTATATATATATGCTAGTCTAGTCGTTAAAACTACTGGTCTAACATTTAAACCTCACAATTTACCAAATAAAATAATGAAAGCTTCTTAGATTGTTGTAAAATCACAGCTGCTTCACTCGTGTCCTTCAGTGAGGGGAACCTACCACATCTTCACAGTCTACATGTGGCTCTTGCCACGCACTCTACATGGTTCTTAATGGCCTCTAGGCAACTGGCCAATAAATGTGGCTTTCCCAGCATTGCTGAGAATACATTAAAAGGAAAGAGGCCACAATATGAGTGACTATTTGTTAAATGCACATGTGTAAATTACCAACCCTCAGAAAGTGTATTTTGGTCCTGTGGAAAGAGGTTTTGCATATGCACAGGGAAGAATCACTTAACACCAGGATGATGGGTAAATGAAGTTAAAACTGAAAACGCTCAGGAGGCAGGTCTGGCAGCACAACCTCTGTGACGAGTGAACTGCCTATGGCGCCACGCCAGCCGGGGTCGAAGGGACTTCGCCGGCCGGCGGACGCCCGCGTATGCACCGGAGCATCAGCAGCTGCTGACGTTACCCCGCGCATGCGCAGGAGAGGAGGTCACTTCCGTCTCCGCCATGGTGAAGTCTATGGCGAAGGCGGAAGGAAAAGAGTGCCCCCACGGCACAGGCCCGCCCACCGATCGGTGGGCCCCAATCGCGGGCCAGGCCACTGTGAGCGCACCCCCCAGGGCCAGATCGCCCCCCAGGACCCCGGAGCCCGCCCGTGCCGCCTAGTCCCGCCGATAAGGTAGGTGGTTTGATCCACGCCGGCGGGAGAGGCATGACAGCAGCGGGACTTCAGCCCATCGCGGGCCGGAGAATCGCCGGGGTGGGGGGGCGACCGCCATGGCGCGATTCCCGGCCCGCCGAATCTCTGGTGCCGGAGACAACAGGGAGCGGGATTGACGCTGGCCCCCGGCGATTCTCCGACCCGGCAGGGCGTCCGAGAATCCCGCCCAGAGTCTCTGCTGTTATTATCAGAGCAGGAATAGTGGGTGATAGCAGAAAATGTGAAACATATTTACGAAGGCTGCTGTCCATTAAATCCATTAGACTGTTACCCTGTAGCATATGTCAGTATTCTTGTCTCGTACTTACACCCTGCCATCCTCCCACTCTACTCCCATTTGCTAGCCTCCCCTTTCCCCATCGTTAGCAAAGTGGCTCCCAAACAGGATCCCCTTAACATATCGTCTCAAAATACATCCCTTCTCCTCCACACCATACCCAAACCCCATCAAGATCAACAGACCTCTCTCCCCTCCAAGAGAACAAAATATAAAGGAACATGTACCTATCCCCTTTTACAACTACCCCCATTCCCCAACAGAGCAAACGTAAAACAGTGGTAAAAACAGCAACATATCAACAATAATACAAACACCCCCCCCCCCCCCCCCTTCATATACAGAGTCCAAACAGTCCTCTTCTCTCGGGTGAAGGCCCCTGGCTGCTCCAGCGTATCAAAAACGTGATCATTCAAATTGTAACCCGTAAACGAACCTGGTACACCATTCTAAACCTCACGCCTTTGTTATAAAACACCACCTTCACCCTATTGAAGGCTGCAAGCTACGTCGCAATTTCAGTCCAAATCATAGAATCGTAGAATTTACTGTGCAGAAGGAGGCCATTCAGTCCATCGAGTCTGCACCGGACCTTACAAAGAGCACCCTACTCAAGGCCACATCTCTACCCTATCCACGTAATCCAGTAACCCCCACTTAACCTTTTTGGACACAAAGGGCAATTTATCATGGCCAATCCACCTAACCCGCACGTCTTTGGATTGTGGGAGGAAACCAGAGCACCCAGAGGAAACCCACGCTGACACAGAGAGAACGTGCAGACTCCGTACAGACAGTGAACCAAGCGGGGAATCGAACCTGGGACTCTGGCGCTGTGAAGCAACTGTGCTAACCACTATGTTACCGTGCTGCCCCAATGTCCTGATATATTCGAACCTTATTTCCATTCCTGTCAATTTTCCGAATCCTTTTCGCTCACTCCAAAACCCCACCTTCCTTTGATAATTGTGGAAGCGGATTATCACTGCCTGCAGTGGCTCATTCGGTCTTGATTTTTGCCTGAGCTCCCAATGTGCTTTGTCCTGATACATCTGGATGGTGCTTCCTTCCCATCTCGATATCCGATTTTCTTTCCTTCTTTAGGAAACTGTGGAATCTTACCACCACTACCCATGATGGCTCATTCGCCCAAGGTATCGGTTGGAGAGTTTGGTGACCCCTGTCCAACTCTGGAGGGGAGATCTGACCATTCCGCCCACCCAACAGCTACCCGAGCCATCTGGAAAAATACTCAGTAGGATTCGGACCCTTCATCCCTCCGGCAATCCCACAATGCTGAGGTTTTGTCTTTTTTGACCTTTTCTCAGGTCACCCATTTTGCCTTCAGGATCTATTTTTCTCTCTCCCACCAAAACGATCTCAGCCTCCAGCGAGGCGATTTGATCGCTGTGTCTTAACAAGGTTTCCTCCACTACCTTCACAACCTCTCCTTGACTTTTCACAGCCTCCGAGATTTTCTCCACCTTCTCCCGAATTGCACCAAGCGCCTCCTCAATTGATTTTTTAAGTGTTTCCATCATCACTTGTCCTTATTTTTCGAAGTGTTTCCCAAACTACTTCTCAAACTCTGAGGGCAGTACCCCCGTCAGCACTGTGATAGCAAGGCTTGCACCCACTCCGCCATCTTCCATCCTGCTGAGCCACTTCACAAATCTGTGGAAGGATTTTCATTCGTAACTTTCTTTCCTCCAGTCTTTTTTGAAATTTTCAACCTTATTTTGTCGACGGATTCACTAAAACTTTAGCCAGGCTGAATTTGTTCGCTCAAATTCCCCGGAAACCAGGCAAAAAGGGCCAAACAAACATATACCCTGGAAGGAGCTACCCAGTATGTGACCTTCTCCTACATACTGGAAGTCCGATCTTTTTGTATTTGATGAGATTTTGCTATGTGTAAGACGGTCACATTACTGGTCTACAAAACAATAATAATTACATTTCTATAACTCCTCGACCATGAAATGCATTCTGAGGTCCTCAGGATGTGAAGGTCCCTTATAATTGTAAAGTTGGGCAGCACGGTAGCCCTGTTGCCTCACAGCGCCGAGGTCCCAGGTTCGATCCCGGCTCCGGGTCACTGTCTGTGTGGAGTTTGCACATTCTCCCCGTGTCTGCGTGGGTTTCGCCCCCACAACCCAAAGATGTGCAGGGTAGGTGGATTGGCCACGCTAAATTGCCCCTTAATTGGAAGAAATTAATTGGGTACTCTAAATTTAAAAAATACATATTTAAAAAAAAAAAATAATTGTAAAGTTGCAATTTTGTTTTTCCTTCTGCTCTTGCCTCACATTGTACTGGGAGCTGAAGCTGTTTGCCCACTGTGACATAGGATTGCCTTGGACAGATCCAGGCATTAATGCAGACCCAAACTTATGTGGGCCGCCTTCACCAAAGGCAGGAGAGGTTTACTGCTCATTGACCATTTATATCCCAGACCCTGTCGAACTCCTGGAGGCATTGGGCAGGTATCCCCATCATTTTCAATTTGGCTGGGGTGGCCCCCTTCAGGGATGTTAGTTGAGGGGAAACTGCTTATGGAGCCATTCCACTGCACTAAAGAACTGGGAAGCATCTGACAAAAATCTTTCAACGTTTTAAGTGTCTGGTCCCAATTATGTAATCTGCTCCATACTCGGTTATCACAGCGAACTGGCTTTTTATGGGTTACTGTCATCTTCATTTCTGCCAGCTTGAGGAGCTGGCAAGAATGCTCCATGTAGCCAACATTATTTTGGGGCACAAATTTGGACAGAAGACATCATCCTACTGATCTTGCCTCCTCGGGTGGAGCACCGGAAATGCTTGCCCCTACGTCCGGTCGAAATGTCACCACCACATTACGTGTGGGCACAAACCCACTGTCAACAAATGCCAGCCAACATTCTGACCCTGGCTGCTCCTACATTTTCTCAGAACCATCAGAAAAATGGGCAGCTAATTGAAACCTTATATAATTGGAGGAAGCGCAGTTGCTTTCTTCTCCTTGCAGTGGTTAAAGGTTTGAGATGTGGCATTCCCTCTCCACTCCTGATTTAACTGCTATGCCTCACAGTGAGACACCGTGCCTGATTTCTACTTATTATTAACGATACAACATTTTGATTATTGAAAAAGGAATTTGTTACCATTTCAAAGCCAACAATGTGGGGTTTATAGAGTGACTGTCGAGCCGCAGTCAGATGCAGATATTACTCTCAACAGTATGTCACAGGCAATGGACTGTATTTCTCCACCACACAACTTTGTGTGGATCAGAACAATTACACATGGATTTTGTCCATGATAAAAAAAATTGCTATTTAGAATTTTGGTTTCCATTTATTAACCATGTAACATTGAGGGCCGGGATTCTGGCTTAGGTCGGGGGTCTTCTTGGGATGGGGGTCATTTTGTTGGTCTTCCCATCTGCAGCTTTTAAACCTTTTAAACGGTCTGTCAATTTCTCAAAATTAATGTTCTCTGACATTAAAGCGAAAATCTTCCCATCTGCAGCCATTAAATTGTCTGTTAGCATGCCACGTTCAAAGATCTAGAACATAGAACACTACAGCGCAGTACGGGCCCTTCGGCCCTCGATGTTGCGCCGACCTGTGAAACCATCTGAAGCCTATCTGACCTACACTATTCCATTTTCATCCATATGTCTATCCAGTGACCACTTAAATGCCCTTAAAGTTGGCGAGTCTACTACTGTTGCAGGCAGGGCGTTCCACACCCCGACTACTCTCTGAGTAAAGAAACTGCCTCTGATATCTGTCCTATATCTATCACCCCTCAATTTAAAGCTATGTCCCCTCGTGTTGGTCATCACCATCCGAGGAAAAAGACTCTCACTGTCTACCCTATCTAACCCTCTGACTATCTTATATGTCTCTATTAAGTCACCTCTCAGCCTTCTCCTCTCTAACGAAAACAACCTCAATTCCCTGAGCCTTTCCTCGTAAGACCTTCCCTCCATACCAGGTAACATCCTAGTAAATCTCCTCTGAACCCTTTCCAAAGCTTCCACATCCTTCCTATAATGTGGTGACCAGAACTGCACGCAGTACTCCAGGTGCGGCCGCACCAGAGTTATGTACAGCTGCAGCATGACCTTGTGGTTCCGAAACTCAATCCCCCTGCTTATAAAGGCTAGCACACCATATGCCTTCTTAACAGCCCTATTAACCTGGGTGGCAACTTTCAGGGATTTATGTACCTGGATGCCGAGATTTCTCTGTTCATCTACACTACCAAGAATCTTGCCATTAGCCCAGTGCTCTGCATTCCTGTTACTCCTACCAAAGTGAACCACCTCACACTTTTCCGCATTAAACTCCATCTGCCACCTCTCAGCCCAGCTCTGCAGCTTATCTATGTCCCTCTGGGGCAGCACGGTGGCACAGTGGTTAGCATTGCTGCCTACGGCGCTGAGGACCCGGGTTCGAATCCCGGCCCTGGGTCACTGTCTGTGTGGAGTTTGCACATTCTCCCCGTGTCTGCGTGGGTTTCGCCCCCACAACCCAAAGATGTGCAGGTTAGGTGGATTGGCCACGCTAAATTGCCCCTTAATTGGAAAATAAAAAAAAATTAATAAAAATAATTGGGTACTCTAAATTTAAAAAAAAAAAAAAAAATCTATGTCCCTCTGTATCCTATAACATCCTTCAGCACTATCCACAACTCCACCGACCTTCGTGTCATCTGCAAATTTACTAACCCATCCTTCTACACCCTCTTCCAGGTCATTTATAAAAATGACAAACAGCAGTGGCCCCAAAACAGATCCTTGCGGTACACCACTAGTAACTGAACTCCAGGATGAACATTTGCCATCAACCACCACCCTCTGTCTTCTTTCAGCTAGCCAATTACGGATCCAAACCGCTAAATCACCTTCAATCCCATACTTCCTTATTTTCTGCAATAGCCTACCGTGGGGAACCTTATCAAACGCCTTACTGAAATCCATATACACCACATCAACAGCTTTACCCTGATCCACCTGTTTGGTCACCTTCTCAAAAAACTCAATAAGGTTTGCGAGGCATGACCTACCCTTCACAAAACCGTGTTGACTATCGCTAATCAACTTGTTCTTTTCAAGATGATTATAAACCCTATCTCTTATAACCTTTTCCAACATTTTACCCACAACCGAAGTAAGGCTCACAGGTCTATAATTACCAGGGTTGTCTCTACTCCCCTTCTTGAACAAGGGACAACATTTGCTATCCTCCAGTCTTCCGGCACTATTCCTGTCGACAAAGACGACATAAAGATCAAGGACAAAGGCTCTGCAATCTCCTCCCTGGCTTCCCAGAGAATCCTAGGATAAATCCCATCTGGCCCAGGGGACTTATCTATTTTGCCATTTTCCAAAATTGCTAACACCTCCTCCTTTTGAACCTCAATTCCATCTAGCCTGGTCGACTGAACCTGAGTGTTCTCCTCGACAACATTGTCTTTCTCCAGTGTAAACACTGACGAAAAATATCCATTTAACGCTTCCCCTATCTCCTCTGATTCCACACACAACTTTCCACTACTATCCTTGATTGGCCCTAATCTTACTCTAGTCATTCTTTTGTTCCTGATATACCTATAGAAAGCCTTAGGGTTTTCCTTGATCCTATCCGCCAACGACTTTTCGTGTCCTCTCCTCGCTCTTCTTAACTCTCCCTTTGAGATAAAGGTCAAACTATCCCCTTTAATGTGGTGGAAACCTTTGAAATAGAGTTTTTACTGTCAATTTGAAATGAAATGAAAAATGAAATGAAAATCGCTTATTGTCACGAGTAGGCTTCAATGAAGTTACTGTGAAAAGCCCCTAGTCGCCACATTCCGGCGCCTGTCCGGGGAGGCTGGTACGGGAATCGAACCGTGCTGCTGGCCTGCTTGGTCTGCTTTAAAAGCCAGCGATTTAGCTGAGTGAGCTAAACCAGCCCCAATTTGATGACCCTTTGTTTTTTTCCAAAGCCTGTTTGTATGCCTAGAAGCTTTGAACTGCATTTCTTACATTCAATTTCACAGACCATTGTCTTTTACAAGCCATTTGATTGACAGATCCAGGCAGTTTCAAAGGGAGTATTAAGGTTGTTTATTTATACAGCTCTACAAGAGTCAATTAACTCAGAGGAAGAGCTGTTTTTCTAACAGCAGTTTTTTAAAAAGAGGCTGTCCCTTTGTTCTCAAGAGCTTCCATTGAATGGCCTGTCAGATTTCCCCGCGTGCCAGTGGGGATCACTCCAGTTTTCGCGCAGGTGGGAGCACTTAGTTTCCAATCAGGAGAATCACACCCTAGATTAATTGACTGCCTGACATCCATCTCACAAAAATCTATGAGGATATTCAGGTGTCTTTGTTTAAGAGTTTCTTACCTCTTTGCTAACAACCTCGAAAATTTTATGGGCTGACCTTTACCTGCCCCCCGGTGGTCATGTTTCCTGTGGAGGGGGCGGAGGGCAGCACATAAAACAAGTCGGTGGCCCACCCCACCAACTTCCAGCCCATCTCTGAGTTTCACCCCATAATACAAAGGTTTGGCAGGTGCCAAAATTGGCAGCTTGCCCACCTAATTGACCCTCATCAAACATTGCCCATGTCACAAAACGGTCGTCATGTGCAGTTGAGCTGGAGCGGCAGCCTGATTCCTTTTCCCTGCAGTCTCCTTCTGCCATCTCCTTCTGCTGTGATCACTGTCGTGAGTTTTGGAGGGTGTCAACGTGGCCACGATGTACACAGCTCAGAATGCGTGGATTTTGCAGATGAGAAAGCTAATGACATTGGCATTTTAAAAAAAAATATAGGCTTGCCCTTTAAGCTTATTAACAATTAATTGAGTTAAATAATGAATATGCTTATTTTCTGTTCAGTTTCATTACCCAAAGCACATAAACGATAAGTAAAGTCGCCATGGGCCCTGATGACCATAGGCTGTTTTCCCCTTTGAAGAGCAGAGCTGACGCATGGTGAATTAACCTGAGGTTCACCACACCTCAGGCGATTGGGAAGGTTGAAAAGGCTGGGCCTTCCTACCATAGAACCCCTACAGTGCACAAGGAGGCCATTTGGCCCATTGAGTCTGTACCGACTGTCTGAAAGAGAACTCTACCTAGACCCATTCCCACGCCCTATCCTCTTAACACCAGAAACCCCACCTAACCTGCATTACCCTGGACACTAAGAAGCAATTTTATCATAGCCAACCCACCTATCCTGCACATCTTTAGACTGTGGGAGGAAACCAGTGCACCCAGAGGAAACCCACGCGTACACAGGGGAAAAGTGCAAACTCCACAGAAACAGTCATCCGAGGCTGTAATTGAACCCCGCTACCCATTTACACTCCCCCCTTACACCCTGCCCTATCCCTGTAACACCATAACCTAAACTGCACATCCCTGGACACTAGGGGGCAATTTAACATGGTCAATCCACCTAACCTGCACATCTTCGGACTGGACAACTGCAATAACCTCAGTAGGTACAGGAATTGAACTTGCGCTGTTGGCCTCGCTCTACACCACGAACCAGCTGTCCAGCCAACTGACCAGAGTAATCAGAGCATACCACATGTGCCAAGTTCCTGGCACCTCTGCCAATGGAGAATCACATCAATTTCCCAAACCACTGGAATATCAAATACCCTGTCCCTGCTTCTGAAAAGACCCTAAGCCTCCAGTGTAAACCTTCTTTTGTGAGCACTTGATTTAACAATCCGCAACTTTCTTTTCAGATACAGTTCCTGAAGATTTCCGGGAGTTTCGGGCACAGCAGCTGTAGCCACTTCTTGGAGACATGGCAGCAGAGAGGTCCATGGGAATTCCTAGTCCTGACAATGTGGGGGAGTGAAACAGCTGTGAAAGAAAGAAATGTGTTTAACAAGTAATGTAAACAAGGTTGCAGAGCTGTCTCTGACAATCACACTAGACATTCCAATAAAACATGTTAAGAAGCCATATTTAATCACATTGTTCTGATTGTGTTTTTTTAATAGTTTAACACCAGCAGGAACTGTACAACTTACAAAATGTTAATTAAATCAACTATTAATGGTATCCTTATTTAGTCTGAAGCAGATTTTACTCTAAAAAATGTAGCACTGTATAAAATATCTATTTTCTTTTTTTAAAATTTCTTTTTGGATGTGGGTGATGCTGATAAGCTTGGATGTGCTGCCCATGCCCTTCCTATCTGCATCTTAGGAAATGGCATTGGTCTGCCACTGGCTAAAGCAACTCAACTCAATCGGAATAAAATTGCAGTTGTCCAGTTCAAGCTCACGCCCGACTTATTTGCTGGCCTTAGCCAGGATGGGGTCACTTCAATTGGTCTCAGAATTCCCAGGATAGGGAGAAGAAAAAACTAGCCAAGGTTCCAAACCCCTGGACCTGAGGAATAGCAGCTTTGTCTATGCAAAGACTCATTTGCATTCAGAATTTTCAAAGTTATCACTTCAGTGGCTAAGTTTCTAAATACATTTCGCTGGGAAACCTGACCCAAAAACGTCAATCATTTGCCCGTGTTGCGTTGGGTTAGCTTATGTAATGTTACAACCTGCTCCACTACACTTATGACGGCTGGTGACCAACAATCCTTTATCCTTGATCTCTTGGCTCCAGCCAAACAATGGGGCCTACCTGGCTTACCAACTTGCCCAGAGTATTTAAGCGAGGCCTGAGCCACAGTTTTGGACAGGCCTCAGGCTTCTCGGATCAGGAGTGCACTGTTCACACAACACTGGCAGCTAGGCCCAGGCAGTTAGACCCAGGATAATTACTAGCCTAAAAGTATTAGTAAAAATGAACTTGAATCTGTCAAATGGTTGTCAAATCACATTGATTCAATAATGTCCCTTTGGATAGGAAAACTGCCAGGTCCAGATCATTTGTGACTTGATCCAGTTCTACACTAATGTGAATAATCCTGACTGCCCTGTAATTGGCCTAGCAAGCCTATCAGTTATATGAAGCTGCTCAAGAAGAAGGCCCACCACTTCAAGACAACTAGGGACTGACCTTGCCAAATATGTTGACAAACATCCCAAGAAAAATTATTTTTAAAATGTTAAACTAATGCATTTCCGTATGGTATAATAAAATTGTAGGGTCTTTACTATCAGTAACACCAGCGATAAATATAAAATTCTGACTGTTATTGTATGAAGTTTCTCTCTGTGATCCACGAACAGCCATTTTTGATTTTCATTGGATCATTGAATGGTGACAACACAGATGCAGGCCATTTGGCCCATCAAGCCCTCTTCAAAAACAATTTAGCAACTTTTAAACGTAAAAGGTTGAATTTTATGGTCTCCTGCTCGACATGTTTTTTGGAGGAGGGGTTGGGGCATATAATAATCTTTATGGGAGTCACAAGTAGGCTTACATTAACACTGCAAGTTACTGTGAAAATCCCCTAGTCGCCACATTCAGGCACCTGTTCGAGTACACAGAGGGAGAATTCAGAATGTCCGATGCACCTAACAAGCACAAGTCTTTTCGGAATTTAGTGGGAAGAAACTGGAGCACCCGGAGGAAATCCATGCAGACACCGGGAGAACACGCTGACTCCGCACAGGCAGTGACCGAAGCTGGGAATCAAACCTGAGTCCCTGGCACTGAAGCAATAGTGCTAACTACTGCATATAAAATATGTTGGGTGACAAGTCCATCACCTTCCCATCCACCCCCAAGCTGACCCCATAATACACTAGATGGTTGGACACTAGGTGGGTGGGTGCCAGAATCGCCAGCCCGCCTGTCATACTTAAATGAATAATTTGAGGTTAATTAGGCTTGTTAGCAAGCCTATTGACCATGATAATACACTGCCCACCACACAATAAGGTTGGTGTGAGCAAGATTAAACCGGCCGCTATTTTGTGGCCTGGCTAAGAATAGACAGAAATCAAAGGGAGCACCTCATCCTCCGTTTGCATTGGGGGCACCTTTCCAAAATGACACCCCTCCCCCTACCTTCCACGCCACCCCCCTCCAAAACCCAACCTGCCCCCTGGGCTCTCAATTCCCTCGCTGCCCTTAAAGCCCAGAATCTAACTTCCTGTGGCAGCCAGTGTTCTCCTTCATGCTCCTTCCCACAATCCCGGCAGTGCCCACCAATGGACATTGGTGCTGCCAACATTGCTGGAGCTGCCAGTCAATCTGATTGGCTGGCAGCTCTCGAGGACTGGATTTACTCCCACTGAAAGACAGAAGTCCCAACCTCAGCTAGTGGAGGTGGGGAAGGGCGGGGGGAGGGGTGGAGTAGTCTGCCTCTCCGTAAAATGCAGCCCAACGTTCAACACTGTCCAAGAAGGGCAGGGCATCTGTGAGTGTTGTATTGGATTGTATTGTTTAAGAAATCCAAAGCACACTTCCGTGGCAAGTGAATGGTTTTAGTGATTCAATGTCATTATTATAAATGTGCAGCAAAGTTTGATAGTCAGCGTTCAACGAAATAAACTCAATGAACAACTGGAACCAGAACCCAGGAAATTACATTCATTGTGGGCAGGATTTTAAGGGGCCCTGATGTGGGGTGAAATGGAAACCCTGACCCCAGATTGTGTGGTCAAATAGTCACTTTATATTGATCTTGCCTTGATTGGCCAATTAGTGGTCAAAGCTCACCGTACAATTAAGGATGGCGGGCCAGCTATCAAAGCTGGGGGGCCAATAGGAGGCTCCCTAGCCCAGAAAACCTGCAGCCTGCCCTTTCAGGTAAGAGAGAGACAGCTTCCATCATAAAGCATGTTAGGATCCCAAATGAGAACCCATCCATTTCCAATTTGTAAATCTGTGACAAAATGTTACTGCAGTGTAGGAATGATAACACTGATCATATAGGTTTCTTTAATGTCTAAACAAATTTTAATTTAATTACAGAATTAACCACATTAACAACAAAGAAATAGCTTTACAATTAACTGTTACAGCAGACCTTAAGTAAAAGAAGAAGCCATAACTTACTTCCTAAACCTGCCACTACATTCCAATTAAGCAACCAATATATTTCAAATACCACTCACAAATAAAGTTAACAGCCAAATTTCTACTTGCTTTTCTGTGTGCAGAGATGTGAACCATCTCTGTTCAGGTTAGAGTTGAAGAACCTACTGACTCTTCAGACAGACCTGGCTCCTCCTATTAACTGCATCATCTGTACCCAATACATAAGGCATTCTTTTGCTTGTTCTTACAAGATGGTCCCTTGACGTGTTTAGCCAGGACCATGCACAATACCTCTCATAGATTATCTACACCAGCTCTTTGTGGGGAGGGGGCCAACGGCTTGGCATTCACCTCCCTGATTACCTGGCAGAGACTTCTGCTTGGACAGAGGTCGGCAACGCCACCCAAGGCGATCCAAGGTAGCGGAGTTTCTAAAACTTGAAAGAATAAAATTTGCCATCAGCGGATCAGAGGAAGGGTTCCATTACACATGGAAACCATCCACCAGCCTCTTTGAAGACCTGTCCATGACCAACAGCTGGAGGAGGAGAGGGGGTGGGGGAGGGGGGGGACGGAAGTGTAGAGGGAGGGGAAGGGAGAAACAAATCTGAGAAGGGAAGCAGGAGACGGGCTGGTGGGTGGGGGTAGGGGGGGAGTAGGGAACACCCGCACCACAGTGAGGAGAGAGAAAGCTGCACAACGCACCAAGGGGCATATGTGTCCATGCGCAGCAGCACAATGCTGCCATCCAAAGGGTGTAACCACCATGCCAGAGTGTATCTCCGGCCTCGCTCCATCTTGGGGCACGGTACTCAATGCATACCCACCACATCAGGCCACAGAGGGTCAGCTTGGGCCATATCCCGCGGCATGGTGACACAGTGATTAGCACTGCTGCCTCACAGCTCCAGGATGCCAAGTTGAATTTCGCCCTCAGGTGACTGTGGAGTTTGTACTTTCTCCCCATATCCGTGGGCTTCCTCTGGGTGTTCCGGATTCCCCCCACAGTCCAAAATGTGCATATTAGGTGGATTGACCATGCTAAATTGCCCCTTAGTGTCCAAAATGTTAGGTGGGGTTACTGGGTTATTTGGATAGGGTGGAGGTGTGTGCTTAAATAGGGTGCTCTTTCCAAGGGCCAGTGCAGACTCGATGGGCTGAATGGCCCTCTTCTGCACTGTAAAGTCCATGATATCCACACCACGCTGGTCACTGCAATGTAATGGGCCACTTATCTCTTTCGTCGGAATTTGTTTTTCTTCTGCTCTCTGTTTTTGTTTGATAACACTGGGGCGGCACAGTGGCACAGTGGTTAGCACTGCTGCCTCTCAGCTCCAGGGTCCCGGGTTCAATTCAGCCTCGGGTGACTGTGTGAAGTTTGCATGGGTTTCCTCCGGGTGCTCCGATTTCCTCCCACAGTCCAAAGATGTGCAGGTTAGGTGGATTGGCCATGATAAATTACCCCTTAGTGTCCAAAAGGTTATATGAGGTCACTGGGTTACGAGGATAGGGTGGACGTGTGGGCTTACGTAAGGTGCACTTTCCGATCATCGGTGTAGACGCGATGGGCCAAATAGCCTCCTTCTGCACTGTAAATTCTATGTGTTTATATGTAACACTCATGTAAATTTTGACTACATGTAAGTGGTTAACACTGTTGCTTCACAGGGCCTGGGTCCCAGGTTCGATTCCCGGCTTGGGTCACTGTCTGTGTGGAGTTTGCACGTTCTCCTCGTGTCTGCGTTGGTTTCCTCCAGGTGCTCCAGTTTCCTCCCACAATTCACGAAAGACGTGCTTGTTAGACGTATTGGGCATTCTGAATTCTTCCTCTGTGTACCCGAACAGGCGGTGGAGTGTGGCGACTAGGGGATTTTCACGGTAACTTCATTGCATTGTTAATGTAAGCCTATTTGTGACACTAATAAATGTTATTATTATTAAAAGGGTGTAAATTATTTATAACCTCAGGCATGCTTAATGCAACTGCACAATTGAACTGTATGATGACTTGCCTGTCATAAATGAAAAACTCTTCAAGGCGCCACGGTTCCAGGTTCGATCCCGGTTCTGGGTCACTGTCCATGTGGAGTTTGCACATTCTCCCCATGTTTGTGTGGGTTTTGACCCCACAACCCAAAAGATATACAGACTAGGTAGATTGTCCACACAAAATTGTCCCTTAATTGGAAAAAATGAATTGTACTCTAAATTTATATAAAATAAATAAATGAAAAACTCTAATAAAAACATTTTTAAAAATAAATAAATTACCTACGCCCCAGAGGCCCTTCAATCTAAACAATATTCTATTATTTAGCTATTTTTAAACAAGTGAATGGTTCTCCAGATCTATTAGCAAAACATTTCACCTAAAATCAATGAGTGTCTCACTTTCACAACACTTTAATCACATCTCTAGCAGTCATACTGTCTGTTTGCATCTTAACCCAGGTTTTAATAACATGACTGCAAAAAATATAAAATATGACAATTTCTTACATTCATCACAGGTCTCCTTGAAGTAACTTGTAAAACTTTTGAAAATGAAAATGGCCATTGGAGCTTGGTCGGTGGCTTCTGTCCATAGATTTAACCAGGGTGGACCTCAAAGGCTTGCTGGAGCATTGCACTCGCCCCCCCCCCCCCCCCCCCCCCCCCCCCCCACTCCCACATCACTGGAAGGCTACCTCCAGGCAGCTGGTCTCGTGTTTCCAATACTTGCAAGAAACTAGTCCTTCCACTCTGATGGTGCTGGCAAAATGGCATGCTGGCATGTAGCACAAGTTCTCTTCTGTCTCTGCACTCAGTCCCAAATGGGAGTGAAATTATGCCATCCAAAAGAATGCTGTCTCTTTGGTATTGTGGGTAATTATGAGGCATGAGGGGCATACTAAAGAATTAATTGCTGCCATAATGAAAACATGCTCTCCTTCCCTAAATAATATTGGGCTGGATTCTCCACCCCGCCGCGCCACTTTTCAGCCACAACCCGCCGGTGGTATTCTCCGTTACGCCGGCCGGTCAATGGGGTTTCCCATTGTGGGACAGCCCCACGCCGTCGGGAAACCCCGGGCGCCGGCAAAACGGAGAATCCCGCCCCCACTTGCCTTGGCGAAGGTGCAAGTGAAGGTCCTCTGACTTCTGGGATGAGAGAACTTTTCTATGAGGAGGACTGGGCAGAATGGGCCTTGAGCTCTCTGAAATTTAGAACAATGAGAGGCGATCTCAGTGAAATGTGCAACGTTCTTCAAGGCCTTTGCAGGGTAAGTTCAGAAAGGCTGTCCCCCTCACTGGAGAGCTTACAGCTCTCAGAGGTCATAGGCTCTGGATAAGGGGTCAATCGTTTAGAACAGCGACGAGGAGGAATTTCTTTACTCAAAGGGTTGTGTATCTTTGGATTTGCTAAAAAATAAGAGAAGAAAAGAAGAGAAAAACAAAAACATGCAAAGAAAACAAAATTGAGGGACAGAGTTTACTATCTGAAATTGTGAACTCGGTGTTGGGTTCTGAAGACTGGAAAGTGTCTAATCGAAAGATTGGGGTGCTGTTCCTCAAGCTTATGTTGAGGTTCACTGAAACAGTGCAGCAGGCCAAGGACAGAGATGTCAGAGTGAGAGCAAGGTGGTGAAAAAAAATGAGAGGCTTCCGGAAACTCACAGTCATCCTTGTGGACTTGTGGTCTTCCAGAGTGGACACTCAATCTGAGTTTGGTCTCTCCAACGTAAAGGAGATCACATTGTGAACAGCGGGTGCAGTTTGCTAAATTGATTGAAGTACAGATAATTTGCTGCTTCACCTGGAAGGAGTGTGTGAGGCCTTGGATTGTGAGGAGAGAAGAGGTAAACGGGCAGGTGCTGCACCTCCCGCGTTTCCATGGAAAGGTGCCATCTCTGTCCCTCCATTTTGATTCCTTCATATGTTTTGTTTTTTCTCTTATTTGTGATTTCAGTCAGCAGCACATCTTTTCTTTCTTTTCTTGCCTCACCACCATTTCCTGTGAATTTCCTGTGAGACCAACAATTCAGTCTTTCAATCTATCCTGTCTTCTACCACACCACGGACCTTCCATTATCCTTGTCCCAGCCACCCCTTGCTCAAAACCTCAAATCTCTAACTTTTCCCAGTTATGCTGAACCATTAACTCTATTTCAGGGCAGCACGGTGGCGCAGTGGGTTAGCCCTGCTCCCTCATGGCACCAAGGTCCCAGGTTTGATCCCTGCTCTGTGTCACTGTCCGTGTGGAGTTTGTACATTCTCCCCGTGTTTGCTTGGGTTTCACCCCCACAACCCAAATATATGCAGGCTAGGTGGATTGGCCACGCTAAATTGCCCCTTAATTGGAAAAAATGAATTCGGTAGTCTCAATTTATTTTTTTTAAACTCTATTTCTGTCTTCATAGATACTGCCAAACCTGTTGAGTATTTCCAACATTTTGTGTTTTTAGAGCAATGAACTCACTCTGTATTTTTGACAATCGCACAGCTGCACAATCACTTTCACCAGTTTCAGTATTTCATTTCCATAATTTTAAACACTGACTTTAAATTCTCGAAAAATCATGCTGGGATATTTGAACTCACATTTTCTATAATAACCACTTTACCAAAGGGTTATGTCTATCTTGAACTGGCCTAATTCATATGTATTGAAGACAGAGGTATATTGTATTTCTTAGCCTGAATCTATGGAAAGAAACTTTAAATCAACTGTTTCTAGTTTGTAGCGAACTTGTAAAATCACTGAGCATTTCCAATTATAGTTTGTAGGGCAATTATTTTTATTTTTTATTCATTTTTGTGATATGGTGCTGCTGGATAGAGCAGCATTTATTGCCCATCCCTAATTGCCCGTGAGAAGGAGATGATGAGCTGCCTTCTTGAACTGCTGTAGTCCATGTGGTGTAAGTACACTCACTGTGCTGTTAGGGAGGGAGTTCCAGTGTCCTGCCCCAGCAACAGTGAAGGAACAGCGATATATTTCCAAGTCAGGGTGGTGAGTGACTTGGAGGGGAACCCCCAGGTATCTGCTGCTCTTGTCCTTGTAGGTGGTAGTGGTTGTGGGTTTGGAAGGTGCTGCCTCAGGAACCTTGGTGAGTTACTGCAATGCATCTTGTAGATCAGTGTTTTTCAAAGTGGGGATCGTGACCCACGGGTGGGTCGAGGAGTGATGTAAACGGGTCGCCAAATTGTCTCCAAAAACTGATACTCTTGGATCGCCTGAACTTTTTTCCCCCATTTTCTCCCTGGGTGAATTCTGGCTACAGTACAGTGTGTGGCCACATGCGGCTGATGTAGAGGCCTGTACCGTGGACTTTCTGCCTCCCTGGGTTACTGTTATACTGTAGTCACCGCCACAGCCTCCAGCAGCCACTCCCGTTTCTGCAGCAGCTTCATCCAGGTTAGTCAGCACCTGCACTGAAGCATTTAAAAGAGAAAAAAACAATGACCTTTAAATTTATTTCCTGCAGATACTCCTTCTGCACAACGTTAGTTTCAAGCAGAGCTTTGCAATGTTTTGTTTTTCCAGGCCTGCATATCCTACCCAAAACCAAGTGACTGCCGGCTGGAATCATAGAATTTACAGTGCAGAAGGAGGCCATTCGGCCCATCGAGTTGGCACCAGCTCTTGGAAAGAGCACCCTACCCAAGCCCACACCTCCACCCCATACCCATAACCCAGTAACCCCACCCAACACGAAGGGCAATTTTGGACACTAAGGGGCAATATATCATGGCCAATCTACCTAACCTGCACATCTTTGGACTGTGGGAGGAAACCGGAGCACCCGGAGGAAACCCACGCAGACATGGGGAGAACGTGCAGACTCCACACAGACAGTGACCCAAGCCGGGAATTGAACCTGGGACCCTGGAGCTGTGAAACAATTGTTCTAACCACTGTGCTAACATGCTGCCCGAAGGGCGATAGTGAACCAGAGTGGCTTTTACGGCATTGTCATCAATTACAGATTTGTATTGAATTCAAATTTCACCATCTGCAGTGGCGGGATTTGAACCTGGGTCCCCAGAGCATTACTCTGGGTCTCTGGTTTACCAGTCCAGTGACAATGCCACTACATCACTGCCTCTTAAATATATGCATGTGTCCCCACGTACACCAGTCAGGAACTGATAGCCAGAGTACTCCCTTATACAGGACCTAGCTCTGGCAGATAATTCCTGTGTATCCTATGGGGATCTCTCCGCCTGACAATTGGTCCGTTGTCACGAAGTTAATTTATGCTTGCCTCATTCTGAACTCGGCTCTGGGGCAACGGGTGTGGGTTTGGGAACTGCATCCATCCCAGTCGGGGGGGGGGGGGAAATGCATCTGTTTAAGTACAGCTCAAAGGAAGCACAGAATCAACAATCACAAAAGGGGCTGGTTTAGCACAGAGGGCTAAACAGCTGGCTTGTGAAGCAGAACAAGGCTAGCAGCATGGTTCAATTCCCATACTAGCCTCCCCGAACAGGCGCCGGAATGTAGCGACTGGGGGCTTTTCACAGTAACTTCATTGAAGCCTACTTGTGACAATAAGTGATTATTATTATTACAAAAAGACCAACTTCAGAGTTAACATTCTGAATCATAGAACATACAGTGCAGAAAGAGGCCATTTGGCCCATCGAGTCTGCATCTACCCACTTAAGCCCTCACTTCCACCCTATCCCCGTAACCCAATAAACCCTCCTAACTTTTTTTTTGGGTCACTAAGGGCAATTTATCATGGCCAATCCACCTAACCTGCATGTCTTTGGACTGTGGGAGGAAACCGGAGCACCCGGAGGAAACCCACGCAGACACGGGGAGAACGTGCAGACTCCACACGGACAGTGACTCAGCGGAGAATCGAACCTGGGACCCTGGCACTGTGAAGCCACAGTGCTATCCACTTGTGTTATCGTGCTGCCCAAATCAGATACATGTTTAATGTCTGCCACTGTTGCCATTGTCAATCCATCTTGAATTTCTGTTACCGTTAACGTTGTCAGTGTTGGTTCAATTTCTGCGGCAGTTAATCTTGGTGATGTAGTTGGGTTTCAGTTACTCTTAACCTTGTCAATCAGATCTATGTTTAAAGTTGTGCTGTGTGTGCTTAAGGGTTTGGTATATATTTAAAATGGAGAGTCACTCTCCGCTCACTCTCTGAGTCAGACTGACTTTGTGATCAATGGTGAGTCCCCTTCCTTCCCCATCAGCCCAAAATCCAGGCGTGTTTCCAAGAATTTCCTCATTCCCCCTTCAATCAGCTCAGCAGTCTGCGATCAAAAGTCTCACACACTGATCTGAGCAGAGTTTTTATTCCAAGTCATTTAGACCTCCAAATAACAACAAAAAATAGAAGATATATTTTCATTTACAATATTTTACATTTAATAATACAGAAGTGCCAACAATGAACGTGATGTTTTAACTGGGGGAAAGGCAATTATGATGCTATTCGGCAAGATTTAGGAGGTATAGGATGGGGAAGGAAACTGCAGGGGATGGGTACAATCGAAATGTGGAGCTTTTTCAAGGAACAGCTACTGCGTGTCCTTGATAAGTATGTACCTGTCAGGCAGGGAGGAAGTTGTCGAGCAAGGGAGCCGTGGTTTACTAAGGAAGTTGAAGCACTTGTCAAGAGGAAGAAGAAGGCTTATGTTAGGATGAGACATGAAGGCTCAGTTAGGGCACTTGAGAGTTACAAGTTAGCCAGGAAGGACCTAAAGGGAGAATTAAGAAGAGCGAGGAGAGGACACGAAAAGTCGTTGGCGGATAGGATCAAGGAAAACCCTAAGGCTTTCTATAGGTATATCAGGAACAAAAGAATGACTCGAGTAAGATTAGGGCCAATCAAGGATAGTAGTGGAAAGTTGTGTGTGGAATCAGAGGAGATAGGGGAAGCATTAAATGGATATTTTTCATCAGTGTTTACACTGGAGAAAGACAATGTTGTCGAGGAGAACACTCAGGTTCAGTCGACCAGGCTAGATGGAATTGAGGTTCAAAAGGAGGAGGTGTTAGCAATTTTAGAAAATGTCAAAATAGACAAGTCCCCTGGGCCAGATGGGATTTATCCTAGGATTCTCTGGGAAGCCAGGGAGGAGATTGCAGAGCCTTTGTCCTTGATCTTTATGTCGTCTTTGTCGACAGGAATAGTGCCGGAAGACTGGAGGATAGCAAATGTTGTCCCCTTGTTCAAGAAGGGGAGTAGAGACAACCCTGGTAATTATAGACCTGTGAGCCTTACTTCGGTTGTGGGTAAAATGTTGGAAAAGGTTATAAGAGATAGGGTTTATAATCATCTTGAAAAGAACAAGTTGATTAGCGATACTCAACACGGTTTTGTGAAGGGTAGGTCATGTCTCACAAACCTTATTGAGTTTTTTGAGAAGGTGACCAAACAGGTGGATCAGGGTAAAGCTGTTGATGTGGTGTATATGGATTTCAGTAAGGCGTTTGATAAGGTTCCCCACGGTAGGCTATTGCAGAAAATAAGGAAGTATGGAATTGAAGGTGATTTAGCGGTTTGGATCAGTAATTGGCTAGCTGAAAGAAGACAGAGGGTGGTGGTTGATGGCAAATGTTCATCCTGGAGTTCAGTTACTAGTGGTGTACTGCAAGGATCTGTTTTGGGGCCACTGCTGTTTGTCATTTGTATAAATGACCTGGAAGAGGGTGTAGAAGGATGGGTTAGTAAATTTGCAGATGACACGAAGGTCGGTGGAGTTGTGGATAGTGCTGAAGGATGTTATAGGATACAGAGGGACATAGATAAGCTGCAGAGCTGGGCTGAGAGGTGGCAGATGGAGTTTAATGCGGAAAAGTGTGAGGTGGTTCACTTTGGAAGGAGTAACAGGAATGCAGAGTACTGGGCTAATGGCAAGATTCTTGGTAGTGTAGATGAACAGAGCGATCTCGGCATCCAGGTACATAAATCCCTGAAAGTTGCCACCCAGGTTAATAGGGCTGTTAAGAAGGCATATGGTGTGCTAGCCTTTATAAGCAGGGGGATTGAGTTTCGGAACCACAAGGTCATGCTGCAGCTGTACATAACTCTGGTGCGGCCACACCTGGAGTACTGCGTGCAGTTCTGGTCACCACATTATAGGAAGGATGTGGAAGCTTTGGAAAGGGTTCAGAGGAGATTTACTAGGATGTTGCCTGGTATGGAGGGAAGGTCTTACGAGGAAAGGCTCAGGGAATTGAGGTTGTTTTCGTTAGAGAGGAGAAGGCTGAGAGGTGACTTAATAGAGACATATAAGATAGTCAGAGGGTTAGATAGGGTGGACAGTGAGAGTCTTTTTCCTCGGATGGTGATGACCAACACGAGGGGACATAGCTTTAAATTGAGGGGTGAGAGATATAGGACAGATGTCAGAGGCAGTTTTTTTACTCAGAGAGTAGTAGGGGTGTGGAACGCCCTGCCTGCAATAGTAGTAGACTCGCCAACTTTAAGGGTATTTAAGTGGTCACTGGATAGACATATGGATGAAAATGGAATAGTGTAGGTCAGATAGGCTTCAGATGGTTTCACAGGTCGGCGCAACATCGAGGGCCGAAGGGCCTGTACTGCGCTGTAGTGTTCTATGTTCTATGTTCTAACAAGTGACTATGGAGAATCTATTGTGAACTTGGCGTGGGTCACGAGAGACGGCCATTTTGTAAATATGCGTCGCTGGAAAAAAAGTTTGAAAAACACTGTTGTAGATGGTACACACGGCTGCAACTGTTCGACAGTTGTGGAGGGTTTGAATGTTTGTGGAAGGGGAAGCAATCAACCGGGCTGCTTTGTCCTGGATGCTGTCAAGCTTCTTGTGTGTTGTTGCAGCTGCACTCATCCAGGCAAGTGGAGAGTATTCTATTACACACCTGGCTTGTGCCTTGTAGATGGTGGACAGGCTTTGGGGGTTGAGGGGGTGGGTGGTGGGGGGGGGGCGTCAGGAGATGAGCTACTCGCCAGAGGATTCCTAGCCTTTGACTTGCTCTGGTAGCCACAGTATTGTTATGGCTAGTCCAGTTCAGTTTCTGCAGGGCAGCACGGTAGCACAAGTGGATAGCACTGTGGTTTCACAGCGCCAGGGTCCCAGGTTCGATTCTCCGCTGGGTCACTGTCTGTGCGGAGTCTGCACATTCTCCCCGTGTCTGTGTGGGTTTCCTCCGGGAGCTCCGGTTACCTCCCACTGTCCAAAGACGTGCAGGTTAGGTGGATTGGCCATGATAAATTGCCCTTAGTGACCAAAAAAGGTTAGGAGGGGTTATTGGGTTATGGGATTAGGGTAGAAGTGAGGACTTAAGTGGGTCGGTGCAGGCTGAATGGCCTCCTTCTGCACTGTATGTTCTATGTCAATGGTAACCCCCAGGATGTTGATTGTGGGGGATTCAGCGATGGTAAAGCCATTGAATGTCAAGGGGCAATGGTTAGATCCACTTTTGTAGGAGATGGTCATTGCCTGGCACCTGTATGGCGCGAATGTAACTTGCCACTTGTCAGCCCAGGCCTGGATATTTTCCAGATCTTGCTGCATTTGGACATGGACTGCTTCATTATCTGAGAAGTCGCGAATGGTGCTGAACATTGTGCAGTCATCCACAAACATCCTCACTTTTGACCTTATGATGGAAGGGAGGTCATTGATGAAGCAGTTGAAGATGGTTATGCCTAGGGCACTATCCTGAGGAACTCCTGCAGTGATGTCCTGGAGTTGAGATGATTGACCTCCAACCACAACCATCTTCCTTTGTGTCAGGTATGACTCCAACTAGCACAGAGTTTCCCCGATTCCCATTGACTCCAGTTTTGCTAGGGCTTCTTGATGCCATTCTCAGTCAAACGCTGCCTTGATGCCTAGGTCGGTCACTCTCATCTCACCTCTGGCATTCACCTCTTTTGTCCATGTTTGAACCAAGGCTTCCAATAGAGGCAGCTGAAGGGGATTCTGGGAGAAGTCAACTCAGTCACGTCAACTGTACTGTAGGTAGCCGAAGAACCCCTCCAATGACAAACAGGAGGAAGATCATCCAGCAGAGGCAGTAGAAGAAGATTCTGGGAGAAGTCGCCTTGACTGTACTGTGGGTAGCCGAAGAACTGACTATGTCAGGCTATCAGACGGCTGTCCCAACTTGGCACAAGTTAGTAAGGAGTACTTTTCTGGGTGGCACGGTGGCACAGTGATTAACATTGCTGCCTACAGCGCTGAGGACCCGGGTTCGAATCCCGGCCCTGGGTCACTGTCTGTGAGGAGTTTGCACATTCTCCCTGTGTCTGCGTGGGTTTCACCCCCACAACCCAAAGATGTGCAGGTTAGGTGGATTGGCCACGTTAAATTGCCCCTTAATTGGAAAAAATGAATTGGATATTCTAAATTTTTTAAAAAAGGAGTACTTTTCTGGGTCAACGGGGCTGGGTTTGCCATTGTCGTTTCTGATGCCTAGGTCATTTCTGGCTTCATTCCTTTTTTGTGTTTTCATTGCATGTGAATACAACTGAATGGCTTGCTCGGGTATTTCAGGGGGCATTTAAGAGTCAAACACATTGCTGTGGATCTGGAGTCACATGTAGGCCACGCTATGTAAGAATGGTAGATTTCGTTCGTGAACCAGATTTTTTTTACGACAATTGACAATGGTTTCATGGTCATCGTTAGACTTTTAATTCTGAAATCCAGACATTTTATTGAGTTTGAATTCCACCATCTGCCGTGGTGGGAATCGAACCCAGGTCCCCAGATCATTACACTGGATTACTAGTTTGCGAAAAGGATACCAATCAAGCGGGCTGCTTTGTCCTGGATGGTGTGAAACTTCTTCAATGCTGACAGAGCTGCACTCAACCAGGCAAGTGGGGAGCATTCTACTGCACTCCTGACTTGTGCCTTGTACATTTTGGACAGGTTTCGGAGAGTCAGGAGATGAAGTTACTCGCCACAGGATTCCTAGCTCTTGTAGTAGCAGCATTTACATGGCTAGTCCAGCTGAGGTTCTGGTCATTAGATGGTGAATTCTGGGAAATAGATTTTCTGTAATATACCTTACTGTTGTCAAGGCAAATATAATCCAAAGCTTGGACTTTCTGGGACATGACAGTCTTGGCTCTCAGGGATTTTTAAATATTTATTATTCTGCACGCTAAACTGTTCTACATAAATGTCAATGACCAATAACAAAACTCTCACGAATCCCTTGCAAATTCTTATGAATTCCCCAGACAGAAAGTTTATGGGTACATTTTTACAGGCTGTCCCTTATTAAAACAGATCCTTTTCAGCTGTCATGTCAAAATGGTGAGAGACACTACTGTTTCCCCCAAAACCAGAGTGGCTAGGGAAAGGGAAGGGTGAGGAGGTGGGGTGGGGGAGGGGGTGGGGGGGGGGGGGGGGGGGGGGGGTCTGCTCGAGATGGCGAGCTGCAGGGCCAGAAGTGAGAGGGGACACATTCCTCACAAAAGACGGGCACCAATACTTTCCTCCCCGAAATTCTCCGCTGGGAGGCCACGCAGAAACCAAAGGACAGCACATATGGGCGGAACTTGATGGCCCTTCCCTCCGGCCAGATTTTCCGCTCCCGCGAAAGTCAACGGACCTTTGAACAGCTGTGGTGAATGTAATATATATACATATATGATAATTCACACTGTCTTTGTAAGCGCAGTAGCGCTATCCTACCACTAGGGGGAGTAGCTCTGGGAGTACTCAGGAACTTGTACCGGGCTCCACCCTTGGCTCCCCCCCATAACTCCTCCCCCTAGTGCTGCTGTATAAATACCCTTGTCCAGAGTCAGCCTGAGTTCACTAAGAGTTTATCAACGGGTAACAGGCTGGCTCTGAAGTAAGTCGATTAAAGCCTAGATTCATATCAGAAACACTTGTCTGGTGAATTGATGGTTCCATCAACAGCGCACTACATTTTCCAGTCCCGATCCCTCCCGCGACGGGGCCACAATATTCTGCCCTACGTGTCTTGGGGGTGTTTTCCACGGATCATTTTCCCTTTTCTCCTGAAGGCCTCAGTCGCTGCTGCCAAGCCCAGTTTTCATGTGTATGTTTCAATCATCTTAAAGTTTCATGACCGTATCTTATCCTTTTCTCACATACATATTGAGGAAATCATAGATTAAATGAAGTTAATAGTTTTCACTTGTTCAGTGTTGTTAAGATATACCTGTATGTATAGATGGCTCAGGGACAGGGCTTATGGTTTACATTATGGTAAGATATGGTTTGTGGCGTACTCCATAGATCTGTATTGGGACCGCTTTTCATTTCCACTTCTATAAACAATTTGGCAAGGGAAATATCAAAATTGAGAACTAATTAGGGCCTGTATCAAACTGTGAGATAAATTGCAAGGATAAGCAGATGGGTTAGAAGATTAAACCATTGCAAATTAATACAGTAAATGATGGGTACTGGAGTCAGAAGTAGTGAAACCATGTATGTTAAACAGTAGTTACGCAAAACAACAAAGATCAAGTGACAGTGGTTGTTTCTTTGTAAGGTGATAGAGTGGATAGGACTGGGCTCCACCCTTGGTTCAGCTAATGACTCCTCCCCCTTGTGCTGCTGTATAAATACCCTTGTCCAGAGTCAGCCTGAGTTCACTAAGAGTTCATCAATGGGTAACAGGCTGGCTCTGAAGTAAGTCGATTAAAGCCTCGATTCATATCGGAAACACGTGTCTGGTGAATTGATGGTTCCATCAATTTAATCGACTTAAGAACAGTAAAGATTGATTATGGAATTGGCCCTCAAGCCTGGACGCCTGGAACTCGACCCACAGGATGCAGAGGCTAAAGAAATCTTCTCCCACTGGATGCGGTGCTTCAAGGCCTACCTGGCAGAAGCGAGCACAGCCGAAACAACAGAGGATCAGAAGGTAAGTCTACTGCACGCGAGGGTGAGCCACAGAATCTCTACACAACTAAACTCGGCCAGTTCATATACTGCGGCGCAAGCAGTTCTCGATAAAATTTATGTAACGCCTATTAATGAAGTTTATGCTCGCCATGTGCTCACGACTCGCCGCCAGCGGCCTACAGAATCACTCGCCGAATTTCTAAGGGAACTCAATAATTTGTCCAATGACTGTAATTATCAAGCGGTTACCGCGGCTGAACACAGGGAACTTGCTGTACGCGATGTTTTTGTAGTGGGCCTCAGGTCTAACTATGTGCGCCAACGACAGCTGGAAAAGGGGGCCCAGGACTTAGAAACAACTGTGGAAGCTGCTACCACGATGGAGGTCTCCTTCCGCAGCCTTAACCCGTTCCCCGCGGACCCCGCGAACCAATCATGGGCCCCCGACCAGCGACTCCCCCAGGCCTGAGCTATGCGGCCGCCCAGCCACCATGCTGCCCCAGCCAGCCACCATGTTGCCCCAGCCATCCACCATGCTGCCCCAGCCACCATGCTGCCCAGCCAGCCACTATGCTGCCCCAGCCAGCCACTATGCTGCTCCAGCCTGCCATTCCTGCGGCCAGAACCAGCACCCGCGGCAGCACTGCCCGGCCCGCAATGCGACCTGCAGCAGCTGCGGGCGAAAAGGCCATTACGCAAGAGTGTGCCTCGCTAAAAGGGCCCCAGCTTCCAACTCCCCAGCGACTCGAAGTAATCCCTTCCCTCACTCGCAGGCCCGCGGGGCCCAAAACGCTGCGGCCCATGCCCCGACTCCGCCCCCTCCAGCCACGTGCGACTCATGGGGTCCGCCATCTTGGACACCATCTTCCTCGCCGCCCGCCACGTGCGATCCATGGGCCCGATCGGCATCTCCGCGCTCGGACAACTCTGCGGAAGAATTCGAATTCGACTATGAACTCAGAGGGCAGTCATCACGGGGCCACTCCAGCACAGCTGATCGAGCCGCCGACTACCCGCAACTCAGCGCGGTCACCCTGGACCAATCACGGCCAAAGAATCTACCAAACTCAATGGCCGAGGTCCATATCAACGGGTACAAAACGCCATGCCTCTTCGACTCCAGGAGCACGGAGAGCTTCATACATCCAGATCTGGTAAGACGCTGTTCGCACCCTGTTTTCCCCGTGCAGCAAACTATCTCGCTCGCTTCAGGCTCCCATTCAGTCCAGATCCAGGGGCGCTCCGCCGCGACATTCACAATCCGAGGCGCTAGCTACTCGAAATTCAAACTCTACGTTTTGCCCGACCTCTGTGCGCCACTCTTATTGGCCTAGACTTCCAATGTAACCTCAAGAGCCTCAGCTTCGGCAGGCCCCTGCCCCCACTCACGATCTGCAGCCTCGCTACGCTGCAAATTCCCCCCCTCCCTCCTCTCTTCGCCAATCTCACAAAGGACTGTAAACCCGTAGCCACTCGTAGCAGGCGATACAGCCTGCAGGATAGGGTATTTGTCAGAGCAGAGGTCCGAAGGCTTCTCAGTGAGGGGATTATAGAGGCCAGCAATAGTCCCTGGAGAGCTCAGGTGGTGGTCGTTAAGACCGGGGGAAAATTCCGTATGGTGGTCGACTATAGTCAGACCATAAATAGATTTACGACCCTCGACGCGTATCCCCTCCCCAGGATTGCAGACATGGTAAACCAGATCGCCCAGTACCTGCTCTTTTCCACGGTAGATCTGAAGTCTGCATACCACCAGCTCCCAATCCGCCCGGAGGACCGCCACTACATGGCATTCGAGGCCGATGGCCGCCTCTTCCATTTCCTCCGGGTCCCTTTCGGCGTCACTAATGGGGTCTCAGTGTTCCAACGAGCAATGGACCGAATGGTGGACCAGCACGGGCTGCAGACCACGTTTCCGTACTTGGACAATGTCACCATCTGCGGCTATGACCAGCAGGACCACGACGCCAACCTCCACCGTTTTCTCCAGATGGCACAGAAACTGAATCTCACGCACAACAAGGAGAAATGCGTTTTCCGCACAACCAGACTAGCCATCCTCGGCTATGTCGTGGAAAATGGAGTCCTGGGCCCAGACCTGGACCGTATGCGCCCCCTCTTAGAACTCCCCCTCCCCCATTGCCCCAAGGCCCTCAAACGGTGCTTGGGCTTCTTTTCCTACTACGCCCAGTGGGTCCCTCAATATGCGGACAAAGCCCACCCACTCTTTAGGGCCACACGATTTCCCCTGTCAGCCGAGGCACACCAGGCCTTCGACGGCATCAAGGAGGACATCGCCAAAGTGGTCATGCGGGCGGTGGATGAATCCACTCCATTCCAGGTAGAGAGCGACGCCTCAGAGGTTGCTCTTGCAGCCAAGTTAAATCAGGCAGGGAGACCAGTTGTATTTTTCTCCCGTACCCTCTCCGCTTCAGAACTCTGACACTCTTCAGTTGAGAAAGAAGCACAAGCCATTGTGGAGGCTATCCGTCACTGGAGGCACTACCTCGCAGGTAGGGGGTTCACCCTCATCACCGACCAACGGTCGGTTGCCTTCATGTTCGACAACTCGCAAAGCGGCAAAATTAAAAACGACAAAATTCTGAGGTGGAGGATCGAACTCTTCACCTACAATTACGATATTAAAAATCGACCCGGGAAGCTCAACGAGCCTCCGGATGCCCTATCCCGCAGGACATGCGCCAGCGCGCAGATCGACTGATTAAAAGTCATCCACAATTACCTCTGCCACCCAGGGGTCACCCGGCTCGCCCACTACATCAGGGCCCGAAACCTGCCTTTCTCTAACGAGGAGGTAAAAGCGGTCACCAGGGACTGCTCGATCTGTGCAGAGTGCAAACCGCACTTTTATAGACCAGACAGGGCCCACCTGGTCAAGGCATCTAGGCCCTCTGAACGCCTCACGATTGATTTCAAAGGGCCACTCCCCTCAACTAACAAGAACGTTTACTTTTTAAACATCGTAGACGAGTTCTCCCGCTTTCCATTCGCTATCCCGTGCCCCGACGTGACCTCCCACACAGTCATTAGGGCCCTGCATAGCATCTTCACCCTGTTTGGTTTCCCCAGCTACGTACACAGCGACCGGGGTTTGTCCTTCATGAGCGACGAGCTGCGTCAGTACCTGCTCGACAAGGGCATTGCCTCGAGCAGGACTACCAGCTACAACCCCAGGGAGAATGGGCAGGTGGAAAGGGAGAACGCGACGGTCTGGAAGACCGTCCTACTGACCCTCCGGTCTAGAAAGCTCCAAGTCTCCCAGTGGCAGGAGGTCCTCCCAGACGCGCTTCACGCTATTAGGTCCCTTTTGTGCACAGCAACCAACCAGACCCCTCACGAGAGGCTCTTCATTTTTTCCAGGGGCACTACCTCGGGGGTCTCACTTCCGGCATTGCTGAGGACACCGGGCCCCGTACTTCTGAGGAAACACGTCAGGGTGTACAAAACCGACCCCCTTGTTGAAAAGGTGCGCCTGTTCCACTCCAACCCCCAGTACGCATTCGTTGAGTTCCCTGACGGCCGTCAGGACACGGTTTCCCTCCGGGATCTGGCACCCGGCGGATCCAGCGCCCCCTCTACCCTCACAGAAGGACCTCTCACTCTCCACCCCATACTGCCGCCCCCTCGCACTCACGAGCTTGCTCCACCAGTTCCGCGCACCCGTGCCGGCCAGCCCGCCATCGTACCCCTGCACACAACACCCATCCAGCCACCGCAAGAGGCTGCAACCCCGGTGCTCCGCAGGTCACAGCGGACAATTCGACCACCGGACAGACTGACGTTGTAGCCCACCACCCCCGCCGGACTTGATTTTTTTGCAGGGTGTGAATGTGGTGAATGTAATGTATATATATATATATATATATATATATGATAATTCACACTGTCTTTGTAAGCACAGTAGCGCTATCCTACCACTAGGGGGAGTAGCTCTGGGAGTACTCAGGAACTTGTACCGGGCTCCACCCTTGGCTCCCCCCATAACTCCTCCCCCTAGTGCTGCTGTATAAATACCCTTGTCCAGAGTCAGCCTGAGTTCACTAAGAGTTTATCAATGGGTAACAGGCTGGCTCTGAAGTAAGTCGATTAAAGCCTAGATTCATATCAGAAACACTTGTCTGGTGAACTGATGGTTCCATCAACAGCGCACTACATTTTCCAGTCCCGATCCCTCCCGCGACGGGGCCACAATATTCTGCCCTACGTGTCTTGGGGGTGTTTTCCACGGATCATTTTCCCTTTTCTCCTGAAGGCCTCAGTCGCTGCTGCCAAGCCCAGTTTTTATGTGTATGTTTCAATCATCTTAAAGTTTCATGACCGTATCTTATCCTTTTCTCACATACATATTGAGGAAATCATAGATTAAATGAAGTTAATAGTTTTCACTTGTTCAGTGTTGTTAAGATATACCTGTATACGGCTCAGGGACAGGGCTTATGGTTTACATTATGGTAAGATATGGTTTGTGGCGTACTCCATAGATCTGTATTGGGACCGCTTTTCATTTCCACTTCTATAAACGATTTGGCAAGGGAAATATCAAAATTGAGAACTAATTAGGGCCCGTATCAAACTGTGAGATAAATTGCAAGGATAAGCAGATGGGTTAGAAGATTAAACCATTGCAAATTAATACAGTAAATGATGGGTACTGGAATCAGAAGTAGTGAAACCATGTATGTTAAACAGTAGTTACGCAAAACAACAAAGATCAAGTGACAGTGGTTGTTTCTTTGTAAGGTGATAGAGTGGATAGGACAGAGCCAGAAAAAATCTGCGATTCTGGGTTTCTCACATGGGAGTTAAGGGAAGATGCTGAATTGTTACATGATATTGGTTAGAATACTGTCTGCAGTTCCGGACACCATAGGCGGAATTCTCTGATAATGGGGCTATGCCCCACGCCCGCGAAAAAACGGGCGCGAATCTCTCTGGACTTACCTGGAGAAAGTCCAGAGAGATTCTCCGTTTTGCAGGGGGTTAGCAGGGTCCCGGAATAGATCCCGCAGCTCTGGTTGTCATACGGGGCTCTACACTTCCGGCTGGAGGTCCGCACATGCGCACGGCAGCGTCCCCGTGCAACATGGCGGACCCACACAGGGGACCGGCTCTGACAATATAGGCCCCCCAGAGATCGCGAGCGCCTGCCGATCAGTGACCCTCGATCGCGAGCCTGGCCGACCTGGAGGCCCCCATCCCAGGTGATGGATCCCCCCCCCCCCCCCCCCCCCCCACCCCCCCCGGCCTCCCCACCAGGGCGGCCGTGGAATGAGTCCGCAGCCGCCCCTCCGAGTGCCCACCGGGTGGAACCATGTGTGAGCCACGCCGGCAAGAACTCAGCCAGTTGTCGGTGGAGAATCGGCGCGGGGGCCTCTTTCAATGGCCCCTGACCAGCGCCGCATTGACCACGCGCGGGAGATTAGCGGCGATTCTCCAGTACGGCGTCAGACCCGATCGTGGAGAATCCCGACCCATATTGGGAAGAATAGTGAAGACATGGATAGGGTCATTTTCATTGGAAAGGTTTTGTTTGATAATGCCTATGTGAAAAGTCCTCAGGAAGAACATTAGCGTCTGTTCGATGATCCTACTATTGAATCTGGAGGATGTGCACAGTATTACTTTGCCTGTTAAAACGTTGATAACATTGTTGCCCACACTTTGGCACTCCCCCCGAACTTGTCATCATAGAGAACTCTACTGCTGATGTCCCACTGTCACTTTATCAAGACAACCATTTATGAAGAAAGGTAGAATGGAAACAAATTGAGAATATTGACAAATAATGATGTAGAACAGTGTTTTTCAATGTGGGGTTTGCAACCCGCAGGTGAGGCACGGGATGGTGCAGAATTGGGCCTCCAAAAATGGTCTCCAAAAGTCATTTTTTCCTGTTTTCTCTCTGGGTAAATTCTCAGTGCAGTCCAGTGTATGACCACACGAGGCTGCTGCAGAGGCCAGTGCTGTGGAGTTTCTTGCCCCCCTGCGTCACTTTCTTTTTACACAATATTTTATTGAGGCATTTATAATTTTAACAATTTTCAACATCAAATTTCAACAAAAAACAAAAACACAACAATATAACCCCCAAACACCCACCCCATCCCCAAAGCAGAAACGCCTGCCAACATGGCTTACACAAACATTGCTACCTTCCACGGCCACCCCTCTGTTGGTTCTCCTGCCCTTACTCGTCTCTCCCATGTCTCTCCTTTTCCCCCTCCTTCCCCTTCCCCCGCTGCTGACAGCTTAATTTTTCTCAAAGAAGTCAATGAACGGCTGCCACCTCCGAGCAAACCTCTCCAAGGAAACCCTCAAGGCAAATTTAATTTTCTCAACCCCACCATATCGCTAAGCCATAACCCCGAATTTGGGGGCTCCAAGGGCTCCCTCCATCCCAGTAAGATCCGTCTCCGGGCCACCAGGGAGGCAAAGGCCAAGACGTCAGCCTCCCTCGCCCCCTGGGCTCCCGGGTCTTCCGACACACCGAAGATCGCCACCTGTGGACTCGGCACCACCCTCACTTGTAAGACCTCTGACGTGATATCAGCAAACCCCTGCTAGAAACCCCTCAGCCTTGGACATGCCCAAAACATATGGACATGGTTCGCAGGACCACCCCCCCCCCCCCCCCCCCCCCCCCCACCCCGCATAGCGCCCACACCTATCCTCCACCTCCTGAAAGATCTTGCTCATCCGGGCCACAGTTATGTGTGCCCTGTGGACCACCTTAAACTGTATCAGGCTGAGCCTGACGCACGATGAGGACGCACGATGAGGATGCATTAACTCTCCTCAGGACCTCCTCCCGTAACTCAGCCTCCCACCCAGCTCTTCTTCCCACTTTCTCTTCACCTCTCCTATTGGGACTCCCTCCCACTCCATCATCTCCTTATAGATCTCTGAGACCTTCCCCTATCCTACTCCTGTTCTCGACACCACCTTATCCTGCAGTCCCCAGTGTGGCAGGTGTGGGAATGTCAAAACCTGCCTCCGCACAAAATCCCTCACCTGCAGATACCGGCAGCCATTCCCTCCTGGCAACTCAAACTCCTCCTCCAGCTCCTCCAAGCTCGGCAAACACTCATCAATAAAGAGATCCCCAAATCTCTCGATCCCTGCCGGCTACCACCTCCAAAATCCCCCGTCCAGCCCCCCCCGGAGCGAACCGGTGGTTATCACATATCAGTGCCCACACCAACGCCCCCATTAACCCCATGAGCTGCCGCTACTGACCCCACACCCTCAGGGCTGCCACTACTACTGGGCTTGTGGAGTACCGAGCCGACGAGAATGGCAGAGGTGCCATTAACTATGGTTCCAAACTTATGTCCTTACATGATGCCTCTCCCGCCCGCTCCCACATTGACCCCCCCCCCCCCCCCCCCCCACTACCCACTTCCTGACCATCCAGTAGTAATTAATGAAATTCGGGAGAGCCAGCCCCCCCCCCCACACCACCACCACACCCCACCCCCGCTCCAGCAGCACCTTCTTCACCCGCTGGGCTTTACCCAAACAAATCCCAAGATCACTGCATTAACTTTTTTGAAGAACGCCTTGGGGATAGAAATTGGGAGGCTCTGGAAAACAAGCAAACACCTCAGGAGGACTGTCATTTTAACCGTCTGAACCTGCCCCGCCAATAACTGTGGGAGTGCATCCCCCCATCCGAAAGTCCCCCCTCATCTGATCTACCAACCATCCCAAATTCAGTTTATGCAGCTGCTCCCACTCCCGTGCCACCTGGATACCTAAATATCCACCTTGAACGGCATCTCACCCAATCTCTTCTCCTGCCCCCTCGCCTGGATCGCAAAGATCTAATTCTTACCCATATACAGTTTGTATCCCGAAAACCGTCTGAATTCCTCTAATATCCCCATAATCCCTCAAATCCCCCCCAGAGGGTCCGATATGTACAGAAGTAGATTGTCCGTGTAAAGCGAGACCCTGTGCTCCAGCCCCCTCCATACTATCCCCTGCCAGACCCTCAATGTTCTCAATGCCAATGGCAACGGCTCTATAGCCAAGGAAAACAACAGTGGGGAAAGGTGGATCCGTGGAGATTTGGGAGGCAGAGGGCGAAAGAATTTTCATTTTACTCCCATGTGCACAAGGTGTACTCCCGAATAGCTTTCTTCATATTAGATAAGACTTTGTTGGCACGGGTGGTGGATGACGAGCATTGGGCAATAGTGATGTCGGACCATGCCCGTACTGGGTGGATTTAGGAGTGAACAAGAAGAGGAAGAAGAAGATCGCTTATTGTCATGAGTAGGCTTCAATGAAGTTACTGTGAAAAGTCCCTAGTCGCCACATTCAGGCGCCTGTCCGGGGAGGCTGGTACGGGAAACAAAGAGGGTGCCCAGCACCCACAGTGGAGATTGGAAGTAGGACTTTTAGCGGAGGAAGAGGTGTGTGAGCTTATGAAGAAGGCCATCCGGGGGTATGTAGAGATTAATGATACAGGGGAGATGTTGGCAGGTACGGTTGGGAAGCGCTGAAGGCAATGGTCAGTGGGGAGTTTATTTTGATTCGGGCACACAGGGAGAAGGCAGAGCGGGTGGAGATAGAAAGGCTAGTGGAAGGAATCCTGCAGTTCAACAGGAGATATGCAGAGGCCCTGGAGGAAGGGTTGTTAAAGGGACGCCAGGGGTTACAAATGGAATTTGGGCTGTTATCCACAGGTACGGCAGTTGAGAAGGGTGAGAGGGGGGGTATATCAGAATGGGGAGAAACCAAGCAGGATGTTAACGCACCAGTTAAGGAAGCAGGAGGCGGCGAGAGAGATTGGGAAAGTGAAGGACACAGGTGGGAATACGGGCCGGGATTCTCCCCTACCCGGCGGGGCAGGCGCCCCACCAGCTCCAACCAACTAATTCCCTCTTTTTCAACCGCTTCTGGCCCTCAGCTTCATACACCAGAGGGTCAACCTCTTCCCCTCACTTTCCTGCATCTTTTTTCCGCTTCACATCCACCTGTTAACCGGGGAAAAGGTCCCAAAAAACCCGCCACGAGCGGGATCCACCAAATGTGTGACCACTCACTCCATGGCCGCCACCGGAAGTCCCCTGGGTCACTGTTACAGTCACCACCACTGACACAGCCTCCAGCAGTGACTCCCAGTTCTGCAACAGCTGAACAGCCGGGTTAGTCAGCACCTACAACTAAAACTAAAGAGTTGAAAAGAAAAGTCAATCCTCTTCAAATGTCTTTCCTGAAGATACTCCTTCTGTACAGAGTTAGTTTCCAGCAACGATTAGTGTTCCTTTTTGCCAGGCCTGCATCCCCCACCCAAAACCAAATCACCACTTGCTGGAATATGTTTCCACAAGTACCCCAGTCAGCAACTCATAGTAGGAGGCCTTCAGTATACAAAATCTAACAGATAATTCCTGTGTAGCTTGTGAGGATCTCCCCGCCTTTCAATTGGTCCATTGTCATGAAGTCGATTCATGTTTGCTCCATTTTGAACTTGGCTCGGGGGGGGGGGGGGGGGGGGGGGGGGGGGGGGATGTGTTATAACCTGCAAGTATCTTAGGGGGTGGGTACAATTAATTTCCCAGTGAAGCTTGCAGAATACAAGCTCTCCCGTTAAAGGGGTGGTTGACCTCTAAACAATGTGGAGATATATATAGCCAGCCAGTTAGGCAACGGCAAGGCAGACCCACTTGGGGTCTACCATGCGATGTATATAATAGTTATAGTTTATTAAGTTTCTTTGCTTCTTTGCACTACTCAGTACGTGCTCCTTTGTGGCCGTATAAAAGTTTGGGAACTCCATCCACCCCAGTCAGGGGAAAGCTGCATCTGTTTAGAGATTTCCGTTGCAAGTTATTTAGATCTCCAAATAACAAAAGACAGAAAATGTATTTTTTATTTACAAATTTTATATTTAATAATACAGAATGAGCATGAATATGGTATTTTAAAAAATAACTGTGGAGAATCTATTGTGAATAGCTGGTGGGTCGCGAGAGTCGGCAGCATGGTAGCACAGTGGTTAGCACAGTTACTTCACCCAAGGTTCGATCCCCGGCCTGGGTCACTGTCCGTGCGGAGTCTGCACGTTCTCCCCGTGTCTGCGTGGGTTTCCTCTGGGTGCTCTGGTTCCCTCCAACAGTCCAACGCCCAACGATGAGCAGCTTAGGTGGATTGACCATGCTAAATTGCCCTTAGTGTCCAAAAAGGTTAGGTGGGGTTACTGGGTTACGGGGATAAGTTGGAAGTGTGGGCTTAAATGGGGTGCTCTTTCCAAGGGCCGGTGCAGACTCGATGGGCTGAATGGCCTCCTTCTGCACTGTAAATTCTATGATTCTGTAAAAATGGGTTGCCGGAAAAAAGTTTGAAAAACACAGATGTAGAAAAACAAATGGTAGTTTTTATAAATGGTGGTTAAAGAGTCCAGGAAAAATATAACCTGACGTAAAACCAGAACAAACTGAACACTAATGAATCACCATTGATGATAAAGACACAATGGAATTGAGGCTAAGGAAAGAGACACACATTAATGGACAGCCGGCAAGAGTAGGTGAGGAGGCAGTTCTGTAGTTTATAGTCTCTGGACCAGTGATCCATGGACCCCAGGGTAATGCTCTGGGGATCCGTGTGCGAATCTCACAACAGCAGGCGGTGAAATTTGAGTTCAATTTTTAAAATCTGGAATTAAGAGTTTAACGATGAGCATAAAGGCATAGTCGACTGTCGTAAAAACCCATCTGGTTCACTAATGTCCTTCAGAGAATGGAATCTGCTGTCCTTACTGGGTCTGGCCTACTCCAGACCCACAGCATTGTGGTTGACTCTTAACTGCCCTCTGAAACGGCCTCACCACCTTCTCAAGGGCAATTAGGGATGGGAAATAAATGCTTGCCTAGCCAGCAAAGCCCATATCTCTTGAATGAATAAAAAACAATGACAAGGGAGAATATGAAAAGAAGAAAATTAAAATATTAGGAAGGCAAAGAGTAACTATGAAGTTAATCAAGGAACATAAAACAACATAGGAAAATTACTGACAGCTAATAAAAGAAAAGCCAGGATGGGAATGAAAATGAAAATGAAAATCGCTTATTGTCACGAGTAGGCTTCAATTAAGTTACTGTGAAAAGCCCCTAGTCGCCACATTCCGGCGCCTGTCCGGGGGGGCTGGTACGGGAATCGAACCGTGCTGCTGGCCTGCTTGGTCTGCTTTAAAAGCCAGTGATTTAGCCTGGTGAGCTAAACCAGCCCCTATGGGGTCATATCAAAGGCAATAGTTCAAGAATATTCAAATATTCAAAATTGGCCTCCTTCTGCACTATAAATTCTATGATTCTATAATTACTTTGCATCAATACTAAGCAGGGAGATGGATCTTGCGCACATTATCGAAGATGGATTAGAAATGAGATAATTGCTTTAAAAATAAAAAGTGACATTTTAAATAAACTAATTAAACTTAAAGAGGATTTGGACCGGACAGATTGCATAGCACATTTTAAAAGAATCTAGGAAGAGATAGCATATTCAATTTGACATGAAGAAGCAAGAACTAATAAAATCTGGGAGTTAAAACAAGGGATGGAAGTAAATACTAATGGTTATGGATGAGCATTAGGGTTCAATGTAATTCCACAAATGTACCAATGTAGGTGGATAAAGCTATATATTAAGTCACTGTGCGGAGTCTGCACGTTCTCCCCGTGTGTGCGTGGGTTTCCTCCGAGTGCTCCGGTTTCCTCCCACAGTCCAAAGATGTGCAGGTTAGGTGGATAGGCCATGCTAAATTGCCCTTAGTGACCAAAAACGGTTAGGAGGGGTTATTGGGTTACGGGGATAGGGTGGAAGTGAGGGCTTAAGTGGGTCGGTGCAGACTCGATGGGCCGAATGGCCTCCTTCTGCACTGTATGTTCTATGATCATACAAGAGCAAAGAAGTAATGATAAGTTTGTACAAAATCATTGGTTGGGCCGCGGATATGTTTTTTCATTCTTTCCTGGGATGTGGGTGCCGCAGCCCATCCCGAATGGCCTTGAACGGAGTGCCACTTTTTAAGACTCAACCACTTTGCTGTAGATCTGGAGTCACATGTAGGCCAGACCAGGTAAGGACATTGCCTTCCCTAAAGGACATTAGTGAACCAGATGGGTTTTTACAACAACTGACAATGGTTTCATGGTCATCATTAGGCTGTCAATTCCAGGTTTTTATTGAATTCAAATTTCAACATCTTCCGTGGTAGGTTTCCAACCTGGGTCCCCAGAGCATTACAGGGGGGCAGAATTCCATGGAAAAATGTCTAAGTTCGTTTGTGGCGGGTTTGTCAGGGAGATTCCTGCTGGCTCTGCCGGCGAGTTGCCACCGCTATTCAATGACATTCAGTCACTTTTTTTGGACCCTGGGGAGTTTCTCACCAGTTTAGCCCACACAGAATTTGTTTTAGCACTGGGGATCTGAACTCAGAGATCAGGCCGCCATTTTGAAAGGGTGCCCAATCTCTAAGTGAGCTTGTGGGTACCCCCCACCCATGGGCAATGTCAACCCCCCACACATGGGCACTACTCCACACTCCCCAACCCCCCAAGTGAAGACACCCCGCTAAGGGGTCCCTGAGCACCCCCCACAAGCACCCTTACAGAACCCTCCACCCTTACAGCACCCTCCACCCTTATAGGACCCCCACCAGTCACCCCCCAACCTTCCAAAGGCCCCTACTTACCTGCCCTATAAATCCCCACCTTTAAACCTCCGCCCCCCCCCTCCTTTCAAGGGCATGGCCCCCCTCGGGTCTTGACCCTTCGCAGTGCCACTCTGGCACCCTTGCACTGCCACCCTGGCTGTACTCCTGCCAGCTAGACAGTGCTTCCCAGGCACCTTGGCAGGGCCAGGGTTGCAGTGCCAAGTGGCAAACTGGGCAGGACCAAGGTGCCCGCATTCCAGGGGGCGGGCCAGGGGGCCACCCTGCACTAATTCAGAAAAGTTGCTTTTGCTGCAAAGGACAAGTCCCTGTGTCCAAATATACGTAGCTTCTTGCAAGTATAACTGAACCACGTATCAAAGAGAAACTGTTGGAAAATCTCAGCACGTCAGGTAGCATCTGTAGGGAGAGAAAAGAGCTAACGTTTCAAGTCCAGATGACCCTTTGTCAGCCTGACTGACTATAAATTCCAGACCAAACACAGGTTGGTTGTGCACTGCTGTCAGTTCGGGATCACAGTAGCTTCTGGCGGAATCAGAGCTGGAATTTCTGGGGAGGAAGAGTTTGCAGTATTTTGTGGCAGTGTGAGCACCAAAATTTGAGTGGATTGCTGAACCAATGCCTTTGTTGTAAATGCCATTTAAGGTACAATTTATAGTTCAAGCACATTTGTCCCTGTTAACTCACATTAGTTCTGGATGTTAAAATCGGGTTTCCCAAACCTTTCAACCATGGAACTCTTTCGACCTCTCATGAGTGTCATGTGAGAGTGCCTTTAAGAAATGGGTGTTTATAAAATAGCTGCAGTGATGCCACTGTGTGGATGGAACTGGGCTCTGCTCTGCTTTTACTTTTGTTTCGAGCTGAAAAGCTGCTTTGTGGCTCTGTTTAGTTTCGGTTTGAGTAGGAGAGCCGCAGTCAAAGCAAGCAGATGTATACTGGTATCTCTCTACAAGCTAAAGAATGTCTTCAGCTCACTTGATCATTTCAAAGTAATACCTGTTTCTGGAGAGAATTGAAACATACTGTCTTTGTTAAAAAGTGTTTTGGCTTATGGATGTTGTTAGGAAAGTTACTACGGGTTACCTATAGAATAATGTATTTGGAAAAGTATCAGTGTTTATAGTTGATAAGATGTTTACTGTGTGTTCGTAGTGATAACTGAATTCATAGAATAAATATTGTTTTGTTTTAAAAACACTTTAGATCTCTGTTGCATCACAGCTGTAAAGTGGGCCCTTGTGCTCCCACTTGTGCGAACTCCATGATATACTTTGGAGTTTTCTAAACCGTGGCCCATAACATGAGTACTGAAGGAACTCCTGAGAAACATTCTTATTATGTTGAAGAATTAAACCACAAAGAATGATTATTATTGCTCAATAGGTACATTAAAAAAATCTTAAAAGATGTTTGTATGTCTTACATGTATACATTTATTATAATTTTAAAAGTTCTGATATTCAACGAATACTTCCATGTCTTACCTTTTTTGCATTTTTAATAGGTGCACCCACTCATCCTCTTCTCAAGATCTTAGGCCCCTGATTCCTTACCCCCCCCCCCCCCCACCCAGACTTGGCTCTTCTCAGGTGCCCTTTGGTGCAGCATCAGCTCTTCACAGCCCCGCCCTGATCTTGGCTCTGTTTGGCACCCCCCCCCCCCCCCCCCCCCCCCCCCCACCCCATCCCTGTGATGGTTCATCTCACCCCAACCCTATGGCAAAATTTGACTCCAACTCCATCTACAAGTTTGCTGACGACACGACCATAGTGGGTCGAATCTCGAATAACGATGAATCAGAATACAGGAGGGAGATAGGGAACCTACTAGAGTGGTGTAATGACACAACAATCTCTCCCTCAATGTCAGCAAAATTAAAGAGCTGGTCATTGACTTCAGGAAGCAAAGTGCCACAGGTGGTTGCATTCCCGCTACTAACCCCCCCCCCCCCCCCCCCCCCCCCCCCCCTCCCCCCTTGCAGGATACAGGACAGGGTAGTCTCTGGCATCTGGGTAGGGGAGGGGAGGTGTCGGACATATACCAAGCACTGCAGGAGGCAGAGGAAGTCTCGGCAGAGGAGCTGAAGCGCAAGTGGGAGGAGGAGCTGGATGAGGGCCTGTGGGCTGATGCCCTAGGCAGGGTTAATTCCTCCTCATCTTGTGCCAGGCTTAGCCTAATTCAGTTTAAGGGGTCCACCAGGCGCACATGATGACAGCGAGAATGAGCAAGTTCTTTGGGGTGGAGGACAGGTATGTGAGGTGTTCAGGGAGCCCAGCAAACCATGTCCATATGTTCTGTGCATGCCCGGCGCTTAAAGAATTCTGGCGAGGCTTTGCAAAGGCTATGTCCAAGGTCTTGGATGCTCGGGTAAAGCCGAGTCCGGAGATAGCGATATTTGGGGTGTCAGAAAATCCAGGAGTGCAGGAAGCGAAGGAGGCCGACGTCCTGGCCTTTGCCTCCCTGGTAGCCCGGAGACAGATCTTGTTAATGTGGAGGGACTCGAAGCCGCCGAGTGTAGAGACCTGGGTCAGTGACATGGCTGGGTTTCTAAGTTTGGAGAGGATAAAGTTTGCCTTGAGAGGGTCCTTGCTGGGGTTCTCCAAGCGGTGGCAAAGTTTCCGTGACTTTCTCACGGAATGTTGAAAGGTCAGCAGCAACCCGGGGGTGGGGGGTGGGATAGGTGGGGAACTGTGTATGGAATGTATACTCTTCTTTTGTAAATGGACTATAACCACCTTGATTGTTAAATTTTCTCCTTTTTGTTATTGGTTATGTAAAATTTTGTTTAAGAAAAACTTGAATAAAAACAATTTTTAAAGAAAGGAAGCAAAGTACTGTACACACCCCTGGCTGCATCAATGGTGTCGAGGTGGAGATGGTTGACAGCTTCAAATTCCTGGGTGTGCACATCACTAACAATCTGTCCTGGTCCGCCCACGTCGATGCTATGACCAAGAAAGCACCACAGCACCTATACTTTCTCAGGAAACTAAGGGAAATCGGCATGGCCACATCGACTCTTACCGATTTTTACACCTTAGAAAGCATCCTGTCTGGTTGCATCACAGCCTGGTATGCCAACTGCTCGGCTCAAGACCAGGAGAAACTAGAGAGTCGTGAACGCAGCCCAGTCCATCAGGCAAACCCACCTCCCATCCATTGACTATCTCTACACCTCCCGCTGCCTTGGAAAAGCAGGCAACATCATCAAAGACCCCTCTCACCCGGGTTATTCTCTCTTCCAACGGATAGGAGATACAAAAGTCTGAGAACACGCATTAACAGATTCAAAAATAGCTTCTTCCCCGCTGTTACCAGACTCCTAAACAATCCTCTTATGGACTGAACTGATCTCTTCAGTAGTAGTACTGAAGTAGTACTATACTCTGTATGCTTCATCTGATGCCTGTGTTTATGTATTTACATTGTGTATTTATCGTATGTCCTATGTTTTATCATGTATGGAACAATCTGTCTGGACTGTACACAGAACAATACTTTTCATTGTACCTCGGTACGCGTGACAACAAATCAAATCCAATTGGGGCTCTTTTCTGGCCCAGCTCAGCTTTCCTAGGGCCCCCCTGGCCGGACCAACCGTGGAACCCCAAGGAGTTCCAGGATTCCACAGAGCCCAGTTGGGAATCCCTGGGGTTGATAACATTTTGTGTTTGCTTTGTCTTTAGTACAGTAAAACTTCTTGATTTAAATTGTGGAGTTGTTGTTTTAGTAAATATCTGTGATGCACCATCGATTGCACGCGAGGCGAGTGATTTACCAATGTCAGGCTTTAATTAACTAGAACACAGCCTGGCGATCGTCTACAGTGGAAAGGAACGATCGTCAGGCTTCTGAGCATTTATACCTCGTTGATAGAGGCGTGGTTAACTCAGCCTCTCGGCCAATCGGTCGAGAGGCACATGACCGACCAGGGCCAATGGTAAGCCGACGTTCTGGCCCAATGGCAGACGAGTATGCAGATCATATCATCACAATCTGCGATCTCAAATTTCGTCCACATTTTTGAAAAAACTGGTTTTGGTCTACTGAGATCGTAATGGACTGCTCAGGTGCGTTGTACTTTGGATCATTAGTAGAAATTAGCAGTAGGCCATTCAATCCCTTGAACTTGCTCCACCATTCGATAAGACCATGGCTGATCTTCTACCTCCACGACAACTTTCTGCACTATCACCTTAGTAACCAAAAAAGCAATCTCTCTCTGTCTTCAACATAATAATAATCTTTATTGTCACAAGCAGGCTTACATTATCACTGCAATGGAATTACTGTGAAAAGCCCCTAGTCGTCACATTCTGACGCCTGTTCGGGTACACAGAGAGAGAATTTGGAATGTCCGATTCACCTAATAGCACGTCTTTCAGGATTTGTGCAAAGAAACCGGAGCACCCGGAGGAAACCCATGCAGACACGGGGAGAATGTGCAGACTCCGTACAGTGACATAAGCTGGGGATCGAACTTGGGACTCTGCCGCTGTGCAGCAACAGCGCTACCCACTGCTACCGTGACTGAATATTCATAGCTTTCTGGGTAGAGAATTTCAAAGCTTCACAACTCTGAGTGGTAAAAATCTTCTTCACCTCGGTCCAACCTTTACAGTGAGGCTAAGGGGCAGCACGGTGGCCTAGTGGTTAGCACAACCGCCTCACGGCGCTGAGGTCCCAGGTTCGATCCCGGCTCTGGGTCACTGTCCGTGTGGAGTTTGCACATTCTCCCCGTGTCTGCGTGGGTTTCGCCCCCACAACCCAAAAATGTGCAGAGTAGGTGGATTGGCCACGCTAAATTGCCCCTTAATTGGAAAAAAATAATTGGGTAATCTAAATTTATAAAAAAAAAAATAAATAAAAATAAATACAGTGAGGCTATTCTGGTTCTCGACTCCCCGGCCAAGGGAAACATCCTCCCAACTCCCTTCTCATTCCTGCAAATTCTGTGGAATTTAGGCTTAGTCTATTCAATTTCCTTTCAGAAAATCTCCCTCGTCTCAGAAATCAGTTGAGTGAACCAAAGCAAGTCCAGGGCAGGATTTGCCAGCCCCACCCACCCCCCGGTAGGATCTATCAGTCTCAAAGCTGACCACTCACAGCAGATTCTACCCAGCGGGCAGGCGAGCTATGCTAAAGCCCATAGACCTTGGCACGACTGGAAGATCCCGCCAGCAACCAATGACTCGTCACATCCGCCGTAGGAAAACCCACCATGATGGTGGTAGGAGGAGGAGGAGGGGACGCAAAAGATTCTAAGGCACTATTTGAAGAGTATTAGGGGTCCTGGTCATCATTTATTCCTTTATCAATCTGCCCATTTGTTTCATTGCTGGTGGTGGGATTTGGCTGTGCACAGGTAGGCATCCACATTTCCTATAATGGCGGCTACGCATCAAAAGTATGTAATTGCTTGGAAGGTGCTGCAGAAAGTCTGGAGGTCGTGAAAGGTGCCATATAAATGCAAGTTTATTTTTAGACCATAAGACATAGGAGCAGAATTAGGCCACTCGGCCCATCAAGTCTGCTCCGCCATTCAATAATGGCTGCGTTTTTTCTCATCCCCATTACCCCTGATTGATCAAAAAACTATCTCTGTTTTAAAGACACTCAGTGATTTGGCCTCCACAACCTTCTGCGGCAAAGAGTTCCACAGATTCACCACCCTCTGGCTGAAGAAATTCCACCTCATCTCTGTTTTAAACGATCGTCTCTTTAGTCTGAGATTGCGTCCTCTGTTTTTAGTTTTTCCTACAAGTGAAAACATCCTCTCCACGTTCACTTTATCCAGGCCACGCAGAATCCTATAAGTTTCAATAAGATGCGCCCTCATCCAAACTCTAAACTCCGAGTACAGACCCAGAGTCCTCAACCTCTCCTCATATGACAAGCTCTTCATTCCAGCGATCATTCTTGTGAACCTCATCTGGACCCTTTCCAAGGCCAGCACTTTTACAGCCTCAAAAGTACATTCCTGCTCTTGTATTCTAGCCCTCTCGACGTCCCTTTGTGCTTCTGATTTCCTAAGCATCTTCCCATTTAGAAAATAGTCCATGCCTTAATTTCTCCTTCCAATGTGCACAACCTCACTTTTCCACATTGTACTCCATCTGCCACTCCTTTGCCCACTCTCCTTGCCTGTCTAAGTCCTTCTGCAGCCCGCCTGTTTCCTCAATACTACCTGCCCCTCCACAGATCTTTGTATCATCTGCAAACTTAGCAACAGTGCCTTCACTTTCTTCCTCCAGATCATTAATGTATATTGAGAAAAGTTGCAGTCCCAGCACCAACCCGTGAGGCACACCACTAGTCACCGGCTGCCATCCTGAAAAAGACCCCTTTTCCCCAATCTCTGCCTTCTGCCAGTCAGCCAATCCTCTATCCATGCCAGGATCTTACCCTGAACACCATGGGCTCTTAACTTATTTAACAGTCTCCTCTGCGGCAGCTTGTCAAAGGCTTTCTGGAAATCTAATTTATCACGTCCACTGGTTCTCCTTTGTCTAACTTCCTTGTTACTTCCTCAAACAAATAACAGATGTCAGACCTCCCCTTGTCGAAGCCGTGCTGACTCAGTCCTATTTTATCATGCATTTCCAAGTATTCCGTGATCTCGGCCGGGATTCTTCCCTACCTGGCGGGGTGGGGGGGACCCGGCGTGATGGAGTGGCGTGAACCACTCCGGCGTCGGGCCGCCCCAAAGGTGTGGAAGTCTCCGCACCTTTAGGGGCCAAGCCCTAGCATTGAGGGGCTAGGCCCGTGCTGGAGTGGTTGGCGCTCCGCCAGCCGGCAGAAACGGCCTTTGGCGCCATGCCAGCCGGGGCCGAAGGAACTTCGCCAGCCAGCGGAAGTCCGCGCATGCGCCAGAGCGTCAGCGGGTGCTGACGTCATTCCCGCGCATGCGCAGGGGAGGGGGTCACTTCTGCCTCCGCCATGGTGAAGACTATGGCGAAGGCGGAAGGAAAAGATTGTCCCCACGGCACAGCTCCACCCGCCGATCGGTGGGCCCCGATCGCGGGCCAGGCCACTGTCGGGGCAACCCCTGGGACCAAATCGCCCCACGCCTCCCCCAGGACCCCGGAGCCTGCCCGCGCCGCCTGGTCCCACCGGTAAGGTACGTGGTTTGATCCGGTCCGGCGGGACCGGCATGACAGCGGCGGGACGTCGGTCCGGCGCGATTCCTGCCCCCGCTGAATCTCAGGTGCCGGAGACTTCGGGAGACGGCGGGGACGGGATTGACGCCAGCCCCTGGAGATTCTCCGACCCGGCGGAGGGGTCGGAGAATCCCACCCCTCATCTTTAATAATGGACTCCAAAATCTTATAAATTACTCAAGTCAGGCTAACTGGCCTATAATAAGAATCATAATCACTTATTGTCAGAAGTAGGCTTCAATTAAGTTACTGTGAAAAGCCCCTAGTCGCCACATTCCGGCGCCTGTTCGGGGAGGCTGGTACGGGAATTGAACCCGCGCGATTGCCTTGTTCTGCATTACTAGCCAGCTATTTAGCCCAGTGTGCTAAACCAGCCCCTAATTTGCCATCTTCTGCCTCCCTCCCTTCTTAAACAGGGGTGTTACATTAGCCACTTTCCAGTCCTCTGGGACCCTTCCTGCCTCCAGTGATTCCTGAAAGATCATGACCAGTGCCTCCACAATCTCCTCAGCTATCTCTTTTAGAACCCTGGGGTTTAGTCCATAAGACATAGGAGCAGAATTAGATCACTTGGCCCATCGAGTCTGCTCCACCATTCAATCATGGCTGATATTTTCTCCCAGTCTCCTGCCTTCTCCCCATTACCTCTGATCCCCTTATTAATCAAGAACATATCTATCTCTGTCTTAAAGACACTCAGTGAATTGGCCTCCACAGCCTTATGCGGCAAAGAGTTCCACAGATTCACCACCCTCTGGCTGAAGAAATTCCTCCTCATATCTGTTTTAAAAGGATCGTCCCTTTAGTCTGAGATGGTGTCCTCTGGTTCTAGTTTTTCCTACAAGTGGAAACATCCTCTCCATGTCCACTCTATCCAGGTCTCTCAGTATCTTGTAAGTTTCAATAAAATCCCCTCTTATCCTTCTAAACTCCAACGAGTACAGACCTCGAGTCCTCAAACGTTCCCCATACGACAAGTTCTTCATTCCAGGGATCATTCTTGTGAACCTCCTCTAGACCTTTTCCAAGGCCAGCACATCCTTCCTTAGATACGGCGCCCAAAACTGCTCACAATACTCCAAATGGAGTCTGACCAAAGCCGTATACAGCATCAGTACATCCCTGGTCTTATATTCTAGTCCTCTTGACATGAATGCTAACATTGCATTTGCCTTCTTAACTGCCGACTGAACCTGCGCATTAACCTTAAGAGAATCGTGAACAAGGACTCCCAAGTCCCTTTGTGCTTCTGCTTTCCGAAGCATTTCCCCATTTAGAAAATAGTCATGTCTAAATTCCTACTTCCAAAGTGCATAACCTCACACTTTTCCACATTGTATTACACTTGCCACTTCATTGCCCACTCTCCTAGCCTGTCCAAGTCCTTCTGCAGCCCCCTTGCTTCCTCAATACTATCTGTCCCTCTACAGATCTTTGTATCATCTGCAAACTTAGCAATAGTGCCTTCAGTACCTTCTTCCAGATCGTTAACGTATATTGTAAAAAGTTGTGGTCCCAACACAGACCCCTGAGGCACACCACTAGTTACCGGCTGCCATCCTGAAAAAGACCCCTTTATCCCGACTCTCTGCCTTCTGCCAGTCAGCCAATCCTCGATCCATGCCAGGATCTTACCCTGAACACCATGAGCGCTTAACTTATTTAAGAGTCTCCTATGCGGAGACTGTTAAATAAGTCCATCTGATTTATCCACTTTCAGGCCTTTCAGTTTCCCCAGAACCTTCTCCTTAGCAATGATCACTGCACTCACCTCTGCCCCCTGCAGCTCTGGCATCCCACTAGTGTCTTCCACCGTGAAGACTGATATAAAGTAACTATTCAGTTTGTCTGCCATTTCTTTGTTTCCTATTATTACTTCTCCAGCCACGTTTTCCAGTGGTCTAATGTCTATTTTTGCCTCTCTCTTACCTTTTATATATTGAAAAAAACTTCCTATCTTCCTTTATATTACTAGCTAGCTTGTACTCATACTTCATCTTCTCCCCCCCTTATAGCTTTTTTAGTTGTCCTAAGCTCGCATTTAAAGGCTTCCCAATCCTCTGGCTTCCCACTAATCCTCGCCACTTTGTTTGCTTTTTCTTTAGCTTTTATGCTGTCCCTGACTTCCCTCGTCAGCCATGGATACCTTGTCTTCCCCTTACCATGTTTCCTCCTCCTTGGGTTGAATTTCTGTTGTGCCTCCTGAATAACCCCCAAAAACCCCTGCCATTGCTGTTCCACTGTCTTCCCTGCTCGGCTCCCCTTCCAATCAACTCTGGCCAGCTCCTCCCTCATGTCTTTGTAGTTACCCTTATTTAATTGTAATACTGTTACATCTGATTGCAGTTTCTCCCTCTCAAACTGCAGGGTAAAATCTATCATATTATGGTCACTGCTCACCAAAGGTTCCTTCACCTTAAGGAAGTCTGCCGCATTACACATCACCAAATCCAGAATTGCCTGTTCCCTAGTAGGCTGTCACAAGCGGCTCAGGAAAACCATCTCTTAGACATTCCACAAATTCCTTTTCTTGGGATCCACTTTCATGCAAGTTCTGGCAATTTGATTAAAATAAGATCAAGAAAAACACATCTTCAGAGTAGTGTAACATTCTGTAAATTTTAATTAAACACAGTTCAAAGAGTTCAGAAAAAAAAAACTCCAATTTTAAAAATGTAATAAAAACGATGTCTGCTCATAAGGTAGAAAGTCAGTAAAGCAACATTACATCGTAAATTGAACACAAGAAAAAGTATTAACGTACAATCTTTATTTGACAACATTTAAGGTAGAACTTTGCATTGTACAACCAAGGATAACTTGCGAAAAAAAATTAAAGAATTTAATAAAGTATCAGCAATTCTGTAACTGGATAAATAAAACTTCCATCTTAAATTAGCTTAGGCAATTTTAAGGATGACTTACAATAAGGAATCCATTTTAAATCAATGACTAGCGCAAATAACAGGAAAGGTGCTACACCATAGTCATATCAAAAGATTGCAATGAGAAATACTCGTGTTAAAAATAACCTTGAATGTATGAATAAACCTTTTCCACAGCTTTAAAAAAAATACCAGTTGCCCGTAGCAAAACGTGCACATTAAGGTCCAGGATTTTTGTCATTGTTTGGCGCAGGAACTGTTGCCTCAGAGGAGAGTCTGTGGTCCAGGTATAAAAAGTTATTTAACTCTTGGACACGGAGTGCCATCAAGCAGTTGTAAAATGAGCCACTTTGGAGAAAATCTGTGGCGAGATATGGCCACAGGGAGAAGCCAAAATATCCCACCATATGAAACTTGTAAAACTCCAATTGGGCAGGCAGGCCCATCGTTAGCACCAGTATAGGAATAAAAGCTCACAGGAAACTAATCCTGTATCTGCTGCAAACCACACTCCAACAGTAATAACATTCGTACCAAATGAGGGGGAAAAATATTAGTCAAACTCATACCTGTAACTTTTGACTTTAAATTAATGGTGGTACCCAAGTAATCTTACACAGACTGCAGTTCAGCACACCCAGTTTTAAAGCAATGCTTTTAGGTTTTGTCTTTCCAGAACACAATGTTAGGTACCAAGAAAAAAATAATCATGCATTATAAACTTGCAACCACGTCAAAGCTGCTTGCCCATCTAGGGGCTATTACAACAGCAAAGCTGTAAGTTGCAGTTTTAAATCAAACTCAGTTACCCTCCACATAATTCCCAGAAACAAAAATATCCACAAAGGCACAACCCTCTAAACCAAATTTCACTGTCTGCAATCAATTCTCCTTGAAATATACTGGTGGGTGTACCTCAGAAGGGGAAAGAATCAGATATGGCTGCCATCTCTGAATGAAATACTTTAGGAAGGCTGCACTGAGCAGAAACTGCTTCGTTTTCAATGCGCTCACGAACATTTACACAAAGTGGCCATTATAGTTTTGCATTCTAACATGCACCAAGTTGAAATTTTTAATCACAAATTTAAGAGGTTACTCCCGTGAATGGGGCGTTTGAGCGGGCGAGTGACGTGATGCTCGATTGTCAGTGTATTTCAAGCAACAGCTGTATTTGATTGCTTCATTTCAAGTATGCCCTTGCTGGGATTGAGGAAAGTTTGCCAGAGAACATAGTTACCACCAGCCATTAATGCTACTGGAAAGCAGGCGCGAGATTACGGAGGTAAATAAAATCCACTCAGCTTTATTCTGGGAACATCAGAAGACATTTTAAATCCCCATTCTCCTCAGTCCTGCCAGGTGGGGAATGAAAAATACCGAGCCATCAACTATGTGCTCAGTTTCAGTTCTCGTCAGTGTCAGTCCTTCCTCTATTGGATATATTTATTGCGCAGACGTTTGCTGTAAAACGGGTGCCAGGAAATACAACTCTGCATCATTCAAATTCCCACATGATGCTGGTTTCAGAAAGTCCCGACCTCGTGTACTATTCCACAAAACTAAATCAGCTTTCCTTCGGAAGAAACTTCCTCGGACCAACAAATGGCACAATCACACGTTTTGAACTGTTCACTTTGTATTGGGGTCTTTCACTTCAGAAGATTATAAGAAAAAAAGGTTCTGAACTATTCCTGCCACTCTTCAAAATCTATTGTTCTTCAATTTATCCATTCACCATTTGGGTTTATTCAGAAAGGCCATCAAGACCAAGTTAGCGCACCCCCACCCCCATGGGCCGCAGAGAGTCTTCTTCCTTTGGCCTGTTGGAGATCAATAAGTTTCACCAGACAAAAAAAATTAAGACTAGATTCTTATGCCAATGCAGCTACCACTTGGCTAAAATGGAAGGTAACAGTTGACTCATTTATGACTAGCATTTGGTAAAACGCAGCATAAACTTGATTTATTCCGGTAGGTTTGCTTAATTAACAGCTTGACCTTGTGATCAGCTTTCTGGATGAACTTGGCTGCTGTAACACTAATTTACTTTGCTCTGCACCATGATGTAAATTTACTAGAAATCTTTGCATCAAATACTATTTTTTTTTTACATAACCTACAAGTTAAATAAATACACACTAATACCCGCATCAAAACACTCCATTCAATCAACTCTTTTCTATTTCTTCATAAATTAACATATCACAGGAGATGCAATTCTTTGATTTGATCCAAGCCACCTGGAAGCCTTTCCACATATATCTTCTTTTCCCTTCACTCTCGTCGGCAGGTTGCCAAAATATTTTGGTCCTGAATGTTGCACAAATGTTGCATTACCTCATGGTTCTGATGCAATTGTCTTAAATCTGGAGGCATTTTCCTCTGGATCAACTAACAGAAGAATTAGCATGCGAGGTGGGTGGGTGGAAAGAGTTAGACAATGAAATTCAAATAGGGGAGACATGCACTAAATTTAAATTGATTATTTGATTAACAACATCACTTGCCCCATATATATTCCGAGTAACTACACACCTCTTTTGCATAAATCTCTAAATCTTACTCCTACCATATTTTTATGGAAAGGTTTGACGACTACATTACCCCTACTATATTTTAATGGAAAGGTTTGATATTTTACATGTTTTGTTCGTTACTAAGCACTGAAACTCTCAGTTTTCCTTTCAGTGTAGAAATTATTCAGGAGTAAAAACCCACATCTCCACATGCATTAGGCAGGGGAGACAAGACAAGTCATTCTTACCCAGATTTGTACATAGATTACAGTACCAGTGTAAATTAGGACAAACACGAATTGGGATCCAGTTGTAGCTTGCTGGACTTCAATTTACCAGACCTACTGAGGTCCAATGATTTCTTGACAACCTTTAGGTTACTCAATGTATATAATATTTCTTTCTGCATATAAAATGATACTGTGCTGTATATACGCATGATATTAAATTCAAATTGCTTATTTTCCTAATGCAAGGTCAATGTATGCCAACAATTCAACATCTTTCCTGTGAACCTCTAGACATCCCCTTCCATGTGATGCTCCCATTCCACCCATGCCCATCTCCCTCCCCTCAAATATTCTCCTCCTCCACCTTGTCACTTGAACCTCTGGACAAATCAACAGTATTGTGTGTTCCCAATCAAACTCAACAATTACTGATGAGGGTATCTTACACCACCCTGAAATACTATCACAACGGAATTGTAGAAATATCATAAAACATATAAAAGGTTGTTGACAGAGTCTGTAACCATATATATATATATATAAAAAAAGTCCACAGCTAGAGTACAATACAGTAAGATGGGCCAAACTGTTGCAATAGACAACAGGGCAGGTATTTAACATGATAAGTTAGGATGGATGAAGTATGTGGGGAAACTGGAGGTCATGGGAGGTTAAAAAAAATTACACTGAAAATTCACGGTTTGGACAACACATGGGAGCAATAAGGGTCCATAAAAACAGCAAGATACACAGCCAACAGGAAGCCATCTTAATCCAGAAAGTGGAGACGTTCCGAGGCACAAACAGATTTTCTAGATTGACATCGGCATACCTGTGAACAGAGAAACATTTAATTTTTAAAAATGGAACTGCTGTTGAGGACAGATAGAGAGAAAATAAATTTGCTACTCATGGCTTTTGTCTGTTAGGCAATCTGGTAAACTCAAAATATTTTATGTCTTTCAAACCACTGGAATTTAAAAGCAGTTCATTAGTGCTCGTTATTTCAAATTCAACTGATGTTCCATTAGGTAATGTGCCTGTTTACCAATTCATTTTAAGCGGCATTGGTCGAAAATGGTAACTATCTAATCTTTCAAGCCATGTCCAAAATTAAACACCAATATCTCTACATCCCCAAGGTTTCATGCACCATAACATTCACCCTCGAAGGTGAAGCTTTCAATAAAGACTCCAGCTGAATTTACTCAACAATGGAAACTCTAACCACAAGCAGCACTATGATGTTGTGCATGGTGCAGCAGGAAAGGCATGGGCTGACATCTGCAATCTCCACTCAGTCAATAAGGTAACTGAGTAAGTGGCTAAAAGAGCAGGAAACCACAAACATGACTCTATGAGCAACAGATTATTACCCTTCACTTTGTTGAAGCCTGGAATTGGGTCAACTCCTAGCTCTTGACTGCACCACGGAAGGAGGCCACACTGTGTCTGTGGCAGTTCTCTACCTAGTGACAATCCCCATCTTTTTCCCTGCAGATTTAGCCTTTCAAATATTTCCTCTTTGAATAATGATCCAATTTTGAAAGCCATGATTGAATCTCCCTCCAACACATTCTCAGACCTAACCACTCACTATGTAAAAAAAAGGTTTTACTCATGTCACCATTGCTTCTTTTGCCAATCACTTTTGATCCGTTCCCTCTGGTTCTTGATCCTTCTAACATTATGAATAGTTTCCCATCAACGCTGTTAAGACCCTTCATGATTTTGAACACCTCTATCCAATCTCCTCTCGGCCTTCTCTCCTTCAAGGAGATCAGTCCTAGCTTCTCCAATCTCTGTACAGCACTCTGTTCCTTAATCCTGGAGCCACTCTTGTGAACATTTTCCAAACCCTCGCGAATGCTTTCACAGAACTGGATACAATACTCCAGTTCAGGCGAAACCACAGTTTTCCATAACTTCCTTGCTTTTGTACTCCTCTATTTATAAAGTCAAGGATTCTGATTAACTGCTCTCTGAACCTGCCCTGCCACCTTTGATAATCTGTGCACACTTACCCCCCAGGTCCCTCTGCACCTTCACCCCCCTTTCAGCGAATCGCAAGAAATAGTAGTAGGCCATTTGGCCCCTCCAGCCTGCACCACCATTCAAATGAAAAATGAATGAAAATCGCTTATTGTCACGAGTAGGCTTCAATGAAGTTACTGTGAAAAGCCCCTAGTCGCCACATTCCGGCGCCTATCCGGGGAGGCTGGTACGGGAATAAGATCAATACGGGATCAATACAAGTACGGGAATAAGTTCAATAAGATCACGGCTGATCTGATTGTAGCCTTAAATCCTGTCCCCCGTAAAATTTAACTGTAACTCAGCCTTGGATAGATCCAAAGAGCCAACCTCCATGCTCTCTGGGGAAGAGAATTCTAAAAACCAATAATGAACAGAGACAAAATTCCTCTTCATCTCCATCTTACACGGGATAGCTCTTATTTTCAAACTGTGCCCCCTGGTTCCAGATTCCCCCACATCCTCTCAGTATCTACTCTGTCAGCCCCCCATAGAATTTAATATGTTTTAGCATTGCTGCCTCACGGCGCCGAGGCCCCAGGTTCAATCCCGGCTCTGGGTCACTGTCCGTGAGGAGTTTGCACATTCTCCCCGTTTTGTGTGGGTTTCGTACCCACAACCCAAAGATGTGCAGGGTAGGTGGATTGGCCACACTAAATTTCCCCTTATTTGGAAAAAATGAATTTGGTACTCTAAATTTATTTTAAAAAGAAGAAATTTAATATGTTTAAATAATATAATCTCCCATTCTTCTAAATTCTGAGTATAGGCCCAACATTTCTCCACACAAGACAACCCCTTCAGCCCAGGAATCAGGTGAGTGTACATTCTCTGATCTGCTATCAATGCAAGTATATATCTGTTTTAAGTACAGAGACCAAAATAGTACATGGCATTCTAGGTATGGTCTCACCAATGCCTTGTGCAGTTGTAGCAAGATTTCACTACTTCTATACTCTATCCGCCTTGCAATAAAACTCAACATTCCATTTGGCTTCCTAATTACTTGCTCTACCTGCAGGCTAATTTTTTATGATTCATCTGCAAGAGCACCCAGCATTCTGTAGTCTCCCCAGATTTAAATAAAATTCTGCTTTTCTGTTAGACATAGAATTTACAGTGCAGGAGGCCATTCTGCACCAGCTCTTGGAAAGAGTACCCTACCCAAGCCCACATCTCCACCCTATCCCCATAACCCAGTAACCCCACCCAACACGAAGGGCAATTTTGGACACTAAGGGCAATTTAGAATGGCCAATCCACCTAACCTGCACATCATTGGACTGCGGGAGGAAACCGGAGCACCCGGAGGAAACCCACGCACACAGGGAGAACGTGCAGAGTCCACACAGGCAATGACCCAAGCCGGGAATTGAACCTGGGATCCTGGAGCTGTGAAACAATTGTGCTAACCACTATGCTACCGTGCTGTTCTTCCTGCCAAAGCGTACAATCTCATATTTTCCCACATTATACTCCATCTGCCAACTTTTTGCCCTCTCACTTACCCCATCTTTGCAGACACATTATGCCCTCCTCACAACTTGCTTTCCTATCCATCAGTGTACCATCAGCAAATTTATTATTCATCCAAGTCATTAATACAGATTATAAATAGTTGAGGCCCCAGCACGGATCCCTGTGGCACTCCGCTAGTTACAGTTTGACAATCTGAAAATAACCCACTTCTCCCGACTCTCCGTTTCCAATCAGTTAGCCGCCAACTCTCTATCAATGCTAATATATCAGCCCCAAAACCATGAGCTCTTATCTTGCGCAGTAACCTTTATCTGACTCTTCAAAGAAATCTAATAAATCCTCAAAGAAATTTAACAAATTTGTCAAACACATTCATTTTTCGTAAAACCATGTTGATTCTGCTTGATTGTATTTGGATTTTAGGAATGTCGTGCTACAACCTCCTTAAAAATGGATTGTAGCATTTTTCCTGTGAGAGATGCAAGGCGAATATAATTTGGCCTTGCTTCTGCCTCCCTCCTTCCTTGATTAGTGGTGTTATATTTGAGATTGTCCAATCCGCTAGGACTTTTCCAGAATCTAAGGAATTTTCAAAGATTACAATCAACGCACCTCTTTGTGGCAACCTCTAGATTGGAGTCCTGTGTGGCACAAGAATGATGGGGGAAAAGGGCCTTGCTGTTTTGCAGTAAACATCTACAGAGCACCCAGCAAGATTCCAGGACAAGAATCAGCAAAAGGGATTTGCATGCATTGGTCAGAAATCTCCGGCCATGGGGATTCTCTTCTCCCACTGGCAGGCATCCCTACCCTCAGGTCTCCCGGCGGCATGGGATGGCTTCAATGGGAAATTCCATTGATGAGCCTCGGGAAGAGAGAATCCCACCGCCTGCAAACGGTGTGTCGCCAAGAAACACGCGGCTAAGGGAACCAGAAACTCCAGCTCACTCTCTCACAATATTATTGAATGTTGCCTATGTTGCTCCAGTTTCCTTCTTCCTCATTAAGTCTTTATTTTCCTAATTTAAAAAAAAATGGATAATAAAAATGTAAATCAGCTAAGAGAGTCGCCATAGATATATTGGGTTGAATGACCTCCCACTGTGTTGTGTCATTCCGTGTTCACATTCTAATCAAAAATAGACTGCATGGTGCACGTAATAATATTTCTACCATACTGGACAAATGATAATCCAGAAAATACAAATTCCTACCCCACTTCATGGAACCTGGTGAACATGTTATGGCTTTGGTCATAAGTGATTCGTGACTCTTCACCAAGCACTTGACATTCCCAATGATCTCCTGGTCAGCCTCCCAAATCCTGCCCTTCCTAAACCTGAGGTCATCTGAAACTCTGCTGCCTTTGTGCTTACTCGCACAAAGTCTCATTCACCCAACACTGACTGACCTGCATCAGCTCCTGGTCAAGCAGTGCCTCAATTTGCACATTTTTATCCTTATGTTCATGTCCTCGGCCCTCCCTGTCTCTGTGATCTCATCCAGCTCAACAGCCATCAAAGATCTCTGTACTCATCTGACAGGTATGCAGTCTTTTCTGGCAGAGAAACACAACTAAAGCAGCCCGGCCAAGCTCAACAAAAGAAGTTAAGGATAGCTCCTCTGTCAGAAAATGCAAGCAGAAACCTCAGGATTCCTTTTCTTGGCTGGCTAACAAGATTGTAGCACAAATAAACAAAGTGCAAACCGAGTGCTCCCAAGCTCCAATATATTTAGGTTCATAATGCAGTTCGACAAAATAATCCTAATGCTCATCAATTTCTGTTCTAGATAGATAAATTGGAGCAATTTCAGTGATTGATAGATTTATATATGTGCATAGGCTGACTAAAAGGAGACAAATTGATTTCAGTACTCAATTGTCCTTTTTAAAATCATTATCTACGACAAACAGGGAATCCAATAGTGCCTGTATTTATCATCATTGTGGTTCCTACATTAAAACAGTGGCTACATTTCAAAAGCATGTCATTGCCTGTAAAACATGGCAAGACACCCCAACATCCCGTGGTCATGAAAGCGCTATACAAATGCAGGTCTTCAGCCTAATTTTTTATAATAGCTCTATTACGCAGAAATTGCCAGAAATGTACTTACTCAAACCAGTTTGTTAATATCATCATCACATATAGGGAGCCAAGGAAAAAGACAAAGTGGAAGAAGGAGTAACTGTACACAACGGCAGTGTTTTCATTGTGGATCACCTTCTGGATTCCTTTCTCAGCTCCATCTACTTTACAGTCACCTGCTGTAGGGAGGTAAACAGGTCAACACAGTTAGAAAATTGATCAAGTACAACAATTGATGAGAACCCCACCAGCACATACATTAAATATTCAATCCGGCTTGAGTGAATATGCAAGATTGCTCACAAAATAAAAAGACATAGTTGTGGAGTACAGGTAGAGTATGTCAAATCAGGCAGATTTTTCTTCCCTGCACTCAAGCAAACTTTGGTCCCACCTAACCCAGCTCGGAAAAGTTTGGGGAGTTGCCAAGTACGGATCAGCTTTGCAGTCGTATCATTTCCTGCACACGAGTGAACCTTGGCCCTATTCAACCTAGTGCAGATGTGGCAGAGACGGTTGAATTAACTCTGGAAAAGACTCTTGCAGGATCCCAAGATGTAGAGTATTTATCCATAAGGATCAGAGCATATGTCTGTTCTTGCTACAATACATGACACCTGTATTGAGCTCGATGCCATTAAGGCTACCCAAATAGATGCCCGCAGGCTTAAATGCAAATATTGCACTTGATTCTCAAATGGGTGCCTTCTGGTAGCTGGTCTATGTCAGTTCAAAGAAAGTAATGAAAGAGTACTGTACAATCTTGCCAGAACAGTAAACAAAATAGTTTTCAGTGACAGCTACAGGATATTTTTAACATCATTTCAGTTTGACTGATATTTTCTCATTTCAAACAGGGTGTGTTGATGTATGGGAAGGCATGCAAGTATTATTAAATCCAGTGCCTGAGAAATTAATTAATATCAGCAGTGACAATGCCAATAACTTAAAGTGCTTTGCAACCCTATCACGTGGTGTTCTTGCATTCACTGAATCAAGGCGTTCAAATTTCTCCCCTAACCCCCGGAAATCCGACAAGTTATGGAATTTGACTCGGACTCGTTCCCCAGCTTGCCAGAGTGGAGGTACTCTACCCGTACATGCGCCTGTCGACTAACAACTAAAGATTATGGGGTAACATTGCAACTCCAATGTGGTGCAAGATGCCTGGCAGCAGTCATCTCACTGGAGATGGGGAAATCATAGAATTTACAGAGCAGAAGAGGCCATTCGGCCCATCGAGTGTACACCGGCCCTTGAAAGAGCACCCTACCTAAGCCCACACTTCCACCCTATCCCAACAACCCCACCTAACGTTTGGATACTATGGGCAATTTAGCGTTACCAATCCACCTTACCTGCACACCTTTGGACTATTGGAGGAAACCGGAGCACCCGGCAGAAACCCACGCAGGCACGGGAAGAACGTGCAGATTCTGCACAGACAGTGACCAAAGCCGGGATTTGAACCTGGGTCCCTGGTGCTGTGAAGCAACAGTGCTAGTCACTGTGCTACCGTGCCACCCCAAGAGTCAGGCACTTCCTCATCTTGGGGTAGAGGAGGTGGAGAGGGAAATGGAATTTAAAAAATGGAGGAGATTACTATAATCAAGCCATTATCCCACACTATCTCTCGACTGACTCAAAAATATCATGGGCAAAGTCCTGGAGTGGCTCAAGTTCCCATATGGGCCAGTTAGTAAATGGCCCAGGGTCACTAGTTTCGCAGAGGGGGGAAAAAGGAGTTTAGAGAAAGGACACATTGCATTGTTTTCTATTTGATAAATACATTTCAGATTATCCAGAGAAAGTAATCACAACTAACAGATTCCTTTCAGGTTCTATATATTATGTGCTTGTTTCGGCTATGGTTTGCTCAATGTAAAATAAACTTCATTTCTTTTGAGAAAACACAGAAGTGATGAAACTGCGGCTTTGGAAGGAAATCAGCAGCTAAACATAGCGCAGTTTATGTTGCCTACTGTAAGTTGGCACTGAAATACAACCAGGTTTCCTTATGAAAATAACAACTATAATCAAAAGAGAAAAGGGTTTCAATTTGAATGTTATTGCCTGTTATGTAGAGAAGCCTGATGTGGCACATCTCTGAAGGTCTGTTTGGATCCCGCCAGGGTCACTCACCTCCTGACCTCATTACAGCCGTGGTTAAAATGAACTGAAATGAAAATCGCTTATTGTCACAAGTAGGCTTCAATGAAGTTACTGTGAAAAGCCCCTAGTCGCCACATTCCGGCGCCTATTCAGGGAAGCTGGTACAGGAATTGAACCGTGCTCCTGGCCTGCCTTGCTCTGCTTTCAAAGCCAGCGATTTAGCCCTGCGCTAAACAGCCCCAGATGGACAAAACATGGACATGGACAAAGATAAAACATGGACAAAAGAGCTGAACTCCGGAGGTGAGGCGAGAGAGACGCCCTTGAAATCAAGACAGCATTTGATCTAGTATTGCATCAAGGAGCCCGAACAAAACTGGAGTCAATGGGAAAACTCTCCACTGGTTGGATTCATACTTGGCACAAAGGACGATGGCTGTGGTTGTTCGAGGTCAGTCATCTCAGTCACGGGATATCATTGCAGGAATTCCTCAGGCAAGGGTCCTCGGCCCAACCATCTTCAGCTGCTTCATCAATGCCCTTCTTTCGAACATAAGGGGCGAAATTCTCTGACCCCCAGCAGGGTCGGAGAATCGCCTGGGGCCGCCTAAAATCCCGCCCCCGCCGTGGCATAGATTCTCCGCCACCCGGGAAGTGGAGGCGGCGGAATCTCGCCACTCCGATTGGAGAGGCCCCTGCGGTGATTCTCCGGCCCGGATGGGCCGAAGTCCCGCCACTGGGAGGCCTCTCCCGCCGCTGAGGTTTAAATCATCTCTGGAACGGCTGGATCAGCGGCGCGAGCGGGCCCCCAGGGTCCTGGGGGGGGGGGCGGGGGGCGATCGAACCCCGGGGGGTGCCCCCACGGAGGCCTGGCCCGCGATCGGGGCCCCCGCTCAGACTCTGGGCCAGTGCCGTGGGTGCACTATTTCTTCTTCCGCGGCCGCCATGGCGGAAGCGGAAGAGAACCCCACATCGCGCATGCGCCGGCAGTGACGTCAGCGGCCAGCTGCTGCTGATGTCACTGCTGGCGCATGCGTGGACCAGCGAAAGCCTTTCGGCCAGCCCCGCTGCCGGGGGCGCCAGTTTTTTGCGCCAGTCTTCTGGTGCCAACCGCTCCGGCGCGGGGCTGGCCCCCAAAGGTGGGGAGAATTCCCCACCTTTGGGGAGGCCCGACCCCTGAGTGGTTGGCGCCACTCCCCTACTCTGGGACCCTCCGTCACGCCAGGTATGGGAGAATGCCGCCCCAGGTCAGAAGTGGGGATGTTTGCGGATGACTGCATAATGTTCAGCACCATTCGCAACTCCTCAGATACTGAAGCAGTCCATGTCCAAATGCAGCAAGACCTGGACAACATCCGGGCTTGGGCTGACAAGTGGGAAGTAACATTTGCGCCTCACGAAAAGTGCCAGACAATGACCATCTCCAAAAGAGAGAATCAAACCATCAACCCATGACATTCAATGGCATTACCATCACTGAATCCTCCACTGGGTGTTACCACTGACCAGAAACTGACCTGGACTAGCCATATAAATGCTGTGCTTATAAGAACCTGCTGGAAGCTAGGAATCCCGCAGTGAGTAACTAATCTCCCGATTCACAAAACCCTGTCCGCCATCTACAGGGCACAAGTCAGGAGTGTGATGAAATACTCCCTACTAGCCGAAGTGGGCTGCCTTGTCCTGGATGGTGTCGAGCTTCTGGAGTGTTGTTGGTGCTGCACTCATCCAGGCAAGTGGGAGTATTCCATTACACTTCTGACTTGTGTCATTAAGCTCATTTAAATAACCGGACCCAGCTTTTACCCAGCACACGGGAGTCAACAGCCACGCCTGTGAGTCCTCAACCAGGTGCCGTTTGGCACTGGTTTCCACAAACGGGGACCAGGTGTGACAGCAGCTCAGGGGGTTTTGCAGGCCATTAGACACACCTGGGTGGTCAGGGAGCCTGACACTCCCCTGGCTCCTGGGCCCTGCCAGGGGTTGGGCCTGGAAAGGGGGGGGGGGGGTCCAGAAAGCGGGGTGGGGGCAGTGTAGAGATCAGGGCAGCCAGTCCAAACGGCGGCCAGCGATCTGCGAGGAGCTAGTCCTGTTTAAGTGCGGTCACGACGGGGAGAAAGTCCCCAAGGTCCAAAAAACCAACAAAAGTGCCGTTGAATAGCACAGTGAATCTCGGTGTTACAGTCACCGAGAAACACCTTGTCAAACACATCCAAAAGCAGACTTTGATTTATTTCCACTGAATCGTGTCCACATCTCCTCCTTGCCTCCGCAACAATTGCCATTGTTTGGAGAGCAGCAAACAAGGCAAATTTGTAACAGCAAACTAGAATAGACGCCTAAAGGGGCAGTCTGCTCGATAACTTATTGTTGCAGTTTAGCAGTGTAAGTTGTGCTGTTGCTTCATAGAACTGAAAGGAGATGACCAAGTTTACGCTCTGAACATAATTGGAAGTGCTTTGAAACCCTTGGTCAGTAATCTGATATAATCTGTGCATTTTACTGTGAACAAATCTCTACGGATTATGGATAACTCCATAAAACTTGGAATCTGTCTTCACCGCAACTGTAATCGTCTCTGTAAAGAAAGAGGGACTTGCATGCATCCTTAAGAAAAGGCGGTGTTTTATGGGAAATATTTTCTTGCTTTCTAAATAGCCAATAAGTAGAATCTACTAAGGACCGGTTTGTCTGCCTGTGACTTGAGACAGTGGCGGTGAAATTGGAGATGGTGGGAGCACAAAGCAGCTGGTTTCACATTTGTTGCCCCGTGTATAATCCGCGTGAAATTCGGACAACTGGTGTGATTCTGTGTCCCCAGCCTACGCTCAATTCCACCCCCCGGTTTGTTTGTTTCCAAACTTGAGTAATGCAAGATTGGAACTTACCATCTTCATCTGACGTGAAGCAGAAGCAGCAGCGAGCTTCCTGTAAGACAATGAGATGTTACATTAAAACACCGCTTATCATGTCAAACAGGACCTTGGGCAGAGTTCTCCCATTCTAACACAGTCTCACTAATGCTCGGAGATGAACAATACTGTCAGCTTTTTCCCTTTGCATGCCATTCTTCCACATTTTGATGTTTTGCAATTATCCTCCTTTTCAGGTCACAATTCCACACAAGTTGTACAAACTTAGGCCTCCGCCTGGCACTCAATTATAGTAACCACTGAGAAAAATGTATAAGCAGCAACAAGGACTGCACTTCACCTCCAACCAAGACATTGTCCAATGGATGGGAGGGGATGGCAGAACGGTTTATTGTTTAGGGACAAACACATGTAAATCCTCCCCTATCACAACTTGGTGTGGCTGATTCTTTACAACACTATGTTCACTATAGGATCCCCTTCACCTCACAAGCTGCCGAGGCTCAAAATTACTTTCTGAAGAGCAACTAAGGACGTTCAATCTCCGTCAGCTTTATTTTGTTTTTCTGAAAATATTTTTATTGGAATTTTAGTACTTAATATCAAAACTTTGCAGGACAATATAAAAACAACATCTCAAGAGTCACAAGTTGCCACCGCATCTGTGGGAATAGTCCCAATAACATCCTTTCATTATTTACATTAGTGTGCATCGTACATGTTGAAGAAAAAATAAATTATTTACAGCAACAGAGTCATATCAAAACTACAATTATCAAATATCTGTCAGCCTTTGCGTAGGTAGCTCGAAATCAGAACAATGTAACTATCAGTCTGCGACCACACCCAAAGTGAAGACGCTAACAATAATTATTACATAGTATATATTGAAGAAATTCACTCAGCAATTTATTCAAGCTTACTTTCAAGCCGTTTCACTGCTGGGATTTTTTGTATTTCAACACCATGAATGAAATGACGTTGCAAGCCATGCTGTGGAGGATTTGATCTCCAGTACACAGAATGTAGGTGTAAGTATTCAGAGTACTTAGGAACAGGCCATGAAATGAAAGCACATGTGCATACCAACAGGCTGTTGCAAGCTCACTTCAGTTCGGCCTATTTGAATGGTTGCGTGGCCTGCAATTTTGCTTTAACATACTGGGCATACATTTATAATTAAAGTTATTCCGCCCACCAAACTCTCAAAATATTATTCCGGGAATAAACATATAAATTCTATTAAAATATCAACATCTTTTTGATACACTTCTGAAACAGAAACACTAGATTATAGCCATAAACTTTTGTCAATCTAAAATGTTTCTTTGGAAAAATATCCTTTACTGCAGGTGGAGGGAGGCGAGATTAGATTGAAAAGTTAAACGATAGACACACCCAAGATCCACAATATCATTCAGACATTAATCTATTCATTTTCAACGATATGCATTTGACAGGAAAAATCCCATCAGGACCCACTTTCTAAAAATTGACTTAAAGCTGGAAAATCCCTTTCCAAAAACAATTCCAAGGCAGATTTTTAAAAGTTAATAAAAAAATTTTAAAAATTGAGCCGCTCATTTATCTTTATTATTTTCAGTTGGCTAGTTCACTTGCATAAAGAAAATGGTTCCTTTCATAGAATCCCTACAGTACAAAAGGAGGTCATTCGGCCTATCAAGTCTGCACTGTCCCTTCGAACACACACTCTACTCATGAACACACACTCTACTCATGCCCACTCACCCGTTCATGCAGCCATACCCCCGTAACCCATGACTGAACCTGCATATCCCTGAACATCAAGGGCAATTTATCGTGGCCAATCCACCTCACAAACCCATCTTTGGATTTCCATAACATCAAGGCCATTTTGTGAAGTTTTTCACAGACCTGCAAAATGTCCCACTGGTTAAAATGCCACAAAGATCCGGTTGGCAATATGTTTTTCTTTATCTAATAATAAATTATAAACCACACCCACACCCCTACCCCACCCCAGGCATCATGCACGGACAAGCCACAGCGTTTGCATAGAACAAAAGTCAATGAAACAGCATTGGGACATGTAAGAAACAAGGGTATGACAGATTGAAACTAATCTTATGTCCAGGCATAGTGGATGGGATCCTCTATCCCGCCGCACCCGTTTTCTGGTGTGGCGCACCCGCACCAGAGACGGGATTCTCTGTCCCGGCAACCGGCCAATGGGGTTTCCCATTGTGGGCACCCCCAGCTGCTGAGAAATCCGTGGGCATTAGTGCACTGCCGGCGAAACGGGGGATCCCGACCCAGAATCCCGCTCAGTTTCTTCCACTTTGACAAATCCGATATATACTCACAATTGGCTCAGAGTTTGGGATCCTGCTCACTCCCAGCGTTGCTGAGCTGGAACGGGTCGTGGAGGTTAGGCTAAAAACAGAAACAACATTTTTGAAAACACATTTCTGAATTCAGATTGGGGTTTCTACTGCTCAATAACCCATTAATCACAAAATGGCAACAACACTAATGCCTCACTTGTCCACTCCCGTGCTTTTCCAGATTATAGCAGCATTGATAATCTCAGCACAGAGGCCAAATGCTTCCCCCTAGCCTTGTGGCTCAGTTGTCTGATGGCATTGTTTTTAAAGTTTCACCATCAAAATGCTTAACACACATAACCTGCCTCCTCCTGGAGCTGCTGCAAATCTGAAGCATTGTTTAACGCTCTACATAGTTTCCACTTGACCTTTAGTTGCATGAATGCATTTTTAGAGCAGCCCTCTCCGGTCCTAATTAACAGCCAGAAAACTGACTGCAATTCGGCCCAAGTCGACTCTGCTTTTAAGCAGGCTGCTGAAGATCAATCCAACAGAGATAACAGAGTAAAGGGCCCATCCCACGCCTCTCACCAGCACAGCTTCAATTCTGCATCAGTAAACACCAACAGCAGCTTTCCTCCCCTCCCCCTCACAGGCAGGAAAAAGCTGCCACTGCACAGGACGTTATAAAAAAAAGTTTGCAGTTTTAAAATAAAAATAAAGGCAAATCTGAAACCATTCAAGTGTTTTTAAATGGTTGCATTCAGAGTTCATGTTCTAGCCAGACTGCAATTGTTTTTTGAATTTTAATTTTAATTTTAAAAAAGGAAACACAAAATCTAGCAGAAACAAACGAGTGAGGACTCCAAATGATCGAGTGTTGGTGTTTAAAATGCAGTTTTCAGTGATTACAGGGGCAGATGCCATCCAGAACTGGAAGTGTTCTCTTCCCTCAACAGATTGCTACATTCCATCCAAAATTACCAGAAACAGGCTGTACAATTGCAAACTTACAGCTTCCAAATCGGACAGCAACATTTGTGTTAATTCCTGATATGATGGATGAGAACTAGCCAATGTCCACATTTATTTAACGCAGTTTCAGTGTGCGCATCCACTTCTGCAACTGAAATTGCAGAATTAGACAGCGCTGAGAGCAACACTGCAGTCCAAAAGAGTATTGGACGAGAGGGCTTTCTCACTCGTCACAATGATTCTGTTTGGGATCAGCGCCACTCAGAAAGTCTGATCCCTGTAAGCATGTCCGGATACTGGCTTATCTGTCTTGGAACAGCAAAGCAAGAGATTAACTTACCAGGCGTACAACACGCAGCCATACATGATAATAGCTCCCAGCATAGAAACAAGCTTGTCATCCGTTTGAAGACCATTGCCCAATAGCTGAGGAGTGCATATTGTGGTGTTCACGTTCCCCTTCATAACTGTAGGGAAAGGAAGAACTGTGAGTTCCACTAAACCTTTAGAGACATGACAATTTTATTCAAAAGAAACATACAAACAAGGCGCAGGAGGCCATTCAGCCCCTCGAGTCTGCTCCGCTATTTAATAAGATCATGGTGATCTGACAGGAACCTCAAACCCTGCCTACCCCCGATAACTCATCACCCCTTCTCCCTTGCTTACCAAGCATCCGCCTTAAAAATATGCAAGAACTCTGCTTCCATGACCTTTTCAGGAAGAGTGTTCCAAAGACTCTCAGCCGTCGAAGAAAACATTTTGCCTCGTCTTTTTAAATGGCCGACCACTTATTTTTAAAAGGTGACCACCTAGTTCCCGATTCTCCCACAAGAAACATCCTCTCCGCATCCACGCTGTCAAGACCCCTCAGGGTCTCATATGTTTGAATAAATCAAAACAAACAATTTGTTACAAAAAACAGGAATTTAATTATTTTGGCTATTGGGAAATATGTACGTACCATATTCTGGAGGTGCATTGGCCAGTGCAGAGAAGGTAAGATACATCACATAACAGCTGATTACCCCCGACTGTAGGAGGCCTGAGTTAGGCTGATCTAGAAAAAAAAAAGGAATCATTTAAGAGAATTGGACAAGACTAATAGCTAATGTTTGCTTTTATTTTGGCTAATATGTGAAACACTCAGAGCAAGGAAATAATATTAATTATATTAAAATGGTGGCTAGTGCATGAATTTGATTAGTGCCAACAGGATTTGATCCATCTCCCCCAGAGACCGGGCCAGATACATAACCAGCCTCGTTGTGCCCTACCCGTGGTAAACATCACGGCATCTTGCTGCAGCTCAGTGAGTAACCCATCAGTTTTGGTGGCACTGGAAGATTCCGCTGGTGCGAGGGGTTGTAAAAAGTGAACCAGCAGCTGAAAATCACGTGGGAAGTGAGGATGCATTGTCTACAATGCTGGCAAGGGGCTGGTTTAGCACAGTGGGCTAAACAGCTGTCTTGTAATGCAGAACAAAGCAACAGCGCAGGTTCAATTCCCGTACCGACCTCCCCGAACGGGCGCTGGGATGTGGTGACTAGGGGCTTTTCACAGTAACTTCATTGAAGACTACTTGTGCTTAAGCAATTATTATATTATACAAGAATAACTCTTTAAACACAAAGGCCTGGAAATTCTGCTCATTGGCATTATGGTGCCGAAGTTTTGCAGAATGTTCAACACAAAATACATTCAGAGCAATTGCAGTTACCCCGATCTTTTGTGATTGTTTTATAAACATTCCTCCCACAAAACTGGCCACAGCCCTAGGATAATTTCAGCACCACTGGGAGTTTTGAATAATTGGCACTCATTAGAGGCCTTTGGGAAGGCTCCAAAAACTAAGTTGTTTTCTTTCAGCTTCAATGACACTAATAGCACTATTTTATAAGCTTTTGAATGTATTTTATAAAATAAACTGACTACTGTATCATATTGTAACTAGGAAATGAATCTGTAATTTTGAAAAAATGTAATTTTCAGTCTGTCACGAGGCCATGTCCCTTTATTTTTGAAGCTGCGACTTTTCAACTGGATGGAAACAGCCACTGCAAAGAGATTTGTAAGAAAGCAGATGAGACAGGGGCAGCACCGTGCCGCAGTGGGTTAGCCCTGCTTCCTCACGGCGCAGAGGTCCCGGTTCGATCCCGGCTCTGGGTCACAGTCCGTGTGGAGTTTGCACATTCTCCCCGTGTTTGCGTGGGTTTCACCCCCACAACCCAAAGATGTGCAAGGTAGGTAAATTGCCCCTCAATTGGAAAAATGAATTGGGTACTCCAAATTTATAAAAATAAAACAAAAAGAAAGCAGACGAGACAGGCTCAGAGCTCGCCCTCCCTCTCTCTTTGGAAGAAGTGTCTTATCTAGTTCGGAAGGCAACCTTGCTGAAATCTACAAACGAATTGAGATCTCGTTATAATTGCAACATCTTCTACATCTAATCCCCTCCATGAAGAAACCATCCAGTCCAAATCGGCCGCAATATTTAAAAATCAATGCCTCAAGGGCAATCAAAGAACACGTAACTGTTTATTCTTTTAACTTTTTTTATTGGGCTCTACCTTCCCTTATCTCAGATACCTGTGTGTCAGGATGTGGGCGCAGCAGGGCGTGGGCCTAAATGACTGCATATGAGCCAAATGCTTGACATCACATTTTTAAAGGCTAGTATATAGGTATAGCAAGTCATTGGAAAAACTAAAAGGTCATCATTTATTGTGAGGGGAATTGATTACAAAAGTAGGGAGTTATGCTCCAGTTTTACAGGACATTGATGAGACCGCATCTGGAGTATTACGTACCGTGGTCTTATTTAAAGGAATGATGTAAATGGGCAAAGAGAAAATCCAAGAAAGTTTACTGGACTAATACCAGGAATGGGTGGGTTGTCCTGTGAGGAATGGTTAGACAGGTTAGGCTTGTATCCACTGGCGTTTAGAAGAGTAAGAGGGGCAGCACGGTGGCACAGTGGTTAGCACTGCTGCCTCATGGCGCCGAGGTCCCAGGTTCGATCCCGGCTCTGGGTCACTGTCTGTGTGGAGTTTGCACATTCTCCCCGTGTTTGCGTGGGTTTCGCCCCCACAACCCAAAGATGTGCAGGCTAGGTGGATTGACCATGCTAAATTGCCCCTTAATTGGAAAAATGAATTGGCTAATCTAAATTTATTTAAAAAAAAGAAGAGTAAGAGGCGACTTGATCGAAACCGTTAAAGGTCTTGACAGAATAGGTGTTGAGAGGATGGGCGGGATTCTCCGGCCACGTTCGCCCGGCGACCGATGGAGTAGCACGAAGATAAAATGTTTATTTCTGTGTGATAAATCCCTTTATAAAAGTTACCACTCTTAAGTGTATCAATGATATATCAAAAGCAAACATTTTTTAAAAGCTAAACCTTCCTTTCAAATTACATTTTTAAATGCTGCCAATCACACTAGCTCAGATCGTATGCACAGTGGCATCAAATAGTTTTGAGTAGAAAATAGAGAGACTAAAACCTTTAAGAGATGGGAGTACTATCGAGTGCAACTTTCACCCCCAGGTTGAAACTTCACCCCTAGACGTACAGTGCAAATTTGTGAAAATAAGACATATTAATGAAACTGAGATTCATGTTGTCACAGGGTCATATAAAGAATGAACAGAATTCAAGCATTAAGAAAGAACTGAAATACTCGATTGGTTCTTAACTGAGAAGTGTTTGGGGATAGAAGACCTAGCCGGTCAGTATTGGGCAGTTTTTACACTCACCCCAAGGTGGTTCCTGGGGTGTGGGGGCATGAAATTTCACAGATCGGATTCGCCCTGGGACCTTGAATACCCAACCCAGACTCAATTTCACAATTAGGCAGGGTCTAGGTCCAATGTTCACATTTGAAGACCCTTAAGTGGCCACTTAATGGACCTTTCACACCAAGCCTCACTTTTTAGGCTGGCGGGAGCAGGTGCAAGTAAGGTGCCTGAATCTGAAGGCCCCTAGTCAGGCCCCCTTTGGGGCACCCTACCCTTTGGGACCTGGGAGCTTCGGCCCTTTCCCCACCACCCTTGATGCCACGACCGTCCCTCTCCTGAACCTCCAGTGCATTCCCTACCCTCCCAACCCCTGGACCTATCTCAGACTGGTCCTGGGACTTTGTTCCAGGCAGAGCGCTGTAGTACCTCTCTGGCAACTGCAACACTGTGCCTGGATGGGCTAGACGGTGGTCGGCCACAGCTCTCCAAGGTGAGGCTTCATTCCAAGGGTGGCGGAACTCAATGAGCGTGCAATGGCAAGCGGACTTCCGAGTCAGCGGGAGCGCATTACACGGCCACTCTCAGGATGGGGAGTTCTCAAAATTCTACCTATTAAGTAATGGACACATTCTCCCCACCAGCCTATTCCTCCTCCAACACTATGCTCATTCCAGCAGTGATCCTTGATGCTACACAGAGATAAAATTAACACCAACGAGCCCCAAGTGCTGCTACCCAAGTGAGCATTTGAACAGATCAGATAAAGGTTCAGTAAGGTCAACGACAAACAATGTGACAGTCCAACAATCTTTTGATGCTCACTGTCAGCGTCCATACGCCTTTAATGGTAAGTTGGAGAGGAGAGCATAGCTCCCGTCAACCATTTTCTTGCCAAGAGTCATTTTCTTCAGAGAGGCGAGTGGGGAGGAATAGCAATTTTTAAAAATTGACAATCCGTTTTTGTAAGTTATTCAGGCTGGTTTTGAGAAGATGTTTAGTGTGTTATCTGCCCTTAAGTGATCTTAAAGTGGGAACATGGCGCAGAAACCCGTAAAAACATTACTTTTGAAAATTAGCCACTCTTTCAGATTTGTGCAGAAGACATGCACAAGGTAGATTGAAGGCCCACCACATGGACAGTACAAAGAACAATACAGCACAGGAACAGTCCCTTCGGCCCTCCAAGTCTGTACAGTCATGATACCACCCTTGGCCAAAACCCTCAGCACTTCCTAAAAGAACAAAGCCATGTCAGATTGGCATGTCGCACTCACAGGATGCAGAATCACTGCAGTTAGGGCCACAGCGTCAAACCCCAACTGAGACGTTGGCTTTACAGCTGTATAGTTTACTTTCTGGTGATGGTACCTAGCAGTACTGTGCCTCAAGGACAGCATACAAACATGTTGAAACAAAGCATGATGTCAAGAGAAAGATTTCTAACCGCTTGGTAACAAGAGAGTGCTTTATGTAGGAGTGAGTGTACACTTATCTCCACCAACACTCCTTGCTAATCACACAGAACTGTGTGACTTTATCTGTTGGTTTTTACTTCAGACGCTGACATTTTCCGCATGGCCTAATTTAATTTCCAGTCAGATTGGATTTCTTCTGAGCAGTGCACACAATGCTCATAGTTTGTTCTTGTACTCGGGAATTGTACTACCTTTCACAGTGTCTCAATACAGCTCCTTTTCAGAGCGCAAAGCAGTTAGATTCAGTTATTTCTGCATGGGATAATACCAAATCATGCCCACTTGTATCACAGTCTGATCATGTAATCAAAGCCTTGTAATTTAATGCAATGAATGCAAAAGCTTTTTGTAAAGTAAACACGAGGATCGCATGGCTTTGTTTGGTGTGGGAATGACTAGTCACAGTGCAATTGTGGAATGGGAAACTAATGGAAATTTAGTGACATAAAAAAAATTGGGAGGTGGGCACCAGACACTCCAGTGAATGGCGAGGTCGACTCCAGAAGGAGCAGCCAGACTAGTTTAACTTGTTGCCTACACAAAGCCGTGAAGCCCTGTCCTGCCCCCTCCAAACACAACCCAGAAGGAAGGGTGACAAGCGCAGTCATTCACCAGCTAAAATAGCAAAGTCAGGCTGAAACCGGAGATGGCTCAGTGACCTTCCTCGTGCAGATCAGCTAGTAACACAGGGATGGAAATAAAAACACTAGAGACACGTGCCAGTTTAATAGTTTGAGTCAGGACGCAAAGTGATGAACTCACATTTCTGAACACAGGGTGTAATCGCCACCATGGAGACGATGAAGCAGAGGCCCGTGTTGACACCCAGTAAAATCTTGTTCAGCTTACACCCATCAGTGTCGGTGTAAAATATCACCATTAGAACAACAGCACAAACTGCGACCGAATAAAGGATGAGTGTAACCAGGGCCAAGGCAGCGTACCAGCATTTATTGTTTGCTGTTCCAGCCCACCTATTAGCAAAACACACAAAACAGAAAATCGATTAGTTGTTATTTGACTGTAGTGAGCAGCAAAAGCCCACGTTATTATCAGACATGAAGTAACAGTGTCCAGAACCTTAAAGTACATTAGAACACCACACTGACAGGGCAACCTTTCCCAACTAGGACAGAGTAATTCCTGAAATCAGAAATAAAAATAACTCTCTACTTCTATTTAAATTAGAAACACAATTATATCTCTTGCCAATTATATCATTTGCCTTCATACAAGGTCAATAGAGCCATTCGGTATTGATTACACACTTCTGACAGCGTCGTTCAATAATCATCTACTAGATAAAGAAGGTAAAGTCGCCACAGTCCCAGGTGACCATGGGCTGCTTTCCCCTTTGAGGGGGGAAGAGCTGATTGGTGGTGATTTAACCTGAGGATCACCACACCTCAGGCAGGGGGAAAGGTTGAGAAGGCGGGGCCTTCATGAATATTATTCATTTATTAGGCAGAGTCCATGAACTAGTTCTAATGTCACTTTCAACTCAGATCACCCTCCACTCATCCCCTTCCGTTGACCAACATGCCCGACACTGGAAGATAGCCATGGGGAACCACTGCACGCGCCAACTTTACGGGATAGATGGGACACTCCATGATATTCATTGTCCTTATTCTAAAGAAAATGGGACCGATACTAAATATGTAGGCTTGTCTTTAACTGTGCTGTGGGCAGGGCAGCACGGTGGCGCAGTGGTTAGCACTGCTGCCTCACGGCGCCTAGGCCCCAGTTTCAATCCCAGCTCTGGGTCACTGTCCACATGGAGTTTGCACATTCTCTCTGGGTTTGTATGGGTTTTGCCCCCACAACCCAAAGATGTGCAGGCTAGGTGGATTGGCCACGCTAAATTGCCCCTAAATTGGAACAAATTAATTGGGTACCCTAAATTTATTTTTAAAAACTGTGTTGTGGGCCATAGTTTTACATGCTGAAATAACTCGGCCGCGATTCTCCGCTCCCCACGCCGGGTGGGAGAATTGCGGGAGGGCCGGGCGACTCACGACACGCCGCCCTGGCATCCCCCGTGATTCTCCCACCCACCGCTCGGAGAATCCGGCCTGGATGGGCCGAGCGGCCTGACGTTCCCGAACGGTTCACGCCGGCGGCAACCACAACTGGTCGCTGCCGTCGTGAACATGGCGCCAAAGTTTCCTTTGTGGCTTGTGGGGGCGGAGAGGGGAGTGAGCACCACGGCCGTGCTCGGGAGGGGTCTGGCCCGCGATCGATGCCCACCGATCGTCGGGCCGGCGTCTCCAAGAGATGCACTCTTTCCCCTCCGCTGCCCCGTAAGATCAAGCCGCCACGTCTTGCGGGGCAGCGGATGGGAAGACAGCAACCGCGCAGGCGCGGGTTGGAGCCGGCGCAAGCGTCAAGGCCCGGCAGCCGAGATTTACGGAGCACCGCTCCTAGCCCCCTGGGGATGGGGGGGGGGGGGATCACGACGGCCTTCCCGATGCCGCGCGGGGGCGGAGAATTCCGCCCAGCATTTTGTCTTGGTCCTTGAAGATCAATTGGCCTACGGGGTGTAAGGAAATGACGAGTTGTCTTATTTACAAGTCTCACAACTAGTCTTGTGCTAACTCCGGGGGGGGGGGGGGTTGTCAATGTTGTTGCCTAAAATCAGATAATTTGCTACTGTTGATTAATAGCTTGTTCTCTCCTGGTGAGACACGTGGGGTGCAGCTATGTAATCCTTTAAGTGCAAGGTTGCTTTTACACATAATATCACCCAAACACAAATAACAGTAGAGCCTAGAATGAATTGAACTTCCTAACCAAATTAGATGTTCACCAGCAGTTGAAGATGCTACATGTCCTTTTCATCTTCCCAAAATATTCACAGCTTGCTGCAAGTTTTATCCTCAATGCAGCCAATTATTGGAGAGCATAATTGAAATGGTCTTTTTTCCCTGTACAGTTTTGAGAACTTTAAGATCGTCATAGTCATAGGTTCATAAAGTACAGAAAAGGCCCTTTGGCCCATCGATTCTGCACCGGTCAAAAACTACTACCTAACTATTCTAATCCCATTTTCCAGCACTTGGCCCATAGCCTGGTATGCCTTGGGATCGCAAGTGCACATCTAAATACTTCTGAAATGTTACAAGGGTCTCTGCCTCCACCATCCTTTCAGGCAACGAATGCCAAACTCCCAATACCCTCTCGGTGAAAAGTTTTTTCCTCTCATCCCCTCTAAACCTCCTGCCCCTCACCGTAAATCTACACCCATAGTCATTGATCCCTCCACCAAGTATCTATGCCCCTCATGTCCCCCCTCAGTCTCCTCTGCTCCAAGGAAAATAATCCAATCTCTCTTCATAACTAAAACTCTCCAGCCAAGGCAACATCCTGGTAAATCTCCTCTGCACCTCTTCCAGTGCTATCACGCCCCTCCTGTAATGTGGATTCCAGAAATGCACACAATATTCTAGCTGTGGCCTAACCAATGTTTTATACAGCTCCAGCATAATCTCCCTCCTCTTGAACTCTATGCCCTGGCTAATAAAAGCAAGTATATCATAAGTCTTCTTATGATATACTGTATCCACCTGCCCTGATATCTTACGGGACCAGTGTACAGGCACACCAAGATCCCTCTGATCCTCAGTGCTTCCCAGGGTCCTGCCATTTATCTTGTATTCCCTTGCCTTGTTTGACATGCCCAATGCATCACCTCACACGTGTCCGGATTGAATTCCATTTGCCACTGATCAGCCCATCTATATCCTCCTGTAATCAAAGGCTTTCCTCCTCATTATTTACCACCCCACCCCATCCCACCAATTGTGCACAATATGGCCGGGATTCTCCGAGCCCGCATCGGCTCGGAGAATCGGAGTCGACGCCGAGACGCAATTGTCTGACGACTGGAGAATCGCCGCCAGCGTTCACGCACGTGATCGATGAGGCGCCAATTAGGGACCGCTGAAAGAGGCCCGCAGAGCATCGACATTCGAGTTCCCGCCGGCGTGGTTCTAACATGCTTCCACCTGGCGGGAGTTCGGACCCGTGGGTCACGGAATTGCCGGGCCAGAGGCCCGTTGACGCAGGCGTGAAACACTCCGGTGTTTATGCCGACATCAACACCTAGCCACTGTATTGCAGAATCCAGGCCAATTACGCCATACACTTGGGATCATTACGTCAACAAGAAGATCAACAGTGTAGTACTGAAAACAGGCTGAGAAGATACACAGGGGCCAGGAACAGAAACTGCTTCATGAAACCCTGGCTAGAATCTATACTGGCTGCAAAAGCGCTCAAGTCAAAGCATAAACCTGCTATTGCGATATCGACTTTGATTACCCACTCCAAGCCTATGAATATGTAACAAACTTCCAGACCCAGGTGATCAACTTTACAGCAGGACGAAGGACAGACAAAAGAAGCCATCAGACTCCTTAATAAGCTGATGGCTGGTCAGACAAAGGGAGTTTCAGAAGACAATGGGTCTCAATTGAACCATCATCGATAAACAGGAGTATCCTGTCTTTCCCATTAACCAGTAAAGTCTGACTAGGACAATGGCCAGTGGTGGGCATATACATATGACTAAATACAAACTTCTGAGTATAAGAAAGCAGCATCGAACAGATCTTGGGAGAGAGAAGCTGGGAGTTCCCCAGGCACAACCATCGCAAGGAGAAAGGGCCCTGGGTTTCGAACCCAGAGAAGACATCAACATCGAGTAATAGTAGCCTGCCAGCCTCCTTTACGAAGTGTGGGTAAAACCCAAAGCTCAGCTGTGAGTCTGAGTCATAGTTTCTTGAGTAATAGAATTGTGAATAAAATTGTATTAAACTGTGAACCTGTTTTGTCCTTTGTTCATCTCGTAAATAAAGACACCCGAGTAAAACTCTGAATAAGTAAGCTGGTGGAACGTATCAGCGGTTTTAAAGGTACAACAACAGCAACATTCAAATTGAGCAGAAAATACCATGTAAAAGAGGTTCAGGACAGTGGCCAACAACCCCCTAAGCTCTGTAACCAGCAATGGGATCCCAGTCCAGGAACAAACCGTCAGGAAAGGAAAAAGGTTTTCTCTCTTTCCAAACAATCCAGAGGGACCAAAAGAACAGACTTATAAATGATCGCTCCGTAAGACAACAAACCAACTGGGCACCAGGCCAAAAACATTGTCACGAAAGAGAAAATGCTGGAAAATCTCAGCATGTCTGGCAGCATCTGTAGGAGAGAAAGGAGCTAATGTTTCGAGTCCAATGACTCTTTGTCAAAAACATCATACTGTCTGTTCTAACCTCAATGGGCTCATTACTTTGATTAAAAAAGAAATCAAGGAAAGTAACTCACCATGTTTTGTTCCATTTGTGTGCAAACTCCACCAGCAGTACGAGCTGAATCAGGATGAATAGAAAGGCTCCAGCAGCACCAATATACAACCAGGCTGTTCTCAATAAAGTAAAACAAATAATTAGCATACCTGTCTGGCCAGCCCAGGTTACATTATGCAGTTTATGGGTTAGACGTGCAGTATTGATTTCTTCATAAACATGTTTGGTTTACACTCCAGAGCATTTAACGGCACCTGCCATGTCTTGGACTTGCTCTTGTGCGTTCAGACTTTACAATGGTTTGTATCAGAAGTTGCTGTAAGTGGGGGCTGACTGTAGCATGGCAAGGGAAGCAGGGCAACCAACTTATACACCCCCTTAACTGATCAGATGGCAGCATTTAGAAATAAAGAGGAAGGATGTGGATGGAACTGTAAATTCGAGTGGGTGAATTCATTGTCAAATCAGGTATGGAAATGGGCGGCATGGTGACGCAGTGATTAGCACTGCTGCCTCACGGCGCTGAGTTCAATCCCAGTCCCGGGTCACTGTCCGTGTGGAGTTTGCACATTCTTCTCGTGTCTGCGTGGGTTTCATCCTCACAACCCAAAGATGTGCAGGTTAGGCTAAATTGCCCCTTAATTGAAAAAAATAATTGGGTAACCTAAAAAAAATTTTTTTTTTAAAATCAGGTATGTATGGAAAGTGCAATAATTGAGGGAAATGAGAGACAAAAAGAAAACGTGTTCTTCAAATTTAAGATTTGATTTTTTTACCTTTCCCGATCCGATAATTGGTATCTGAATGAACTAAACTCCGTACTTACATTTTCAGGACCCGAGGTTGATTGGCAGTAATTAAGTATCATTACATTGTTGAAAGGGGACACTTTCAATGGCAGGGCAATTGGGGGTTTAGTTCATATCTATTCTTTAAATGCAGAACTTCACACCATTAAATGTATTATTGTGAAGCAGACAAGATTAATTTTGCACAAAGTTAACAGTGGAGCTGTGCACCTTGGTAGAAGCTGTTGGATATTGGCATTTAACTGTGCCAAAATTTACTGTACCATTTATGCATTGGTAATGGAAGGTGCCACTAGCCTGACTAACCTTTCCAACACTGAAAACAAAACTAAAACACACCCTGTAGCAAACTGCCTAAAACAAAAGGAAAAAGCTGACAGACAGCCCACCTCCACCCACTCTGACATCACTGCAGTCGTAAACACCCATTTCTTAAAGGTACCCTCACATGACACTAGACTAATGTCTGGAATGGGTGGGTTGTCTTATGAGGTGAGGAAAGGTTGGACAGGCTAGGCTTGTATCCACCGGAGTTTAGGAGAGGAAGAAGCAACCGGATTGAAACATACAAGATTCTGAGGGCTTTGGCAGGGTGAATATGAAGAGGATGTTTCCTCTTGTTCTAGAATCAAGAACTAGAGGTCACTGTTTAAAAATAAAGGGTCGCCCATTTAAGATGGAGATGAGGCAAAAAATTTTCTCCCGAAAGGGTAGTCAGTCTATGGAACCCTCACCCAGAAAAGGCAGTGGAAGCAGACTCTTTGAATATTTTTAAGGCAGTATTTCCCTAAATTACAACAGTGGACACACTTCAAACATAATGGGCGGGATTCTCCGCTCCCGGGACTAAGTGTCCGCGCCGACGTGAACGCCGTTGCATTTCACGACGACGCGAATAGGGCCCCTGCACGACCTATTCTGGCCCCCACAGGTTGCCAGCACGGCGCTGGAACGGTTCACGCCGCTCCAGCCTCCTTACGCAGCGCCAAATGGGCGCCGCGCCAACCCACGCGTGTGCAGTTGGGGCAGCTCATTCCTGTGCATGCGCAGTTGGACCGCGCCATCCTGCGCATGCGCAGGGAACTTCTTACGTACGCCGGTCCCTCACCAACATGGCGCCAGTGTTCTGGGGCCGGCCGCGGAAGGAGGTAGGCCCGGGGGGGGGGGGGGGGGGGGAGAAAAGAGGCCGGCCCACCGATCAGTGAGCCCCGATCACGGGCCAGACCCCATCGGAGACCCCCCCCCCCCCCCCCCCCCCCGCCCCACAGGCCGGCCCCCAGTGTTCCCGCACAGTTCCCGCCGGCAGCGACCAAGGGTGGATGGCGCTGGCGGGAACCTGTCGTGTCGGAGCGGCCGTTCGGCCCATCCGGGCTGGAGAATCACCACTTGCCGTTTGCGGTGATTCTCCGAGCGGCCCGGCGCGATTTTCGCGGCGCTGGTTTCGGGATAGGGTGGTGGAATCGCGTGCAGGTGTTGTGACGGTGTGGCGCGAATCATGCGGCACCCCGGCAATTCTCCCACCCGGCGTCGGGGGGGGGGGGGGGGGGGGGGGGATACCGCCCAATAAATCACTTGCGAAGCACCTTGGGAGTATCTGGAGATGGTGAGAAGCTGCAGATAATGCAAGTTCTTTCGATTATTTTGAATACATTTGAACAGTGCTCCATTTGTGAAAGAAACGTGCTTTGTACTATCGAGTTTTTAAATTGTATTACTTCAACTAACATATCCATAGTGATTATAAATCACCAGACTTCATCTGATCAAGTGAAGGACAACACTTCATAAAACTAAAGGTTATTTCAATGCCTGAATCTTTGGATATCCGTTTCCATTGCATTTCTTTGAATAGACAATATCAACTTACATTTTTATGTGTCCGTTAATGTAATAAAACGCCCCCAGAAGTTCATCAGAACATTATCAGTCAAAATTTGACCTTGATCCACGAAGGACAAGAAAAAGTTGGGCAATCCGCCTAAACCTGCACATCTTTGGACAGTGGGATGAAACCGGAGCACCCGGAGGAAAGCACACAGCCACGGGGAGAAAGTGCAAACTCCACCCAGTCACCCGAGGTCGGAATTGAAACCGGGTCCCTGGTGCTAACCACTGTGCTACCATGCTGCCCTAAGTCAAGAACATACTTTTGAAGCACAATCACCTGATGTAATGTAGGAAATGGTACAGCCAAGTTGAACTCAAGCTCCCACACACAGCAATAGAACGACCATATAATCTGGTTTTGTTGCTCTTTGAGGAATAAATATTTTCACTGGCCAGGCTACCCTGGATAACTCCCCTGTTCATTATGGAAATAGTGCCACGGAATCTTTGCTTCCAACAGAGAGGAGAAATGGTTTAGCGCCCCATCCAAAAGACTGCACTTCTGAGAGGGCGGCACTCTCTTAGTTGGAGCGACAGTCCAGAGTTTCATCTTCAGGTCTCTGGGCTGGGACTTGAACCTATAACCTCCCTGCTCAGAGACAGGTGTGCTAAAACTCAGGCCTAGCTGACAGCTCAAGTTGGGGGCAAGGCCAAGGAGAGATTTGAAAATAAGGATAACATTTTAAAATCAAGACAATGGCAGATGGGGGGGGGGGGGGGGGGGGGGGGGGGTTCCGGGCACACCCTGTGGAGGGTTTCCTCATGGTGGAGGAGGAGGAGGATCGCCATTAGTCGCTGGTGGGACCTTCCGGTCCTCTGCGTGTTTCCTGGCAGTGGGGCTGGCGAGCAATGCAAATTGCCATTGACATCTATGGGACTGGAAGATCCTGCCGGTGGGAAGGGCTGGAAAATCCCACCCCAGGAGTCAATGTAGTTCAGGATTGTGATCTAACAGTAAAGTGATTGAACAGGTTTCTGGAATACAACTATCCAAAATAGCAACTGCATAAAAGTGTTCAACTTGAGAAAAGGGAATATATATCCATAAACTTATCTCAAAAACATCAGCATAAAACACTCCCCCTTGAGAGAAAATTATTAACACAATGGTTGCTATAGGCTCATATTCCACCTGTGGTGAAACAGGTTCAAAGGGCTGAATGGCCTAATCCTGAAACTTTGTTGTTCCACAGCCAACCGAGCTAAACAAAAGTACACTACCGGATGTTACATAGAACATAGAACGATACAGCGCAGTACAGGCCCTTCGGCCCTCGATGTTGCACCGACATGGAAAAAATCTAAAGGCCATCTAACCTACACTATGCCCTTATCATCCATATGCTTATCCAATAAATTTTTAAATGCCCTCAATGTTGGCATGTTCACTACTGTTGCAGGTAGGGCATTCCACGGCCTCACCACTCTTTGCGTAAAAAACCCACCTCTGACCTCTGTCCTATATCTATTACCCCTCAATTTAAGGCTGTGTCCCCTCGTGCTAGCCACCTCCATCCGCGGGAGAAGGCTCTCGCTGTCCACCCTATCTAACCCTCTGATCATTTTGTATGCCTCTATTAAGTCACCTCTTAACCTTCTTCTCTCTAACGAAAACAACCTCAAGTCCATCAGCCTTTCCTCATAAGATTTTCCCTCCATACCAGGCAACATCCTGGTAAATCTCCTCTGCACCCGTTCCAAAGCTTCCACGTCCTTCCTATAATGAGGCGACCAGAACTGTACGCAATACTCCAAATGCGGCCGTACTAGAGTTTTGTACAACTGCAACATGACCTCATGGCTCCGGAACTCAATCCCTCTACCAATAAAGGCCAACACACCATAGGCCTTCTTCACAACCCTATCAACCTGGGTGGCAACTTTCAGGGATCTATGTACATGGACACCGAGATCCCTCTGCTCATCCACACTACCAAGAATTTTACCATTAGCCAAATATTCCGCATTTCTGTTATTCTTTCCAAAGTGAATCACCTCACACTTCTCCACATTAAACTCCATTTGCCACCTCTCAGCCCAGCTCTGCAGCCTATCTATGTCCCTCTGTAACCTGCAACATCCTTCCGCACTGTCTACAACTCCACCGACTTTAGTGTCGTCTGCAAATTTACTCACCCATCCTTCTGCGCCCTCCTCTAGGTCATTTATAAAAATGACAAACAGCAACGGCCCCAGAACAGATCCTTGTGGTACGCCACTCGTAACTGAACTCCATTCTGAACATTTCCCATCAACTACCACTCTCTGTCTTCTTTCAACTAGCCAATTTCTGATCCACATCTCTAAATCACCCTCAATCCCCAGCCTCTGTATTTTCTGCAATAGACGACCGTGTGGAACCTTATCAAACGCTTTACTAAAATCCATATACACCACATCAACTGCTCTACCCTCGTCTACCTGTTCAGTCACCTTCTCAAAGAACTCGATAAGGTTTGTGAGGCATGACCTACCCTTCACAAAACCATGCTGACTGTCCCTAATCATATTATTCCTATCTAGATGATTATAAATCGTATCTTTTATAATCCTCTCCAAGACTTTACCCACCACAGACGTTAGGCTCACCGGCCTATAGTTACCGGGGTTATCTCTACTCCCCTTCTTGAACAAAGGGACCACATTTGCTATCCTCCAGTCCTCTGGCACTATTCCTGTAGCCAATGATGACCTAAAAATCAAAGCCAAAGGCTCAGCAATCTCTTCCCTGGCTTCCCAGAGAATCCTGGGATAAATCCCATCCGGCCCCGGGGACTTATCTATTTTCACCTTGTCCAGAATTGCCAACACTTCTTCCCTACGCACCTCAATGCCATCTATTCTAATAGCCTGGGTCTCAGCATTCTCCTCCACAATATTATCTTTTTCTTGAGTGAATACTGACGAAAAGTATTCATTTAGTATCTCGCTTATCTCCTCAGCCTCCACACACAACTTCCCACCACTGTCCTTGACTGGCCCTACTCTTACCCTAGTCATTCTTTTATTCCTGACATACCTATAGAAAGCTTTTGGGTTTTCCTTGATCCTACCTGCCAAAGACTTCTCATGTCCCCTCCTTGCTCGTCTCAGCTCTCTCTTTAGATCCTTCCTCGCTTCCTTGTAAATATCAAGCGCCCCAACTGAAACTTCACGCCTCATCTTTACATAGGCCTCCTTCTTCCTCTTAACAAGAGATTCCACTTCTTTGGTAAACCACGGTTCCCTCGCTCGACCCCTTCCTCCCTGCCTGACTGGTACGTACTTATCAAGAACATGCAATAGCTGTTCCTTGAACAAACTCCACATATCCAGTGTGCCCAACCCTTGCAGCCTACTTCTCCAACCAACACATCCTAAGTCATGTCTAATGGCATCATAATTGCCCTTCCCCCAGCTATAACTCTTGCCCTGCGGGGTATACTTATCCCTTTCCATCACTAACGTGGAACAATAGTGGAACAATTCCCCTTTCGATAATGTGAAGCAACAGTCCATACGCATGAAAATAATTCCTCCCCAGAGATAATGGCAGTAAGGAAAAGTTCGCCATTCACCTCCGATCTAACCACTTTTCACTTATTTCTGTTGAGGAACGTATATAGTTCTCTTGTTACTACTGTACTTCCCGTACCAGCCTCCCCGGACAGGCGCCGGAATGTGGCGACTAGGGGCTTTTCACAATAACTTAATTGAAGCCTACTCGTGACAATAAGCGATTTTCATTTCATTTTTCATTTCATTTCCAGGCAGCCATTTGGAGAGTTTTAGCACATCGTGTACAGTATCGGCTTTTTTTTTTAAAGTTTGCTGGCAAGTTTCAAATGAGTTAAAAGCAATTCTGAAACTGCAAAGTTAACAGAAGATGATAAAATTCACATGTGGACATTTTTGGAAAAAAGTAACAAACTTTTATTTTAAAAAAACAACATCCACAGATAAGGACAAGATCTCACTGTTCCCATAGATTTTTTTTGCTTAGTAGGCGGTCACATGGAAATGCAAATACAAAGCTCTTACTGTCCTTCAAAATCAATGAACTGAAGTCACCAGCACGGCTGAAATACAGAGCATAGCACCAAGAAATGGTGGACGCTGCCCAAGTAATTGGCTCTTGCTCCTTTGTTGCTTCAAGTGCTTATCTATTCATTCAGAAACCTTAACCTGATTATTATTCCAGAAGGTTCCCATCAAGGCTCATGGGTTGTCTATCTACTGCAATTGGATTTGAACCAGCGAAACAAAAGCTCAATAAATGCAAACTTGCTCAATAACCCTGTTGTTGGCAAGAGAAAACCTTTGTGGTGAGGCTGCATTGGAGTCAGTCTTTTAACTTTAATAACTTTATTCTGCCTACTTACAAGTGTTTATTATACTTCACTTACAGTGAAGCCTTATTTTCAAAAGCTTTTTCCATCTCAGCATCCAAAACAACAGAAGGATGGGTCAAACTGAGCCAAGTACTGGAATATTGGCCTGACTAGATTTGTAACCCTTCATCACCCAAAAGTTATGAATTGCCAACAGAATTCCAATTTGGAACAGGATAATTGTTTTGTGTTAGGCCATCAACTCGTGGGAAAGATGGCGAGAAATAATTTGAGGCGAGGAGGAAGTGCATCGGGCAGTGTTGGATCGAGTGTGGCATCAAGAAGCACGGGCAAAACTAAAGTCAATGGGAATCAGTAGGAAGACTCTCCACTGGTGGGAGTCATGCCGAACGCAAAGAAAATCGGTTAAGCTCGGTGGCCTCCATCATCTCAGTCCTAAGACGCCAGTGCTGGAGTTCCTTAAGGGTGTGTCCAAGGTCCAACTATCTTCAGCTGGTTCATCAATGACCTTCCCGCCATCATAAGGGCAGAAGTGGGGATGTTTGCTGATGATTGCACAATGTTTGCCACCATTCGCATCTCCTCAAATACTGAAGCAGTCCATATGCTGGTTTAGCTCACTCGGCTAAATCGCTGGCTTTTAAAGCAGACCAAGCAGGCCAGCAGCGCGGGTTCGATTCCCGTACCAGCCTCCCCGGACAGGCGCCGGAATGGGGCTTTTCACAGTAACTTCATTGAAGCCTACTCGTGACAGTAAGCAATTTTCATTTTTCATTTCATTTCATGTAATAAGGACTGAACAATATTCTGACTTGGGCTGATAAGTGGGAAATAACATTCGTGCCACCCAAGTGGCAAACAATAAACATCTCCAACAAGAAACAATCTAACCAGCCTCCCTTGACATTCAATGGCATTACCATCACAGAATCCCCCAGTGGTTACCATTGACCAAAATCCAAACTGGACTCGCCATATAAACACTGTGGCTTCAAGAGCTGGTCAAAGGCCGAGACCTCTGCAGCAAATAACTCACTTTCTACCACCCTAATGCCTGTCCACCATTTACAGGGCACAACTCAAGCAAGTTCTCAGCTTGCCTGGATAGTGTACCACCAACAACACTCAAAAACATCATTAGCACCCATAACAAAGCAGTCTGTTTGATCAACATCTCCCTCATCATCTTAAACATTCACTCCCTCCATCATGACACAAAGTGCCAGCAATGTGTACCGTCTATATGATGCACGGCAATAACCAAACGCTCCTTTGGCAGCACCTTCCAACCCCATGATCTATGCCAGCTCGAAAGACAAGGGCGGCAGGCGCATGGAGCACCACCAGCTGCAAGTTCTCCTCGAAGCCACACACTAACCTGTCGCTGGATTCAAATTCTGGAACGCCCTTACTAACAACATTGTGGGTGTTTCTACACCACGGAGACTACAGTGTATCAAGAAGATGACTCACCACCATCTTCTCAAGGGCTATTAGGGATGCAGAACAAATGCTGGCCTAGACAGCGACACCCATATCCTACGAAAGAGTTAAAACATTGCAAGGAAATTGCAGAGAAGGGAAAGAACTATATAATAGTTATCATGGCAAATTTTAATTCTCCTAATGTACACTGGGATAGTCGCAGTATAAATGGGAGAGAGGGGCAAGAATTCCCAGTGTGTGTTTAGGAGAATCTTTCACATCAGCACGTTTCTAGTCCAATGAGAATAGACCTGGGCGGGATTTGCCGTCCGACCAGCTGCATTTTCCTGCGTACTGTGCCCCCCGCTGGCAGCGGAATTCTCCGTTCCCGCAGCCGGCCAATGGGGTTCCCCTTTGTGGCCACCCCACGCCATCGGGAAACCCGCAGGCTTGGGTGCGCTGTCGGCGGCTGGGAGGATCCCACCGATGGAGAATTCCGCTGCTGGTTCTTGGGAATGAAGTGAACCCAGTGGATCAAGTGTTACTTGGGGATCATTTAGGGGACAGTGATCATTGTGTCATAAAGTTTAGGCTGGTTCTGGAAAAGAACAAAGAGCAATCCAAAATAAGAATAATTAATTGGATGAAGGGCAAACTTCAATGTAGTGAGAACTGATCTGGCCGAGATCGAGTGGAATCAAAGGGTGACAGGTAAAACTATAACTAAACAATGGGTGCAATTAAGAAGAACATTGTTAGACTTCTTGTAGTAGCTATGTGGTGAGCAGTCACATACAGAACAAAACAGCACAGGAACAGGCCCTTCAGCCCTCCAAGCCTGCGCTGATCACGTGTTGAAGATGCATTGGCGGATGGAGGTACGCGTGGTGGCTCCCGCCGGTGCTTGGTTTTTGGCCCTTTTTGCCCGGTTTATGGGCAATTCTTTGGAGGAAATTGGCGTAGTGTGATGGAATAAGATCCCCTTGCGTGAATAATGTCGAGTAAATATAATACTAGGCAGAAGTCGGGCACAGGATCGTCATCAGACTCAGAGATTCCTCGAGCCACAGTGGTGTTGGGGGGCGGGGGAATGGCAGAGGCGTCTGCTGTGTCACTGGCCCCTCAGTAGTCGACTGAGACGTTACGTTAGCTTCTTGAGCAAGGAGGTGGCGCTCTCTGGCCATTGCGATCGGATCGTCTCCATGGAGGCAGAGATGGCGTTGCTGGCCGAGGGGCAAAGAGTCTGGGAAATCCACTCCAGATGGCAAAACATAAAGAGTTATTGGACTGCCGGAGGGCTCATTCTCCGTGGACTACGTGTCCAAGATGTTGATAAAGTTGCTGGGAGAGGGGACTGAGTTAGACCAAGCCCATCGGAGTTGGACCAGGCCCACCGGTCACTCAGGCAGGAGTCCAGATCTGGGGAGCTACCATGGGCAATCCTAGTCAGCTTTAATTGATATCTGGATAAGGAGCGGGTCCCGAGGGTGGGGCCAAGGACCTTTGAGACTGTAGATGGGAGGACCATGCCATGAAAATATATCAGGACGTTGGGACAGAGATGACAAGAAGGCGTGTGGTGTTTAATGAGGCCGAGGACGCGCTGTACAAGAGCAACAATTCAGTGTGGTTTACCCAGCTCGTCTGCGGGTGACTTTGAAAGACAGAGATTACTATTTTGATGTGCCGGACAATGCAAGTAAGTTTGTCATGGATTGGGGGTGAACTGAAATGTTTAAGAACTACGGAGTTTGTGGTTTGTTCTTTGTTAACATCATTCGTATTTGTATTTTTTGTGGAAACTTTGTAATGTTGGGGAGGGCTTGGATGTTGTGCCCGTGCTTGCTGATTGGTGTTTTTTCTGGGCGACATTGGGGTTTGTATATTACACAGTATGGAGGTTTTTTGGGGGTGGGGGATGGAGGTGGAGGGGGAATGGCAGTCAGGTATTGATTTTCCTCTATTGTTCTGTGTTTTTAAAACAAATTTAGAGTACCTGATTCTTTTTTTTCCAATTAAGGGGCGATTTAGCATGGCCAATCCACCTACCCTGCACATCTTTGGGTTGTGCGGGTGAGACCCAAGCAGACACGGGGAGAATGTGAAAACTCCACCCCGACAGTGACCCGGAGCCGGGATCAAACCGGGGTCCTCGGCACCATGAGGCAGCAGTGCTAACTACTGCACCACCATGCCGCCCATATTGTTCTGTAATATAGTTTATTGTTTCGTTGACTTTGATTTTTACTCTCTGCGGCGGTCACCCAGCTAGCAGTATAGCTAGTTAACAGGAGCGGAGAGGGGGAGATGTTTGCAACTGGTTACCATGGGGGTGGATCTTTGTGCTTTTTGTAGGTAAGAAGCCGAGCCCTTTTGTTTCTGATTGGTTTGAGGACAGGGAGATGGGGGCTTTCATTTCTCGGTTAGTTATTTGTTTAGTTTTCAGGGGGAGGTGGAGCTGGTGGTGGGGGGAGGGATGGTGTGTGTATGCCTGTGTGTGAGAGGCCCTCGGTCTGCTTGATAACCTGAACTGCGAGGGGGCCGAATGGCCCATTAAAAAGGTCTTGGGTGCATATGCACATGAGAAAGTTTGAATGTGGATGTGGTTTTCCCATTTGAAAAACAAGGATCAAACAAGGTTGCGGGGTGGCCAAATCTGTGCGATTCGGACTGGCTAGTGCTGCAGATGGGGGACAAGGCAGATGTTCTAGCCTTCGCTTCGCTAATAGCTCGGAGAAGAGCTCTGCTTGAGTGGAGGTCCCCAATGTGCCGCCTAGGGCCTCGATGTGTTTGGGGGACCAGATAGAATTCTTTCACCTTGAGAAGATCAAATATACCGTGAAGGATTCGGTGGAAGGGTTCTATTCGACCTGGCAATCTTTCATCTCCTTTTTCAGGGAGCTGGTTCCCGTAAGCTGTTAGGGAGGGGACGGAGGATTGTACTGTTGTCGTTTAGGTTATAATGAATATCCTGTTTGAATAAAATATATTTTAAAAAAGGTATAGTCGAGGTGCATTCCCACAAAGGGAAAAGGTTTGATGAAAGAGATAAGAGAGCAAGCTGAAGCAGAAAAGGAGTGCATAGTATAGATGCCAGGTGGATAATATAATTAAGAATTAGAGTTAATCTGGTAGGTTCAGAAGGGAATTGAGAAAACAAGTAAGAGAAGCAAAGAGGGTGTATGAGAAGAGACAGGCAGTTAACATAAAAAGGAATCCAAAAGTCTTCTTTAGACAGAGTGAAAGGATGATAAGGGGAGGAGTGGGGTCAATTATGGACATAAAAGGGGGTTTACACATGGAGATGGAGGCATTCCTGAGGTAGTAAATGAATAATTTGTATCTGTCTTCACCAAGGAAGGCCATGTCAATTTGAAAGGAGGTAGTTGAGATGCTTGATAGGTTTAAAATTGATAAGGGAGTCGTATTGGGCGGTCTGGCAGTACAGAAGTAGTCACAAGATCAGATGAGATACATCCAAGGATACTGAGGGAAGTTAGGGTGAAAATTGGAAAAAGACTGACCATAATTTCCCAGTCTTCCGTAGGTACAGGGATGGCACCAGAGGATTAGGGAATTTCAAATCCATAGAATTCCTACAGTGCAGAAAGAGGCGATTTGGTCCATCAAATCTGCACCGGCCCTTTGAAAGAGCACCCTACCTAGGCCCATTCCCTCACCCAATCTCCGTAACCCCATAGAACATAGAACGATACAGCGCAGTACAGGCCCTTCGGCCCTCGATGTTGCACCGACATGGAAAAAAAAACTAAAGCCCATCTAACCTACACTATGCCCTTATCATCCATATGCTTATCCAATAAACTTTTAAATGCCCTCAATATTGGCGAGTTCACTACTGTTGCAGGTAGGGCATTCCACGGCCTCACCACTCTTTGCGTAAAAAACCCACCTCTGACCTCTGTCCTATATCTATTACCCCTCAATTTAAGGCTATGTCCCCTCGTGCTAGCCACTTCCATCCGCAGGAGAAGGCTCTCGCTGTCCACCCTATCTAACCCTCTGATCATTTTGTATGCCTCTATTAAGTCACCTCTTAACCTTCTTCTCTCTAACGAAAACAACCTCAAGTCCATCAGCCTTTCCTCATAAGATTTTCCCTCCATACCAGGCAACATCCTGGTAAATCTCCTCTGCACCCGTTCCAAAGCTTCCACGTCCTTCCTATAATGAGGCGACCAGAACTGTACGCAATACTCCAAATGCGGCCGTACTAGAGTTTTGTACAACTGCAACATGACCTCATGGCTCCGGAACTCAATTTCCACTAACCTACACATCTTTGGACACTAAGGGGCAATTTTTAGCATGGTCAATCCACCTAATTTGTACCGCTGTTCAAAAAAAGGCTGTACAGCTAAGCCCAACAAGTAAAGGCCAGTTGGTTTAACCTTGGTTGTGGGAACGTTTCTAGAAATGATAATTCAGGACAAAATTAACCATCACTTGGGCAAATGATCAAGTTAGTCAATGAGAGGCAGCAGACATTTGTTAAGGGTAAATCATGTTTAATTAACTTGCTTGAGTCTTTGATAAGGTATCAGAGGGGATTGATTAAGGTAATGCAGTTGATGAATATACATGGGTACCAAATGGCATTTGATAAACATGACAACAGACTTGTGAGCGAAGCTAGAGCTCATGGAATAGAAGGGACAATAGTGACAGAGATGTAAAACTGGCAAAATGACAGGAGACAGAGCAGTGTTGAACAGTTGTTTTTTGGACTGGAGGAAAGTTTATAGTGAAGTTCCCCAGGGGTCACTGTTGGGAGCCCTGCTCATCCTGACTTACATTAACATAACCACTGGTGTACAGAGCGCAATTTTAAAACTTGTTGTTTCCACAAACCCTGCAATATTGCAAACTGCGAGAAGGATCCCCGCCATCTATGGCAAGGTCTGCAAGGCACAATGGGCTACAAGATGAAGGCATGTAAAATCGTCGGCTCCAGCACACCCCTCCCTGATGATCACAACACATTCTATGCCCGCTTTGAGCAAGAGGTCAGCGAGAGCGAGCCCTCCACCCCAGAAGCCTCAGATGAACTTATATCTGAGGTCACCATTGCGGATGTCGGAGCAGCCTTCTCGAAAGTCAACCCACAAAAAGCCACTGGCCCGGATGGGGTACCGGACAGGCACTCAGGTCTTGTGCGGATCAGCTGGCGGGGGTATTCGCAGACATCTTCAACCTCTCTTTACAACAATCTGAGGACCCTATCTGCTTCAAGAAGACGACCATCATACCTGTACCAAAAAAACGTCAAGCAGCGTGCCTTAATTACTATCGTCCAGTGGCTGACATCCATAATCATGAAATGCTTCGAAAGGTTAGGCATGACACAAATCAACTCCAGCCTCCTGGATTGCCTTGCCTGCAACAGGTCAACAGCAGACAACATCTCCATGGCCCTGCACTCTACCCTGGAACACCTAGATAACAAAGACACCTATGTCAGGCTCCTATTTAATCGACTACAGCTCAGCCTTCAACACCATCATTCCTACGAAACTCATCTCGAAACTCTGTGGCCTTGGTCTCGGCTCCTCCCTCTGCGACTGAATCCTGAACTTCCTAATCCACAGACCATAATCAGTAAGGATAGGCAACAGCACCTCCTCCATGATCATCCTCAGCACCGATGCCCCACAAGGCTGTGTCCTCAGCCCCCTACTATACTCCTTATACACCTATGCCTGTGTGGCCAAATTCCCCTCCAACTCGATTTTCAAATTTGCTGATGACACCACCGTAGTGGGTCGGATTTCAAACAATGACGAGGCAGACTACAGGAATGGGATAGAGAATCTGGTAAACTGATGCGACGACAATAATCTCTCCCTCAATGTCAACAAAATGAAGGAGATTATCACTGACTTTCGGAAGTGTAGTGGAGAACATGCCCCTGTCTACATCAATGGGAACGACGTGGAAAGGTTCGAGAGCTTCATGTTTTTAGGCGTACAGATCACCAACAGCCTGTCCTGGTCCCCCCATGCCGACACTACAGTTAAGAATGCCCACAAACGACTCTACTTTTTCAGAAGGCTAAGGAAATTTGGCATGTCAGCTATGACCCTCACCAACCTTTACAGATGCACCATAGAAAGCATTCTTTCTGGTTGTATCACAGCTTGGTATAGAGCCTGCTCTGCCCAAGGCCGCAGGAAACTACAAAAGGTCATGAATGTAGCCCAGTCCATCACGCAAGCCAGCCTCCCATCCATTGACTCGCACTATAATTCTTGCTGCCTCAGAAAGGCAGCCAATGGGCAGCACGGTGGCCTAGTGGTTAGCACAACTGCCTCACGGCGCTGAGGTCCCAGGTTCGATCCGGCTCTGGGTCACTGTCCGTGTGGAGTTTGCACATTCTCCCCGTGTCTGCGTGGGTTTCGCCCCCACAACCCAAAAATGTGCAGAGTAGGTGGATTGGCCATGCTAAATTGCCCCTTAATTGGAAAAAATAATTGGGTAATCTAAATTTATAAAAAAAAAAAGAAAAAAAAAGGCAGCCAGCATAATTAAGGACCCCACGCACCCTGGACATACTCTCTTCCACCTTCTTCCGTCAGGAAAAAGATACCAAAGTTTGAGGTCACGTACCAACCGACTCAAGAACAGCTTCTTCCTTACTGTCATCAGACTTTTGAATGGACCTACGTCGTATTAAGTTGATCTTTTCTCTACACCTTGCTCTAACTGTAACATTATATTCTGCAGTTGCTCCTTCCTTCCCTATGTACGGTATGCATTGTTTGTACAGCATGCAAGAAACAATACTTTTCAATAATAAATCAAATCAAATGATAGTGCTAACCTTCAAAAGGACATAGACAAACTGTTGGATGAGTGCAACTCCAACAACTTGAGCTTTAACACCATTCAGAACAAAGCTTATTGAGCATCCTATACACCCCCTTAAACATTCACCGCCTTCACCACTGGTGTGCAGTGGTAGTGGTGTGCACCAGGTACAATGAGTGTTGCAACTTAGAACATAGAACAGTACAGCACAGAACAGGCCCTTTGGCCCTCAATGTTGTGCCGAGCCATGATCACCCTACTCAAACCCACGTATCCACCCTATACCCGTAACCCAACAACCCCCCCCATTAACCTTACTTTTTTAGGACACTACAGGCAATTTAGCATGGCCAATCCACCTAACCCGCACATCTTTGGACTGTGGGAGGAAACCGGAGCACCCGAAGGAAACCCACGCACACAGGGGGAGGACGTGCAGACTCCACGCAGACAGTGACCCAGCCGGGAATCGAACCTGGGACCCTGGAGCTGTGAAGCATTTATGCTAACCACCATGCTACCCTGATGCCCAATGGAACTTAGTTCCATTGAAAGCACCTTCCAAATCTGCAACCTCTACCACCTAGACAGACAAGAGTAGCAGATTCATGGAAACACCATAACCTGCACATTCTCCTCCAAGCCACACGGTGGGTGGAATTTTCTCATTTTTGTGAAGATGTCAACTCAGGTAAGAAAAGCATGGTGTAGGCCGCTAGCTGCACTGCTGGCCTTTTCCCGCCATATTTTCTCTCACATAACCAAAACAAAAATCAAGGAGGCAGGTCCCATGATGCCACGCAACCGCGAATCCCCATGGACACGGATCCCCCACCCCGGAATGCCATTACTTTACTGGTGGAGGGCAGTGACAATGAAGCGGGGAAATCCCACCGGCATAGAAGATGTTTTGGGATACCCCCCACGCCCACCCGCTGAAAACGGGTTTTGGGGGGGGGGGGGGGGAGAGCCCCTGCCACCATCCTGACTTGGAACAATATCGCCATTCATTCACTGTCGCAGGGTCAACATTCCTAGCAGCAGTGTTGGTGTACCTACACCATGTAGGCTGCAGATATTCAAGAAGCTGATTCACTGTCAGCAATGCACGAAAAAGAGTATAAATGCTGTCCTTGCCAGTTATGTCCACATCCCTTGAACAAAGGGGGAAATATTCTAGCCGTTAGGATTCTCATTTCCTGCAAAACCCCCCCCCCCCCCGATGGTGTGGGGTGGCTTTAGTGGGAAATTCCATTGAATAACAGCGGGAGTAACGAATCCCTCTGCCAGCAAAGGCTGCCAGCAGAGAAACAGGTGGCTGGGGACTAAGGAATCCCGCCCACCATTTTAAAAGTTATGCATTGCTGGCTGCTGATTTATTTACAGAAAATGGTGTAATTAACCTTCAGTGATTACATGGATCAAATCACAAAACCGTATTATCCAGGCAAGAGGTTACAGATAACGTGACTCCATGAAAATCCACCTTCCCGTCCAATAAGCAAATGGTCCCAGCACCAGGTTTGCACTATTTTATGCATTAACTGGTAGAATTCAGATTAAGCCGGAATCAGTTTGGCTGCGTCAAACTTTGATCTACATCCCTCCCCCCCATTATGTACCAGAACAGAATCAGAACTTAGATATGATTGGAGAAATGAAGTAGTCAAACCCAAGATAAAGCCCCTGCAGCCTTTGTAGCTCAAGGTCAGTAGCAGAACAAGCTGCAGCTAAATTTACTACTTCTGCAGCAGAAACATGAGAATGGGCAACTGTGGAAATCCGGCCAAGAAACAACCTCGTTATTCATTCCAAAGATGGACTTTCCTTTCATGGTATTTCTCTGTCTGCAATTGAAGTTTATGAAGAAACTGGTTTAGGATTTTTATTAGCTTGTTGATTTCTAGCAATGTTCAACTTTCAGTTGATTTTTTTTTAAATGTCTGGTTTTAAAAAATATTACACAACTTACCAGTTTCTAGCTTATTTTTTGGTATTGATTTTCAAGAAACATTTAAGGGCAGCACGGTGGCACAAGTGGACAGCACCTAGGCTTCACAGCGCCAGGGTCCCAGGTTTGATTCCCCGCTGAGTCACTGTCTGTGCGGAGTCTGCACGCTCTCCCGTGTCTGTGTGAGTTTCCTCTGGGTGCTCTGGTTTCCTCCCACAGTCCAAAGACGTGCAGGTTAGGTGGATTGTCCATGATAAATTGTCCTTAGTGACCAAAAAAGTTAGGAGGGGTTATTGGGTTACAGGGATAGGGTGGAAGTGGGTCGGTGCAGACTCGATGGGCCGAATGGCCTCCTTCTGCATTGTATGTTCTATGTTGTATTTAAGAATAATGAACCCACTGTATTTACAAGGCACACTACTGAAATAAACTAGGTAATCATACAAATTATATTACTTTAGATAAGAATCTGGCAGATAAATTATGCTTAAATTTCCAAACAGCAGTTTGAAACAGTCAGCTGGTTTCATTGTGAAAAAGCATTTGCAGGGCAGCATGGTGGCGCAGTGGGTTAGCACTGCAGCCTCACGGCGCCGAGGTCCCAGGTTCGATCCCGGCTCTGGGTCACTGTCCGTGTGGAGTTTGCACATTTTCCCCGTGTGTGAGTGGGTTTCGCCCCCACAACCCAAAAATGTGCAAGCTAGGTGGATTGGCCACGCTAAATTGCCCCTTAATTGGAAAAAATGAATTGGGTACTCTAAATTTATAAATAAAAAGCATTTACCTTTGTGAAAGGTGTCCTGGTCAGGTATAAAGAAAGCTCCTGCACACATTCCAGCCAATATCACAAGCTTCACAAACCAGAACCTAGGCACAAAGTACAGGCATTAACACTCCGTTAAACAAAAGAGTCACAGACAAACGCAATGTCTCACTCGCTCGAATCGTACACACTGTCACTCCCTCGACTCGTACACACTGTCACTCCCTCGACTCGTACACACGGTCACACATGCACAGAGATTAGATACAAATGAACGTAAAACAATACAATTTGTAATCAGCCCTGACAAGCCTGCAGTTTCCTAGATAAGTTGATGCCTTGGTTTAAGTGAATGTCTTGTAAAGTAGAGGATTCTCAGTGAGATTCTTCTAATCGGGATTCCAGCTGGTCGGTTCTCAGGTGAACTGAAAGTTGGTACAGGTCGGAGGGAGTTCTTCTCTCACTTTCAAGATATTGCTGTTTATTACTTTGACTGTTTAGAGGAATTGCAGCTGGCTTTCTGATGGAACCTCTGTCTGCAGAACAGCTTTTTTGTTTTATTTTAAAAGCAGGCAACAAAACTACTTCCTCACCATGTAGTTGGTATAACTTTAAAGTCCTTTTTCCAAAAAACCCTTTGTTGATGTTTGTCACCTTGAAATTCACCACGTCTAGTTTGGATGAGGCACCAAATTAATACCGCACAAGGTCGAGGGAATCCATTCACATTTGGCTGACACACAGTTTCAAAGTTTCCCTTGTCCACGTCACAACAGAAAGACGAGCTGGCTGGAACGCTACAGTTCTTTAGCTGATGGGCCCAGCTTAAACAAAGGGAATGTATGAATTGGCAGGTTGAAAATGAGTGTCTATATTTACTTAGATACTTGCTTGAGACTCGGGACTGTCTGAAGCTCAAAATGCCGATGGTCACATTGTTTGCCGCATTGATATTTTAATAGTCCGATTGTGTACAAAAAATGTTAAGTATTGAGTGAAAGTCATAAAATACTGGAATGTGACATGCCTCCACAGCACGAGAGCAAAGTGCAATCTGTGATCACGCACCCCCCCCCCAACACACATATCTCCTTTGCAAAGCAACAGAAAACATCCACATTCATACACACTCCGACATACACAGACAGTAATCGGATATTGCTACATATTCCCTGTCACATCCCCTTTTAAAATACTGTATTAATATCAGTCCACAAATATTTGGGAATTGTAACTCTTAACTGACATATGATTCTCAATACGGTTAGCAGCCGATGAAAGTTCAAACTCTCAAGCTGGCTACCATGGAGGAATCTGTGTTCACAACGCTGGAACTGGTAATATGTAAATGGCACCGACTGTTTTTGTTGGTGGTCTGTAAAGCTCTTGCCCCTTTCATGGTTGCGGGATCATAGAATCCCTACAGTGCAGAAGGCGGCCATACGGTCCATCGAGTCTACATCGACCTTCTGAAAGAGCACCTACCTAGGCCCATTCCCCTGCCCTATTCCTGGAACTTTTTGGATGCTAAGGGACAATCTAGAATGACCAACCCACCTAACCTGAACATCTTTGGACTGTGGGAGAAAAGCGGAACATCCAGAGGAAATCCCACGCAGACATGTGGTGGGGGGGGGGGGGGGGGGGGGGGGAAGAGAGAGAGAGAGAGAGAGAGAGAGAGAGAGAGAGAGAGAGAGAGAGAGAGAGAGAGAGAGAGAGAGAGAGAGAGAGAGAGAGAGAGAGAGAGAGAGAGAGAGAGAGCGCAAACTCCACCCGAGGTTGAAATTGAACCTGGGTCTCTGGCGCTGTGAGGCACCAGTGTCAACCACTGTGCCACTCTTCCCATGTCTAATAATTTAAGTTCTGATTCACTCATGATTTTTATTTGCATGGATGTGCCATTTTTAGGCCCCTGCGAGGTGCCTGGCACCTTATGGCCAGTTGCCTTGGACACTAACTGCTGGCTTCTGGTGGGTTTAAGGTTTGAATCTGATCCCGTGATGGTTTTGCGGTTAATCCTGTTAGTTGCATTTGGGCTTTCACAAGTGCGGTTTGCCTTAAGGGATACTGACTTCCCCATTGCTGTTACTTTGGCGATGGGTTTGTCCCAGTCTGACCCATTACCTTTGGGACACAACTTCCCACAGGTGGCTAGCCAGCTTCTGTTACACTGCTTTTGGCTCTTTGACTGGGTAAGGTGTCTACTGGATTGGGAACCTGCCCGATGCCTACTTAAATCCTGATAGAAGGTGTCTGTTAAGCAGACCTCTGGTTCAGCCCTCCTTTCTTCTTAACTTTGGTGGGCTTATCCTTGGCTTCTTTAAATTCCCCTGGCCTGGTTTTGGCCTCTTCAATTTTTATGGGCTCTTTCCTTATAGCTCGGAAGGCTCTCTCCTGACCTCGGGAAAGTCCTCTGACTTTCTTTCAATTTTCCTGATCCTTACTGGTTCCAATGCCCTCTGTAGGGCAGCATGGTAGCACAGTGGTTAGCACTGTTACTTCACAGCGTCAGTGTCCCAAGTTCGATTCACACTTGGGCCACTGTCTGTGCAGAGTCTGCACGTTCACCCCATGTCTGCGTGGGTTCCCTCCGGGCGCTCCAGTTTCCTCCCTCAAGTCCCGAAAGGCATGCTGTTCGGTGAATGGGCCATTCTGAATTCTCCCGCTGTGTACCCGAACAGGCGCCGGAGTGTGGCGACTAGGGGATTTTCACAGTAACTTCATTACAGTGTTAATGTAAGCCTACTTGTGACAATAATAAAGATTATTATTATTATTAGGATGTTAAGGACTTCGTCAACTCTGGAGCTTTTTGTTTCCTCAGTCCCCATGGACTGTATTTAAACCTCTCGACAAAGTACCTGATACTCCAAGTCATTTCCCAATAGGTCTATTCCTTTAGGAATCGCACTTCCCCATCACTACACTGGTGACCCAATTGCACTGCAGGTGAATCAATACCAGGGAAACTTTTAGACGGGTACCTTTTACTAGCACTATAGTATTTGTCCTGTTTCCAGGCGGCAACCGAGCAACCTTTGCTACAAGCAGTTTTTGAAAACACCCTGTATCTATGAAAATGGTTATTTATTTTCATGGAGCCTGTGGTGCAAAATGAATCATTTACCCTTTGTGAAAGAAGGCTCGTGAGGTATTTTGCCCTATCCCTGTCCCATTTGAGTCTGAGCTTGGTACTTTCAAGGCGATGGACACAGTTCTGAGAACAGCTCACCCTGTTGGTTTCTTGGTGAACCAATAGAGCTTTCGCAGGGTTAGTGCATTGGAAGTGAGCAGGGCGTGCTCTTGCTTATTTAGTTTCCATGTTCTTTATTTTTAAAGTTAGGGATTGATCTGTCCTATCTCCCCAATTCTCTTTTCCTCCAAAGTTTATTCCTGTTCAATCGACCTCTCCCTTGCTGGAAAGAGTTATTCGATTCAAATTTGTTTTGGTTCAAAGGTTTATGGGTTAAATTGGAGTTATGAGCCATAATAGCTGCACTTTTGACTTTGGAAACTGTTTGTTCTTCGTTGTAAATTTTGAGGTTGTATGGGAAACAATGTTTAAACTCCTCTAGCAGTACTTATTTCTCTTAACCTTTTGCGGGTGCTGCAAATTTTGAGAGCTTGGACCAACCGGTCAAATGTTAGTGGTTTAGACTTCCGGTTGCAGCTATGCCTGGGTAGGTCGCACGGTCGGCAGCTCCCACCGATAACGGACTTTTGGGCCCTTTTAAGGAGCTCCAGCGGCACTTTGACGACGATTCCCGGTGTGGGAAGGAAACAGTGAGGGTCCCCCAACGCTGTATGGAGTGGACCAGGAGTGAGGCGGTCAAAAAAGCGGCTTTTTGTAGCGGTTTGTAAAAATTATTGAAAAAATTAGAATAAAATTTTTTTTTTTTTTTAAATGTTAGCTGTTTAATTCTCTCAATTCTAGCAAGGTCTGTGTGGGCCTGTTACAGGGGTTCCAGAATTGTTGGCAGTATGCGTTCAGCACGGGTTCATAGACACTAAGAATAGCTGCCTAATCATAACAGGTAGAGCTCTCAGCAGGCAACACAGAATATATTTCCTACTAGCTCACCTTGCGCAAGGAGTGTCCAAAGTTCTGTTGACTATTATAACCGAGCTGCCAGTCTCTAAAAGGTGGTGAAGAAAGTTTCCACATCCCTGCCTACAAACTTGGGAGACAAATCGGGAATATTGAGGAAACCGTACTTTGTCTCTCGGCTAAGGGTATTTAAGTTACCACTGGGTAAATTCAAATTCTTCCTAGCTGCTGCAATCAGACTCGGTTCCTGATCTTTCTGTGCTTGTACGTTTTTACGCCCTTTCCGATTAGAAAGCACATTACTCCAGTCTCTCTTGGAATTTCCTTTCTTTCTCTTTTTGCTGGAAATCTCATTCCTCCCTTTCCTTATTTGCTTGAAACACCAACTCTAAATTCTGCTCTTCGAAGCAAACTTGGGCTAAGATAACCTGGTTTGTTTCAGGTTCTGTATCTTCTACCTATGGGAGGTCATGTGGTGCAGTGGGTAATGTCCCTGCCTCTGTGTCAGAGGCTCCAGGTAAGAGTCCAACCCCAGGACCCGATGCCAAGGAAGGTACATTCATCAGACAGCCAAACAGATCAGCCTCACTTGTTGTGGAGTGGCGACCCTCATGCTATAAGCATCTGGCAATAAGCTAGCCCAGGGATCACTAGATATGGAAACAAATGAAAGTCTGCATTTAGTGCACCAGTAGGTTCAGGGAAAGAATTGGAATTGGAATCTTTTACCTGCTGCAAATCTGGAGTGAAGTCGAGATGTTCAGCGAGCATCTTTAGCACCTTGGGTCTCCATGCTTTATTATGTATATTAAATTCTACCTGCTTAGCTCGGTCTTTTAGCTGTTCTAGGCTTAAGGACATTAATTTTGGCTAAGTGAAATCCTCCTCTTGCATAAATGCATTGATATCAAAAGTAGTCACCTTACTTTCTATCGTCCGTACTCACAAAGCCTACTGCTGTAATGCCTTCTGTTTGGTTTCAAAATTTTTTCTTCATGCTACCTTCCCCATCCATTTCCAATTGCTTTAAAGACAAAATTGGCTCATTTGCAATGGGAATAAGACTGCAGTGGACAAAATTTACATGACAAACGCCTTATCTAAAATGGAGGAGTTATAAATGACACCTACCCATTGTGGAGGCAAGCACGACAATCTTTACTGGTTTTCACATTGATCATCAGAATGAAGAAAATGAAGAAGAATATGGCCATTCCGAAGCACACCTTATAAACAGCAGAGTGGCCAACAAGCATTTCACAATAAGTGCCCGCATTAATACTCGTACAAAATTCGCCATAGAAGGTAACCTTGAAAAGAAAATCAAAATACATCATCTGTCTGATCAAATGCCCCTATAATTCAATTTATTTATTAATTATTTCACAGAGGTGGGTTTGGGTTGTTGGGAAAGTCAGCATTTATTGCCCATTTCTAATTGCCCTTCAGAAGATGGTGGTGAGCCATCAGCTGTGGGGGCACAGTAGATGGTTTTCACAGTCAATGCTGAGGCCTCCATGGAAACTCTCCCAACTGCACATCACTGTGCACCACCTGAACCATGTTGGTCCATCGTACAGCAATATATTGATGGCCAGGGAAGGTTCCATTCAAACCATCATGGCTGGAGCCTGAAACAGATGGAAGGAACATAAACCTACAAGAGCGCCTACAAGGAATCAAATGATAAGCAGATGCAACAGGGTTCTATTTTGATGGAGCGCTAATATTGTCATATTTGCTCTCCAGGGTTAATAGAATAATTGGCACCTAATAAAACAAACAATAAACTGTGGAAAATGCTAAATTGTTCTAATTTTTTTTTCCATTTACAACCAGGTTTGCACACCCAGTAATTAACTGGACCCACTTCCTTGCTTACTAACTCTTGTTGTGTTCTCATGGCATTTACCATCTCACATTCCAAAAGACTTGGCAGGAGGTTCAAACTTTAATGCAACTTTGGCCTTTAACTGATTGAGTTGATTGTAGACTGCACTGAATATTTAATTCTTTATCATCCTACAACTATGAATTCCCAATAGATGGACAAAGAACAAAGAAAATACAGCACGGGAACAGGCCCTTCGGCCCTCCAAGCCTGTACCGGTCATTGTACCACCCGTGGCCCAAAACCCGTAGTAATTCCTAGTGCCATATCCCACCCTATCCGTGTATTTGTCGAAATGCCCTTTGAGTGCCGTTAATGTATCTGCTTCCACAACCTCCCCGGCAACGTGTTCCAGGCAATCACCACCCTTGTGTAAAAACTCTGCTTCACACATCTCCTCTAAACTTTGCCCCATGGACCTTAAACCTATGCCCCCTGATGACTGACCCCTCCATCCTGGGAAAGAGTGCCTGCCCATCCACTCTATCCATACTCATCATAATCTTGTAGACCTCTATCAGGTTACCCCTCAACCTCCATCCTTCGAATGAAAACAGTCAGAGTGCATTCAACTTCCAGATCAGGCAACATTCTGGTAAACCCCCTCTGCACCCTCTCCAAAGCCTCCACATCCTTCTGGTAGTGTGGTGACCAGAATTGCACACAATATTCCAAATGCGGCCATACCAAGGTTGTATACAACTGTGGCATGAGTTGTCAGTTTTTATACTTGATGCCCCATCCAATGAAGGCAAGCATTCTGTATGTTTTCTTGATTACCTTGTTCACTTGTTTTGCCACCTCCAATGATCTGTGGACCTGCACACGCAGACGTCTCTGACTTTCTATATTCCTAAGAGTTTGCCATTTATGGTATATTTCCCGTCTATGTTAGACCTACCAAAATGCATTACCTCACATATGTCCGGATTAAACTCCATTTGCTATTTCTCTGCCCAAGTCTCCAACCTATGTCCTGTTGTATCCACTGACAATCCTCAACACTATCTGCCACTCCACCAACTTTGGTGTCATCCACAAACTTACTAATCAGACCGGCTACATTTTCCTCCAAATCTTTATGTATTACAAACAACAGAGGCCCCAGCACAGATCCCTGTGGAACACCAAAGTCATAACCTTCCATTCAGAAAAACACCTTCAAATTTAGATTGGGATAACCCTTGGAATACTGAAAGAGCTTTGTGCTTCCAAACAGGTATGCAGATTCTCTTCCATATTCTCCGAGGACGGAACATTAGTCAGATCACACTCCGTACGCATAATTTTACTGCTAATTTATACTCTCCTATTCCAGTTAATAGGTAAACAAATTCAGGATTTTCTGAAATGAAACAGCTCCAGATCATAGAATTCCTACAGTACAGGCGGTCATCATTCGGCCCATCGAGTCTGTACCGACTGGCTGAAACAGCTCCCTACCCAGGCCCATTCCCCCACCCTATCCCTGTAACCCCACTTAATCTACGCATCTTTGAACACTAAGGGGCAATTTAGCATGGCCAATCCATCTAACCTGTACATCTGTGGACTGTAGGAGGAAACCAGAGCACCTGGAGAAAACCCACATAGACACTGTGAGAACGTCCAAGCTTCACACAATCGCCCGAGGCCGGAATCTGGCACTGAGATGCAGCAGTGCTAACCACTGTGCCACCATGCCCGCCCATTCAGTAAGAGTCGAAATTAGGTTTGAACTCCATTGAACAAAATCTAAAACTGTGGTCACCAAGTACAGCATGATAGTGCAGCGAGTTGCACTGTTGGACTAGTAGCCCAGTGACCTGAATTAATATTCAAATTCCACCAAGTTTTCAGTTTAAAACAATGGATAATGAGACAAAAGAAAGTAGCCAAGAAGTTGCTGGATTGTCTCTGGAAAAACAATGTGTTCATTAACATCCTTTAAGGAAGGGATAAGACCCGCGTCTTCAATGAACCACTTCAAATGTTAGGTATTCATTTGGATTGTAGAGGTCGCACTTAAGTTGGGCAACTCCCATATTTTCGATAAATCAGTATATGTATGTTTAAATATAAGTTTTAAAAATCAAAACTTCAGACATATGTATAAAAGCCAATAATGTTAAGCGGGGTCCAAATCTACCATTGAGACATTCAGGGTTATTGGTGAAGAATGTGGTTGCAGACAGGGCTGATAAGTGTGAGCACAGCAAAGTGGCAATTTATTGTAAAGCCTTCAGCAAACTGACCTTAAAGACATACCAACATGATTGGTTACTTACATGCTTCTTCAATGCTTCACTCACAGTTGGCGACAACATGAGGAAGCAGACAATGGTTCCCATAATGTGGTAGAGTGTGTACATCACTCGTGTACTCGTAGAGGTTTTAATATTTGGACAGCAGCTGCAGCAGAGAGAGCAAGCACTGGAGCCACAACAACAGGCCAACTGAGGGTAGAAAGGAAAATAAAGTTTTTAATAACTTATTGAAGAATTGATTACATCAGTTGGAAACATGAATCGGTTCTTCACAAAATCAATATGTCAGTCAATTGGCCCATTTCTGTCCTGATTTACACATACTATAGAAAAAAATTAATGGCATCACTTTGTTCCAAGTTTCACTCCCTGGTAGAGCATTTTCTACAGGAAAAAGCATGCTAACGTATGCAACTGGCGTGGCTTTTAATTTCCATCGATCTGCTTTTATATGCCCTGTCTTATAACAAAAGTAACATGTTGGCCCCTCAAATCATGCTGACCTTCCACACTGTCTTTTTCCTCGTGTGAGAAGCATATGTCCTTTAATTTCTGCTATCTCTTCTGCTCATTATCACTTCTATTTTCTCTCCAGCTTCTTTGTGAGCTGGCAAACAAATTTTACTGCCATCTGAGTGTTTGTGGGATAGTCCGTAATCATCAGTAACCTCCCTTATCTGAGAAACTTTACTGTTCTAGGCAGGATGCCATTAACATTTCAAATCTAAGGATTTCACAATCTGGGTCAAGCTTCATAGTTCCAAATCAGGGCATCCTCATTAAAGGCCACTTCTCATCATTGGAGAGGGAGAGTAAGAATGGGGAGTGCAGACAAGACTTTACGAGTTGGGGAAAGGCATGACCTTAAGGTAGAGTGGGGTGGATGCTGAAAGGACCATGAGACTGGGGAGTAGGAGGGGATTGGTGAAGAGGCAGAAAGAGGGAGTGGAATCTGAAGATATGGATATAGATGAAAGGTGATTCTTTCCACTCTCTGCATCTTTTCTTCCCCTCCCTCCCTCTCTCTCCCTTTCCCCTCCCTCTCCCCAGCTTCTCTTCCCTCCTCTTCCTCCCCCCTCGCTCTCCTCCCCTTCCCCCACCCTCTCCTCCCCCTTCTGCCTCCTCTCTCTTCAACCTCTTCCCTTACTCCTTTCGCTTCCTTTTCCTTCATCCCTCCTACTCTCCCACCTTCTCTCTAACACCTTCTATCCCATTGCCTCTATCCTTTCCCTCCCACTCTCGATTTCTTCATACTAGCAGCCATTTTCTTGGCAGTACCACTCCTGGTTCCCAGTCCCCGTCTCATTCACCAATAGCAGACTCCACTTTAAAATATCAAGGTCGGGAGAAGCTGGCAGGAAAATCCATGAATCCTGGAAGAAATTCAAACTTGAAAGAAATTTATTGCATGATTCCTTCCATTTTCTTTCAGAGGATCATCATGGTGGTTGGTGGGCTGGATACAAACCACTGCAATTAAACAACTCACCGGAGGAGGAGGCTCCACAAATATCCCCATCCTCAATGATGGAAGAGCCCAGCACATATGTGTAAAAGACAAGGCTGAGGCATTCGCAACAATCTTCAGCCAGAAGTTCCGAGTGGATTATCCATCTTGGTCTCCTCCGGAGGTCCCCAACATCACAAATGTCAGTCTTCAGCCAGTACGATTCACTCCACGTGATATCAGGAAATGGCTGGAGGCACTGGTTACTGCAAAGGCTATGTATGAGCTTGACAATATCCTGGCAATAGTACTGAAGACTTGTGCTCCAGAACTTGCAGCACTCCAAGCCAAGCTGTTCTAGCACAGCTACAACACTGGCATCTACCCGGTAATGTTGAAAATTGCCCAGGTGTGTCTTAGAACATAGAATATACAGTGCAGAAGGAGGCCATTCGGCCCATCGAGTCTGCACCAACCTACTTAAGCCCTCACTTCCACCCTATCCCCGTAACCCAATAACCCCTGCTAACCTTTTTGGTCACTAAAGGCAATTTAGAATAGCTAATCCACCAAACCTGCACGTCTTTGGACTGTGGGAGGAAACCGGAGCACCCGGAGGAAACCCACGCAGACACGGGGAGAATTTGCAGACTCCGCACAGACAGTGACCCAGCAGGGAATCGAACCTGGCGCTGTGAAGCCACAGTGCTATCAACTTGTGCTACCGTGCTGCCCCATACACAAGGAACAGGACAAATCCAATCCACCCAATTACCACCCTATCAGTCTACTCTCCATCAACAAAGGGATGCTATCAAAAGGCACTTACTCAGCAATAACCTGCTCACAAACGCTCAGTTTGGGTTCCGCCAGGGTCACTCAGCTCCTGACCTCATTACAGCATTGGTTCAAACATGGACAAAAGAGCTGAATGCCAGAGGTGAGGGGAGAGTGACTGAGTGACCAAGAAGCCCTTGCTAAACTGGAGTCAATGGGAATTAGGGGGAAACCTCTCCACTGGTTGGAGTCATACCTGGCACAAGGAAAGATGGTTATGTGGTTGGAGGTCAATCATCTCAGCTCCAGGACATCACTGTAGGAGTTCCTCAGGGTAGTGTCCTGGGCCTAAACATCTTAGGCTGCAGGGATGTATTGCTGCAATTGTACAGGGCCTTGGTGAGGCCACACCTGGAGTATTGTGTGCAGTTTTGGTCTCCTTCTCTGAGGAAGGATGTTCTTGCTCTTGAGGGTGCGCAGCGAAGGTTTACCAGACTGATTTCCAGGGTGGCAGGACTGTCATAAGAGAGATTGACTAGGTTGGGATTGTTCTCGCTGGAGTTCAGAAAAAATGGGGGGGGGGGGGGGGGGGGGGGGGGGGGAGAGAATCTCATAGAGACTGATAAAATTTTAACGGGACTGGACAGGGTAGATGCAAGGAAGATGTTACCAATGATGGGTGTGTCCAGAACCAGGAGTCACAGTCTAAGGATTCAGGGTAAACCATTTCGGACAGATATAAGGAGATATTTCTTCACCCAAAAAGAGTGGTGAGCTGTGGAATTCATTACCACAGGAAGTAGTTAATGCTAAAATATGGAATATATTCAAGAGGCAGCTAGATATAGCACTTGGGGAGAATGAGATCAAAGGCTACAGGGAGAAAGCAGGATTAGGCTATTGAGTTGGTTGATCAGCCATGATCGTGATGAATGGTGGAGCAAGTTCGAAGGGCCAAAAGGCCTCTTCCAGCTCCTACCTTCTATATATCTATGAATTACCATTGCGGAATCCCACACAATCACCATCCTGGGGGTTACCATTGAACAGAAACTGAACTGAATGAGCCACGTTAATACTGTGGCTACCAAGGCAGGTCAAAGGCTAGGAATCATGCGGTGAGTAACACACCTCCTGACCCCCCAAAGCCTGTCCACCACCTACAAGGCACAAATCAGGAGTGTAATGGAATACTCTCCACTTGCCTCAATTTACAGATTTGTAGATGTTTAGAACACTCTTGGTTTACGTGTCCTTGTTTTTGCTCAAACGTTTCCCATTAGTTTCCAGCATTTGATTCAAGCCAGCCCTAAACTGCACACAGCAAAGGGATATGTCTACATGTGTCAGATGTAACAGAAGGCCAGGCAACACTGGCGAACAGCTGCTTGGGCAGCATGGTAGCACAGTGGTTAGCACTGTTGCTTCACATTGCCAGGGTCCCTGGTTCGATTCCCAGTTTGGGTCACTATCTCTGCAGAGTCTGTACACTCTCCCCGTGTCTGCGTGGGTTTCCTCCGGGTGCTCCGGTTTCCTCCCACAAGTCCCGAAAGGCGTGCTGTTAGGTAATTTGGACATTCTGAATTATCGCTCCGTGTATCCGAACAGGTGCCAGAATGTGGCGACTAGGGGCTTTCCACAGTAATTTCATTTCGGTGTTAATGCAAGCCTACTTGTGACAATAAAGATTATTATTGCCTTGATAAGTGCAGCTCCAACAACACTCTATATGCTGAACACCATCCAGGACAAAGTAGCCCGCTTGATTGTTTACCCTTCCACAAGCATTCAAACCCTCCACCACTGACGAAAAGTGGCAGCCGTGTGTACCATCTTCAAGATGCACTGCAGGAACTGATCAAGGTTCCTTTGACAGCACCTTCCAAGCCCACAACCACTACCATCTAGAAGGACAAGAGCAGCAGATACCTGGGAACCCCATCACCTGGATGTTCCCCTCCAATTCACTCACCACCCTGAATTGGAAACGTATCGCCATTCTTTCACTGTCGCAACATCCTGGAACTCCCTCCCTAACAGCACTGTGGGTGCACCTACATCTCAAGGATTGCAGCGGTTCAGAAAGGCAACTCATCCTTCTGAAGGGCACCTAGGGATGGGTGATAAATGCTGGCTGAACCAGCAATGCCCACATCCCATAAATGAATAAAAATAGAAAAAATTGGGGGAGCCGGACTGTGGCTGGCATCTCATACGTTGGACAGCCTGCTTGACACCATCTATCAAATACCATTTCTTTTACTCAAATAAACTCCACAGAAGTCTGATTTTGCCTCTTCCTCAGATTTATAATCTTTTGTCTGCAAGCTTCTGCAACGAGCTCGCACATCCAAAAATGCCGAATAAACCTCCAACATTTTCCCTACCAAAACACTTGGTAATAAAATTGTCCAAAATTCTCTAGGCCGCTGCAACTTTGTGGAAATTTTCTTAAATAATACAAAATATATTTCTACTCTTGTCATGCGAGTGAACCTTTAAGAAAGGCTTTTGTCTTATCACATGGCTTCAGTTATGTCATTGTGTTTGTGTGTCGAGCTGGGCTGTGTGTGAGAGTTTTACTTTCGCTTTCAGATTTCACTGCTGTGTACTCAGACACAGAACAGCAGTGTTTTGGCCTGCCTCTCCATTTTCAATTTAAATATCTGTTCCAGTAAAAATCACCTTGGTGGTGGCTTTAGATATAGTTTGCTTTCTGGAAGGGTTTAAACCTGCTGGTGAGGTGGGGTCAGAATCTCAGGGAAAGCCAGTCTTATTCAAGTGAGAATGCAGAGTGCTGGGCCACGCCCTTGACAAGGGGCTTTTGGTTTATGGGATTTTGTGTTTGAATTGGAACAGTTAAGGGGGAATTCATTAAGTGTTATACATAGATTGCTGTAGCTGTGTGGTGTCTTTATGTTTGTAATTGATTAAAAAAGTGTTTGCATAAATGTTAAAGTTCTTAGTATAAAGCTTATTTTGATTAAAGTAGGACTGTTGAACAACACCTGAAGGGTAAGCTCTTGTGCTCACCCTAGCCAAATTCAATATAAAAAGTTACAGGTCAGATGAACTCTGTAATATACTTTGGAGTTTTTAAACCCTGGCCCATAACAACTTCTACCTTGTTGAATTTAAGTGAATGTTCCTTGCTAAATCAAACCTGGGAGTAAAGGTTGACTCATCGCCATGTCTCCCTGTTCACATAAAACCGTTACCAGTCCAGTTCACATATGCAATTCAAGGCTTTGCATTGCTCATGCACTTTCGAATTCTAATTTACACATCTCCCCTCCTTTTTTTTTCCCCTCTCCTCCCAGCTCAAATTTCCCATTATTTTTCTTCCCTTCGGAATTCTAATTCAACTTGCTTCTTTTTGCGATTGAATCCTGGCTAACTCAGCCTGCATTTTATCTGTGGACTATCTTACACGTCCTCAAGGTTCAGATGTTATGCCAAAACAATAATTATTTCTGTCTTTTTAGTGCCTCCTTTCAAATCAATTTGCAATGTCACTGCTATTGCCTTCAAAATAACCATTTTTAACTGTTGCAAGACATTTCAAGACATGTACTCTCTTTCTGCAATAAACGTAGCCAAGGTTTTTGTTTTCTTTTTTTTTTAATTTAGAGTACCCAATTAATTTTTTCCAATTGAGGGGCAATTTAGTGTGGCCAATCCACCTAGCCTGCACATCTTTAGATTGTGGGGGCGAAACCCACGCAGGCACGGGGCTGATTTAGCTCACTGGGCTAAATCGCTGGCCTTTAAAGCAGACCCAGCAGGCCAGCAGCACGGTTCGATTCCCGTATCAGCCTCCCTGGACAGGCGCCGGAATATGGCGACTAGGGGCTTTTCACAGTAACTTCATTGAAGCCTACTCGTGACAATAAGCGATTTTCATTTCATGTGCAAACTCCACACGGACAGTGACCCAGTGCCGGGATTCGAACCTGGGACCTCGGCGCCGTGAAAACGTAGCCATGTTAACCATTGAATGAAAGCAGCAAATGTAATTGTGAAATCATGTTTGTTTAAATTCTGGCAAAATCCAGGCTCAGCCTGTGGATCCAAAATCCTGCAAGAGACCGCAATTTGTAAAATCCATGTAGAGACCATTACCCTTTAAAAGGATATTTGAATTTCCAGTGACTGAAAGGATCATATGACAGGATTGAGTTTGAAGATTTTTACTGCAACAAACAAACTCAAAACAACATTGACCAAGCACTATTGTTGTCGGCAACTTAAACTCCAGATTTTAGAAAAGTTAATTTTTAAAACATCAAAAAATCGCCACGCTGAATATACTTTATTCTGCCCTTTAAGTGGGCATTTCATTCTCCAGGAACTAGTCCAAAGCTATTCCCAGCTACCAATGGCTTACTTCCATTTTCCTTTTCCAGCTTGATAACATCTAATCCCCAAGCTAACTTTCACAGCAAGGGTTGCCCTGGAGATTCTTCCCTCCAGCCAAAGGTAGACAAACCGTTCAGCCATAGTTAAATCCTCACAAGCTTGGCCTCTTCAATCTGAATCAGAAATCTCTCTCTCTTAGAATTTGGCAGACTGTTTGAGAGGTTCAAGGCTATCTTAAGAAACTTCTGTAAGTTGGCACTACAATGGCTTTATACGGTCTCCTCTCCTCTCAAAGCCCACCTGCAAGGCAATGTGAATCACATAGGCCATGTATTCAGGTAGCAATGCTGATTATCTTCTAAATTCCCAACTCCATTCTATCTTGGTATAACTGTTACAAAGCCTGACATTCCTAACACCTCCGTGAGACTCGGAGACTAACAGTCTACCAAAAGTCAACAGAAACGCTCTCCCATTGCTTACAAGGGTGAACATCTTCCTTCTTCAATGCCTTCTTCCCAGTAGAACAATCTGGGCTTCACTGTCCCCATAGCAACCAAGTCAACCAGGCTTGTTCTCAAGCAGGATTCAGAGCAAGTCATATGATCTCCCCACCGATTGCTCCAGTTGGCCTTAAATTAAACAGACAGTCCAAAACATAATAAACTTATAAACTTCCTATTTGTAACTCCTTGGGCTGGATTCTCCATTTCTGTGGCTAAGTGGCGGTGTCAAAGGAGAATCCGTGGTGCTCCACAACGTGGAAATCAGCAGTGCAAATCCCTCACCGATTCCGGTACCAGTGAGGGACTAGCACCGGGGCTGCGTGGAGCGCGGATCACGTGGAGAACAGTCAGAGAATCGCCGGGTCCCGGGCTGCACATGCGCAGGGCTGACAAGCTGCAGCCCGCGCACGCCTACGCCCTCACCGGTAGCTCCGGGTAGCATGGCACCAGCCGTGCTGGATTGCGTACCCACCCACCCTGACCCAACAGCCCACCCCCTGGCCACCCCACCACCACTCCCCCCAGCCCTAGCAGAAGCCCCCTCGGCCAGCTGGGACCAAATGTGGCCGGCGCTGTCGGGAACTCGGCACATCGGGAGAGGAGCATCGCAAGTGGGTCGGCTGATGACACACCAACGCCGTTGCGACATGGCCCGATGACACCGATTTGGAGGGGGCAGAGCATCACCAACCGGCACCTGAGTGATTCGGGCATCGGAAATCATTCTCCGCCAATCATCGATCCCGATTTTGGCGTCGGGCTTGGGAGAATCTCACCTCATAACTCACAGGGGAAGGGGATGTATTGATCGTGCTTCACCTGAAGATTAACTTTACATCATTATTAGTGTGAACTGCTGTCCCCTTAGAGTAGTTTAAAGTTGATATTACAAATGTGACACAAAGGCACTTTTGCAGGTCAATGAGTTTAAGCCCATCAAGAACTATAGCAGGGTGAGAGGCTGTGAACATTAGCTGGTCATGTTAAATATAAACATTAAAAGTCTGATGCTGTGGATGGAGTCTGAACTTAAATTCAGCTTGTCTGGCAAGCACAACTGCCCATGACTGTGGGTTTTGCGTGACTTCTGACAAATATTTGTCCCCGAGTCCAGCGCCGGGGAGAAAAAAAACAACAGATTCGCTGGTCATTGAAACGTCGTTAATGTTACAGGCGGCATGGTGGCACAGTGGTTAACACTGCTGCCTCACAGTTCTAGGGTCTCCGGTTCAATTCCAGCCTCGGCTGACTGTGTGTGGAGTTTGCATTTTCTCCCCGTGTCTGCGTGGGTTTCCTCCGGGTGCTCCGGTTTCCTCCCACAGTCCAAAGATGTGCAGGTTAGGTGGATTGGCCATAGTTTCCAAAAGGTTAGGTGGGGTTACTGGGTTACGAGGTCAGGGTGGAGGCATTTGGTGCTCTTTCCCAGGGCCGGTGCAGACCCGATGGGCCGAATGGCCTCCTTCTGCACTGTAAATTCTATGATTCTATGAATGTTTGTGGGACCTTGCTGTGTGAAAAATGAGTTGTGCATTTGTTTGCATAACAGGAAACATTCCACTCCAAACAAGAGAGAGCTTTGGGACAACCATGAGGAATGTGACAGGGTGCTATTAAAACGTTAGCATTTCTTCAAAGAAAAGCTAAGATTTAGTGTCAGATGTCCGAAGGCATTGACAGAACCATTCTACTGAACCGTAGCCTGCTGCTGGAAGTTTGAGTTTGACAAAGCTCCAACAGGAAGTTTAAAAAAAAAAATTTGTTTACCGCAGGAGCTTTATCAAAATATATTGCAATGAAAATACAGACAATAATTCTAACCATCAGCATTTACTCAAACCTATTAGGGAGAAGGCAGTGCACCAGGACCGAACAGAACCTTACAGACCTGCAAACCTTTACAGCCAAATAGCCACCTCTCACTATGCTTTCTAAATAGTGAATTTTGGAATCAATAGAGTTGCTTGTACATATTTTAGACTCTAACATTGAGAAAAATCTGCACTATTTCAGTAAATCCCAGTACTTGGATACATGTAATCTCGTTCGCTCTCACGCATCCTCTCCCCGTGAGAGATTCACATTAGGCTGCTCTTTGCACATCTACCAACAGCTTATCACGCACAGCATCGGTAGTAGATCTGGGCAAGGGAAGCCTGATGCTGTGAAATGCAAGCCCCTTTGGGATCGTTGCCAGTACACGGACTCTTGCAGGACCAGGAGGACATATGAACATCTCCATTTCATCAGTGCAGCATCTGGAATGTTACATGCTGTGCTTTCACATAGAAAGAACATAGCACTGGTATAGAAAAAAATAAACATTTCAAAAAAACCACAAATCAAAAACATTTTTTGGCACTTTGCATCCATAGAACAGCAATAAGGGGGTGGGGGTGGGGAGTTCATTTATTTTCAATTTCTGATTACTTCTATTTCCATATTTTTCCACGTTATATGCTCATATCAAATATTTGACTTTTTTAATAACTTGTGCATGAAAGAAACACTCTTTCCGTTGAAATATCTTGCATACGTGGATGTTTATTTAAGCATCCGGCCCCGATTAATTAAACCTTCCACTTCCCCACCCAGCCTCTGCACAAACTGCACTGAATGATGCCAGTGTCCAGTCACATACCAGAGAGATGGGGTGTGACCAATGAACACATTTGGAGTTGGTTCATCTGTACAGCAGCAAAAAGATTCCTCAATAGTTTGTATTTGAGTTTCCACTTGCTTTCCACATGTTATCTTGTTAAACATATGGCTGGGTAAGATAGGGTCGTTGTTTTGGCGAACTTTTGACAAATAACACATAAGCTTATATGTACACAAAAGTGAATGTAAGAGGATAAAAATGGAATGGGAGTGGATTAATCTGACCTATCTAGATAAAGTTATTACTACAAAAGGAGGGAGGCATGACATGATAGGGACCTGTGTAAATAGTCATTAAGAACACAGAAAAGCAGAGAACAACCACCAACTACTTTGCTCGTGTGTTCCATTGCCCAGAAACAAACAATCGACCCGATAATGGACTCGCATTCACTTCGTTCTCACAACAACTTGCATTTATACTTTTGAGTTTAACGTCACAAAACACCCCAAGCTTCACAGGAGCTTGATCAAATAAATTTTGATACTGAGCCATATTAGGGAGATATTGGGCGAGGTGACCAAAAGATTGTTCAGGAGCTATAAGTTTTAAGGAATTTGAGACAGGCAACGAGGTGGACGGGTTGAGGGAAAGAATTCCAGAACATCGAGTGAAGGCAGCTGGAGGCACAGCCGTCAACGATAGAGCAATTAAAATTGGGGGGTGCTCAAGTCACCAAACACAGAGAAGCAGAAAGATCTTTTGTGTGTGTGTGTGTGGGGGGTTCCCAGAGACCAAGCTTTTCTGGTCATCAGCCCCGATACCTTCTTAAGTGGCTTGACATCAAATGTTGTTCAATAATGTTCTTGTGAAGTGCCTTGGAACCTTTTTACACATTAAAGGTAGAATGTAAATGCAAGTTGCTGATATTGGTTGTAGAACCAGAAGAGGTTACAGAGATAGGGAGGGAGGAGCACTTGCGTGTATGTCCTCTCCCTGCTCCCTTCAAGGTAATGGTCTGGCCTCCATTTTATTTTGCATTCTACTGCAGTGTTAGACAAGGTGGACGGTTAGCAACGATTCAAGTTTAAAAAAAGGAAAATTCAAAATGATTTTACCCTAGTTCTTTCTTTGTGAGAATTGTCAAATATGGAGATACTTTTCCGGTAGCAAGAACCCACTGCCTAGATCCAAAATTGAGGCATTTCAGTCAATTTAAATGTATTTTGACATAATAAATGCTGCAATTAGTTATCATCCAGATTTTTTTTCCTTCCCTTATTTATTTTCAGCAACTGGGTTTCCAACTTCCGAGATGGTCAAATTAAATAGGAATCCTCATATACCAGATGTGTAGGGTGTGTGAGGGAGAGTACCCCATCACTCACCCTATTGAATTTATTTCTGAATCATGCCAATGTCCTCCCTGCAAGCCAAAAACAAAGGGAAATTGTACTTGTAAAAGTGGCCACTACACACATCTTGTGTAATTGTGTCGTTGGTACAGGAGTCAGACATATATGGTCCCTTGAGCCCAATCTACCATTCAAGTTGGGTCATGGCTCATTCCTACCTTCACCCACCTTTGTTCCTTTGGCTGTAGACTTCTTGCCAAACAAATGGCCATCAATTCCAGCATCCACATCCTTGAGGGTGAACAGACTCCAGAGTCCCTCTCCCCTTAGTGTAAAAATGTGCTTCCTGATTTGTTCCTATAAAGCCCAGTGCGAGCTTTAGGTTTCTGCATATTTTTTCTGGATTCTTCCACCAGAGAAAACATTTTTATCGCATCCTTACAATAACATTAACACCTTGATTAATTCACTGTTCAACTGTCAGCACTCGAGGGAAAACAAGCCATGTTCATGTCACCTGTCTTCAGAATGAACCTTTTAACCTCTGGTAAATATTCTGCTGATTCTACACAGTGTCTTTTCCAAGGCAAACATAACTTTGCCAAGGTTCAGTGCCGAAAACTGAACGCCGTGGGCGGATGTAAAAGATTCAATGGTATTATTTTGAAGAAGAGCAGGAGATTTTCCTCAGTGTCGTGGTCAATATTTATCCCTCAATCAACATCACAAAATACAGATTTTCTGATAGTTATCACATTACTGTTTGCGGGAGGGGGTGGCACAATGGCGCAGAGGTAAACACTGCTGCCTCACAGCACCGAGGACTCTGGTTCGATCCTGGCCATGAGGAGTTTGCACATTCTCCCCGTGTTTGCGTGTATCTCACCCCACAACCCAAAGATGGGCAGGGTAGGTGGATTGGACACGCTAACTTGCTCTTTAATCGGGAAAAAAAAAGAATTGGGTTCTTTAAAAAAATAATTAATTACTGCTTGTGAGCACTCATTGTGCAAACTTGGCTGCCACATTTCATATATTACACAAGTGACCACACTTCTAAAGTACTCAGTTACCTGTAGATCACTTTAGAATGTTGGGTGGTCACGATAGGTGATATATAAATGCATGCCTTTCTCTTTTATTCCAACTGGAGTCTGACAAAGGTTTGGAATTTCACACTGCTGCCTCATGGCGCCGAGGACTGGAGTTCGATCTGGGCCCTGGATCACTGTCCATGCAGAGTTTGCACATTCTCCCCATGTCTGCGTGGGTCTGTCCCCCACAACCCAAAAGATCACGCTAAATTGCCCCTTATTTGGACAAAAGATTTCAATCCCCACAGGATTGGATCGAATAGGCCTTTATCACTGGTATTTCGAAGATTGAGAGGGGATCTCATTGAAACATATGAAGTTTTGAGAGAGCTGGACAGACTGGATGCAGTGTTGATGTTTCATCTGGCTTGGGGGGGGGGGGGGGGGGGGGGGTCAATATTCCATTCAGAATTTTGATTACTTTTTGCACCTGTGCACTAGCTTTTAGTAATTTGTGCATATGAATACTTAAACCCAAGTGGCGCTCTCAGTCTCTCACCATTATGCATAACTCTGCTCACTCAATTAGTTGTCTGCATTCCTTTGTACCTTTCTGCTCCCATTCAAGTAACTTATTGTGTCTATCTTAGGTGTCAGCTGTAATATGGATATACAACTCTCTCTTCCTTTAACCCCTTTTGATATACATCCTGAAAAGCAGAGACCCCAACAGTTTCTCATGGAACACAGATTGCCACATCCTGCCAATAGAGAATGAATCCTTTGTTCTTACTCTCAAACAGTTACCAGCCTGTCACAGGGTTACCTGCACCCCCCCCCCCCCCCCCCGCCCCCCCACCCTCCTCACCATCATCATTCACTCCTAGTTTGAGGAAAACAATCTTATCAAATGTCTTATGGGCAGTGTCTATAGACATTCTTCTATCCACCATGCTAATAACCTCAAAAAAATTCAACGAGTCAAACACCCAACCTTCACAAATCAGTGCCGATTTTCTTTGATTGGAGGGTAGGTCTTATGAGGAAAGGTTGAGGGAGCGAGGGCTTTTCTCATTGGAGCAAAGGAGGATGAGAGACGACTTAATAGAGGTTTATAAGATGATGAGGGGGATAGATAGAGTGGACGTTCAGAGACTATTTCCTCGGGTGGATGTAGCTGTTACAAGGGGGCATAACTGTAAGGTTCGGGGTGGGATATATAGGAGGGATGTCCGAGGTAGGTTCTTTACTCAGAGAGTGGTTAGTGTGTGGAACGGACTGCCTGCTGTGATAGTGGAGTCGGACACTTTAGGAACTTTCAAGCGGTTATTAGATAGGCTCATGGAGCACACCAGAACGACAGGGAGTGGGATAGCTTGGTCTTGGTTTCAGACAAAGCTCGGCACAACATCGAGGGCCGGAGGGCCTGTTCTGTGCTGTACTGTTCTATGTTCTAGAAGCTCATATTCATTAAAACGCTCGGGCACTTAATGTCTGAAGCGCAGTTCTCGTAGCTTCCACCAGTTCTCAGAGATTCCACACAGTTGATGTTAAACTGATAGGTCTGTGGTTACCTGGTTTCTCCCTCAATTCTTAAAAAGGTTAATTTGAACCTTTCACCCAGAGGCTGGTCGGAATCTGGAACTCACTGCCTGAAAGAGGCGGGAACCCTCAACATTTAAGCAGCATTTAGATGAGCACTTAACAAACCATAGCATACAAGGCTATGGACCAAGTGCTGGAAAATGGGATTAGAATAGATAAGTGCTTGATGGTTGGCACAGACATGATGGATCGATGGGCCTCTTTCTCTGCTGTAAAACTCAATGACTTAATGATTCTATTTATCACACCATAAACTAGTAAGGTCACAAGAGCAAATCACACTACAATATTGATATGTATTGAAGAAAGGCATGTTGTCAAATTTTTTAAAAAACTATTGAAATGCTGCATTTTTACAAGAGGCAATTTGAGCAACTGCAGGTGTTTGAACTCAAGCCAGCAGACAAAGAAAGGGAGTGGTTGTCTTTCAGATGCAGAACTGTGAGAAAGCCTTGGAAACAGCAGGGTGACAACATATGCAAAGGCTTAAACAGAAAGAGCAGTTTTGCCATGTTATAGATTTTACATGTATATAAAAAGAGTGGATGGCGGCTGTTAGCAAGCATTACACACACCCACACACACACACACAAAAGGAATAGGCTTCATCAGAAATCTTCCCACCCACACTTAATTAATGACCGCAGACTGGATGCAAGGATAAATGTCTTTAAACCTGATTGTTGTAAATGAAGAAAGTTTGCGCCATTCCAGTGACTTCTTTAATCATAACAGCAACTCAATTGTCAGCTGAACCCCAAAAGCAGTTCCAGTAATTTTACATTGCTACCCAAATTTCATTTGTACATTAAAAGCCAATGTTAAATCTGCCACTGACAGGAATAAGGAAGAATCCACATAGAACTGGCCCGTGTGCGTCACTTCGGCAAATCAAAGCATTCTTCTGACTGAGTTACAGAGTAGTTCTACAACTCTATAATCAACTAGATGTTTGGGTATTAATTAACCAATTGGAAGAAAAAATCCAATTGCTTTTGATTGGTCTCTTTCAGACATCATGAGAGACTAATGCAGTGATCAGTAATTCTATTCCACTAATTAAACTAATATTGACAGATATGAAATATTACAACACTAATATTTCACAGAACTGTATCAGTCCGTAAACACAAATAATATCTCCACTCCTGGAAAAAACACACAAATAGATTTCCCGCCTCTGCTCGGATTCACTGCAGGGTTTCCCTCAGTGTCAGCAAATGTCAGAAGAACTCCCACTCACAAATGGAACTGCTCCCAAGGCACCTCAACAATTGTCCAAAAAGAAGGGATTTTGGAAAAACACAGACGATTAAACTGGGATCATTTCCAACCAGAAAATAAAATCGAATGTTATGGAGATTCTTGGCTTCAGTTATGATATGTTGCGAGATGATATGGGGAAATATTTTTTCAGTTGTGGCTGACTTGCTCCTCGCAAACCTCCACACTCCTATCGCACCCAGTTGAGGATGTAGTGAACAACCAGGTAACCACAAGAGTAGATGGTTCCATTTGCATCTCCACCATGGTTGAACCCGGAGCATGAACGCAAGAAACAAGGATAAAGTGTTCCAAGCATCTTCAGACAGGTGGACAATTCTACTTGGCCTTATCCTGAGATCCATACAATCTATGATGTCCAGTAAATTTGGTTTGTTCTAAGGAACTGTAAGTGACGAGCGCACTGGACAGTGTGCGCCCTGACAACATCCCAGTTCTAAGGATGAAGACTTGGGCAACAATGTCAGGCACAGCCCTAACAAAGTTATTCCAGTAAAGCCACAACACTCACAACTATCCATCAATACGAAAAACTGCCCAAGGATGCCATCTCCATAAAACAAAGAAAAAGATCTAATTTGGTCAATTACCACTATACTCAATATTCAGCCCCTCCAGCTCTTGTGCAATATGTATGATTCATATAGGGTTGCCAACTATTGATTCCTGGAGGTTTCATCACATGACTTGCCCGCGTGCTCCACCCTATAGTGGGCCAACACATTCATCCTCGGAAGTATTGCCTCCCTAGGCCAATTGGAAAGCAAAAGGCTCACTGTCCAATTGGAGGGTGCTTGACAGTCAAGCAAACAGCCTCCCCCCCGGCTCTCCCCCCAATATTTTTATATATGTTGAAGAGAAACTGGCAACTTTAAAAAAAAATATCCGGATGATTTTTTCCAGGGTTGCATAGAACCTTGCTCTGGAGGTGGATCGTCAAGTCCTGGAGCCTCTGGGCCAATTCTGGAGGATTGGCATCATCAGATTCATAGTGCACTGGAGCAACTCATCAAATCACTTCAACAGAACTAGAGGTTTCCCTTGATTAAAGATTTTTCAGATTATTGTTCCTGAACTGTGCAGTGAATGCTGACAGACTCTGCCGCTGCCTCATGGGCAGGCATTACCAAAAGCCAGTAATATAACTGGGATAAAAGCCACTGCACACACAAATCTGGCAACCCTTCAGGTAACAGCAGCAGGCACCAGTTAAGTGGCTTAGTCATATCAACGATGCATCTAAATTGACAGTAAGTCAGCTGGATCCTGACCATGCTCTATTATTATGTATTTTCTTTTATTCCCTTTTCTTCCCATGCACTTAATGATCTGTTGAGCTGCTCGCAGAAAAATACTTTTCACTGTACCTCGGTACACGTGACAATAAACAAATCCAATCCAATCCAATGTCCCCAGACAGCGTTGTCACCCCTTACCTGGATGTGCGGGAATAGACCATGTTTAAAACCATTCCAGATTTAGAGTTTTAATTGTTCTGAAATAGTACAGCAAACAACTCATTTCATTGCCATTAACCTCCACGTCTGAAGTCTTGCGTTTCTTACTGTGATTCTACACCATCTTACTTTAAACAAAAATCACAGAATCCATAAAGGACGTGAGGACAGATTTGCATGCGTTGTGGCTTTTATTCTTGCAGCTGGGCTGGATGTCACAGTTTGGTTAGTCTTAGAAACTTCTAAGCACCTCAATAGTAGCAACTGATGATGGGTTTTCATGATGCAGCTGCAGATCGCAGCACCATCGACTGTAAAAGCTCTCAGCCTTTACTGCACATTTCTGGAACCGTAGTCTAAACAAACCTTTAATCAGGGGGAAACTCCATTCTTCATACCTTTTGCTTCTTTGAGGAAGTCTTCAATTTCAAATTAGTTTGGAGCAGTCAAATCTCCAGATGTGCCAATACAGCTCCTGAAGACTCTCAAAAGATGTTGTCCCAATTTGTCTCTGCTGATGGACAGCACATTGCAGGACTCCATTAAGATCTATTCTGATCTTTATAATACTGTAATAACGGTGCCGGTTTAATTTCTCTTTGGTTTGCTATTTACTATCATCTTCTGGTCAACCAAGAATCTGACATACACCTAAAGGCATCTCAATGCTGAACATTCTCCAAACCAAGTTACTGTACTATAGTAGAATTTCTATTTGTCTGGACGCACTGCACTTAACTCAAACCAGCGAGTTTACATAGATTACTAACTGCCAAAGCTTGGATGGCTTGGTATAAGTTCAAGGGTACTGGTGGGTACTGTGTTTAACCAGCGCATACTGTAATGCTTATTGGAATCATTGAGCCGCTAGGAGGCCATTCGGTCCATCAAGCTAATGCCAGCTCTTTGAAAGAGCTATACAAGCAGGGTTCCTTCCCAGTAGCTCTGCGTTTTTTTTCCATTTCAAGTATACTTTATATCCGATTCCCTTTGGAAATTTATTGAATCTGCTTCCACCATATTTTCAGGCTAGGGATTCTAAATCACAATGCCTTGCTTCATTAAAAAAAAATCCTTTTTTCCTCTTTTGCGAATTATCTTCAATCTGTCTCTTCTGGTCACCGAGGCATCCGCCAACGGACATAGTTTCTCCTCATCTGCGTCATGGATGAGTCTCATAATTCGAAACGCTAAAATAAGCAAAATACTGCAGATGCTGGAATCTGAAACAAGAACAGGGGACACTGGAAAAGCTCAGCATATATCTCCGGACTGGGGGAAGTATGCGTTAGAGGAAAGCAGAACACAAATATGTAAGAGAGGGTATCTGCCCACAACTTCACTGGCACCTCTGCCAATTCTGCAGAAATGCTTTACCCTTGCTGCTTCCCCAGCTGGAAGCACTGACCCGTTGCAGTATTGGCTTGCAGGATAATCTGGAGCTGAGTGGGAGGAAACCCATCCCCCCCAGTGGGAATCCTGACCTCTCCAGGACTCATGAATGCGTCAGACCAGCTGGTCAATCATTAACAGCGCTGTTAACTGGTGGGAGTGTGGAAGCATTTGTTTCATTGTCAAAGCAGCAGCTCCAGTCACACAGCTCTTCAAGTCTTAATGTTTCATCGCCCACACTTACCCGGGTGTAAAGAAAAGCAGCCATTTTAAAGAAAAAGGTGGGTTAACCATTGTCCACTGCCTGAACTGGAAGTTGTACTTTATCACAGACAAGGAAGACTCAAAAGTTACAGGAAGCCTTTAAAAAGATTCAAGGCAAAGGGGAGTATTAGCTATTCAGTTCCCAAAATGAAAAAAGGTTATATTCTGGACAAAAAAAAAGAGGTCTCAACACAGTTTTCATATAATCTATGAGGAAAGGTATGTAGACGGTTTCAGATGGAATCAAAGTTATGATAATGCTCCAAACAACACCAACACCAGATCCATTCTCGTATTGTCCTCTCTATATTGGACATGACCAACGTAATTGTTTCTCTGCATCCAAATGTATAAGTACCTCCCCAGTTTCCGCACCCCCCCCCCCCCCCCACACACAAACAGGTGGCCACTTATGTGTTAAAAATAATATTGCTAACTGTACAGAGTTGCTGGTGATGAGCTAGTGCTGTAGCCACTGTAGCCACCTAAAATGGACACTGGACTGACAAGATGGAGAATTGCTAAGACTGCAGGGAAAAGCAGTTTAGCCAAGACAGCAGTCTGCAAAGACTGATAGCATTTGCAAGCAGCAAACTAGTTTCTGGCCAGGTGGAAGATCTCAAACCAAAGGTGTTAATGGCAAAACGCTTTGCATATTAATGAGGCAATCCAGATCTGGGCACACACAATGGCAACATTCAGGTCTGAATAGATACTTTAAGTGGATGTCCAGACAGAGCGGCACCAGAAGTATCCACTATAGAAACCGCCCCCTCCATCAAGAAGAGACCCTCACATTGGGGGAAATTCAAAAGATATCGATTAGAATTCGGTCCAATCGATACCTGAAGGTAAAGCCCGCCCCAAAAGAGGCACCGGACATTGGGGTCCTATAAAAGATAGACCCCCACACATGGTCCTGTCTGTTGTTTTCGTGCTCCGGCTTTGACCAAGAACTTCAACCTGTATCCTGACTCCAGCCGTTGAGCACCAGCCGCCGAACCGTAAGTGCCAATACAACGCTCGCTACGCGAACCAGGCCCACTAGACCCCCAGCGACCAGCACACTCTCTGAAGGTTGCAGACCAGGACCGGAACGAAGGCCTCGCTCCCTGACCTTGCCTGTTCCTGTTTAGTTAAGTATTCTGATCGCTTAGTTTAGTTATAGCTTAGTCCCTTAGCGTGTGCATGCGTATTTATTATATTTGTATAATAAATATTGATCGTTGGAACTTACTAATCGGTGTATCGTTTTATTACTTTGAACCTGACCTTGGAATATTAGTGAGTTGTCTAGATACGGCAACTGGCGACTCCCGAGCTGAAAATACATACATAGAGCCTAGCAGTGTTAAGCACACGGCCTTTTAAACGGAGGCGTGTTAATACACTCCAATAAACGCGAATTACACTCAAGTAAAACGTGCAACATTTAGTGGCGACATCCTGACGGGACACGGTTACAAGTGGTACCCCCACTCCGTCGAGGACCCTGAAATTTGAATTAGAAATCTGGTAAAGAAAAGGAAAGAAATCACAAATATTCAAGGTGTTCAAAGGAATATAAACGTAATTCGGAAGTGTGTTTAGTGCATGCGTACTAACAGGGTTGTAAGGAAAAACCTGAAAGCATTTTTGTTGCGACAAACTTTCGGTAGTTTTGTGAACCGGAACATAGCGTAAGCCTTACCCGTTTCGTGAGACATAACCTCAACACCCCCTGTTCTAAATTTAAAGTGATGTCAGAAAATGGCCATGCAGGCAATGGAACGCCTCATGAACCCAGAACGGTTTGTGGTCGCAGCGACCAGCAGTAGCCGAGTAGGTCAGTGTCCCATGTAGGAGCTGGAACTCCGCAAGTATCTGCAAGGAAAGGGATGGCCCCTTTGGAAAGAGTTTTGTTTTGAATGAGGAGACAGGTCCCGGAAGTATAGGACATACTTGGTGGGAGAACCTCTCTCAAATTCACAAGAAAATATGAGTAAAGCACGTAAGCCGATGGCGATTGTGTCCTGTTTGGCACAATTGCGAGGCACAGAGGAGGTCGTTCAGACGCTCCGGGCAGAATTAGAAGAAGAAATAGAATGAGTAAAGTGGATGTCAGGGACATCGAAAAGGAAAATATGGATCTTAGAGGGAAGTTGGCAGAGAAAGGTAGAGAGGTGGATGATGCCAAGAGGGCACATCAGTCTTGTCTAGCCCATCTCAGCAGTTCCCAGACCCAGTACGAAAAGGCCTATCAGGACGTGCAACGTGCTGTCCTGATAAGAGAAGAATCAGAGAAGCAGGTAGAGGCTTTGCAGAGGCAATGCTCTGACCTTAGAGCAGCTTTGAGAGCACTCCATGCTGCCACCACAGAACAAGACAGAGTACTGTAGATCATGCGAAATGCAGGAAGCAGATTGCAGAGCTGCAATCGCTGCTTTCGGTGCAAAATGGGTTTCAAAGCACCTTGGAAGCAGTTAGATGAGGAGAATGCCCCAGACTGGAAAGAGTTAAGTGAGACAGTGCAGCGTTATGTTCAGGGAACATGTGCGCCAGCAGCGCAGCAGAAAAGACAAGCACCCCAACCCCCCACAGATCAGCTAGTTACCGTTCCAATGAATCCAGTCACCACCCAGAGAAAAGCGACCACAGAAGGCGCACCCGATATTACTTACACCACCCCCTTAACTGTAACCCAACTAAGGGACGCGTGTGAAAAGATCACTCCGTTTCTCCCCACCGCAGACCCCCACCAGTTTTTCGCAAAGGTAAAGCAACAGGCAACCATGTACGGCCTGGACAAGAGAGAGCAGGTTAAACTCACAGTTCTGAGTTTAGACCCATCGGTTGTAGCAGCCCTCCCCGACCCACAGAACGTTGGCGGAGGCACACTAGAGGAAATGCACACCTCCATTTTAGATGCCATAGGGTATAATCGAGGTGACCCCGTAGAAGGACTTAATAAGTGCCGACAGAAAAAAACCGAGCACCCCACAGCATTCGCCGGAAGGCTGTGGATCCATTTTAACGCAGTATTTGGCGATTTAAATAGAGCCCATTTGAACCGTGAAAACATGGTTAAATGGACGCGCACCATAATTTCTCATGCAACAGAAGCAGGACAGAGCGCTTGCAACAGCTATGACCCCTCAGAGGAAGCCCATAATGAGAAGTGGGTCCTGAAAAGATTGTCCCGCGCTTGGGAGCAATCAGTTCAGGGCAAGAGTAAAGTGAAATCCCCAGAAGAGGCTCAGGCTGCAGCAGACATACAGGCAGTGAGAGCGCACCAAAACCCCGCGTGGGTGAATGAAGGAAAGAGCAGCCCTCCACAGAAGTCGCAGGAATGCTACAACTGTGGCCACTTAGGACATTGGGCAAAAGAATGTAACGCACCCCAGAGATCACAGAGAGGCCAGCAGACAGGCACTCTGAATCGCAATAAAACAAAACCAATCCATAGTATAGGGATCCAGTCAGGACAGACCAATGTGGACGGAACGGACTGACAGTGTTCGGGCTCCCCCACTTGGGTCTGTGACACACTATGGGATCCATCAGGAAGACCGGTAGTCACGGCAAAAGTTAGAGGGAAGCCCATAGAGTTACTTTGGGACACAGGAGGGTCCCGCACCACAATTAACTCCACCACCACGGCACAGGCAGACACGTGGCCGACCACCTCCACCAACACACTTAGCGGGTTCACAGGACACTCGCAGCAGGGACATATTACAGCACCCGTAGCAATCCAGCTAGGGAACATTTCCACCAAACATCCCGTTGTTCTAGTAAATCTTCCCTGGACAGCAGAACACATCCTAGGGATAGATTTTATGAATGCACATAGCCTGTCGTTCGACCCAGTGAACCAGTGTGTCTGGCGAATGGCAAGATCGGACAGAGCACCCGCCACCCTCACAGTAGGAGACTACGCTAATAGGATTAGCGCAGTAGGAGAATACTCATTTGACTTGACTACACTAAACACGGACAGACAAGTTAAGGCAGTATTAAATAAACACAGGACAGCATTTGCCAGTCACCGGCATGACTGAGGCAGAATGACTGGACAAATTCACGTTACCGGACCTGACCCCAGACCACAAAAACAATACAGATTTCCCCTAGAAGCAGAGGGAGAAATAGAGAAAGTGATAGGTAGCTTATTGGAGCAAGGTGTGCTTAGAACAGTAGCCTCGACCAATAATGCCCCTATTTGGCCAGTGAGAAAGCCCGACGGATCATGGCGGCTGACCATTGATTATCGGGAACTCAATAAAGTAACCCCCGCAGTAGCCCCCACGGTAGCAACAAGTCCCGAGACCATGCTCAAACAGGGACTCAACTCCAAATATTTCACGGTATTGGACATTAGCAATGGCTTCTGGTCAATACCATTGGCAAAGGCGTGCCAGTACAAATTTGCCTTCACTTTCAAAGCTCAACAGTATACGTGGACATGCCTTCCACAAGGATTCCACAATTCCCCCTCCATTTTCCACCGACAGCTGGCGAATGGTTTAGAAAAATTTTCCCGCCCCGAATGTCTGGTACAGTATGTAGACGACCTACTACTGCAGACAGACACAAAGGCAGAGCACATTACGCTTCTGGCCGAACTCCTGGAACTTTTAACCTCAATTGGCTGTAAAGTTAACCCAAGAAAGGCCCAGATTTTGGAACACAAAGTGATGTATTTGGGAACAGTCATCACACACGGCAAACGCGAGATCGAATTCAAAAGAATTGATTCGATTGTCAAATTGCCCCTTCCCCAGAATGTTTCAGCCCTCCGGTCGTTCTTATGACTGGTTGGTTATTGTCGGAACCACATCAACGGATTCGCGACAAAAGCCGCCCCACTCTCAGACCTCCTTAAGAAAGGAGCCCCCTGGGAATGGCTTCCGCAGCATACAGAGGCTGTGGACGAGTTAAAGAAAGCCCTTAGCGCAGCACCCGCGCTACAAGTCCCAGACCAACTTTCCCCCTATGCAATAGAGGTAGCGAGCACAGATCTGACCCTCTCGGCCGTGTTACTTCAGGAACGGCACGAGCAGCTAAGACCAGTGGCTTATGCCTCCCGACTGTTAGACCCAGTGGAACAAGGATTTTCAGCCTGCGAGAGGCACCTCCTTGCTGTCTTCTGGGCAGTTCAGTACTTTTCTTACATTACCGGACTCAACCCCATCACCATTTTGACCGAGCACACCCCCACACAGTTACTCCTAGACGGTCGACTGAAGGACGGTTCAGTTAGCCAGATTAGGGCAGCTAGGTAGACACTACTCTTACAAGGACGGGACATTACAGTAAAACGGACCCGCACACACACATTTTTAGCCGACAACCTTCAATACCCAGGACAGCCCCATGAATGCGAAATTGTAGCCCCCTTACATAACACCGGACCCTTCATAGCGAAGACACCCCCCAGGAAGATAGGGAACCCCAGACAAAGCCCCCAACACACAGATACGTGTGGACCACTACGGATATACGTAGACAGTTCATCCACGGTTTTAGAAGGTGAGCGTATCACAGGATGCGGCATCTATGTCGAGGACGCGCAGGGGCGCGCTCTCGCAGAGATAGCTTTAAAATTACCAGGACACTTAGGCGCGCAGGCAGCAGAGCTCGCGGCCATAGCATATATAGTGGACCACCCCGATTCTTTCCCCAGCCCGGCGGACATATATTCGGACAGTCTATATGTCTGCAATAGTTTGACAGATTTTCTGCCCCTGTGGAGGACACGAGGTTTTGTCTCCGCAGATGGGAAACCCCTTCCATCAGCCCCTTTACTCCAACACATTTTAGAGAAAGCGAAGGACAGGACCTTCGGCATTATCAAAGTAAGAAGCCACCATAGGTCATCCCCCCCTGGGAATGTAAAAGCCGACGCACTGGCTAAGGCAGGTTCCAGGCGAGGACACTTGTGGACACCCCCAGCTAGCGCACCAGCTAGTGCCCCTGTGAGCGCAGTTCAAGTCTCACAGACCGATATTAAGGATCTAGTAGAGGCACAGAAGCAGGATGAGGATCTCAGGGAGATTTTCAAAGGCAACTTTGTGCCACAGTATGACAAGTTCAGACACGCACTGACCACACATGAGGGTGTGATCAAAAAGGATCAGCTTTATGTGGTCCCGCAGCAGGACAGGAATGAAATGATTGCTTTGTTCCATGATGGGCATGGGCATCAAGGGATCGACGCAACCACGAGGCACCTCAGGCAGCTCTGTTGGTGGCCTAACCTAAGGACAGATGTAAGTCACTACATCGAGAATTGCCTTATTTGCGCCCAGAATAACCAGGAGAGGTATTCTAAAAGGCACAACTTCGGCATACTCGACCAGTTAATGGCCCCTGGACAAACCTCCAGATCGACTTTATAGGACCATTGCCCCCTTGTAGGAATGGCTATAAATACGTTCTGGTGGTCATCGATACCTTTACCAAATGGGTAGAGGCATTCCCCTCTAGAACGAATACAGCTAAGACAGCTGCAAAGATCCTGACCCACCACATCTTCACGAGATGGGGTTTACCCCGAAGCATTGATTCGGACCAGGGATCTCACTTCACAGGACAGGTCATTAAAGAACGTCCTGACAATATTTGGCATAAAACAAAATTTCCATATTGCGTATCACCCACAGTCCAGCGGGATTGTAGAGCGCATGAATCGGACCCTAAAATCCACACTTCGAAAAATGGTTCAAGAGAACAACTCAACATGGGATTCAGTGCTCCCATTTGCACTCATGTTTATCAGAAATACAGTTTCAACTTCCACAGGATACACACCACACACACTCATGACCGGACGCCCTATGAAAGGTACAGAATTCCTTTTAGGACTGGACATGACTAGCCCCGAAGTGACGGCCCTCAGACATGAAAAGGCAGTTAAAGACCTGGTTGAGACTGTGAGGTCTGCACAGATCGCAGCCGCAGTTCAGCTAGGGAAACGCCGTAGACAAAGCACAGCATGCTTTAACAAGACCATACACCCCACAGAATTTCAGGTTGGTCAACAGGTAATGCTATCTGTATACAACCCCAGCAGTTTTTTGGCACCAAAATATTCCGGCCCATACTCAATTTCAGATAAAATTAGCCCCTCAGTTTATAGGATAAAATATCCTAATGGTAAGACCGCGTGGTTCCATATCAACCAGTTAAAGGCATATGGAACACAGGCCAACCATGCCAACCATGCACACCATGTCCTGCTAGACGCAGCAGAACACCTCACCCCACCCACTAGAGACACGTTTCCACCATCCCCCTCACAGACCAGTTCTTCATCGGACTCGCCCACGACTCCGCCCACTGACCACGACAGACCACGCCCCGAAACGCCCACAAGCTGCCGCAGCAGAGACAGCGAGACAGACACTGACTCTGCGGACAGCCACAGCACACCACACTACAGCCCACATTGCAGCGACTATGACCCCGACTCCAGTGACCCCATGGAAGTCACTTACATTAAAAATCCAGACCCACCACCCGACCCCGACGAATCCGACAATACCCATTCACTTTTGGACCCAACACTCTGGCACAGGGACAATTCGTACCGACTTGTCCGCAACAACGAAAGTGACCCCCGGTCACACAATTCAAAGATATCATGCCTGATCCACACAAGGGTGTGGGATCCGGGAGAGCAGGACGACACGGTGTCTGAATCCCGATACGGCAACCCCTTTGTGACCCTGTTCACAGAGGCAGAGGAAAAGTGAGGTGTCCAGATGATGTAAAATAGGAACCGCTTGAGGGAAGCGATCTCCTTTCTGATGGAACCTGCACGCATGTTTGTTTGTCAGTTTATGTTTGTTTGTTTCAATGTTATTGGTTCAGTTGGAGGCTGGACACCTTCTTTTCAGCTGAAAAGATTGTGACCACCTCGCACGCACTTTAGTTTGTCTGCAGATACGTCTGAGAACTTCTATGGTGAGCAGCTCACCTTATCGGCTACAATGTCTGAAGCCCAGCTCATTTTTCATAAGGAGCATCTTGGCTCCTCCCTTGGTTTTTAGGTGCCCCTCTATTCGGCGAATAGAGGCTGCAAATCCACGGTAAACACATTCTTGCCCGTTTACTCCAGGTTACTCAGGCAGTGGACAAACGGCACTGAGGACCCGCCCTGTCTGAGAACCCACTTTGGTCAGCCAAGCTCGGGTATGGCACAGCACGCCCTACCCGGGGATCCCATTCAAATCGTACCCGTAGCGGCCCATACGCAACCCATTCGACCTTTTGTTTCCAATTTGTTTTCATTTTTCATTAGGCAGCCCTTAGGCCGCCATCCCACATGCTATTTACATCCAGGAACATTCGGATGGTAAATGAGCAAAGCCTGCGAGACGGCTCGCAGGAGGTGAGTTGTTAGGTGTATTGTGTTCATTAAATTCGCTTTTGAAAAAAAACAAATGAGGGGAGTCACAGGGTGTGACTTCGCCAGTCATTTTTAATGGGTCAATTGGAATTGAAAGACAGATACACTAACAAGTACGGATATTAAGCTGTATTGACAGATACTGTGATTGATCCCATAGCTTTCGAAGGACGAAACAGGGATCACAGCAAGGATCGGCCATACAGGAGGAAGAAAAAGGAGAACGAAGAGAAGATGATGGAAGCCTACTTATTGCTCTTAAATGTTGTATTTGTTTATGTCAAAGCAAGACACGTTTCCCCCACAACCCCCGCCGTAAATGTTTCACTCACAGCAACTCCCCAGTGCTCAGCTCTGATCAGTGAGGTTCAGACCTGGTGCATAAAATTTATGACATGGTACTCCATGTCATATGTGATTGAATCACTGCTAGTGATTGCAATCCTCGTCATACTCGTACAGACCCTCAGGTTGAGGAAGTGGAAGAGGAGAGCCTCCCGTTCCTGCCCCTCAACCGTCTATGGAGTTCAATCCCCTATTTTTCGGTTTCATCAATCCCCTTTGCCCCTTGATGAATAAAGCACTGTGTGAATAAAATAAAATATACCCATGTATTATATTGTCCTGAACTCGACTGCCGAGTCAGGAAATGTTATGTGATGTGGTATGAATGGATGAGGTTTAGTCTGTAATGAAATGTTTAAGGTAAGATAAGTATAGTTGTGATAGGTAGAGGTTCCCGGTTTTTTTGGTAATGCATGTCCCCTTTGACATAGCGCCAAGTAGAGATGTCAGGTAAAAAATTTTCTTCCCATAGTCAAGGACAGAGTAGACGCTCAGGAGCTTGCCGAGGTCAGGGAACACAAAGAAGGCACCCCAGAAGCACTCGAAGCAACGTGCATAGGTGATCCTTCACAATATTTTGATTGTGAGGATCACAAGGAGGGAATGTAGCCACTGTAGCCACCTAAAATGGACACTGGACTGACAAGATGGAGAATTGCTAAGACTGCAGGGAAAAGCAGTTTAGCCAAGACAGCAGTCTGCAAAGACTGATTAGCATTTTGCAAGCAGCAAAACTAGTTTCTGGCCAGGTGGAAGATCTCAAACCAAAGGTGTTAATGGCAAAACGCTTTGCATATTAATGAGGCAATCCAGATCTGGGCACACACAATGGCAACATTCAGGTTTGAATAGATACTTTAAGTGGATGTCCAGACAGAGCGGCACCAGAAGTATCCACTATAGAAACTGCCCCCTCCATCAAGAAGAGACCCTCACATTGGGGGAAATTCAAAAGATATCGATTAGAATTCGGTCCAATCGATACCTGAAGGTAAAGCCCGCCCCAAAAAAGGCACGGACATTGGGGTCCTATAAAAGATAGACCCCACACATGGTCCTGTCTGTTGTTTTCGTGCTCCGGCTTTGACCAAGAACTTCAACCTGTATCCTGACTCCAGCCGTTGAGCACCAGCCGCCGAACCGTAAGTGCCAATACAACGCTCGCTACGCGAACCAGGCCCACTAGACCCCCAGCGACCAGCACACTCTCTGAAGGTTGCAGACCAAGACCGGAACGAAGGCCTCGCTCCCTGACCTTGCCTGTTCCTGTTTAGTTAAGTATTCTGATCACTTAGTTTAGTTATAGCTTAGTCCCTTAGCGTGTGCATGCGTATTTATTATATTTGTATAATAAATATTGATCGTTTGGAACTTACTAATCGGTGTATCGTTTTATTACTTTGAACCTGACCTTGGAATATTAGTGAGTTGTCTAGATACGGCAACTGGCGACTCCCGAGCTGAAAATACATACATAGAGCCTAGCAGTGTTAAGCACATGGCCTTTAAACGGAGGCGTGTTAATACACTCCAATAAACGCGAATTACACTCAAGTAAAACGTGCAACAGTGCACAATATCCTACTCGTTTTTTTTCTTTAGCTTTCTTCTCTTCTATGTATATATATTTTATTCTGTGTACATAACTAGAACATAGAACATAGAACAGTACAGCACAGAACAGGCCCTTCGGCCCTCGATGTTGTGCCGAACAATGATCACCCTACTTAAACCCACGTAACCCGTATACCCATAACCCAACAATTAACCTTACACTACGGGCAATTTAGCATGGCCAATCCACCTAACCCGCACATCTTTGGACTGTGGGAGGAAACCGGAGCACCCGGAAGAAACCCACGCACACACGGGGAGGACGTGCAGACTCCACACAGACAGTGACCCAGCCGGGAATCGAACCTGGGACCCTGGAGCTGTGAAGCATTGATGCTAACCACCATGCTACCGTGAGGCCTCGTAAATATATTTTGTTCAAAAATCCAATAAAAAATATTTATTAAAAAAAATATGATAGTGCTCCTTCCACTTACTACTGTGAAGGCAATAAGATTAAGCAACTTTCTGTGGGAAGGGACAGCGATGCTTTGACATGTTTTCCCATTATTTGCAAATCCATTCCAGGACAAGGGCTCCACATTAATTGTCATTTTCGAACCATCACAACAAATTACTCTGGTTAACTTGGTTGCAGTTTTAAGTTTGACATGACACACAGTCCCAACTTAAACATCTTTGGTCTCTGCATGGATATTAATGCCAGTACTCAATTTTTTTTGTTTAAAAAAAAAAAGGATTTTATTTCCCATTTCTGCAAGGACAACACTCAATGCCAGAAAAAGCCTATTTGTGTTTTTCTACCCAAAGTTGTGTAACATTCATTCTTTTCTACTTAAGGGCGGTGCCACAGTAAGTGCCTTGTGCTCTTGCAGATGTACAGTTAAACTTTCCACAGAATTTGGCTTCAAAATAAGAAAAAATACAGTTTTGTTTATGAGTCAAACTGCTGGAAAGTTTTACAGAAGATCCATAGAGCAGAAGGGAACCACAATGAAGTCATCCTGCCCAGAGGGAATGCTCTCTTATTGAACAAACAATTTTCCCTAATGTTCCACGTTAGTATTTTTTGCTACTGCATCCTACTTGATACTGAGCATATCACTCTGATACTGAGCATATTAAAGAGAGTTAAAGCAGGTTAGTGGCAGGAGACAGTGTTGTCTCAAATACACGGTCACTGGTAAACCATTAATTTAAAACACAATCTTTTTTAAGGGCATACTTCCATTTTTAAGGGCAACTAGCTAGCAGTCATTTTAATTATTCAGTATATCCCGTTTGGTGGATGGCAAAATTTTCTGAGAGAGAATGGCACATTCCTGTGGGCAAGGTTTGGTACATTTTTATAAATTCTTTTTCCTTGTTTACCTGTGGGCTCATGGAAACATGGGCACAGCAACCAGACGAAAGTAACAAAAATACAATTTTGGTTCAACTGCCTCATGCACTTTCAATTTCCTCTCCCTGTATACATGTGGTTTGGAGAAACTGTAAAACAGGCTGGCACTGGCTTCTCTTTCTCTCGCAATCACAGAATGGTTACAGCACTGAAGGAGGGCAGGCATCCCACTTTTTCTGTGCCGGTTCTCTGAAGAAGCAATTCACTTAGTGCCAATCCCAAGCCATTTTGCTGCGGTCCCGCAGATCTTTCCTTTTCAGATAGTTATTCAATTCCCTTTCCAAAACCTCAAGGGACCCGGCCTCTACCACACTCTCTGGCAGTGCATTCCAGATTCTGACCCCTTGCTGTGTGAAAAAGATTTTCCTCATGTCGTCATTGCTTCTTCTGCCAATTAACATAAATCTGGTTCTTGATCCTTCCACCAATGGGAATCGTTTCACCCCATCTACTCTGTCCAGACCCCTCGTGATTTTCAATATCTCTATCAAATCTCCTCCTCAATTTTAACCCCTTCAAAGTATCTGGACGACCTCCTCTTTCACAATGACCTGCAACACCTTTGATGTGCCATCAATTGTACGAGAGACGAGTGCTTTACAAAAGTCAGGCTTTAATAGACTAGAACATAGCTCTGCGATTGTCTACAATGGAATGGACGATCGCCGGGCGTTTGTCCATTTATACCTCGTTAATGGAGGCGTGGTTAACTCAGCCTCTCGGTCGAGAGGCACATGACCGACAAGGGCCAATGGTAAGCCGGTGTTCTGCCCCAACGGCAGACAGGTATGCAAATCATATCACCACAACCTTCTTGGTAAAAACTGATGGAAAGCATTAATTTAATACCTCTCTACGATGGACAACTTTGTTATCCATTGTATTATCCACCTGACATCTGTCATTGGCACACTTTTTCTGTTTCATCTTAATCTGTAAGCTCTTCATCATTCAGGGAGCTCTGGATTTATTTGCTATTACTTTCCCCTTCGTGGGAATTTACTTTGACTGTACTCAAATTCTCTCTCTTTAAAGGCAGTCAGCCCACTGTTGTTACAGTTTTACCTACCAACTTTGATTCCAATTTATCTGGGCCAGGTCTATTCTTACGCCATTGATTGAATTTGCTTTCCCCCCCCCCCCCAACTAATTATTCTCATTCTGGATTGTTCCTTGTCCTTTTCCATAGCCAACCTAAACTTTGCGATACAATGATCACTGTCCCAGGTTCGATTCCCGGCTTGGGTCACTGTCTGTGCGGAGTCTGCACGTTCTCCCAGTGTCTGCGTGGGTTTCCTCCGGGTGCTCCGGTTTCCTCCCACAAGTCCTGAAAGGCGTGCTGTTAGGTCATTTGCACATTCTGAATTGTCTGTGTACTTGACCAGGTGCCGGAATGTGGCGACTAGGGGCTTCTCACAGTAACCTCATTGCAGTGTTACTGTAAGCTTACTTGTGACAATAAAGTTTATTATATTATTGTAGAGAGCACTGCACTTTTTGGATGCCTAACGTACAGAAATTTCAGTGCAAAACAAAATCTCGAAGTAATGAAACAGGTGACCTAGTCTTAAAAAATAGCAGGTACTGTTTCAATTGCCAGTTGCAGTAAACTCTGTGCAATGTTTATCTAAAACATGTCACTTTTCATACCTCAATCTGCCAAGACACCAGCACCCAATTTTACCAATTATTTTGTGAAAAAGGATATTCAGAAGCATTGAGCAAGTTCAATTTAAAGCAGCCAAAAGTGTCAGAAATAAGTACCTTTAAAAAAAGCCTCACAATGAAATACTTGGCATGGCACAAAACTGGGCATCTTTAATACAATCATAATTTGTGCACAGCAAATTGACTCATGAAGCACTTTTACAGGTCACTGCAGACGTAAGCAACCTAAGAGTTAACTGAATGAGGTAAAGTTTGTTTGTTTTCAGTCAGGGGTGTGAGACAGGAAGACAGTGATGGGGAAGGAGAAAGGGTAAACTGGGATAACCACTGCAGCCCTGGAAAAATATGATCATGGAGTAATGCTGACAATGAAAACATCATCCGATCACCCAACTGGCAGAAAGAAGGATCACAATAGGCAACAGTAAATGTAGTTCGATGAGACACAATTCATAGAATAGAACATAGAACAGTACAGCACAGAACAGGCCCTTCGGCCCTCAATGTTGTGCTGAGCCATGATCACCCTACTCAAACCCACGTATCCACCCTATACCCGTAACCCAACAACCCCCCCTTAACCTTACTTTTATTAGGACACTACGGGCAATTTAGCATGGCCAATCCACCTAACCCGCACATCTTTGGACTGTGGGAGGAAACCGGAGCACCCGGAGGAAACCCACGCACACAGGGGGAGGACGTGCAGACTCCACACAGACAGTGACCCAGCCGGGAATCGAACCTGGGACCCTGGAGCTGTGAAGCATTTATGCTAACCACCATGCTACCCTGCTGCATGTTTCAACTAATCTCACAAAAACCTAAACAAAGCACACTAAACCTTCCACACTGTCTGTTTCAATTTTCTAATTGCATAGACAGCACAGAATCAGACGTTCAGCCCAGTTGGTCTAAGCCAGTGTTAGTGTTCCATACACGTCTCCTCCCAACCCCTGCCGTACTTCTCAGAGGAGAGGGATTTCTATTAAATTCCCTATTCGAGTCATTAGCGTTGGATTTATTTGAGCATCAGATCACTTGAATTAAGGGACACTGGATTGAGAGTCAACCGTTTATCTTTACAGAAACATTCCTCAGATTTTGAAGGCGTAATTTTAATATGTTTGAGTCATAATACATGACGATTGAGCTTAATGTTTCTTTGTCAGGTGGTTACTAAACAGGTTTTATGACATGTTTTATAGCCAACATAGCACAGCATTTTATAACTGCAACGATCACAGAGGCAGCATGAATAAGGAAGGCCATTTAACAGTTAAACTCATCTTTGTAAGGAAGCGATTAGCTTGTCATACACAGCTTCTAACTTAGCTTCCAAAAATCAATGTGGAAGGTTTCTGTTAATTTATCTTTCTCCCCTTTCCCATGAAGATGTCGATTCCTGGTGCTGCACAGATGCTCACCACCCTTCCAGCATTGTCTTCGCACTCATACTTTATTTGCTTGCAAGCCTAGGCATTGACTAAATTAAAAAGAAATACATTCATTACCAGGGAACAGACATGTTCCAATAGAAGCCAATCAAACATAGAATCAGTGCAGTTTCCAGGACCCCAGGTAGGCCTGGATCCAGAGGCAGATTTATAATCAAACACACCCTGCCTAGGCATAGGGCCCTGACCAATGAGAGGGCCCCATGTCGGCCAGTGTCTGTAGGCACCAGAGCCTGATAATTGCATGTCAGCATGTAAATGCAGACAATTCTGGTTGGTCGAATCCTCTTAGAGCCGGAAATGTTGAGGTGCGCATGCAAGGAATGAGAGACGACTAGGAGGAGAGAGAGGCAGTAGGTGCTGTGTTTTACTTTTATGAAAAAAGTAGCAGTCTGCAGGTATCTTGACCCCAGGCACAGAATGGGCCAGCAACACAACAGTGAGGCGCCAGGCGAAAGTCACGAGCCAAGGTAAGCCAGCCGGTCAGCAGCAATCGAGCAGACGAGGGGCGACTTGACCCCCAAGATTGAAGGCAGGCTTGCCAGCAATAGCAAGGCGAGGTGCCGGGTGAATGACATGAGCCAAGGTGAGCCAGCCAGTCAGCAGTCTTCAAGCAATGAGGGGAGCAGGTGAGGGGCGACTTGACCAGGACTGAGGCAGGCAGGGCAGCCAACAGCAGTGAGGCATGAGGCACCAAATCAAGCCTTCGCACCACAGGGAGATGACGAGTGAGGCAGGAGACTGCCTTGAAGACGCCAGGCAAGCAAAGTTAATGAGACTGTGAGAATGGGAGACTGTGAGGGACTGGGGGGGGGGTGAGAAGGAAGAGGGAAGAGTGTGAGGGGAACCAGGGGAGGAGTGTGTATGAGGGGAGGGGTTAGTCAGGGTGGCAGGGAGGGAGAGTGTGAGAGGGCCAGCTTGCATTTCGGAGGGAGGAAGGGGTTGTGAGGGGGGAAATGGGCAGAATAGTAGAGTGTTGTTTGAAATCCAGAGTCACAGCTTCATAGTTAAAAGGTTAATCCAATTTTTGCAGAGCTTGAATTAACATGAGATTGACTGTGCAAAAGCCTACTCAAGACCAGTTTCTTTAGCAACATGAAGCAACACCATCAACCTGGCTGTCAAAAATGCAGAAAATTGAAGGGCGAAGCAGGAGGACGTCATTTTACTTTTAGAAGTTTGAAGTACTGAACAGTGCACAAACTGCACATTTATCCTCATCCACCATCAGTTTCGGCAAATTATTTGATGACTGAGACTTCCCGATTTCTGCCGATACCACATCGCCTGAAAACGTTGAACGGGAAGTGGACTCTGGTACTACAAGGCATTGCTGATTTGTCTGTTGAGTAGACATGCCAATAAGGGGAGGAAGCAAAAAAATCTGTCCAGCTTCCATATTCGCGCATTTAAATTCTATTTTTCTGATCTAATGGCAGGTCGTTCCAACCACCATTGTTCTCCAGACCGGTCTGAAGACAGTCTCTTCGAAGACAAAGAACGTAATCCTGTAGACAGAGCCATTAACATGGGACTTGGACTCACTGGACGCTCCACTCACGTGAATTTATGGCAATTACTTCTTTAATTTTGAGAGAGGAAGTAATTTTTGAAACTAAATGAGACTTTAAAATATACTGAATGGCAGCGTACTCGTCTTGTTGATTGGAGTATTTGCTCCTGTACTGGACCTGGTCATTCTGACCTGCACTGGCCTGTGCTGCATTGATTTCATTGGCTAATTTTTCCATCTTGTTGTTCATCAGAAAGTTGTGTGTTTGCTTGTCTCAAAACACACATTGCAATATTGACTATCTTTACGGTCATTCTAACAAGAGATAGGTTTGGACCTCAGTTCAGCAATTATTCATACAGGAGTGTTTTTACAAGTTAAAAAGCACTAAAGCAGTGACCAATTCATGTTTTTTTTGAGGCTTGTGACTTTGCGTGGTGTGGGCCGTGATGTCATGGGGGGGTGATTGGAGGGCAAGAAATGAAGGGGACGCAGGGTCCCCTCCCCACCCACCCTTCATGTGTAAAGGCTGAAGGATTGCACTCTAGAGCAGGCCATGCCCTTAGCCAACCAATTTCATTGTAGCTTTAACATCGGCATCTATCCAAAAATGTGGAAAATTGCCTGGATGTGTCCTGTCCACAAAAACCAGAATACATCCAAGCCAGCCAATTGTTTTAGTTTTATTTTAGTGGCATCAAAGGAACTGGGCAGAATTCAAAGTCAACCCAAATGAGGAGAAAAACTAGCACAGAGGAAGATGGTTGTAGTTGTTGGAAGCCTATCACTTAAGCTCCAGCACACCGCTGCAGGCATTCCTCAGGGATGTCCGAGGGCCCGAGAGTAATGGATTACTCTCCACTTGCCTAGATCAGTGCAGTTCCAACAACACTCAAGAAGCTCGACGCCATCCAGGACAAAGCAGCCCGCTTGATCCACGCCCCAACCCCCAGCTTAAATATTCACTCCCTCCACCACTGGCAGCATCACAGTGGCAGTAGTATGTATCATCTACAAGCTGCACAGCAACAACTCATCAAGCCACTTTCATCAGCACCTTCCAAATCACTTTCCCATGTCTACTACCTAGGATTTGGGCAGCGGATACAGGGGAACACCACGACTTGCAAGTTCCCATCCAAGCCACACACCATCCTGACTTGGAATTATATCACCATTCCTTCCTTGGGTCAAAACCCTGGAACTCCCTCCCTCACCGCACTGTGGGTGCACTTATACCTCAAGGTACTGCAGCGGTTCAAGAAGCTGACTCACCATCACCTTCACAAGGACAATTGGAGATGGGCAACAAATGCTGGTGCTGCCAGCAACACTCACACCCCATGAAAGAATGCATCTTTGACAGATGGGTGGGGGAGAACCAGGGGCTGGATTCTCCAAAATGGGCCAGGGGCTGGTTTAGCACAGCGGGCTAAACAGCTGACTTGTAATGCAGAACACTGCCAGCAGCGCGGGTTCAATTACTGTACCGGCCTCCCCGAACAGGCGCCGGAATGTGGCGACTGGAGGCTTTGCACAGTAACTTCATTGAAGCCTACTTGTAATAGCGATTATTATTATTATGTCCCCACTCCAGTGTCAAACGATTCTCCTACCTGCAGGGGGCTGGCAAGGCCCGGAGTGCTTCTTGCAGCTCTGGCTGCGGATACGGGGCTCTGTACTTCCGGTCGGGAGTCCGCGCATGCCTCAGCTAATTGAAATTCCTGGGGCTTAAGGACTTCAATCGATTTCCCAACCTCACGTCCTCACCAGCACATCACTCGACTTCCCCAACCATAACATTGCCGAGGACCTGCTTCAGCCTGCCTGCTATTGAAAATCTCATCCATACCTTTGTTAGGTCTGAACTTGATTACTTCAATGTACAGCATCACATCAACATGTTGCTCATCAGTGGCCATTGCACTTAACGTCTTGTATCTCTGAACATAAATGAAAACCACATTGTCCCTCCCTCTCCACTGCTGTCCCTCCCCTCTCCACTGCTGTCCCTCCCCTCTCCACTGCTGCCCCTCCCTCTCCACTGCTGCCCCTCCCTCTCCACTGCTGCCCCTCCCTCTCCACTGCTGCCCCTCCCTCTCCACTGCTGCCCCTCCCTCTCCACTGCTGCCCCTCCCTCTCCACTGCTGCCCCTCCCTCTCCACTGCTGCCCCTCCCTCTCCACTGCTGCCCCTCCCTCTCCACTGCTGCCCCTCCCTCTCCACTGCTGCCCCTCCCTCTCCATTGCTTTAAGATATCATCCACAACATCACATTGTGGATGATAAGACTACATGTTGCTTCACTTTTAAAGTACACATCCTCATCTCCCTTTAACATAACAACAAAATTAAAGCAAAGTCGGTATGCGGATGCAGTATATAATTAAAAAGGCAAATGGAATGTTAGTGTTTATTGCAAAAGGACTGGAGTATAAAAGTAGAGAAGTGTTGTCGCAATTGTATAGGGTGTTGGTGAGACTACATCTGGAGAAATGTGTCCAGTTTTTGGTCTCATTTGAGGAAGGATGTGGTGGCATTGAAAGTACTTCAGAGGAGATTCACCAGATTGATTCCGGGGATGAAAGGGTTGACGCATGAGGAGAGATTAAACCGCTTGGGTTTATAGTTGCTGGAGTTCAGAAGGATGAGATCAAGGTATACAAGAAACTAGACCAAATGTTCCACTTGTAGAGCAGTCTAGAACGAGAAGTCACAGATATAGGTCAAGAGGTGGTAGATTTAGAATTGAGATGACTACTTCTCGCAGAGGGTGGTGAATATGTGGAACTCGCTGCCCCATAGTGAACAAAGAATAATACAGCACAGGAACAGGCCCTTCGGCCCTCCAAGCCTGTACCGGTCATGATTCCAACCTTCGCCAAAACCCTCAGCACTTCCTTGTGCCGTATCTACCTTGTGGATAGAATAGGAGTCATTAAATGGTTTCAAGAAGTAGATATACTTCTGATTTAAAGATGGGTCAAATGGATATGGGGAACACATAGGAAAGTGGATTGGAGACCAGGAAGAGATCCGATTGAATGGTCGAGCAGGCTCGAAGAGCTGAATTGTCTACTTCTGCTCCTAATTCCTGTGTTCTTACTTAAAATATAACGCCAAGTCACACAAGGAGCTATTAGAGTCGACGACCAAAAAGCTTTATCAGAGGTAGTAGATCTTAAGGAGCATCTTAAAGGAGGTAGACAGGCACAGAGGAAGTTCCAGAGTTAAGGGCCTTGGCAGCTGAGGGCACAGCAGCCACCACAGCAGAACGATAAAATCGAGGGGTGCTTAAGAAGCCAGAATTAGAGTAATGTAGATATCTCAGGAAGTTCTGGGGCTGGAAGATATTGCAAAAAAAAAAAGAGAGAAGGGCAGGGCCATGGAGGTCATTTTTTTAAACACAAATTTAGAGTACCCAATTCAGGTTTCCAATTAAGGGGCAATTTAGTGTGGCCAATCCACCTACCCTGCACATCTTTGGGTTGTGGGGGCAAAACCCACGCAAACACGGGGTGAATGTGCAAACTCTACACGGACAGTGATCCAGAGCTGGGATTGAACCTGGGATCGAACCTGGGATCTCAACGCCGTGAGGCAGCAATGCTAACCACTGTGCAACCGTGCTGCCCTTCCATGGAGGTAAATTAAAACAGGGATGAGAATTTTGAAGTCAGAGCGTTGTTTCACCAGGAGTTAAAGTAGGTCAGCAAGCACAGAGGCGACAGTTGAACAGAACTTGGCACAAGGCCGGACATGGGCAATGGCGTTTTGGACAATGTGAAGTTTGAGGAGGTTAGACTGTGGGGAGGTCAGTCTGGACTGCACTGGAATAGTCAGGTGCAGCGATGACAAATGCACAGGGGAAGGTTTCAGCAGGGGACAGGCTGAAGCGGGCACAAAGTTGAGCTCTGTGCAAGATGAATTAATTAAATCAACTAAAGGGGCAGCACAGTGGCGCAGTGGGTTAGCCCTGCAGCCTCACGGCGCCGAGGTCCCAGGTTCGATCCCGGCTCTGGGTCACTGTCCCTGTGGAGTTTGCACATTCTCCCCGTGTTTGCTTGGGTTTCGCCCCCACAATGCCAAAGATGTGCAGGCTAGGTGGATTGGCCACGCTAAATTACCTCTTAATTGGGCACTCTAAATTTATTTTAAAAATTAAATCAAGTAATTAAAAATAAGTTACATTTTTCCTTAGAAAGCTGAAAGATAAACTACTAATAAGTTTATGATTCTCATCTTGTGGTTCCGCTAATAAGCATTAAGATTCAAGAAATTGAGACAAAAGAAAGACAAAGCCTCTGATATTGGATTTAATTATCGTCTTTTCACTCATTGCTGGTCCTCCATCCTATTTTTCACTGAACAGGTATTTAATAATAAATGAACATTCAATTCCCTGTATATTCAGGATAATGCAGTCATCATGGAAGATGACACCATATAATCCACTCTTTAGTCCTTGACATAACCCAATGGGTTTTCACTGTTGGTTCTTAAATATGATTTCTAAGCGCCGTGAAATTTGACCAGTTAAACGAGGCAGAATTAAATCCACCCACAGACACTAAACAGTTTTTGCACCAAATGCAACTACTTTGCGCAATCAATTGAGTGCGCCAGGCAGCGGATGAACTCACCACAAACTAAAAATAGCATTTTCTTTTCTGCAAAAGGTAGCCCTGCCCACTTTCCTTCGTACAAGCCATGGGGAATAAAGTGCATCAGCATGGTTCAAAATTAGAGTTTCAAGCTGCAGGAAGCAGAGTAATGTGCATGTTGACTGTAAAAGCTGCTGCTACAGTAATCGCCAGGAAACCTCCTTCACTCCTGAGTGAGCCAAGAAAAAAATACTGTACTTCAAAACACACCACGTACAGGAATTGAGAGAGCAAGTTATGTCTGAGGGTGAAAAAAAATCACAGATTTGGCATAGGATGTTGTGCTTTGATCACCTACCTACCCCCACTGTTTCCTTCCACATTCAGGAGTAGCGCTTGGTTTTAATCAGCGGCATACGTTGGTGAAAGGTGGAAACAGAACAGGACTACCAAAAATGAATTTGTCACAACTTCAGTCGTTTCTCTTAACTTTTAGCAGCTTTAAACCCCAAGAGAATTCACTTGTTGGAACAATGGTTGTGCTGCTTATGGCTCCTCTGTTTTTCCTTGTGTCATTTTTGTTTTGGCTGCAATCACCAATTTATACTGTTTAAATATAAATGAAAGCCACGTTGTGCCGCTCCATTGCTTTGAGACAACATGACATCACAGATGATAACAGATGTGTTGTCTCACTTTTAAACACACTTCCCTGTCTCCTCTGAAAAATGACTGTTGCCAATTTTTTTCTATTTACCTCAGTGTGAAAACAGAAAGTACATCATCGGTTCTTTAGATTATCCAACTTTCTGACTCATTGGGCCATAACTTCCAACCAGCATCAGAAAGCAATGGCCCGCTGGAATTACAAAATTTTAAAGCACGCTTATCTGCTCTTGAAAACTGCACTGAAATTTCCATTGGCCAGAGCTGCTTGGGGCCTGCACCAGCTGGAAGTAGGTTTAAAGGGCTCAGTGATTGACAGATCCGGGAGAAGGCAAGTATCCAAGGAGTTGAGGATTATTACTTCTGATCAGTCATGATCTCATTGAATGGCGGGGCAGACTCAATGGGCTGAATGGCCTACTTCTGCTCCTATGTTTTATGGTCTTATGGGTCAGGTGGGAGAGGTCCAGCTAGGTTGGGGGTCAGGCCCTTGGGCCGGTCGTGGGGAGGGAGGGGTTAGAAATTATTTAGTTAATTAGTCAAAGTGCTGAGGGAGTCCCATGCGGGCATTGATCTGCGAATTTAAAATAGTTACGCAGAAGTTAGAAGAGGTTTTATTTCTTCTAACCTTTTTCTGAGTAACTATTAGCGTTCAAATCGTCGAGGTCAAAAGAGGTCCATCCTGCCTCTGCGCAAATTTTGGAAGTGCTATCCAATTAGTTCCCCATAGCTCTGCAAATCTTTCCTTTTCAAGCACATATACACACACTTTGGAATGTTACTTTGCCAATCCTGCATTCCCCGTTCCTTCAGGCAGAGCATTCCAGATGATAACAATTCAATTAAGCAAAGAAAGATTCTCCACATGAAGAATGTGCAAACTCCACACGGACAGTGACCCAGGGCCGGGATTCGAACCCGGGTCCTCAGCGCCGTAGTCCCAGTGCTAACTACTGGGCCCACCGTGCTGCCCTTTCTTATCCCTGTTATTATAAGAACATAAGAATTAGGAGCAGGAGTAGGCCATCTGGCCCCTCGAGCCTGCTCCGCCATTCAATGAGATCATGGCTGATCTTTTGTGGACTCAGTTCCACTTTCCGGCCCGAACACCATAACCCTTAATCTCTTTTTTCTTCAAAAAACTATCTATCTTTACCTTAAAAACATGTAATGAAGGAGCCTCAACTGCTTCACTGGGGAAGGAATTCCATAGATTCACAACCCTTTGGGTGAAGAAGTTCCTCCTAAACTCAGTCCTAAATCTACTTCCCCTTATTTTGAGGCGAGTTCTGCTTTCACCCGCCAGTGGAAACAACCTGCCCGCATCTATCCTATCTATTCCCTTCATAATTTTAAATGTTTCTATAAGATCCCCCCTTATTCTTCTAAATTCCAACGAGTACAGTCCCAGTCTACTCAACCTCTCCTCGTAATCCAACCCCTTCAGCTCTGGGATTAACCTCGTGAATCTCCTCTGCACACCCTCCAGTGCCAGTACGTCCTTTCTCAAGTAAGGGGACCAAAACTGAACACAATACTCCAGGTTGGCCTCACTAACACCTTATACAATTGCAGCATAACCTCCCTAGTCTTAAACTCCATCCCTCTAGCAATGAAGGACAACATTCCATTTGCCTTCTTAATCACCTGTTAACCAACTTTCTGTGACTCATGCACGAGCACACCCAGGTCTCTCTGCACAGCAGCATGCTTTAATATTTGATTGTTTAAATAATAATCCCGTTTGCTGTTATTCCTACCAAAATGGATAACCTCACATTTGTCAACATTGTATTCCATTTGCCAGACCCTAGCCCATTCACTTAACCTATCCAAATCCCTCTGCAGACTTCCAGTATCGTCTGCACTTTTCGCTTTACCACTCATCTTAGTGTCATCTGCAAACTTGGACACATTGCCCTTGGTCCCCAACTCTAAATCATCTATGTAGATTGTGAACAATTGTGGGCCCAACACAGATCCCTGAGGGACACCACTAGCTACTGATCGCCAACCAGAGAAGCACCCATTAATCCCCACTCTTTGCTTTCTATTAATTAACCAATCCTCTATCCATGCTACTACTTTACCCTTAATGCCATGCATCTTTATCTTATACAGCAGCCTTTTGTGTGGCACCTTGTCAAAAGCTTTCTGGAAATCCAGATATACCACATCCATTGGCTCCCCGTTATCTACTGCACTGGTAATGTCCTCAAAGAATTCCACTAAACTAGTTAGGCACGACCTGCCCTTTATGAACCCATGCTGCGTCTGCCCAATGGGACAATTTCTATCCAGATGCCTCGCTATTTCTTCCTTGATGATAGATTCCAGCATCTTCCCTACTACCGACGTTAAGCTCACTGGCCTATAATTTCCTGCTCTCTGCCTACCTCCTTTTTTAAACAGTGGTGTCACATTTGCTAATTTACAATCCACCGGGACCACCCCAGAGTCTAGTGAATTTTGGTAAATTATCACTAGTGCATCTGCAATTTCCCTAGTCATCTCTTATAGCACTCTGGGATGCATTCCATCAGGGCCAGGAGACTTGTCTACCTTTAGCCCCATTAGCTTGCCCATCACTACCTCCTTAGTGATAACAATCCTCTCAAGGTCATCACCTGTCATAACCTCATTTCTATCAGTCACTGGCATGTTATTTGTGTCTTCCACTGTGAAGACCGACCCAAAAAACCTGTTCAGTTCCTCAGCCATTTCCTCATCTCCCATTATTAAAACTCCCTTCTCATCCTCTAAAGGACCAATATTTACCTTAGCCACTCTTTTTTGCTTTATATATTTGTAAAAACATTTGCTGTCTGTTTTTATATTCTGAGCAAGTTTACTCTCATACTCTATCTTACTCTTCTTTAGAGTTTTTTTAGTAGCTTTCTGTTGCCCCTTAAATATTTCCCAGTCCTCTAGTCTCCCACCAATCTTTGCCACTTTGTATGCTCTTTCCTTCAATTTGATACTCTCCCTTATTTCCTTTAGATACCCACGGTCGATTTTCCCTCTTTCTACCGTCCTTCCTTTTTGTGGGTATAAACCTTTGCTAGCACTGTGAAAAATCGCTTGGAAGGTTCTCTACTGTTCCTCAACTGTTCCACCATAAAGTCTTTGCTCCCAGTCTACCTTAGCTAGTTCTTCTCTCATCCCCTTGTAATCTCCTTTGTTTAAACACAAAACACTAGTATTTGATTTTACTTTCTCACCCTCCATCTCTATTTTAAATTCCACCATATTGTGATCGCTCCTTCCGAGAGGATCCCTAACTATGAGATCATGAATTAATCCTGTTTCATTACACAGGACAAGATCTAGGACCGCTTGTTCCCTCGTAGGTTCCATTACATACTGTTCTAGGAAACTATCGTGGATACATTCTATAAACCCCTCCTCAAGGTTGCCTTGACCGACCTGGTTAAACCAATCGACATGTAGATTAAAATCCCCCATGATAACTGCTGTACCATTTCTACATGCATCAGTTATCTCTTTGTTTATTGACTGACCCACCATAACGTTACTATTTGGTGGCCGATAGACTACTCCTATCAGTGACTTTTCCGCCTTACTATTCCTGATTTCCACCCAAATGGATTCAACCTTATCCTCCATAGCACCGATGTCATCTCTAACTATTGCCCGGATGTCATCCTTAAATAACAGAGCAGCACCACCTCCCTTACCATCCACTCTGTCCTTCCGAATAGTTTGATACCCTCGGATATTTAACTCCCAGTCGTGACCATCCTTTAACCATGTTTCGGTAATGGCCACTAAATCATAGTCATTCACGATGATTTGCGCCATCAACTCATTTACTTTATTCCGAATACTACGAGCATTCAGGTAAAGTACACTTATGTTGGTTTTTTTACCTCTGTTTTGAATCTTAACATCTCCAGTTTTACTCCTTTTAGTATTACTGGGCCTATTCACTGAGCTCCCCTCAGTCACTGTACCTTGTACTGTCGCCCTTTCTGATTTTTGACTCCTGATTACTCCAGCTGAGGGACTGACGTGAGTGGGTGAATGGCCAGGCCACAAGCAAACTGGTCTCCAATGTGGATGCGTTATTCATTAGAACCAGCAAGGAGGGTGGCACATGGCACAGTGGTTAGCACTAGGACTACGGCGCTGAGGACCCGGGTTCGAATCCCGGCCCTGGATCACTGTCTGTGTGGAGTTTGCACATTCTCCCCGTGTCTGCCTGGGTTTCACCCCCACAATCCAAAGATGTGCAGTGTAGGTGGATTGGCCATGCTAAACTGCCCCTTAATTGGAAAAAAAAATAACAATTGGGTACTCTAACATTTTTTAAAAACCGCAAGTACCTGGCAGGCCAAAGGTCTTCGACCATTTACTAATTGCCTACATGGTCCCAGGGAATTGTAGAGAGGCTGGTCTGAAGGAAAAAATTACAACAAAATGTCCAAATGGCCAACTTTCAACTTCTCACTCTAGTATAGGAATCATTCATTGCGGGAGCAAGACCCTCAAGAAACTGAAGCCCAAAATGAGTTCACAGTTTCAAAAGAGATGAAAGAAGGAAAACTGAATGAACGGGAGGAATTGATTGGGTGGCTATCACATACTTGGTCACCTCAAACAAGGTGTTCTCAAATTTAGAAAACACTGACCACAGAATTTCAAGTGAGGGGCATTAGTAACTTAGAAACAAGAGAATGTAATTCAGCCCCTTCAGCTTATTTCATCATTCAATTAGGTCATGGTTCATCTATATCTTATCTACAAGTATTTGTCCTTCAGTCAATGAGCTTATTTATCTATTAACTTAGTGACACATTATTTGCATTTATATACGACAATTGTAGAAAATGTTTTACTGTTTTCCTTTGGGTAGCTAACATTGTCTTTTGGAAATGAGGAGGGAGTCCTCAGCATTTGTAACCAATTCCCAGGGGTCAGCGAAGAATGAACATAATTCCCCACGCAGCCATCTAAAAACCACAGACATGGTGCATCATAATTCGATAATGAAATCTTCATTCATCTTCCCCTCCTTGGGAATTACAAAAATAGCTGACAGGCGAGAGACAAGGATAGGAGTGCTTTTCCTCCCAACATCCTCACTGTGACAACTTCAGCAGAGCCAGCCAGCTGCCCGATATATGGCTGTGGCACTGAATGCCGCCAACCTCCTCGAGTCAGGAGTGTTTCAATAATTCTGACGAGTTCCAAATGAACTGCAGAGGTTGACTGCACTAAAGGAGAAAATTGAACTCACCTTGGCTGAGCACTTCGCCACCACAATCCAAAGTCGGTGAAAGTTGGTGAGGAATAAAACTGGATGGAGCACCCGGCATCAACCTAAGCACCGGAAATTACAACGGCAAACCAAGCCCCTCTGCAAAGTCCTCCTTCCCAACCCCTGGGAGCTTGTGCCAAAATTGGGAGAGCTGTCTCACAGGCTAGTCTATCAACAGCCTGACGTAGTCATACTCAGGGAATCATTCCTCACAGACAGTTACCCAGACACCACCATCACTGGGCATGTCCCGTACCACTGACAGGACAGGCCCACCAGGGGTGGCAGCACAGTGGTATACAGTCAAATGGAAATTCCCCTGGGAATGCTCATCAACTCCAGATCCCATAAAGTCTCAAGGTCAAACATGGACAAGAACACCTTCTCCTGATTACCAGCTACCGCCCGTCCCTCCTCAGCTGATGAATCAGTACTCCTCCATGTTGAGCACCAATTGGAAGAAGCACCAAGGGTGTCAAGGGCACAGAATGTACTCTGGGCGGGGTCTTCAATATCCATCAAGAGTGGCTCAGTACTTTTGCCACAGACTGAGCTGTCCGAGTCCGAAAGGACATAGCTGCTAGACGAGTTCTAATGTCCTTTAGGGAAGGAAATCTGTTGTCCTTTCCTTGTCTAGCCTATATGTGACTCCAGATCCACAGCAATGTGGTTGACTCTTTAATGCCCTCAGGGATGGGCAATAAATGTTGCCCTAGCCAGCGGCGCCCACATCCCATGAACAAATGAAAACAAACGTGAGGGAACCAACAAGAGGGGAAAAACGAGTTGAACTCATCCTCACCAATCTCTGTCATAGTGCATCTGTACATGACAGTACCGGTAGGAGTGACCACCATACAGTCCTTGACCCACTTTCACGCTGAGGATGTGCTCCACCCTGATGTGTGCCACTACAACCGCATAAAATAGGATAGACTTCAAACAGATCCAGCAACTCTTAAGGCTGGGCATCCATGAGGCTGTGGGTCATCAGCAGCAGCAGAATTGTACTCAGCCACAATCTGTAACCTCAAAGCCCAGTATATCCCCCACTCTCCAGGACATTAACCTTCGTTCAGCGAATAATGCAGGAGGACATTCAGCAGCAACACAGGCATGCCAAACATTAGGTGACAACCTGGTGAAACTACGACTACTTATGGGACAAATAATGGAAGTAGCATGCAATAGACAGAGTTAAGCAATTCCACAACCAATGAACCAGATCTAAGCTCTGCCACATCCAGCCGTGAACGGTGGTAGATAATTAAACAACTCACTGGAGAAGGAGGCTCCACAAATATCCCCATCATCAAAAATGAGGGATTCCAACACATCAGTGCAAAAGACAAGGCTGAAGGATTTGCAAAGGATTTTCAGCCGGAAGTGTAGGTGATCTGTCTCAGCCTCCTGCAGAGGTCCCCATCATTACAGATGTCAAGTCTTCTGCCAATTTGATCAATTCATTCCATGCAAAATCATGAAATGGCTGAAGGCACAGGATAGTGCAAAGGCTATGGGCCCTGACAATAGTCCAGCAATAGTGCTGAAAAAATGAAATGAAAATGAAAATCGCTTATTGTCACGAGTAGGCTTCAATGAAGTTACTGTGAAAAGCCCCTAGTCGCCATATTCCGGCACCTGTCCGGGGAGGCTGATACGGGAATCGAACCGTGCTGCTGGCCTGCTTGGTCTGCTTTAAAAGCCAGCGATTTAGCCCAGTGAGCTAAATCAGCCCCTAGAAGACTTGTGCTCCAGAACTAGCCCCACCCCTAGCCAAGCTGTTCCTGTACAGCTACTGGCATCTATCCAGCCATACCCGGAAAATAGCACAGGTATGTCCTGTCCACAAAAAGCAGGGCATTTCCAACCTAGCTTATTACTGCGCCATCAGTCGATCATCAGCAAAGTGATGGAAGGGGTCATCGTCAGCGTCATCAAGTGACACTCATTCAATAATAACCTTTTCACAGTAACTTCACACTTGTGACAATAAAAGATTATTATTATTAAGCCAGGTACCTGAACTCATTACAGCCTTGGTCCAAAAACGGGAAGAAGGGATGAACTCCAGAGATGATTTTTTAAAAAATATATCCATTCATGGGACGGGGTGTCGCTGGCACCCAGAACTGAGTGATTTTCTAGGCCTTTCAGAGAATCAATCATGTTACTATGGATGTAGAGTCGCATGTAAGCCAGATCAAGTAAGGACAGCAGATTCACTTCTGTAAAATGACATTAATGAAGCAATTATGATCATTGATGATTGTTTGATGGCAACATTCCTGAAACTGAAATGTGGGCGACTAGGGGCTTGTCACAGTAACTTCATTTGAAGCCTACTTGTGACAATAAGCGATTTTCATTATCAACATCCTTGGGGGGGGGGGGGGGGGGGGGGGGGGGGGGGGGGGGGGGGTTTACCATGAACCATAAACTGAACTAGCCAGGTAAATACTGTGGTTACAAGAGCAGGTCAGAGACTGGGAATCCAGCAGCGAGTAACTCACCTCCAAACTCCCAAAAGCCTGTCCATAATCTACAGGGTACAAGTCAGGAGTGTGATAGAATACTCCCCATTTGCCTGGATGAGTGTAGCTCCAACAGCACTCGGGAAACCTGACACCATCCAGAACAAAGCAGCCTGCTTGATCTATATGCCAACCACCAACTTCAACATTCACTTCCTCCACCACTGGTGCACAGTGGCAGCAGTGTGTATCATCTACAAGATGCACTGCGGCAACTCACCAAGCCTCCTTCGACAGTACCCTGCAAACCATCGACCTCTTCAACCTTGAAGGACAAGGGCAACAGAAACATTGGAACACCGCCACCTGGAAGTTCTCCTTCAAGTCATTCACCACCCAGACTTGGAAATACATCACTGTTCCTTCACTGCCACTGGGTCAAAATCCTAGAACTCCTTCCCTAACATCACTATGGGTGTACCTACACAAAATAGACAGCAGAGTTGAAGAAGGCATCTCATCGCCATCTTCTCAAAGGTAATTATGGATGGGCAATAAATATTGGCCTAGCAAACAATGCCCAAATCCTGTGTAAGAAAAAATAAAAACTAGTTCCACTCTCAAACTCTCCTCATTGTCATTATCTTCCTCGCCTCCAAATATTTATTCACTTTTCCAGCATCAATCTAACCAGAGGCAGATTAACACTGTGGGCAAGTAACTCGGAGAGCTGCACAAATGTTTTATTAAGCAAAGTACACACAGTGATATGGTTGACTTTAGTATAATGCAATGTACTAATTTCTTCACTGGGGACCATGAAAGATTGGAACGCCCAGGGCCCAATAGTTCTTGTGACCGCTAATGTTGAGAAGGACAAGAACAACAGGTGGATGGGAAGACCACCAGCTGCAAATACCCCTCCAACATGCTGACTCAGAACCACATCAATATCCCTTCACTGTTGCTGAATCAAAAAATCGGCAGCTCCCTGCCAATCAGTAGGTGTGGTTACCTGCACCACATAGAGTACAGCAATCCCTGCCAACTCTCTCAAAGGCAATTAGGGCCTTTGTTGGCCTAGCCAGTGACACCCACATTTCATGAATGAATAAAACAAAAATCTCAATCAGGCTGGGGAAATGCGTGCCAAGGTCACTGGCTATTCCAGTAACTGGATATGGAGAGCACACTGAGACCACCCTTTCTCACACAGGTTTTAAAGGTGTCAGACAAGTAGGTTTGGAATATTTTCCAGTTGCAGATTAGTATTGTAGCATTTACAAAACTGAAATATTCCTTTAAAAAAAAAACCAGTACAGCCGCAACTAAACCTTCAGCCACAGCTCTACGTTCCTGTTTAGTGTACGACAGGTGAATCCTAACTGCCTCCAGGAGTTATCCTGGGGCGGGATTACCTTGCCAGTAATGGAAGAACAACTTTGAACAAGTTCAGGCCTGTACTAACTGCTGAGGGTGCGTCTTGTACTCTCTCTCTCTCCCCCCCCCCCCCCAAATCATCCCCCATCCAAGTGAATATACCAATACACAACGTCCACAATGTTGCAAAATACAGTTCCATAGAAACACGGAGCGGACAGTGTGTACAGGGCTAGCAATCGCTGATATGTGCTGGGCTCCAACAGCCTGCGTGCGGCAGAAACCCAGAAACATTTGTACAATAAACCAGATCCCCCCCCCCCCCCCCCCCCCAACCACAACCACAGGCTGGGTGGAAAGCCCGTGTTTTTAATGTGATCAAAACAGAAAATGCCAGCTGAACTCAGCAGGTCTGGCAGTATCTGTGGAGAGAGAGAAACAGAGTAAACGTTTCCAGAGCCCCCCCCCCCCCCCCCCCAGGGTGTGTGTGTGTGAAGTGTCAGGGTGGTTCCGCCCGGGAGACACGGTAAAACAGCAGCCAGGACCTTACCTGCGATACACAGCAGGGCAGAGACATCTCGGTAAGGAGGAGGCGAAAGCTTCACTCGAGGGGAATCTCAGAGACAGGCGGGCTGGATGGTCTACACGTCCGATTGCCCCCTGGCGATCATGGCCTGGGAGGGGAGAGAGGAGGTTAAATAGGGGATCAAGGGGGTGGCTTTCAGTGGGGAGGAATGTGCAGAGAGGCCGGCCCAGCAGAATAAGACAAAGCAGCGCCGAGCTGCCCGTCCCCACACACACACAGGCGGAGCCGGGCTCAGATCACTCCCTCTCCCTGTGTGTGAATTGTGATCACTCCCACTCTGTCCTCAATAACAATTCCCTTCCGGAGACGCCAGTTTCTGTTGTGCAGTTTCAGTCGCTGTTCGGGGAAAACCCCTCCTCCCTGTTATGTATGTTTTTTTTTGCATTTCTCTGATTCTGCCTCAATATTTGATTTGCTTCAAGGTTTTTCCCTTTTAAAGTGGCTTTCGAATTGACCGCACATCTTCCCCCTCCCCTACTAAATTTGTATTTTACGAAGGATTTCGCTCCCTGTCGCAAGGAATAACTCCCCCGCATTCCACGTTAACAATGACACAAGTACATTGCTCACATAATACAAAGTAAAATGAGGAAATGCACCTGTGAAGCACTTTCGGGCAGTCGACGTTCAGAAATGCACAATCTTAAAGCAGACGTAATACCCCTAGGGGTAAATTGAGGGAATGCAATTTGATTTATTCAGAATGATGGATATATCCACTAAAAGAGAAAGATTTTCTCCCAGGTGTGGGCAGAGTCTGTTCATTGCTCTGTACCTGGCTTGCGGTATGTAGTACAGCCAGGTAAGGATTGGACTCCGGTCAATGAAGTGACAAAGTTTGTTCGCAGAACAACTATTCACATTACAGATCAAAGACAAAAGGTCATACTACACAGAACAAAGAACAAAGAAAAGTACAGCACAGGAATAGGCCCTTCTGCCCTCCAAGCCTGCGCCGACCATGCTGCCCGCCTAAACTAAAAACTTCTACACTTCCGGGGTCCATATCCCTCTATTCCCATCCTATTCATGTAAGATTCCCCTTAAAGGTCCTGCTTCCACCACCTCCTCCAGCATCGAGTTCCAGACACCCACTACCCTCTGTGTAAAAAACTTACCTCGTACATCTCCTCTAAACCTTGCCCCTTGCACCTTAAACCTATGCCCCCTAGTAATTGACCCCTCCACCCTGGGAAAAAGTCTCTGACCATCCACTCTGTCTATGCCCCTCATAATTTTGTAGACCTCAATCAGGTCGCCCCTCAACCTTCTTCATTCCAGTGAGAACAAACTGAGTTTATTCAACCTCTCCTCATAGCTAATGCCCTCCATACCAGGCAACGTGCTGGTAAATCTCTTCTGCACCCTCTCTAAAGCCTCCACATCTTTTTGGTAGTGTGGCGACCAGAATTGAACACAGAAGACAGAACCAAACTCTGCCTGCTAGGGCAAGTCTGAGTGAGTCTTCAACTTCGTTCTCCATTGGGCCAGCAGGTTACATGACCTTTTCAGGGAAACATCCCTTAAAGGGCTACAACATCGCATCCCTCTCCCCTTTTAAAGTTGAACTATGAACACAACAACAGGTAAGTAACTATTTCGAAAAATAACCGAAAGGAGGTAGGGCAACAAATACAGTCCATTACAAATCCAGTCTGTCTGGTGATTTCCAAACTCACTGGGAGCGGCGAAGCTCCTGGTCAGGCCCCTCTCTAGCTGGAGCAATGTCCTCCCGCTCCCCACTGGGTGGACTTCCCATCAGTGACTAACTGCTTGGGCAACGTCCTCTTCACTTGCTGATGCTATCAAGGGAGTTTCTCATGCTGGGGGACACACTTCACCCCCACTTGCCTCGAATGACTCCAGCGGTACCAGCAGCACCCCATTTGACCCTCCGTTGCAATGCTCGGTTGTCTCCACCTTACATGGAATCCATAGAATCCCTAGAGCGCAGAGAAGGTCATTCAGTCAATCGAGTCTATACCGACCCTCGGAACAAGCACTCTACCTAGACCTATAACCCCGCCCTATCCTCATAACCCCGTATATTGATCATGGCCAATCCGCCTAACCTGCACATCTTTGCACTGTGGGAGGAAACTCCACAGACACAGGGAGAATGTATAAAATCCACACACAGTCCCCCAAGGCCAGAATCAAACTCAGGTCCTTGGTACTGTGAGGCAGCAGTGCTAACCACTGTGCTACAATGCTGCCCACATGATCTGCATATTTCTCCATTCTATTTCTTGAATGTCAATGACAGTTGACACCGACCCAATCTTTTCCTTGACTTCCCCTGGGATCCACACTGGGCCTCTCCCAAAATTTCTTGAGAAAATGAGGTTGCCCACCCTGAAAGGTCACTTTGCTTTGCTTGAATTGTGACACACCTTCTGGGTGCCCTCCTTTATCTTTATTCTCCCCGCCAAGTTTGGAAATATGGGGTTCAGGGGTGATCGAAGGTGCCTACCCATTAACAATTCAGCGGAGGATACCCACGTGGTGGCGTAAGGGGTCCTCCGCTGGAGGCCATCCTGTAAGCCATCAGGAACCTCAAAAATTTAGTTTGCCTTAAAGATCTGGACCGCTTTCTCTGTCAAACCATTGGATGCTGGATGGCTGTGGAACTCATCATATTCATCCATTTTGAATGGGCGTTGACAATAATAAGGAACATGGTACCTAGAAAGGGTACCGCAAAATCAATATAATCCATGTCCATGGCGGACCAGGCCACTCCTAAGGGTGTAACTGGGCTGACGGGGATAGCTGCTATTAATGCAGGCATAGGTCACATTGCTTGACCACACTCTTGATGTCCTAGTCCAGACCTGGCCACCAGAAATCACTGCATGCTAGCATCCTCATCTTGGTCACGCCAGGGTGGGCTGTGTGTAACTCCTGTAGCAACACCTCTGCACTCAACTCTTTTTGGCTTTGATTGGACCAATGTTGTTTAGATTTATCATTACTCCAACTGCAAAGGGCCATTCCTTTTACCTTCTGCAGTACTGAGTCACTCTGAATCCACATCGGATTTGCTGGGCGGAAATTGGTAGGGGATCAAAAAAGTTAAGGGTGTGTACGATCTCTTGCGGCACTTCCGGTGATGAATCATCCTGTGGCAAGGGTAGGCAGCTTAAGGCGTCTGCGTTTGCAATGTGAGTACCCGATCTGTGTTGGAATGAGTTGCCATATGCTGCTGATAGCAACGCCCAATGATGGACTCTGGCTGAGGCAATGGGAGGAATGGCTTTATCCTCCTTGAAGAAGCACAACAACAGCTTGTGATCCATATCTATCGTGAAGTGCTGCCCATATACATATTGATGAAATTATTTCACACTGTACACCAACCCTTCCTTTTCAATCTGGGAGTAGCCTCTCTTTGCATCTGCCCAGGTCCTAGAGCCAAAGGCCATGGGCCGCTCAGTTCCATTTCCCACCTTGTGTGATAGCATTGCTCCATGCCATATGGTGACGCGTCACACGTTACCCCAATCTCTTTTTTTTGTGTCGAAGTGCACCAACAAGTCTGAAGATTGCAAGACTCTTTCGAAGGCCTCTCTCTGGGCTTTCTTGTTGACATTTTTTCAGCAGCTGATGTGGAGGTGCTAATAGTGTTGACAGGTTGAGTATAGAATTCCTATAATAATTTACCATTTCCAAGAAAGACTTCAGCTCAGACACGTTGTGAGATGCTGATGCCTCTTTGATAATCATGACCTTCTCCGTTAACGGGCATAATCCTTGAGCATCGACTTTGAAACCCAGGTACGTGACCTCGGAGGCCTGAAAGTCACACTTCTCTCATTTGAACCTTATTCCTGCATTCTGAAATCTGTTCAGTACCTCCTTGTGGTTTGCTCTATGTTCCTCAGGGAACACCCCTGTGACCAACACATTGTCCAGATACATCAAAATCTTAGGTATACCCTGCAGCAAACTCTCCATGGTTCTTTGGAAAATGGCCCAGGCTGATGAAAATCCAAAAGGTAACCAGGTGTACTAAAAAAGTACTTGCACATGCTAAAAAAGCTAAAAGGTCTTAAAATTGACAAATCTCCTGGCCCCGATGGGCTACACCCTAGAGTTCTGAGGGAGGTGGCTGAAGAAATAGCGGAAGCGTTGGTTGAGATCTTTCAAAAATCACTGGAGTCAGGGAAAGTCCCGGATGATTGGAAGATCGCTGTTGTAACCCCCTTGTTCAAGAAAGGATCAAGACAAAAAATGGAAAATTATAGGCCAATTAGCCTAACCTCGGTTGTTGGTAAAATTCTAGAATCGATCGTTAAGGATGAGATTTCTAAATTCTTGGAAGAGCAGGGTCGGATTAGAACAAGTCAACATGGATTTAGTAAGGGGAGGTCGTGCCTGACGAACCTGTTAGAATTCTTTGAGGAGGTGACAAGTAGGTTAGACCAGGGAAACCCAGTGGATGTGGTCTATCTGGATTTCCAAAAGGCCTTTGATAAGGTGCCACACAGGAGGCTGCTGAGTAAGGTGAGGGCCCATGGTGTTCGAGGTGAGCTACTGGCATGGGTTGAGGATTGGCTGTCTGACAGAAGGCAGAGAGTTGGGATAAAAGGTTCTTTTTCGGAATGGCAGCCGGTGACCAGCGGTGTTCCACAGGGTTCAGTGTTGGGGCCGCAGCTGTTCACCATATATATTAATGATCTGGATGAAGGGACTGGGGGCATTCTAGCGAAGTTTGCCGATGATACGAAGTTAGGTGGTCAGGCAGGTAGTGCTGAGGAAGTGGGGAGGCTGCAGAAGGATCTAGACATTTTGGGAGAGTGGTGCAGGAAATGGCTGATGCAATTCAACGTGAGAAAATGTGAGGTCTTGCACTTTGGAAAAAAGAATCCAAGCATAGACTACTTTCTAAACGGTGAGAAAATTCATAAAGCCAAAGTACAAAGGGATCTGGGAGTGCTAGTCGAGGATTCCCTAAAGGTAAACATGCAGGTTGAATCTGTGATTAAGAAAGCGAATGCAATGTTGTCATTTATCTCAAGAGGGTTGGAATATAAAAGCAGCGATGTGCTACTGAGCCTTTATAAGGCTCTGGTTAGGCCCCATTTGGAGTACTGTGTCCAGTTTTGGGCCCCACATCTCAGGAAGGACATACTGGCACTGGAGCGTGTCCAGCGGAGATTCACACGGATGATCCCTGGAATGGCGGGTCTAACATATGATGAACGGCTGAGGATCCTGGGATTGTATTCATTGGAGTTTAGAAGGTTAAGGGGAGATCTAATAGAAACTTACAAGATAATACATGGCTTAGAAAGGGTGGACGCAAAGAAACTGTTTCCGTTAGGCGAGGAGACGAGGACCCGTGGGCACAGCCTTAGAATTAGAGGGGGTAAATTCAGAACAGAAATGCGGAGACATTTCTTCAGCCAGAGAGTGGTGGGCCTGTGGAATTCATTGCCGCGGAGTGCAGTGGAGGCCGGGACGCTAAATGGCTTCAAGGCAGAAATAGATAAATTCTTGATGTCGCGAGGAATTAAGGACTACGGGGAGAATTCTGGTAGGTGGAGTTGAAATGCCCATCAGCCATGATTGAATGGCGGAGTGGACTCGATGGGCCGAATGGCCTTACTTCCACTCCTATGTCTTATGGTCTTATGGTACTGGTACAGACCCTTCTGAATATTTATCATCACATACACCCTTTTTCTTTTAAATGCATTTCATTACAAACTTGTATCAAAGTGGGTTACAGCAAATAAACACCCCAGGAAACATACTTCCCAACAATCAGCTATACAGTTTGTACAGATTTTTCTGCTTTTTCAACCCCTCCCCATCATCAACCACCCCCCCCCCCCCCCCCACCCCCCTACGAAGAACAGCTCCTCAAACACGGTCACAAACACCCCCCACCTTTTCTCAAACTCCCCTGCTGAGCCCCTTAACTCATACTTTATCTTCTCTAACCGCAGGAAGTCGCACAGGTCACCCAACCAAGCTGTTACCCCCGGTGGTGATGCAGACCACCACTCCAGCAAAATTTGCCGCCGTGCAATCAGAGAGGCGAAGGCCATGATTTGTTTGTTTGTTTGTTTGTTTATTGTCACGTGTACCGAGGTACAGTGAAAAGTATTTTTCTGCAAGCAGCTCAACAGATCATTCAGTACATGGGAAGAAAAGGGAATTAAACAGAATTCAAGAAAATACATGAGAATACATAATAGGGCAACACAATATATACAATGTACTACATAAGCATTGGCATCGGATGAAGCAGACACGGGTGTAGTGTTAATGAGGTCAGTCCATAAGAGGGTCATTTAGGAGTCTGGTGACAGTGGGGAAGAAGCTGTTTTTGAGTCTGTTCGTCCGTGTTCTCAGACTTCTAAATCTCCTGCCCGTTGGAAAAGTGAGTAAGCCGGGTGGGAGGGATCCTTGATTATGCTGCCTGCTTTCCCCCGGCAGCGGGAGGTGTAGATGGAATCAATGGATGGGAGGCAGGTTCGTGTGATGGACTGGGCGGTGTTCACGACTCTCTGAAGTTCCTTGCGGTCCTGGGCCGAGCAGTTGCCATACCAGGCTGTGATGCAGCCCGATAGGATGCTCTCTATAGTGCATCTGTAAAAGTTGGTAAGGGTTAATGTGGACATGCCGAATTTCCTTAGTTTCCTGAGGAAGTATAGGCGCTGTTGTGCTTTCTTGGTGATAGCGTCGACATGAGTGGACCAGGATAGATTTTTGGTGATGTGCACCCCTAGGAATTTGAAACTGCTCACCATCTCTACCTCGGCTCCGTTGATTCTAACAGGGGTGTGCACAGTACTTTGTTTCCTGAAGTCGATGACCAGCTCTTTAGTTTTGCTGGCATTAAGGGAGAGATTGCTGTCGCTGCACCACTCCACTAGGTTCTCTATCTCCCTCCTGTATTCGGACTCGTCGTTATTCGAGATCCGGCCCACTATGGTCGTATCGTCAGCAAACTTGTAGATGGAGTTGGAACCCAGTTTTGCCATGCAGCCATGTGTGTACAGGGAGTAGAGTAGGGGGCTAAGTACACAGCCTTGTGGGGCACCGGTATTGAGGACTATTGTGGAGGAGGTGTTGGTGTTCATTCTTACTGACTGTGGTCTGTTGGTCAGAAAGTCAAGGATCCAGTTGACATCGGCCTTCCTCCTCTGCATGAGCTCCGGCTTCTCTGAAACCCCAAATATCGCCACCAAAGGGTCCGGGTCCACTCCCTCCTCCACTATCCTGCCTAAGACCGTAAACACTCCCGCCCAGAATCTTCCCAGTTTTTCACAACTCCAAAACATGTGCGTGTGATTCGCTGGCCCCCGGCAACACTTCTCACACTCATCTGCTACCCCCTGAAAAAACCCACTCATTCTCTCCAGAGTCATATGCACCCTGTGCACCACCTTAAACTGTATCAGGCTCATCCTTGCACAAGAGGAGGTCCCGTTTACCCTTCGCAGTTCCTCACTCCATACTCTCCAATTGATCTCCATTCCCAACTCTGCTTCCCATTTCTCCTTGATCTTCACCACCCGCTCGCCTCCCTGCTCCCCCAGCCATTCATATATAACCCCAATTCTTCCCTCCCCTTCCACATCTGGAAGCAGCAATCACTCCAACAGGGTGTATCCCAGCACTCTAGGAAACCCCTTCCAGACCTTTCGTGCAAAGTCCCTAACCTGTAGATACCTGAACTCACTACCCCTCGGCAGCTCTACCCTCTCCCTGAGTTCCTCCAGACTGGCGAACCCCTCCTCCAAATACAAATCCCTCACCTTGGCCAGCCCCACTTCCCTCCACCTCCTGTATACACTATCCAGCCCCCCCCCCCCCCCCCCCCCCCAGCTCAAACCCATGATTCTCGCACAGCGGCGTTTGCACTGACATCCCTTCCACCCTAAAATGCCTCCTCAGCTGATTCCATATCTTCACTGTGGACTGCACCACTGGGCTCCCTGAATACCTACTCGGAGCCATTGGCAATGCTGCCGTCACCATAGCCCTCAAACTAGACCCCTTACAAGATTCCTCCTCCATCCTAACCCACTCTACCTCTTCTCCTTCCCACCACCGCCGCACCTTGTCCACATTCGCCGCCCAATAATAATTAAGCAAGTTCGGCAACGCCAACCCCCCCCTGTTGCCTCTGCCTCTGTAGCAGGGTCCTCCCCACCCTCGGCACCTTCCCCTCCCATACAATGTCAGAGATGATTGTGTCCACTTTCCAAAAAAAGGCCTTTGGTATAAAGATCGGGAGAGCCTGAAAGATAAACAAGAACCTCGACAGAATATTCATTTTCACCACTTGTACCCTCCCGCCAGCGTTAAGTGCAGTGTATCCCACCTCTTAAGATCCTTCCTGGCCTCCTCCACCAGCTTCGATAAGTTCCACTTATGGAGCCCCCTCCATTCCCTCGCTACCTGAATTCCCAAGTACCTAAACCTATCCCTCGCTACCGTAAATGGCATCCCCCCCTAAATTAGCCCGCTGTGCCAGCTCATTCATCAGGAATACCTCGCTTTTCCCTACATTCAGCTTGTACCCCGAGAACCCTCCAAACCTCCCCAACAGGCCCATAATCCTTCCCATACTCTCCAACGGATCTGAAAGATACAGCAAGAGGTCATCGGCATAGAGCGACACCCGATGCTCCCCCTGTCCCTCATTATCCCCTGCCACCCTGCCGACCCCCTGAGAGCCATCGCCAATGGTTCTATGGCCAGTGCAAAGAGCAGCAGTGACAGCGGGCACCCCTGCCTCGTACCCTGTGTAAGTCAAAGCTTTGTGAGCTCATATCATTTGTTCTCACCCTTGTCCTTGGTGCCACATACAGCAACCGCACCCATGCCACAAATCTAGGCCCAAACACAAACCTTCCCAAAACTTCGAACAAGTACCACCACTCCACTCGATCAAATGCCTTCTCCCTGTCCATGGACACCACCACCTCCGGTACCAGAGCCCTCGACAGATTCATAACAACAACCGTCTTATATTACTCGCGAGCTGCCTGCCCTTCACGAAGCCTGTTTGGTTTTCTGCAACCACCCCCGGGACACAATCCTCCATCCTCCCCTCCAACAACTTAGCCAATACTTTAATAACCGTGTTCAATAGTGATATGGGCCTATACGACCCACGTTCCACCAGATCCTTCCCTTTTTTTGGGGATTAGTGTGATTACTGCCTGCTTCAGCGTCTCCGGCAACTCCCTCTTCTCCAGCGCTTCATTAAATGCCCCCAACAGCTGTGGTGCCAGGTCTTCTGCAAATTCCTTGTAGAATTCCGCCAGGTACCCATCCGGCCCAGGGGCCTTCCCTGACTTCATACCCCTGATACTATCCAGCACCTCCCTCAGCCCCAGGGGCTCCTCCAATGCCTGCCTCTGTGCTTCCTCCACCTGGGGAAATTCCAGCTTGTCCAGAAACCATCCCATGCCCCCCTCCTCGCCTCCCAGGTCCATCTCATAAAGTCCCTGGTAGTACTCCCTAAATGCCTCATTTATCTTCCCTGGCTCTGACACCATGGCCGGGATTCTCCCGCAACCGGCGGGCGGGCCGTACCGCCAAAGAGTGGCGTGAACCACTCCGGCGTCGGGCCGCCCGGAAGGTACGGAATCCTCCGCACTTCCGGAGGCTAGGCCGGCGCTGGAGTGGTTGGCGCCGTGCCAACCGGCGCCGATGGCTGGCGCGAGTTGGCGCAGGAGCGGCAGCATGTTTGGGGCATGTACAGAACCGCTGGCGTGATCCCTGCGCATGCACAGGGGGTTTCTTCCCCACGCCGGCCATCGCGGAGCTTTACAGAGGCCAGCACGGAGGGAAAGAGTGCCCCCACGGCACAGGCCCGCCCGTGGAGCGGTGGGCCCCGATCGCAGGCCAGGCCACCGTGCCCCCCCCCCCCCCCCCCCCCCCACACACCCCGAGACTCCGCAAGCCGCCCTCAAAGCCAGGTCCCGCCGGGATGGACCATGTCTAATCCACGGCAGTGGGACTGGCAGAAAATGGGCGGACGCTCAGCCCGTCGGGGCCCGGAGAATTGCCAGGGTGGCTGCTGACAACGGCCCCCGACTGACGCGACATGATCCACGCCCCCGTCAAAAAGCCGGCGCCGGAGAATTCGGCAGCTGGCGTCAGAGCGGCGGGGTGGGATTCACGGCGTCCCCCAGCAATTCTCCGACCCGGCGAGGGATCGGAGAATCCCGCCCCACATCCCCAGCCCCAGTCCGAATCTTCAATATTTCCCTGGACACAGCCTGCCTCTGCAGCTGGTGTGCCAGCATGCAGCTCACCTTCTCCCCATACTCGGATTGCACCCCTCTTGCCCTACGCAGTTGCCCTACTGCCCTGCTCATTATCAGCCTGTCAAATTGCCCCTGCAACTTTTTCCTCCTCGCCAATCCCTCCACGGTGGGCACCCTTGAATATTCCCTGTCCACCTCCACTATCTCACTCACTAGACGGTCATGTTCCGCCCTCGTTTCCTTATTCGCACGAACCGTAAAGAAAATAATTTCTCCCCGGACCACTGCCTTCAGTGCTTCCCAAACAATGCCTGCCGACACCTCCCCATTCTGATTAAACTCCCCATAATCCCTAATCGCCAACCGCACCTTATCACAAAAACCTCCATCTGCCAACAACCCCGAGTCAAACCTCCACGCCGGCCTCTGCTCTCGTCCCAATCTAAACTGAATCTCCAACCAGTGGGGTGCATGGTCCAAGATAACTATCCTCGCATACTCTGCCCCCTCCACCCCAACCAAAATGTCCCGGCTGACTACAAAGTAATCAATCCTCGAACACACCTTATAGACGTGTGAAATGAAGGAATATTCGCTTCCCCCTGGGTTCTAAAAACACCATGGATCTACCATACCCATCCTCTCCATAAACTCCTCCAGCTCCCTTGCCATTCGTACCCTACCCGTCGACCTGGGGCTTGATCTATCCACCCTCGGCTCCAGGACACAGTTAAAATCTCCTCCCATACTGGTACGTGGCCAAATCCGGGATTGCTGCCAGCAACCCCCTCATAAAACCCACATCATCCCAATTTGGGGCATACACATTTACCAACACTACCGGTGCCCCTTTCAATACCCCACTCACAATCACATATCTCCCACCCGGATCCCTCACCTCCTTCGCACTCACGAATCCCATTTTTCTGCTCATTAAAATCACCACTCCCATCGATTTTAAATCAAACTCCGAGTGAAAAACGTGCTCGACCCACCCCTTCCTTAACCTAACCTAGTCCTTCACACGGAGGTGCGTCTCCTGCAGAAAGACAACCCCCGCTTTCAAGCTCCTGAGGTGGCCGAACAGCCGCGACCTTTTAAACGGCCCATTCAGTCCCCGGACGTTCCACGTTACCAACCTTACCGGACCCCTCTACCGTCCATCATCTTCCCCACTTAACTCCTGCCCCTTTAATTCCACTCTGTACCTAGCCCATCCCAGATGGCCCCTTTCTCCGCCCTTGACCATGTCATCACTCATCCCCTGCCACGTCGCAGAAACCTCTCCCCCCCCTCTCTTTCCCCACTTCCCCTTTTCCCCTTCCCCCCGGCCACCCCTCTTAGCCTCCTCCCCCACCATCTCATTTCCGTTCACCAGTATAACCTGCTAGCTTTGCTGCCCCTGCCCAAAAGCACCTCCTAATGACCTCCCCCCCCCCACCCCACCCCACTCCTCAACTCAAGGAAGTAAAATCCTGCTGGCCTTACCCTCCCCCACCCAAACAAGGACTTCTCCTGAACTCCAGACAGCCTTCTACAAAAGCAAACAAACAGATGTTGAACAGAAACAATCCCATAAAACAGGAGGGGGGATGGGAACATCCATCCCCAAATAAACATTTCACCCCTACAACTCCTTACAATCTCAACATTGAACAGAAACTACCCCCCACAAAAAAGGTGAAAATCCCCCAATCCCGACACCCACTTCAAACATGCTCCTGATCATTACATAGTGCCAGCACCCCTGTCCCAAGCATTGTCCACTCCCCCAGTTCACGCTCCTCAATGAAGTCTTCGGCCGCTTCTGGGGTCTCGAAATAATATTCCCGGCTTTCGAACGTCACCCATAATTTCGCCGGGTAGAGCACCCCAAACCTGATCTGCCGCTGGTACAGCACCGCCTTGGCCTTGTTGAAACCTACCCGCCGTTTTGCCAACTCGGCTCCTATGTCCTGATAAATCCGGACGTTATTTCCCTCCCAGTCGCAGCTACGCTTCTCCCTGGCCCACCTTAGAATTTTCTCTTTCTCTACAAATTTGTGGCGCCTCACGATCACCGCCCGCGGCGGCTCCCCAGCTCTAGGCTTCTGCCTCAGAGACCTATGCAGCACATCACCTGTCACCAGCACTGCCAGCATCCTCGAGACGTACCTCGTGGCACTCACACCTTCCACTCTTTCAGGCAGGCCCACTATTCACAGGTTCTGTTTTCTTGAGGTATTTTCCAACTCCTCAACCTTTGCCCTCAACGTTTTACAAAGGTCTCCTAGGAGCCCCACCTCCACCTCCAGAGCCACCACACGATCGCTGTGGTCCGAGATCACTCCTTCAATCTCCTGAATCTGTGACCCCTGCACCTCCAAACACCTCTCCATGCGCTCCAGAGTATGCTTCAGGGGTGCCACAGCTTCTGCAATGGCCTTTGCTTGATCCTCATGCATTTCTTTCCTCTGTTTATGGAATTCCTCTTTGATAAAAGTCATCTGGGGCTTTCCAGATTGCCCCTCCTCCGCCTGCATGCTGGAAGAGACTGTCTGTGAAGCACAAGACTGTTTCAACTTTCCACCCAAATCTCTCACTGTTTTCTGCCGGGTCTGGTGATCAGAAGACATACCATTCCAGGGGTAAACTATTCCTCTAACATTCACCTACGCCTTTTCATCAAAATTCCACCCAGTTCTGTGTAAAAAGAGCTCTTTTCTGTGACTTTAAACAGGAGCAGCCCTGTATGTGACCATTCAGTCCATGGCCACAACCGGAAATCCCTCCACATACACCCTTTAGCTCCAACTGCTGGTACGTGTGGTTCATGTTGAGTTTGGTAAATCTTTGTTCTCCTGCTAACCTTGCAGATAGGTCTTCAATCTTTGGAATTGGACAACCATCCAACTTGGCCACTTGTTTTGCAGTTAATTTGTAGTCTCTGCAGATGTCTGGCTTCACCACGGGAACAATAGGGGCCGCCCATTCTGAGAATCATACTGGCTTTATACCCAACTCTTCCAACCGCTTCAGCTCCATCTGACTCATTCATGCAAAGTGTAGGGCTCTGCCCAAGCTCTAAAACATTTAGGCGTGAAGTCTGAATTAACATAAATCTTGGCTTTGACACATCGTATTTTCCCCGGTTCGATACAAAAGATCTCTTGGTATTTCCTTAAAACTTCTTGGACACTATAGTCAGTTATGCTGAAGATCTCCGGCCAATTTAATTTTATCTGGCTCAACCAATCTCATCCCAATAGGGTTGTCCCTTGGCCCTTCACAATGATGATAGGTATTTCAGTCAATTGATGCCACTACATCACAGGCACGGATGTTGACCCAAATATTTTAAAAGATTCTCCCATATATGTAGCTAACCTCACGGAAGTGTCTTTCAACTTCATTTCTTGGGTACCATCATTCAAATATTTATACATATGTTATCCCATCACAGTGACAGAAGCTGTAGTGTCTACTTCCATACAGATTTGAAGGCCATTGACCAACAACTCAATTACCATGGGGGCTGATTTACACAAACACACATATATTCTTTAACAGTAACAGCACGAGTCTGTCTTCAGAGTAGCTCTGCATGTCACTCTTTACATATTTGAGTCTATTCACCCCCAGTCGGTTCTTCCTTTTTCCGGGTGCATTCGAAACACACTACACTCTTAAATCTACATACTTCTTAATGGTGCTGTCTCTCCCACACAGGGTAACACTCTTCCTCTCTCCGGGTCGACTGACCCCATCTTCTGTCCCTTCGTCCCCGTTTTTGTTTACGGTCCTCTGCGCCCTTGTCTTTGGAGCCAAAATCACTCGGGGTTCCTTCACCAAGCCTATTCACCTGACAACGCTGCATACTCTGTAGTTCCACAGCACTCTTCTCAGCAGTCTCCATTTCCTGTGCAATCGCCACGGCTTTGACCAATGTCACATTAGTTTCATCCAGCAGCTTTTTCTGAATGGTCCCGTTGTTCACCCCACAGACTAGTCTGTCTCTGAGCATATCTTGGAGTGTGGTCAAGCCAGCTGTCTCAATCTGGCCACAGTAAACTCTACAGTAGACTATCCCGGGTTCCTGTTAGTTGAGTTAAATTTATATCCTAGCATGATTACAGACGGTTTTGGATGAAGATGCTCCTTTACTGATGCCACCAGCTGCTCATTAGGTTTAGTATCGTGGCCTTCAGAGAAGTTGATTTCTGGAACAAGTATTTTTTTTAATTATTTTTATTGTCGCAAGTAGGCTTCCAGCTTACATTAACACTGCAATGACGTTACTGTGAAAAGCCCCTAGTCGCCACATTCCGGCACCTGGTTCGGCTACACTGAGGGAGAATTCAGAATGTCCAATTCACCCAACAGCATGTCTTTCGGGACTTGTGGGAGGAATCGTGAGCACTCGGAGGAAACCCACACAAACACAGGGAGAACGTGCAGACTCCACACAGACAGTGACCCAAGCCAGGAATCGAACCTGGGACCCTGGCGCTGTGAAGCAACAGTAGTAACCACTGTGCTACCGTGCCTTGTATGTTCAGGCTCCGCATACTGACAACAGGACAATTCATTATTTCTCTTCCCCTCTATTTCGTTGGCTCGAAAGAATAATTTAAAGCGCTCGATGTATGGACCTCACTGCTCCACATTGGGACCAGGAGATTCGAGTTTCCCAATCAAAGACCTGCTTAACTCACATTTTGCTGTTGCCGCCAAGGTCCGGTAGAAGTCTGGTTTGAATGGAAGCTGGCCATGAAGGTCTTCCAATTTATCCTCATCACCATATAGTATAGCAAGGTAAGGTTCGAACTCAGGTTAATGAAATACCAAAGGTTTATTAGCAGAACAACTATGCACATCACAGAGCAAGAAAAAAAGGTCATACTCCAGAGGCCCCAAACTCTTGACTGCTGGGGCAAGTCTGAGTGAGTCTCCAACTGGCCTGCCCATTAGACCAGAAGGTCACATGACCCTTTCAGGGAACCACCTCTTGAAGGACTATGACGCAGTAGAACAGCTGCCTCTGTGTGGAGCTGGCATGTTTCAATGACCTCCCTCGTCCATTTTACCCCAATGGATGTGGTATATCTGGATTTCCAGAAAGCTTTTGACAAGATGCCACACAAGTGGTTGCTACATAAGATAAAGATGCAGGGCGTTAAGAGTAAAGTATTAGCATGGGTAAAGGGTTGGTTAATTAATAGAAAGCAAAGAGTGGGGATTAATGGGTGTTTCTCTAGTTGGCAATCAGTAGCTAGTGGTGTCCCTCAGGGATCTGTGTTGGGCCCACAATTGTTCACAATTTATATAGATGATTTGGAGTTGGGGACCAAGGGCAATGTGTCCAAGTTTGCAGATGACACTAAGATGAGTGTTAAAGCAAAAAATGTAGAGGATACTGGAAGTCTGCAGAGGGATTTGGATAGGTTAAGTGAATGGGCTAGGGTTTGGCAGATGGAATACAATGTTGACAAATGTGAGGTTATCCATTTTGGTAGGAATAACAACAACAGGGATTATTATCTAAATGATAAATTATTAAAACATGCTGCTGCGCAGAGGGACCTGGGTGACCTAGTGGATGAGTCGCAAAAAGTTGGTTTACAGGTGCAATAGGTGATTCAGAAGGTGAATGGAATTTTATCCTTCATTGCTAGAGTTTAAGACTAGGGAGGTTATGCTGCAATTGTATGAGGTGTTAGTGAGGCCACACCTGGAGTATTGTGTTCAGTTTTGGTCTCCTTACCTGAGAAAGGACATACTGGCGCTGGAGGGTGTGCAGAGGAGATTCACTAGGTTAATCCCAGAGCTGAAGGGGTTGGATTACGAGGAGAGGTTGAGTAGACTGAGTGTGTACTCGTTGGAATTTAGAAGGATGCGGGGGGGGGAATCTTATAGAAACATATAAAATTAGGAAGGGAATAGATAGGATAGATGCGGGCAGGTTGTTTCCACTGGAGGGTGAAAGCAGAACTAGGGGGCATAGCCTCAAAATAAGGGGAAGTAGATTTAGGACTGAGTTTAGGAGGAACTTCTTCACGCAAAGGGTTGTGAATCTATGGAATTCCCTGCCCAATAAAGCAGTTGAGGCTCTTTCATTAAATGTTTTCAAAATAAAGATAGATAGTTGTTTGGAAAATAAAGGAATAAAGGCTTATGGTGTTCAGGACGGAAAGTGGTTCCGAGTCCACAAAAGATCAGCCATGATTTCATTGAATGGCGGAGCAGACTCGAGGGGCCAGATGGCCTACTCCTCCTCCTCGTTCTTATGTTCTTATGTTCAAAGATGGATTTTGCCAGTTCTCCCCTGTAGTACTGGATTAATTAAGCACTGCACGTGAAATAAGTTAAACCATCCTGTGGACTGTTGAATGGATCAGTTGAGTGATAAGGGCAGCACGGTAGCATTGTGGATAGCACAATTGCTTCACAGCTCCAGGGTCCCAGGTTCGATTCCGGCTTGGGTCACTGTCTGTGCGGAGTCTGCACATCCTCCCCGTGTGTGCGTGGGTTTCCTCCGGGTGCTCCGGTTTCCTCCCACAGTCCAAAGATGTGCAGGTTAGATGGATTGGCCATGATAGATTGCCCTTAGTGTCCAAAATTGCCCTTAGTGTTGGGTGGGGTTACTGGGTTATGGGGATAGGGTGGAGGTGTTGACCTTGAGTAGGGTGCTCTTTCCAAGAGCCGGTGCAGACTCGATGGGCCGAATGGTCTCCTTCTGCATTGTAAATTCTATGATCTAAGTCCCTTGAATTAATAAAAAAAATACTGAGCTCACCCAATGTCACCTGGACAAAATAAAATCACTGTAAGTAAATCCTATAGAAGTTTCCACAAATATCATTTCAGATCTGGAATGCACTGCCTGGCAGTGGTGGAGGCAGCTTTCTGGCTTTCAAAATAGAATTGGACAATTACTTGAGAAGGAAAGATTTGTGGAGCTATCGGGAAATGGAGAGTGAATGACACAAGGTGAATTGTTCATGGAGAGTGCTGGCAAAGATATGACAGGCCGTATGGCTGAAACCATTCTATGCTGTACACACGGTCCACTCAAACCGATATGCACAAGATACAAATAAAAACCACATCATTATCTGTTTCACTTCATTAATGATATCATTAAGGTCCTACAGTGAAGAAACTTACTGGTTGACACTACATTATCCCTCTCTAAGACACCTCGGCCCTGGGAATTGGATAATGCAGCAGTTTAACTATTATCCTTTAACTTCTCAGAACAGAATATAAATCCAACTATACCGATGGGATGTAGAACACTCCGTGAAGTTATACTAGTTACTTCTTGGCCAACAGGCTTTCCTCAATGAAGAACAAATAGTAAGATCATTCAACTCATACACTGCTCCTGAGGTATTGCATACAAACTTTGCTGGTATGTTTCCTACTGAGGAGTGACTACATTTCATAAATAACGAATTGATTGTAAACAGTTTTGGGACATTCTACAGAGACAGCATGATCTATATCATTGTATGTTTATCCATTTCTCTAGCTCTCCACGTGCTACGTTGTCACTCTTGTTACTTAGTTCCCTTGCTTCTATCTTTGATACTCTTCCCCCCCCCCCCCCCCCCCCCCCCCAAAGTCCATTACAATTCCAACCTCAGAATCTTTCACAGGATCATAGAATGCTACAACATGAAAGGGAATCCCTCGTGCCTGCCCTGGCTCTTTGAAAAAGGGGCTATTTCAGGATGGCAAACTGTAACTAGCGGAGAGCCGCAGCGATCCGTGCTGGCGTCAAAATTATTCACAGTATATATTAATGACTTGGATTAATTATTGAGGGAAGGCCTCGTAACAGCCTCCCCGAACAGGCGCCGGAATGTGGCGACTAGGGGCTTTTCACAGTAACTTCATTGAAGCTTACTCGTGACAATAAGCGATTTTCATTTCAAGGGAATGCACTATTGTCAGGTTTATGAATGACACAAAAATAGGTGGGAAGGCAAGTGGTGAGGATGTCGCAAAGAGTCAACAGAGGGATATAGACAGGTCAGGGGAGTGGGCAATAGCTTGGCAGATGGAATATACTGTAGGAAAATGTGAATTTATGCACTTTGGTAGGAAGAATAAAGGAGCTGAATATTATTTAAATGGCAAAAGGTTGCAGGAAGCTACGACATGCAGGATTTGGGGGTCTTCGTGCATAAATCAGAAAAAGCTAGGATGCAAGTTCAGTAGGTAATTGGGAAGGCAAATGGAATGTTGCCCTTTATTTCAAAGAGAATGGAATACAAAAATAGGGAAGTCTTGCTAAAACTAGATACGGTACTAGTTAGACCACACCTGGAATACTGTGAACAGTTTTGGTCCTTTTATCCAAGGAAAGATATACCGGCATTGGAGGGAGTCCAGAGAAATTTCACTAGGTTGATCCCAGGTATGGAAGGATTTTTTAATGAGGAGAGGTTGGGTAGGTTAGGTCTGTACTCATTGCAGTTTAGAAGAAGTGACCTTCTTGAGGCATATACGATTCTCAGGGGGCTTGACAGGGTAGATGCGAGAGGATGTTACCTCTTGTGGGTGGCTTAGAACCAGGGGGCCTAATCTCAGACTAAGGGGTGGTCCATTTAAAGCAGAGAGGAGGAGGAATTTCTTCTCTCAGAGGGTGGCGAATCTGTGGAATTCTTTACCGCAGAGAGCTGTCAAGGCTGGATCGTTAAGTATGTTCATGGCTGAGATAGACAGATTTTTAATCAGTAAGAGAATCAAGGGTTATGGGGATAAGGCAGGAAAGTGGAGTTGAGGATTATCAGATCAGCCATGGTCTCTTTGAATGGCGGAGCAGACTCGATGGCCTGAATGGCTACTTCTGCTCCTACGTCCCATGGTCTATCCAATTAATACCATTTCTCTGACCTTTCCCCATCACTCTTGAAATGTTTCCTCTTATAGTATTATCCAATTCCCTTTGGAAAGTTATTATAGAATCTGATTCCATCACTCTTTGAAGCAGTGCATTCCAGTTCATAACTCATTTCATAAAAACAATTCTCATCATGCCTTTGGGTCTTCTGTCAATAAGTCTGTGTCCTCCAATACCGTAGCACGGCAGCACAGTAGCATGGTGGTTAGCATAAATGCTTCACAGCTCCAGGGTCCCAGGTTCGGTTCCCGGCTGGGTCACTGTCTGTGCGGAGTCTGCACGTCCTCCCCGTGTGTGCGTGGGTTTCCTCCGGGTGCTCCGGTTTCCTCCCACAGTCCAAAGATGTGCGGGTTAGGTGGATTGGCCATGCTAAATTGCCCGTAGTGTCCTAAAAAGTAAGGTTGGGGGGGGTTGTTGGGTTACGGGTATAGGGTAGATATGTGGGTTTGAGTAGGGTGATCATTGCTCGGCACAACATCGAGGGCCGAAGGGCCTGTTCTGTGCTGTACTGTTCTATGTTCTATGTTCTATAATACCAACCTATTGGAAATCATTACTTCTTATTTAATCTATCATAACCCTTCATGAATGTGAACAGCTGTACTAAATCTCCCTTTTACCTTCCCTGCTCAAAGAAGAACAACTCCAGCTTTGCTAGTCTCTCCATGTAACTGAAGTGTCACATCCCTGGTACCTTTCCAGTAAATCTCCCCATATCCTCACTAAGGCCCCGACATCTATCCTAAAGCGTGATGTCCAAACATGAACGTAATACTCCAGCTAGCACGTAAGTAGTTTTATTAAGGTTTAACATAATTTGTCCCCCATGGGCGGAATTTTCCTGTCCTCCAATCGTGTGTTTCTGAGCGGCGCGCTGTTCGCTACTGGTGGGATTCTCACTTCCCACCGCTTGTCAATGGGATTTCCCATTGAAGCCTCCCCACTCTGTCGGGAAACCCGTGGGCAGGTGCACGCTGCTAGTGGGAAAGGATAATTCCAACGGCTGGAAAATTCACTCCTATATCTGTGTCGATAAAGCCAAGGATCCTTTTTTTAAAAAGTCTTTTCAACTTGACCTGTCACCTTTAAGGATTTGTGTACATCTTTCAGCTCCTTCACCTCCTTTAATAATGGGTGTGATTTAATGGTCACATTGCGCCTGGCGAGAATCCGTGCGGGTGGTTAGATTGCAGGAGAGGCCCAAATCAGGAACCACGCTGGGCGACGATTGGTTTAAGATCCGGCCCGCTCCCATTGGCCAATTGAGGCCAATTAAGGGCAATCTCCATCTCATCTGTGAGATGAAAGTCCCATCTAACGGCCTCCCGTGACCTAACCGGCTCCTCCTTGAGAGGTCACATGGGCACCGATTTGTACTGGTCCTCACAATTGTGAACCAGGCATCATGGCACCTGGGGGGTCTCCCAGACCATTGGAGACATCTGGGTGGTCAAGGACAGGGCACAATAGCACCCTGGCTCTCCCTCTGGCACCCAGGCACATTGTCACTGCGAGGCTGGCTTGGCACAGCTACCCTGGCACTGCCCAAGGTGCCCAGGGTGCACTGAAAGGTTGACAGGGGCACTGCCATTGTGGCAGTGCCAATGTGCCAGGTGTCAGGGTGACATTGCCCAGGACCGGGGCTTGAGGGGGCCCATGCCCATGAAGGCGGGGTGAAGGGCGGGTATGAAGTGGCTTCCAGAAGGTTGGGGGGGGGGGGGGGGGGGGGGTGAAAGGTAGAAGTCCTGAACGGGTGAAGAGCCCGAAAGGGGCGTGGAAATGCCTGAAAAGGGAGGTCTTCTGCAACCCCATAGTGGAGTATCCTTACGTGGGGGGCAGAGGGATAATGCCCATGTGTGTGGAGGGTGAAATTGCCTGTGGGTCAGGAGTGTGGGGGGTCCTCACACTCACTTAGAGTTCCGGCCACCCTTTCAAAATAGTGGCCCGATCGTGGAGGAGCCGATCTGGCCAACAAACTCAGCCCGCCAGCAATGAAAGTAATTCTAAGGGTGTGATTTAATGGAAATGTTTACAAAGAACAACATAGCACAGAAACAGGCCCTTCGGCCCCTCAAGCCTGTACCAATCCACCTGTATCCTTCTACACCCCTACTGTTTATGTGCCTGTCCAGATCATTCTTTTTTTTTCTTTTTTTAATAAATTTAGATTACCCAATTATTTTTTCCAATTAAGGGGCAATTTAGCGTGGCCAATCCACCTACTCTGCACATTTTTGGGTTGCGGGGGCGAAACCCACGCAGACACGGGGAGAATGTGCAAACGCCACATGGGCAGTGACCCAGAGCCGGGATCGAACCTGGGACCTCAGCGCCGTGAGGCAGCTGTGCTAACCACTAGGCCACCGTGCTGCCCCTATCCAGATAATTCTTAAAGGTCACTAATGTATCTGCCTCAACCACGTCACTTGGCTGTGCATTCCAACGCCACTACCACCCTCTGTGTAAAAAAAAAACTTCCCCCGTACTTCTCCACTGAACCTTTTCCCTCTCATCTTGAACCTGTGCCCCCTTGAAATTGTCATTTCCGCCCTGGGAAAAAGCCTCCAACTTTTCACCCTATCTATACCCCTAATAATTTTATAAACTTCTATCAGGTCGCCCCTCAGCCTCCGTCTCTCTAGGGACAATAATCCCAGTTTATTCAATCTCTCTTCATAGCTAATACCCTCCATACCAGGCAACATGCTGGTAAACCTTTTCTGTACCCTCTCCAAAGCCTCCACGTTCTTCTGGTAGTGCGGTGACCAGAATTGGACATCATATTCCAAATAAATACTGAAGTGTGGTAATGAATGAGAACTGACGCCAGCTCCCTGATCTCGACTTGACGAGGCCGTCACCAACATCAAACGTTAATTGGTCCATTTAATGAGGCCCCACGGGCTTCATGTCGCAAATGATGGTCCCGCTGGCTGATTCATTGGAACCACGTTTGCCAACTCTCCACCAACAAGGGGAAGCAGCACTTAAACCGACCCCACAGAGCAGACCCCACACAACTCGCAGCAATGCCACCGAGGAGACCAGCCCACAAATCGGGGATGCCGACCTGGCCAAATTGTTGAACGCGGTCAAGTGCAGATGGGATGTCCTGTTCCCCCGAAGAACTCAGAGTGTCAGCCAGAGGGCAGCCAGTGTCACCTGGGAGGAGGTGACAGCGGCTGTCAACTTGGAGAGTGTCATGAGGAGGACCAACACCCAGTGCTGTAAGAAGATCTACGACCTCCATCAAGCTGCAATGGTGGGTTGGCACTGGCCCCCTGGCAATGGCCCTGCCTGCCCCTCCACCCCCCGCGTGCCCCACCCACGGCCATATGCCTGGCACCACCCCGTCCAGCACCACACTGTGCCCTGGTCCAGCCATGTCCAGCAGTTCTGCCCACGCTTGCACCCCTGCATCCCACCCCCATCCGCCCTACCTCTGCGTTGTCACTGACTGAGCCACGTCTTGGACACCTTCACTCATGCTGCTGATGGCGTGACACTGCAGTCGCTACCCTAGCAGTGTTGGCCTCGGTGCCACGCATTGTCAGTGCTATTTCCTGCGCCTGTAGCCTCTGGGACTCCTCCAATCAGCTATGGACCTGCTGGTGTGTCATTGACATCCCCCTCTGAATCTCAAGCCCGCGCCCTAACGACTCCATCAGCTCCGGGTAAACTTGGTCCAGAGGCTCAGCATCTGACTGGGACCCAGCTGGGTCCTGGATCCAGCAGACCTCCGAATGCTGTCTCACCTGGGGGGGTTCCTGCCTCCACCTGATGTGCATCAGCAACTGTGTGTTGCTCACCAGAATGTGCGCTAGAAGCATGACCACTGCCATTGCTCGAGGTGTGTATCTCTGCGTTGCTGGAGGGAGGGGATGACAGCTGTGCCGCGAATACGGTGGTTTCCTCGGAAGTCCCCACTGAGGTGTTCTCTTGGGAGGCATAGGAGGGGGAAGGACAACCCCGAATGGGCGGGTACAATCGGATTGAGATCCTGTGGGAGAATGAACATGTGGTCAGTAGAAGGGATAGATCCACTGGCCCTTTATTATCCTATCCTTGGTGCTTGTGACCAAGGGTTGGAGGTGGCCAAGAAGGTCGAGTCATCCCCCTAGCTGGGGACTAGGTCGTGGGTGGCTTGGGCACTGGAGCGGCAGCACGGAGGAAGTGAAGGTGCTTCGTTCTCTGCAATCCTTGAGAGACCCCGAGGAGTGTTCATTGATCCTGTCTTGGCGTCAACCTTCTCGAGCAACATGAATGGTCTTATTATCCTGCAATTCTTCCATAATCCTGGACATTACTCCCTTATGATTATGATGTTGATTATTTATTGTTGTTTTTTCTTCTAAGGGCGGCGAGTGTGAGCACGAGGGCGAGAGTCGCCAAATATCCTGTTTTAGCAAAAATCATATTGAATCGATTATGTGAAAAGTGGTCTGTGCACAGTTTTACTCCTTTTTGACATTATGTGACTTATGTGATTTCTGGTTATGGGAGGGGAGTGCCTTTTTGACACCCTTATCTCGTTTATATTGAAGATGAGTAGAGCCAGGATGGGGTGTTGGGTTTATGGTGGGAGTGGTGTTTGATGATAGGTTTAGTTAAGGCCTCACTGAGATTGAGGACAGCACCCCCAGTTGGAGCAAACCGTATCAGATTTTTATTTAGGTTTCTTGTTATTTTAAATTTAAGAATCTGTATCTTTCTCCTTCGATGGCCAGGGCAGATTATGTAACCTGGGGAGGACTGGGGTCTTTCTGACTCTTCCTTAAGGCTGGAGTTTTTCCTGTGGATCTATTTTTTAGAGGGCAGGAGAGGGAGTTGTGATGTGTCATTTGTGCCTTTGGTACTGCTAGAGTTGAGGGAGATATATATTGGTGCACGATGGCTCAGTGTTGGAACCAACAATTCTACGGACACGTGCTTGTAAGATTAGAATAGCGATTTTAGGGCAGCACGGTGGCCTAGTGGTTAGCACAACCGCCTCACGGCGCTGAGGTCCCAGGTTCGATCCTGGCTCTGGGTCACTGTCCGTGTGGAGTTTGCACATTCTCCCCGTGTCTGCGTGGGTTTCGCCCCCACAACCCAAAAATGTGCGGAGTAGGTGGATTGGCCACGCTAAATTGCCCCTTAATTGGAAAAAATAATTGGCTAATCTAAAATTTAAAAAAAAAATAAAAGAGAAAAAAAAGAATAGCGGTTTTAATATACTCACAACAGAGCCAGCCTGTTAGTCATTGAACTTTCGGTGAACTGGCCGGCTGACCATGTGGCACTGATCTTTATACAGCAGCTCCAGGGGGAGGAGTTCTGGGCGGAGCCAAGGGGGGAGCCCAGTACAAACTCTCGAGTACTCCCAGAGCTACTCCCCCTGGTGGTCAGGTAGTGCAACTGCACTTACAATATAGACACATGTATATACAGATTATAATCCGGTATGAATCACATTCACCACACTCAGTAAATCTGAACTCTTGTGGTAATTGTGAGTAGACGGGTTGTGGGAGTGTGCACCATTTTACCATGTTTCTATGGCTTCCTCCATTTTCTCCCATGGTCTCTGGTGGGGCTTGTCGAAGCATCTAGCTGTGCCTGACGATTGCATCGAGCCAGTTATCAGGGCCGGCCCAAGGCACCGGCAACTCGTGCAGTCGCCCGGGGCACCATGTGCTAGGGGGCGCCAGAGACTCGGGTCCCGCGCATGCGCAGTTGGGCCGGTGCCAACCAGTGCATGCGCGGTGGCCTCCCTCCCCCAGGGCCCCCCCCCTCCGTCCGCCCCCCCCCCCCCCCCCCGTCCGCCCTCGGGCCCGCCCCCGTGCCTCGGGCCCGCCCCTGCGCCTCGGGCCCGCCCCTGCGCCTCGGGCCCGCCCCTCCCCCCCAGGCTCGGCCCCCCCCTCGGGCCCCCGGACCCCCCCCCTCGGGCCCCCGGACCCCCCCCCCCGGGCCCCCGGCCCCCACCCTCGGGCCCCCTGTCTACCTCCCTTCATTGAGGGGGGGGGGGTGACCTGGCCCCGGAAGGTGCCCCCACAGTAGCCTGGCCCCCACAATCGGGGCCCACCGATCCGCGGGCGGGCCTGTGCCGTGGGGGCACTCTGTTCCTCCGCGTCGTCTGCTGTGGTCCTCTGCCATGGCCGACTCGGAGATGAACCCCCCCGCGCATGTGCTGGGATGATGCCAGCAGACGCTGGCGCTCCCGCGCATGCACAACTCGCGCCAGCCGGCGGAGGCCCTTCGGTGCCGGTTGGTGTGGCGCCAAGCCCCTTCCCCGCCGGCCGGCGCAAACCACTCCGCCGCCGGCCTAGCCCCTGAAGGTGCGGAGGATTCTGCACCTTTGGGGTGGCCCGACGCCGGAGTGGTTCATGCCACTCCTTCCCTCTGGAGTTGCCCACCCCGCCGATTCCTGCAGAATCCCGCCCCATTTCTGTTTCAAAATTTAGAGTACCCAATTAGTTGTTTTCCAATTAAAGGGCAATTTTAGCGTGTCCAATCCATCTACCCTGCACATCTTTGGGTTGTGGGACAGTGGTTTCACAGCTTCACAGCGGCAGGGTCCCAGGTTCGATTCCCGCTTGGGTCATTGTCTGTGCGGAGTCTGCACGTTGTCCCTGTGTCTGCGTGGGTTTCCTCTGGGTGCTCCGGTTTCCTCCTGCAAGTTATGAAAGACGTGCTTGTTAAGTGAATTGGACATTCTGAATTCTCCCACTGTGTATCCGAACAGGTGCCAGAGTGTGGTGACTATGGGCTTTTCACAGTAACTTCATTGCAGTGTTAATGTAAGCCCACTTGTGACAATTATTACCATTATTAATAAAGATTATTATATTCAATGACCTCGCCTCCACCGTCTTCTGATACAGAGAATTCCAAAGTCGGAAAACTCTCAAAAATATTTTTCCTCATCTGAATCATACAAGGGTCCCCTCATTTCAAAACAGTGTTCCCTAGTTCTGTACTCACCCACACGAGGAAACATTGGGCGGGATTCTCTGATCCTGAGGCTAAGTGTTGACGCCATTGTAAACGCCGTTGCGTTTCTCGACTGCATCAACATGGCCTCAGGATCAGCAATTCTGGGCCCTACAGGGGGCCAGCACGGCACCGGAGCGACCCACCCCATTCAAGCTACTGATCCTGGCATCAACAGGGCGCCCCAGGGTCCGTGCATGCGCAGTGGCACCGGCGCCAACGTGCGCATGCGCAGTGGCTCCCTTCTACATTCCGGCCCCGACTCAACATGGTGCAGGGCTAAAGGGGCCGGCGTGGAAGAAAGGAGGCCCGAGAGGCCGGCCCGCTGATCGGTGGGCCCCGATTGCAGGCCAGGCCACAACAGAGGCCCCCCCAGGGGTCATTAACCCCACCCCCCACAGGCTGCCACGCCGAGGTCCCGCCTGCTGAGAGCAGGTTAGAACGGCGCCAGCGGGAATCCGCTCTGCAGAGAATCGCGTCCCGGCGTCGGGGTGGTGTGGCGCAATTTGCGCCGGCCGTGGGGATTCTCCGGCCCGGCCCCGGGCAGAGAGAATCCCACCCATTCTTTCCACATCCACCTTGTCAAGAACGTTCAAGATTTATTTATTTATTTTTACATTTAGAGTGTCCAGTTAATTTTTTCCAATTAAGGGGCAATTTAGCTTGGCCAACCCACCTACCCTGCACATCTTTAGGTTGTGGGGGCAAAACCCACGCAAACACGGGGAGAATGGGCAAACTCCACGCGGACGGTGACCCAGAGTCGGGATCGAACCTTGGTCCCCGGCTCCTTGAGGCAGCAGTGCTATCCACTGCATCACCGTGCTGCCCTAATGTTTAAGATTTATATACGTTACTCAAGTCACCTCTCACTCTTTTAAACCCCAGTGCAAGCAAGCCCAGTCAGTCCAGCATTACCTCAAAAGACAATCTATTCATTCCAGGTATCAATCTAGTAAACCTCTGAACTGCCTCAATTGCATTTACAACCATCCTTAACTAAGACCAAAACAGCACATGGTATTAAAGATGTGATCTCACCAATTTCAGATCCTTCCTAAGGTCTGGCACCTAGAACTGGATACAATATTTCAGCTAAGGCTGTGTTCAATACAAGATTAACATAACCTCGTGCTTTATGCTCTATTAATAAAGTCTGCACTACTCTGCATTATTAATTGCTCTCTCAACCTGTCCTGCCACCTTAAAAGACTTACATGCATATACACCCAGGCCCCTCTGCTCCTGCACCCGCTTTAGAGTTATCCACTTTATTTTATATTGTCTCTCCATGTTCTTCATACCAAAATGAATCACTTCACATTTCTCCACATTGATCTTCATCTGCCACCAGTCTACCCATTCATCATCTAAGAACTCAATAAAGTTACTCAATAAAGAACAGGTATACCCCTTTGGATACTGTCGGGGGGGGGGGGGGGGGGGGGGGGGGGGGGGAATAGCTGATCAGTGGAAAACAGCAGCAGCCAGAGCAGTGGCACCAGGGCTGGCTCTGATGTTCAGCAGGGAGGGTCAAAGCGCAGAGGAGCAATAGTCATAGGGGACTCTATAGTCAGGGGCACAGATAGGCGCTTCTGTGGATGTGAAAGAGACTCCAGGATGGTATGTTGCCTCCCTGGTGCCAGGGTCCAGGATGTCTCAGAAAGGGTAGCGGGCATCCTGAAAGGGGAGGGCAAACAGGCAGAGGTTGTGGTACATATTGGTACTAATGACATAGGCAGGAAGGGGGATGAGGTCCTGCAGCAGAAGTTCAGGGAGCTAGGCAGAAAGTTAAAAGACAGGACCTCAAGGGTTGTAATCTTGGGATTACTCCCTGTGCCTCGTGTCAGTGAGGCAATAAATAGGAAGATAGAGCAGCTAAACACGTGGCTAAACAGCTGTTGTAGGAGGGTTGGTTTCAGTTATCTGGACCACTGGGAGCTCTTCCGGGGCAGGTGTGACCTGTATAAGAAATACGGGTTGCATCTAAACTGGACAGGCATAAATATCCTAGCCGCAAGGTTTGCTAGTGTCACACGGGAGGGTTTAAACTAGTATGGCAGGGGGGTGGGCACTGGAGCAATAAGTCAGAAGATGAAAAAATTGAGGGAGAACAAGGAAATAGGGCCACTATGGCTCTGAGGAAGAGTAGACAGGGAGGCTCAAAACAGCGGGACTGGTGGCCTGAAGTGCATATGTTTTAATGCAAGAAGTATAACCGGTAAGGCAGATTAACCTAGAGCTTGGATTAGTCCTGGTCAAGGGAAGGACAGGATTGGCAGCTAAACATTCCAGGATTTAGATGTTTCAGGCGGGAATGAGGGGGAGGTAAAAGGGGCGGAGGAGTTGTGCTACTGGTTAGGGAGAATATCACAGCTGTACTGCGGGAGGACACCTCAGAGGGCAGTGAGGCTATATGGGTAGAGATCAGGAATAAGAAGGGTGTAGTCACAATGTTGGGGGTTTACTACAGGCCACCCAACAGCCAATGGGAGATAGAGGAGCAGATAGGTAGACGGGTTTTGGAAAGGAGTAAAAGCAACAGGGTTGTTGTGATGGAAGACATTAACTTCACCAATGTTGACTGGGACTCACTTAGTGCTAGGGGCTTGGACGGGGCAGAGATTGTAAGGAGCATCCAGGAGGGCTTCTTAAAAACAATATGTAGATAGTCCAACTAGGGAAGGGGCTGTACTGGACCTGGTATTGCGGAATGAGCCCGGCCAGGTGGTAGAAGTTTCAGTAGGGGAGCATTTCGGGAACAGTGACCACAATTCAGTAAGTTTTACAGTGCTGGTGGACAAGGATAAGAGTGGTCCTCGGGTGAATGTGCTGAATTGGGGGAAGGCTAATTATAACAATATCAGGTGGGAACTGAAAAACATAGATTGGGGGTGGATGTTTGAGGGTAAATCAACATCTGACATGTGGGAGGCTTTCAAATATTAGTTGAAAGGAATTCAGGACCGGCATGTTCCTGTGAGGAAGAAGGATAAATATGGCAAATTTTGCGATCCTTGGATAACGAGGGATATTGTAGGCCTCGTCAAAAAGAAAAAGGAGGCATTTGTCAGGGCTAGAAGGCTGGGAACAGACGAAGCCTGTGTGGAATATAAGGAAAGTAGGAAGGAACTTAAGCAAGAAGTCAGGAGTGTTAAAAGGGGTCACAAAGAGTCACTGGCAAATAGGATTAAGGAAAATCCCAAGGCTTTTTGCACGTACATAAAAAGCAAGAGGGTATCCAGGGAAAGGGTTGGCCCACTGAAGGAAAGGGGAGGGAATCTATGTGTGGAGCCAGAGGAAATGGGCAAGGTACTAAATGAATACTTTGCATCAGTATTCACCAAAGAGAAGGAATTGGTGGATGTTGAGTCTGGCGAAGGGTATGTAGATAGCCTGGGTCGCATTGAGATCCAAAAAGACGAGGTGTTGGGCATCTTGAAAAATATTAAGTCCTTTTAAGTCCCCAGTGCCTGATGGGATCTACCCCAGAATACTGAAGGAGGCAAGAAAGGAAATTGCTGAGGCCTTGACAGAAATCTTTGGATCCTCACTGTCTTCAGGACTGGAGAATAGTCAATGTTGTTCCTTTGTTTAAGAAGGGTAGCAAGGATAATCCAGGGAACTACGGGCCGGTGAGCCTTACGTCAGTGGTAGGTAAATTACTGGAGAGAATTCTTCGAGACAGGATCTACTCCCATTTGGAAGCAAGGGGTCGTATTAGCGAGAGGCAGCACGGTTTTGTGAAGGGGATATCATGCCTCACTAACTTGATAGAGTTTTAAGAGGAGGTCACAAAGATGATTGATGCAGGTAGGGCAGTGGATATTATCAATATGGACTTCAGTAAGGCCTTTGACAAGGTCCCTCATGGCAGACTGGTACAAAAGGTGAAGTCACACGGGATCAGAGGTGAGCTGGCAAGATGGATACAGAACTGGCTAGGTCATAGGAGGCAGAGGGTAGCAATGGAAGGGTGCTTTTCTGATTGGACGGCTGTGGCTAGTGGTGTTCCGCAGGGATCAGTGCTGGGACCTTTACTGTTCGTAGTATATATAAATGATTTGGAGGAAAATGTAACTGGTCTGATTAGTAAGTTTGCGGACGACACAAAAGTTAGTGGAATTGTGGATAGTGATGAGGACTGTCAGAGAATACAGCAGGATTTAGATAATTTGGAGACTTGGGCGGAGAGATGGCAGGTGGTGTTTAATCTGGACAAATGTGAGGTGATGCATTTTGGAAGGTCTAATACAGGTAGGGAATATACAGTGAATGGTAGAACCCTCAAGAGTAATGACAGTCAGAGAGATCTTGGTGTACAAGTCCACAGGTCACTGAAAGGGGCAACACAGGTGGAGAAGGTAGTCAAGAAGGCATACGGCATGCTTCCCTTCATTGGCCGGGGCACTGAGTATAAAAATTGGCATGTCATGTTGCAGCTGTATAGAACCTTAGTTAGGCCACACTTGGAGTGTCATGTTCAATTCTAGTCGCCACACTACCAGAAGGATGTGGAGGCTTTAGAGAGGGTGCAGAAGAGATTTACCAGGATGTTGCCTGGTATGGAGGGCATTAGCTATAAGGAGAGGTTGAATACACTTGGTTTGTTCTCACTGGAACGAAGAAGGTTGAGGGGCGACCTGATAAAGGTCGACAAAATTATGAGAGGCATAGACAGAGAGGATAGTCAGAGACTTTTTCCCAGGGTGGAGGGGTCAATTACTAGGGGGCATAGGTTTAAGGTGCGAGGGGCAAGGTTTAGAGGAGATGTACGGGGCATGTTTTTTACACAGAGTGTAGTAGGTGCCTGGAACTCGCTGCCGGAGGAGGTGGTGGAAGCCGGGACGATAGTGACATTTAAGGAGCATCTTGAAAAATACACGAATAGGATGGGAATAGAGGGATACGGACCCAGGAAGTGTAGAAGATTTTAGTTTAGACGGGCAGCATGGTCGGCGCAGGCTTGGAGGGCCGAAGGGCCTGTTCCTGTGCTGTACTTTTCTTTGTTCTTTGAATATCATTTGCCTTTGCCAAATTATGCTGGCTATCATTTATTAATCCATACTTTCCAAGTGGGGCAATTGTCTCAAGAAGGTTTTCTTAGAGTCAGACTGGCCTCAAAGTTACTGAGTTTATGCCTTTCTCTTTGTTGAACAGAAGTTTGAGATTCTTCAGTGTTCTGGCCCCACTCCCATATCTATGGAGGATTGTGGCCAGAATCTCTGATATCTGCAGCCTTACTCCCTCAGCAACACAGGATGCATCCCATGCAGAGAGGCTGATTTTCCTAGTTCCAGTGTTGCCAAACTTTTAAGTATCTCCCCTTTCTCTCTTATGACACTATCCAATTCCTCTGCTATCCCCTCCTTTACAATGACATTGGCTGTATTTTCTTCAGTGAATATAGGTGAAAAGTTTTCATTTAGTACCTCAGGCATGCCAACTACCTTCACAAGAAGATCTTTTTCGTACATAATCAACCCCATCCTTTCCTTGACCGCCCTTTTACAATTTATATGTTGAAGTCTTTAAATGTTTAAGCACATGATCATCTGGTTTGGCTGCATACCATGACTCTATTTTCATTGCCAAATCCTGTTTTAATTTCAGATTTACCTTTGAGTCAATGCCAAACTCTTTTTCTGAATTGACAACCCCTCTTTGCTGAAGTTTTCCTTAGCTTGAAAGTATATCAATGAATTCTGTGAGAAAACAGACTGGAGAGAGACCTTGAGACAAGGAACTGTAACCATCTGGAACAGATAACATTAGAACAAAAAAGGGAGGATATTGAAGCTGGAATATGAAGAAGTCTATGGTTCATCATGAAGTAACCTATATCTTGAGTGAATAATAGAATGGATCGGATTACAACATGATTTTGTTTCATATAATTTTGATACTTATATGAATGTACCATTCACAAATGATACAATATCTTAGGGATGATGAAATACTGGAGGGGTGGACTTGAGTTTGCCTGCATACCAAAGAAAACCTTGGGAAATACAGATAGGAAACAAACATGGTGAGAGTGTGATATATAGTCAGTTATGAGAATAAAAGTTATGACATTCTTGTGGCCTGTATAGAGGCTTGAACTAAAGACAGCAGTGATCACCAGTGATCAACATACATACAACCATACTAATTAGGAGCAGGAGTATGCCATTCGACCCCTGGAGCCTGCTCTGCTGTTCAATAAGATCACGGCTGATCTGATTGTGACCTGGGCTCCACATTCCACCTACCCCCGAGAATCTGTGACTCCCTAGTTAGTCAAGGATCGATCTACCTCTGCCCTTCCCACATAATACTCCATCTGCCCACACTTATTGCCACAAATTTCCCACAAACGTAACCTATATTTTCCTTTGGAGACTCCTTATGGTCTCTCTACAGTTTACTTTCCTACCTATTTTTGTGTCATCAACAAATTTAGCAACCGTACATTCGGCCCCTTCACCCAAGTCATTGAGATAAATCATAAATAGTTGAGGCCTCATCACTGATTCCAGTGATGCTCCACTCATCACATCTTGCCAACCTAAAAATGGCCCATTTATGCCGACTTGTTGTTTCCTGTTAGGTAACCAATCCTTTATCTACATTAATACCTTATCCCCAACACCATGAGCTCTTATTTTGTGTAGTGACTTTTGATGTGACACCATGTCAAATGTCTTCTGGAAATCCAAGTACAGCACATCCACAGCTTCCCCATTATCTACATTGCTCCCTCAAAGAATTTCAATGAATTAGTCAAACATGGGGCGGGATTCTCCCCTACCCGGCGTGACGGAGGGTGCCGGCGTAGGGGAGTGGCGCCAACCACTCAGGGGTCGCGCCTCCTCCAAAGGTGGGGAATTCTCCCCACCTTTGGGGGCCAGCCCCGCGCCGGAGCAGTTTGCACCGGTAGACTGGCGCAAACACCCGGCGCAGTCGGTAGCGGGGCTGGCCAAAAGGCTTTCGGCGGTCGGCGCATGCGCCGGCAGTGACGTCAGCGGCAGCTGGCCGCTGACCTCACTGCCGGCGCATGCGCGATGCGGGGTTCTCCTCCGCGTCCGCCATGGCGGAGGCCGTGGCGGCGCGGAAGGAGAAAGAGTGCCCCCACGGCACTGCCCCGCGGAGTGAGCGGGGGGCCCCGATCGCGGGCCAGGCTTCCGTGGGGGCACCCCCCCGGGTCCGATCGCCCCCCGCCCCCCCCAGGACCCCGGGGGCCCGCTCGCGCCGCTGAGTCCGCCGTTTCTGAGGTGGTGTACACCTCGGCGGCGGGAGAAGGCCTCCCAGCGGCAGGACTTCGGCCCATCCGGGCCGGAGATTTAAAGGTGAGTTTTTAAAAAATGAAATCCCGCCGGCGCCAGCTGTTTTCACAGGCTGCCGGCGGGATTTGCACAACGCCGGTTTTTTTACCGGCGGGAGAATTAGGAGACCTGCGGGAGCGGAAATCACGCCGCTTCCCGCCAATTCTCCGACCCTGCGTGGGGTCGGAGAATCCCGCCCATGATTTCCCTTTCACGAAACCATGTTGATTCTGCCTGATTGCATTGAGATTTTCTAAGTGCTCACTTTAACTTCCTTAATAATAGACACCAGCACTTTCACCTTGCTGGATGTTAAGTGAACTGGCCTGAAGATTCCTTATTTCTGTCTCCCTCCTTTCTTGAACAGAGGAGTCACATTCACTGTTTTCCAATCAGATGGAACATTTCCAGAATCTAGGCAATTTTAGAAAATTAAAACAAATACATCTACTATCTCAGCAACCACTTATTTTAAGACTCACGGATGAAGTCCTGGGAACTTAAAGTTTTAATTCTAATAAATTTCTCAGCACCCTTTCCCTGGTGATTGTAACTGATATTTTTATATTTTTATTGAAAATTTTTCATATTAATCAAACAAGCCAAAACAATCAAACAGATATACACAATAGAAAAGAAAAACATCAAAGCAAAAACATACACACCTAATTAACTTCAACACAAAAAGTAACCTAAACCCCCCTAACAGCTGACGGTGACAAACTTCTTAAAAACAGAAATGGATGGCTGCCATCTTAGGTAGAACCCTGACCACCAATGGTGAACTTGACCTTCTCCAATTGCAGAAATGACATGAGATCGCCCAGCCAAGCAGAGGCCCTGGGCGGATGGGTGACCTCCACCCAAGAACAATTTTCCTCTGGGCTATCAACAAGGCATAGGCGAGGAAATCCACCTTCACCCCAGACTGAATCGGCGAATCTGACACGCCAAATATGGCCACTGCGGTCATGGGTCCAGATCAACACAGACTGTCTTCGACAAGGTGTTAAAGAAAGAGGCCCAGAAGTCTATCAACCTGGGACAGGACCAGGACATATGTGTCTGGTTAGTCAGTCCACAAGAGCTGCGCTCACACTTATCCTCAACCCCAGGGGAAACAAATGCTCATCTTAGCCCTGGTCAAGTGTGTCCTATGCAAAAACCTTGAATTGAATCAGACTCACCCGAGCACATGAAGACGTGGAGTTGACCCCGTGAAGGGCCTCACTCCACACCTCACCATTAAGAATTGGACCCAATTCGATTTTCCTGCTAAAGGCTTTTTTCAGGGAGATTGAGGGAAGGATTACTTCTTTCATATGGGGAGGGAAGGTGGCCAGAGTTAGAAAGGTGCTGCTACAGAGGAGAAGGCAGGCAGGGGGTTTGGGTCTTCCAAACCTGATGTACCACTACTGGGCGGCGAATGTGGAGACGGTGCGGAGCTGGGTCAGAGGGGTTGATTCCCAGTGGGTCAGAATGGAGGAGAGTTTGTGCAGGGGGTCGGGATTGAAAGCACTAGCAACATCATCTCTCCCGATAGCCCCGGGGAAATACTCAGGGAGTCCGGTAATAATGACCTCATTGAGAATTTGGAGGCAGTTTCGCCAACAATTCCGGTTGGGGGCAGGGTCAAGGGAAATGCCGATTCAGGGGAACCACAGATTTGAGCCAGGGAGGTGGGATGGAAATTTTCGAAAATGGAAGGAGAAGGGGATTAAGACACTAAAAGATTTGTTTCTTAGGGGTCGGTTTGCAGGGCTGAAGGAGCTGGAAGAGAAGTATGAGCTGGAGCAGGGGAAATGTTTACATACATGCAGGTTCGCGATTTTGCCAGAAAGGAGATACAGAGCTTCCCGGAGGAGCTGGCCTCCACATTGCTGGAGGAGGTGCTGACGACAGGGGGACTGGAGAAAGGGGTAGTGTCCACGGTTTACGGAGCTATTTTGGAAGAGAAGGCACTACTGGAAGGGATCAAAGCAAAGTGGGAGGAAGAGTTGGGAGAGGATATGGAGGAGGGGTTCTGGTGTGAGGTGCTCCGGAGAGTGAATGCCTCCACCTCGTGTGCGAGGTTGGGGCTGATACAGCTGAAGGTGGTATACAGAGCACTCCAGAGCACTTCCATATCTTTTGGTGCTGTCCAAAGCTGGAGGATTACTGGAAGGAGGTTTTTAGGGTAATTTCTAAAGTGGTGCACGTGAAACTGGACCCAGGCCCTCGGGAGGCCATATTCGGGGTGTTGGACCAGCCAGGGTTGGAAACAGGTGCGGAGGCAGATGTTGTAGCCTTCGCCTCGTTGATCGCCCGAAGGCGGATCCTGCTGGGATGGAGAGCGGCCTCTCCACCCTGTGCCCTGGCGTGGCGGGGGGACTTGTTGGAATTCTTGACTCTTGAGAAGGTTAAGTTTGAACTGGGGGGAAGGATGGAGGGGTTCTACAATTCATGGGTATTATGCATTATGTACTTTCAAGAACTGGATAGCATCGAAACATTAGTTGGGGGGGTGGGTGGGAGGGTTGGAGGGTAGGGGGCGGTGTGTGTTGATGGTGACTGTGGGTGATTCCTGTCCTCTGGTCCCAGCCGACCCATCAGCGGGATGGGTGCGCTCCAGCACAACCAGTGGCATCTTGTTGGCTGGATTGCGTGTGTGTGGGGAATGAAAATGAATGAAAATCGCTTATTGTCACAAGTAGGCTTCAAATGAAGTTACTGTGAAAAGCCCCTAGTTGCCACATTCCGGCGCCTGTTCGGGGAGGCTGATACGGGAATTGAACCATGCTGCTGGCCTGCCTTGGTCTGCTTTAAAAGCCAGCAATTTAGCCCTGTGCTAAACAGTCCCTGGCGTGAAGTGTGTTTCTGGAACTGCAGCTTGTCCTCTTAATCACGGACCCGGTGAATCACAATTTGGCAGCTGGGACACATTGAAATTTTTATAACGGTTCAACAAAACATGATTCCACTATAAAACCAAGCATTCCTTTTACTTTATAAAATATTTTCAACTTGTCCCGCTACCTTCAACAATTTTTAAAATTCATTTACAGGATGTCGGCATTTATTGCCCATCCCTAGTTGCCCTTTAGAAGGTGGTGGTGAGTTGCCTTCTTGAACCGCTGCAGTTCCTGCTGTGTAGGTACACCCACTGTGCTGTTAGGGAGGGAGTTCCAGGAAGTGGACCCAGCGACAGTGAAGGAACGGGAACATATTTCCGAGTCAGGGTGGTGAGTGACTTGGAAGGAAACCTCCAGGTGGTGGAGTTCCCAGGTATCTGCTGGTCTTGTCCTTCTAGTTGTTAGTGTCCTTGGGTTTGGAAGGTGCTATCTAAAGAACCTTGGTGAGTTACTGCAGTGCATCTTGTAGATGATACACACGCCTGCCACTGTTCGTTGGTGGTGGACGGTTTGAATGTTTGTGGAAGGGGGAGCAATCAAGCAGGCTGCTATGTCCTGGGTGGTGTTGAGCTTCTTGAGTGTTGTTGGAGCCGCACTCATCCAGGCAAGTGGAGAGTATTCCATTACACTCCTGACCTGTGCCTTGTAGATGGTGGACAGGCTTTGGAGGGTCAGGAGGTGAGTTACTCACCGTAGGATTCCTAGCCTTTGACCTGCCCTGGTAGCCACAGTATTTATATGGCTAGTCACATTCAGTTTCTGATAAATGGTAACTCCCAGAATGTTGATTGTGAGGATTGGATGTCAAGGGGCGATGGTTAGAATCTCTCTTGTAGGAGATGGTCATTGCCTGGCACTTGTGTGGTACAAATGTAACTTGCCACTTGTCAGCCCAGGCCTGGATATTGTCCAGGTCTTGCTGCATTTGGACATGGATTGCTTCCGTATCTGAGGAGTCTTGAATGGTGTTGAACATTGTGCGGTTATCCACAAACATATCCACTTCTGACCTTATGATGGAAGGGAAGCCATTGATGAAGCAGCTGAAGATGGTTGAACCTAGGATACTCTGAGGAACTCCTCCAGTGATGTCCTGGAGTTGAGATGATTGACCTCCAACCACCACAACCATCTTCCTTTGTGCCAGGTATGACTCCAACCAATGGAGAATTTTCCCCCAATTCCCATCGACTCCAGTTTAGCTGGGGCTCCTTGATGCCATACTCAGTCAAATGCTGCCCTGATGTCAAGGACCGTAACTCTCACCACCCCTCTGGCATTCAGCTCTTTTGTCCTTGATTGACCAAGGCTATAACGCGGTCAGGAGCTGAGTGACCCTGGCGGAATCCAACCTGAGCATCCGTGAGCAGGTTATTGCTGAGTAAGTACCGCTTGATAGCACTGTTGATAATTCAGGTGTGTACAAAGGCTAGGTCTCTGTTTCTGCGCCCCCCTTCAATTGCACCATTCGGTTCACATCGCCTTTCTTCATTCTTCCGACCAAAATGCGTAACTTCACACCTCTGATCAAATTTCACTTGGCATGTGTTTGCCCACTCTACCAGTCTGTTTTTATTCTACTGAAGTCTGTTCCTACCCCCGCACAGTTTACTACATTTCCAAATTCTGTATCATTTGCATTGAAACGTGTCGACAGGAAGAACCTGTGGAAGCCAGCTCGTGTTCAGCATTCAGTGTCTTTATTTTTAATGAATTCTCTAATGTACACTGTGGACACGTGTATGTTATTACTGTTTGTTAAACATACAAATGTATATTTTTCCTGATCTAAAATAAGATATGTAGTTGATGGTCGGGCAGCCAACTAAATTTCATAATTTTCCAAGCACTGCTGCACAATACAAGTGGTGTTAGTGCTCCAGGGAGCGTTACTGAAAGTAAAAATAATTGTAGCTCTTGATGCCGAAGGTCTGAGCTAAAATGCCCGAGGTCACTCGATTCAGGACTTATGGAACAGGATTTGATCGGTTTACATCAACAGGACACACACTCGTGCAGAGCTGAGAGGAAAACTGGATGGCGAGGTTCATGATGAACACAGGCTGCTCAATTTTAGTTCCATTTAAATTAATGGGAAAAAAATCCGCAGAATGTAGTTGGAAGTGTGTAATATTGGCAAACTCGGTTAAATATATATATATATTTATTTAATACATGTTAAAAAATACACGTAGCAATATTTATCCTGCAGCTACTTCCAGGCCTTGGGCCAGTGGAGACATCACCTCATTAACCTTCCATAAGAAGATATAGAAAATCAGCCAGGTGATTGCAGTAAGGCAGGGCGGCATGGTGGCACAGTGGTTAGCACTGCTACCTCACGCTGCCGAGGACCCGCGTTCGATCCTGGCTCTGGGTCACTGTCCATCTGGCATTTGCACATTCTCCCCGTGGCTGCGTGGGTCTCATCCCCACAACCCAAAGATGTGTAGGGTAGGTGAATTGGCCACGCTAAATTGCCCCTTATTTGGGAAAAAAAGAATTGGGTACTCTAAATTTATTTTTTGTAAAGTGATTACAGGGAGGTGATTTGTGATGGATAGTTTGTGTTATGGAGGTATTGGAATGAGGTTGAGTGCCAAGCAATAACTGATTTGCAGATAAACATCCTGGGGAATAAGGGTTTAATAATCCAACTTTCTTGTATGTTGAAACAAAGGCTTTTCAGTATGAACAGGACAGCAAGCAGGGTGCTTTCAACGTACCATATGGAAAAAATGCTTGTGCAAGAAGTACGAGATTGTTAATTTAAATTGGGGCGGCATGGTGGCCCAGTGGTTAGCACTGCTCCATCACAGCTCCAGGGTCCGGGTTCAATTCCTGCCTTGGGTGACTGTGTGAAGTTTGCACTTTCTCCCCATATCTGCATGAGTTTCCTCCGGGTGCTCCGGTTTCCTCCCACAGTCCAAAGATGTGCAGGTTAGGTGGATTGGCCTTACTAAATTGCCCTTGGGTGTCCAAAAAAGGTTAGGTGGGGTACCTGGGTTATGGGGATAGGGTGAAGGTGGGGGCTTCAGTAAGGTGCTCTTTCCAAGGACCGGTGCAGATTGATGGGCCGAATTGCCTCCTGTTGTACTGTAAATTCTATGATAATTCTATGATAAGAACAGTTAGGTTGGTCAGGAACCCTCAGGACACGACTGCCAGAGTTTACCAAAGAGGTGTCATTGGCCTAACCATCTTCATCAGTAACCGTCATAATGAAGAAGCTAATGCCAGCAGATAACAGACCTTGGATAACATCCAGAGATGGGCCAAAAAGTGGTAGCTAACATAAGCACCAGCCGTCATTGAGGTTGCCAGGGTCAAGACATGGTTTACAAAATAAGGGGAGAGGCTGGGTACTATGCAGGTTTACCTGGGAGAGAGGCAGAGAGGCCTGGTTGGAGAACTCACTGTGGGAGTGTGGGGCTCAGGACCTACATTTCACCTGAGAGAAAGGCAGAGTCACTGCCGCTGCTTCAGCTGTAGAACACCAGGTGTGAGGAGAAAAAAAACGAAAGAATCTTTTTAGTTTTTTGTGACAGGAAAGCTGCAAATTTATTGGTTGGTGAGTTATCACAATTGGGGACCAGGAGTAAAGTGCTGAAATTGAGTATAACATAAAAAATGTAAACATCCTCTGATTACCTATCTTGAAACATTCAAGAGACTTAAAGCAGTAGTCTGCTGCCTCACGTCGCTGAGGTCCCAGGTTCGATCCCAACTCTGGGTCACTGTCCATGTGGAGTTTGCCCATTCTCCCTGTATTTGTGTGGGTTTTGCCCCACAACCCAAAAGATGTGCAGGTTAGGTGAATTGGCCACGCTAAATTGCCCCTTTATTGGAAAAAATTAATTGGGCACTCTAAATTTATTTTAAAAAAGAGACTTAAATTACTGATATTGTAAAAAAACATAGGGCGTGATTTACCGTGCAACCCAACGCGTTTGCCATTGGCCGCCGGCAGGATTCTTCTGGACCCGTCAGTGCAAATGGGGTTTCCCACTGAACGCACCCCTCACTTCCGGGAAACCCATGACAGAGGATGTCACAGAGCGGCTGCAGGACATTGTTTTGGGGAAGGTGAACAGCCAGAAGTTGTGGTCCACATTGGGACCAATAACACAGTTACAAAAAGGGATGAAGTCTGAGGGCACTTTGTGTTCAAAGATGTGTAGATTAGGTGGGGTTAAGTGGATAGGGCGGGAATGGGCCTTAGTAATGTGTTTTTTCAGAGGGTCAGTGCAGACTTGATGGGCTGAAAGGCCTCCTTCTACATTGTCGGGATTCTATGATATGTACATAAGTCATCGACGATGGGAGAGTATGTTGAGAGAACGGTTAATAAAGCTTAAAGTGAACATGGAATTCCACTAGTAAGAGAAACTAGAACCCAAACCACAGCCTCACACTGAAGGGACAATCCTTTAAAACTGAGACAAGGAGGAATTTCTGCAGACAGAGGCTGGTGAATCTGTAGAACTGTTTGTCGCAGATGGCTGTGGATGCCAAATCACTAAGTGTCTTTAAGACAGAGATAGACAGATAGATAGATAGATAGATTCCTGATTAATAAGGGGATCAGGGGTTATGGTTATGGAGAAGACAGGAGAATAGGATGAGAAGCATATCAGCTGTGATTGAATGGCGGAGCAGATTCTACGGGTCGAATGGCCTAATTCTGCTCCTATGTCTTATGGTCTTATTCGTATTTATTAATAGAGTAATTCGGTAAAAGGGTAAGTAGGTCTTGTTCTGGGCGCCATACTTGAGGAAGGACGTGAAGGCATTGGAGAGAATGCAGAGGAGATTCACTACAATGATTCCAGGGATAAAGAACTATTGCTATGTTTTTCTTTAAATTTAGAATATCCAATATTTTTTTTCCAATTAAGGGGCAATTTAGCGTGGCCAATCCACCTATCCTGCACAGGGGCTGGTTTAGCTCACCAGGCTAAATCGCTGGCTTTTAAAGCAGACCAAGCAGGCCAGCAGCACGGTTCGATTCCTGTACCAGCCTCCCCGGACAGGCGCCGGAATGTGGTGACTAGGGGCTTTTCACAGTAACTTCATTGAAGCCTACTCGTGACAATAAGCGATTTTCATTTTTTTTCATTTTTCATCTTTTTGGGTTGTGGGGGTGAAACCCACGCAGACACAGGGAGAAGTGTAAACTCCATACAGACAGTGACCCGGGGCCGGGATCAAAGCCGGGTCCTCAGCGCCATGAGGCAGCAGTGCTAACCACTGCGCCACCATGCTGTCCGAACTGTAGCTATGTTGATACATTGGAGTGGTTGGGACTGTTTTCCTTGGGGAAAAGAAGGCTGAGAGGAAACTTTAGAGGGGTATATAAGATCCTGAGGGGAATGTACAGCGTAAATTAAGAGAAACTGTTCCCACTCAAAAGAGCATCAAGCGCTAGCGGGCACAGGTTCAAAATAATTGGAAAAGAAGTAAAAATAATGTGAGGATTTTTTTTTCACTCAGAGGGTGATTAGATTCTGGAACATACGGCTGAAAGGGTGGCAAAAGCAGATTCGATCGATTGGATGGGTCTGTCTTAATAACACACACAAAGCTCAATGACGTGCTGGGCCTAGCAGTTTGCCTGATTCGTATAGGCACTATATTTAGTATATGCGCTATATTAGTTTATGCACTATATTTAGTATATGCACTATATTTAGTATATGCACTATATTTAGTACATGCACTATATTTAGTATATGCACTATATTAGTATATGCACTATATTAGTTTATGCACTATATTAGTATATGCGCTACATTAGTATATGCACTAAATTAGTTTATGCGCTATATTAGTATATGGTGTGGCCTATGGTGTGCTAGCGTTCATTAGCAGAGGGATTGAATTTAAGAGCCGTGAGGTGATGATGCAGCTGTACAAAACCTTGGTCAGGCCACATTTGGAGTACTGTGTACAGTTCTGGTCACCTCATTTTAGGAAGGATGTGGAAGCTTTGGAAAAGGTGCAAAGGAGATTTACCAGGATGTTGCCTGGAATGGAGAGTAGGTCTTACGAGGAAAGGTTGAGGGTGCTAGGCCTTTTCTCATTAGAACGGAGAAGGATGAGGGGCGACTTGATAGAGGTTTATAAGATGATCAGGGGAATAGATAGACAGTCAGAGACTTTTTCCCCGGGTGGAACAAACCATTACAAGGGGACATAAATTTAAGGTAAATGGTGGAAGATATAGGGGGGATGTCAGAGGTAGGTTCTTTCCCCAGAGAGTAGTGGGGGCATGGAATGCACTGCCTGTGGAAGTAGTTGAGTCGGAAACGCTAGGGACCTTCAAGCGGCTATTGGATAGGTACATGGATTAGGGTAGAATAATGGAGTGTAGATTAATTGCTTCTTAAGGGCAGCACGGTAGCATTGTGGATAGCACAATTGCTTCACAGCTCCAGGGTCCCAAGTTCGATTCCGGCTTGGGTCACTGTCTGTGTGGAGTCTGCACATCCTCCCCGTGTGTGAGTGGGTTTCCTCCGGGTACTCCGGTTTCCTCCCACAGTCCAAAGATGTGCAGGTTGGGTGGATTGGCCATGATAAATTGCCCTTTGTGTCCAAAATTCTATGATTAACCTAGGACTAAAGTTCGGCACAACATCGTGGGCCGAAGGGCCTGTTCTGTGCTGTATTTCTCCATATTCTCTATATTAGTTTATGCACTATATTTAGTATATGAACTATATTTAGTACATGCACTATATTCGTTTATGCACTATATTTAGTATATTCACTATATTAGTATATGCACTATATTTGTTTATGCACTATACTAGTATATACACTATATTAGTATATGCACTATATTAGTATATGCACTAAATGAGTTTATGCACTATATTAGTATATGCACTATATTTGTTTATGCACTATATTAGTATATACACTATATTAGTATATGCACTATATTAGTATGTGCACTAAATGAGTTTATGCACTATATTAGTATATGCACTATATTAGTATATGCACAATATTAGTTTATGCACTATATTAGTTTATGCACTATATTAGTATATGCACTATATCAGTATATGCACTATATTAGTATATGCACTATATTAGTTTATGCACTATATTAGTATATGCACTATATTAGTTTATGCACTATATCAGTATATGCACTATATTAGTTTATGCACTATATTAGTATATGCACTATATTTGTTTATGCACTATATTAGTATATACACTATATTAGTATATGCACTATATTAGTATGTGCACTAAATGAGTTTATGCACTATATTAGTATATGCACTATATTAGTATATGCACAATATTAGTTTATGCACTATATTAGTTTATGCACTATATTAGTATATGCACTATATTAGTTTATGCACTATATTAGTATATGCACTATATTAGTTTATGCACTATATCAGTATATGCACTATATTAGTTTATGCACTATATTAGTATATGCACTATATTAGTATATGCACTATATTAGTTTATGCACTATATTAGTTTATGCACTACATTAGTTTATGCACTATATTTAGGATGCTCCACCTCCACCAATGGGGTATTGTGGCAATCACTATCTAACATCATTGCTAAAACACCCTTGCCACACAGAGGCTTAAGGACATTAAAACCCAGCAGGTGACTGATCTGATCCTGTCAGCTTCCCCCCAGCCACGCTTTGTGAAGATTATCCCCAAGATTTGTGCACTCTAACCCTAAACCAATCTTAGACATTGTTTCTTCATTCTACCTCACTGCCTGTAAAATGTTTTGGAGTGCCCTAAGACCCTAAATGATGAAGAAGGCGTGTTGATTTATTTCAGTCCTATTGGTGGAATGAATTGTCGATCCAAACTGAGTGGGAAAAAGCCAATCCATAGAAACACCTTTGCCTAAGAGTGATTGCGTATCCTGGGTTTGAGGCCCAGGATTAAATTAATGCATGGGAACATTGCATAGGGGGGGCTGGATCCTCTGCAGCCCTGTGCCGAAATCGCGGCCGGGGCGGAGAATCCAGTTTCACGCCGTAATCAAGCCCGGTGCCGGTTTGGCGATTCTCCTGAATCCGAAAATCGCGTGACCGCGGAGTACGCCGCACAGCAGGGGACCCATTGCCAAAGGCCCGCTCAGCTGTGCCCCCGACCAGCTGAGTTCCCGACGGCGTGGAACTAACCACCTATTGCCAGTCGGGATGCTGGCATAGCGTCTGCGGACTCAGTCCGCGGCCACCCTGGTCGGGGGCGGAGGATCACACACCTTGGGGCCAGGGGTTAGATCCGCTCGGTTTGATGCTCGGGCACGCGGCCGATCGGGGGAGGGGGGGTCTCCTTTCGGTGTGTGGCTCCGCGGTCTGACTCCGCCATGGAATGGAGCTTGGCGCGGCCGCTGGAGGCCATGAAGACAAAGTGCGCAAGCGCAGACTCCAAAAGGGAAGTGTGGGGCCCCGTATCCGCAGATAAAGCTGCGAGATTTACTCCAGGTCCCTGCTAGCCCCCTGCAGGGCATTGAATTAGCTCAACTTGTTTCTCGGACTTTCTGGAGTAAACCTCCACCGTTTTTACACCTGCGTGGGGACATAGTCCCATTTTATGAGAATCCAGCCCAGGCTGTTTCAGAATGGTCACTCTACAAGTTTTACAACCTGCAATGGTGGCCCCTGTGAATAAATTTGTACATTAGGCCGCCTGTTAATATACCCTGGTTGCAAAGTTTGCATTCATCCATCATCATCCAGAAGTGAAAGTTAGCTGCAGTAAAGGTCATACGAAATTTCAGATGCCCCTTTGGAGGTTGCAGCAATCTCACATCTCCACCGTCCACAGGAGAATTGTAATTCCCTTTAATGGAACAGTTGAGCTCTGCGCATGAATGACCATTTGGTCATCTAAGAGGCAGGTTTTCTGATTTGTGCACGAAATGGGTGGGATATGAGCGTTTCCCGAAACCCTCATAGGTTTGGTGGATTGGCCATGATAAAATTGCCACTTCGTGTCTAAAGATGCGCAGGTTAGGTGGGGTTACAGGGATAATATATTGGGCCTAGGTAGGGTGTTCTTTCAGGGTCGGTGCAGACCCGATGGGCCAAATGGCCTCCTTCTAAACTGTAGGGATGCTATGTTTCTATTAACCACTTTCAGATTCTGGGCATTATTACATTTTTGTCCATGACTTGCAGGCGTTAAACAAGCGCTGCAACTTGCTGCTCTTCCAAGGTAGAAAAAACTGGTCAACTGCAGCACCGGAAAACATGGCCCCTGGAAGCTGGGAGCTGATGCCGTGGGGAGGGGGAGTGGTGCCAAGAATGGGCGGACAGCAGAGAGCTGAAATAATTTTTCATAGAATTATGAATTCCGCATAGAATGAGACTCTGTGCTCTCTGCCTCCTCTTCAGAAAGCCTTCTGGCCTGTTGCATCTCGCAGGGCGATCGCCAAGGGTTCAGTTGCCAGGTGGAACAGGAGCTGGGACAGCAGCCATCCATGCCTGGTGCCTCTGTTCAAGTATTCAGAGTTGGTGGTGTTGGTCCGAATGCTCGCCTTGGGGGCGTTGTACAAGAATTTCACCCATGAGGTGAACCCCGTCCCTAGCCCAAACCACTCCAGTACCTCAATGAGGTATTTCCATTCGACTCTATCCAAGGCCTTTTCTGCATCCAGCGAGACGATCACCTTTGGTGTTCTCTCCCCGGATGGGGTCAGTTTCACATTCTACAGCCGTCTGATATTCGCAGTTAGCCATCTACTGTTGACAAAGCCCATCTGGTCCTCTGCGACCACCTCTGGTGTGCAGTTGTCCAGCCTTTTGGCCAGGACTTTCATGGGTACTTCCGTATCTATGTTAAACAGCGAAATGGGGCAGTATGATCCGCATTCCATCAGGTCTTTGTCGTGTTTGGGTATAAGTGATATTGTGGTCCGTGTTAGCATACGAGGCAGAGTGTCCCTCACTAACGGGCCTGTGAACATCTCCTGTAGGTGCGGGGCTAGAGTGGGTGCGAATTATCTGTTAATGTCCGCTGGGAACCTGTCGGGTCCCGGTGCCTTCCCTGTCTGCATGGAGTTGATACTCTCCGTGACTTCTATTGGTGCTTCCAGCGCCCTCCGTCTATCATCCTCCACGACTGGCATATCCAGTCCATCGAGGGACCATTTAATCTCTGAGTCTCCATCAGGGGCTCAGAGGTGTATAGTCCCTGGTAGAATGCCTCAAGTGCTTGGTTGACCTTTTTTGGTTCGGCTACCAGTCTGCCGCTGCTACCCTTCACCTGCGCGATCTCCCTCATGGCTGCCTGCTTTCTCAGCTGGTGTGCCAGCGGATGGCTAGCTTTGTCTCCGTGTTTATAAACGGTCCCCCGTGTCTGGTGGAGCTGGTACACTGCGTTCCTGGTGGATAGCAGGTTAAAGTCCATTTGTAGCTTTTTCCTCTCCGCCAACAGCCCTCTGGTCGGGCCCTCGGAGTATCTTCTGTCGATCTCCAGAATGCAGTTGATCAGTTGCTGCCTAGCTTCCCTCTCTTCCCTGTCTCTACGAGCCTTGTAGGCTATAATTTCTCCCCTAATCACCGCCTTCAGCATCTATCAGAACGTGGAGGGTGAGACCTCCCCATTCCGGTTATTAGTAATGTACTCGCCCATGGCCTGTGGTGTTTTCTGGCAAAAGATCTTGTTGGCCAAGAGGGTCAGGTCTAAGCTCCATGTGGGACGCTGGGCCCGGCCTGTCTCCAACCTCACGTCCATATAATGTGGAGCGTGGTCGGAAATGACTATCGCGGAGTATTCCGCTCTGATTATTTCTGGAAGCACCGATTTTCCCACTGCAAAGAAATTGATATGGTGTATACCTTGTGTACCGGTGAGAAGAATGTGAATTCCTTCTCACCGGGGTGTAGAAACTGCCATGGGTCCACTGCCCCCATCTGCACCATAAACTTTCCCAATTTCCTAGCCATGCCTGTCTTTTTCCCCGTTCTGGGGTTGGATCAATCCATCAATGGGTCCTGTATACAGTTAAGGTTTCCCCCACATGATCATAGACACATACACAGAAGATAGGAGCAGGAGGAAGCCTTTTAGCCCTTCGAGCCCGCTCCGCCATTCATCACGATCATGGCTGTTCATCCAACTCAATAGCCTAATCCTGCTTTCTCCCCATAGCCTTTGATGCCATTCTCCCCAAGTGCTATATCCAGCCGCCTCTTGAATATATTCAAAGTTTTAGCATCAACTACTTCCTGTGGTAATGAATTCCACAGGCTCACCACTCTTTGTGTGAAGAAATGTCTCCTTATCTCTGTCCGAAATGGTTTACCCTGAATCCTCAGACTGTGACCCCTGGTTCTGGACACACCCATCATTGGTAACATCTTCCCTGCATCTCGTCCTGTTAGAATTTTCTAAGTGTCTGTGAGATCCCCCCCCCCCCCCCCCCCCCCCATTCTTCTGAACTCCAGCGAGAACAATCCCAACCTAGTCAATCTCTCCTCATATGACAGTCCCGCCATCCCTGGAATCAGTCTGCTAAACCTTCGCTGCACTCCCTCGAGAGCAAGAACATCCTTCCTCAGAGAAGGAGACCAAAACTGCATACAATGCTCCAGATGTGGCCTCACCAAGGCCCTGCAACACATCCCTGCTTCTATATTCGGAACCTTGCGCAATGAAGGCCAACATACCATTAGCCTTCTTTACCGCCAGCTGCACCTGCATGCTTACCTTCAGCGACTGGTGCACAAGGACACCCAGATCCCGCTGCACACTCCCCTCTCCCAATTTACAACCATTCAGGTAGTAATCTGCCTTCCTGTTTTTGCTTCCAAAATGAATAACCTCACACTTATCCCAATTATACTGCAATTGCCATTGATTTGCCCACTCACCCAACGTGTCCAGATCTTGCTGTAGGATCCCTGGATCCTCGTCACAATTCACCCTCCCACCTAATTTGGTATCATCTGCAAACTTTGAGATGTTACATTTTGTTCCCTCATTCAAATTATTAATATATATTGTGAATAGCTGGGGTCCCAGCACCGATCAGGTGGTGTGTGTCGATGTTGGGGATTTCCAGCATGGTCCTCTTTATGAAATCCGTGTCATCCCAGTTGGGTACATACATGTTCACCCGGACTAGCAATGCCCCGTCCAGGACGTACCGTCCCCCCTGGTCCTTACGTAACTGTCTTTGTCGCCGTAAACACTGTCCTCTTGCTTATCGAATAGCTACTCCCCTAAACCTTGTCATGGAATGGCAGATCTGTCCCACCCATATCCGCAATCGGTCCTAGTCCCTCAGGTGGGTCTCTTGGAGGAAGACTATGTCGGCTTTCCTACTTTTGGATCTTATCACTGGGCCGTTAAATCCTCTAACATTCCAGGTGATAATCCCAGTGGGGGGATTTTTATCCCTAGTGTACGCGCCCCTGAACTCTGGGGTTTCCCTTTGTTAGGGGGCTGTCCAAAATGGCCGCGGTCGCCGATCTCACCAGGAGGCTGGGCCCCTGCCCTCCAGAGTTTCCCTTTGTTTAGGGACCCTCGAATGTGACTGCTTGTGGCGCCATGTTATTCCTTCAACCCAAACCTTACCTGCTGAAGCCAATCTAGTACCCCTCCCTTCCCATTGTGTTCCCCCTTCCCCGCTCTGTTCACCTTTCTACGCCCCCGTGTCCCCACCTCCCAATTTCCCCCCTTACATTTCCCATCCCTGCCCCTGTGGTCCCCCCCCCCCCCCCCCCCCCGCCAGACTCTCCCTCCCCGCTGAGAGGTGCGCTGTAGCATCCCACCCCTCCTTGCTTTCATGCTTCCTCACGCTAGCTTCCCCACTAATGTGGTGGCCCCCCCTTCTGGGGCTGATCTTACCCCTTCCCTATGCCCAATCAATAGCTGTTCGTGTTGTTCGAGTCCATCAGTCTCCCTCTCTCGGAGGTGGCCAGAGACTCCTCACCTTGTGGGTCTGCTGAATCACTCGCTCTTCCTGCTCTTTTCTCCCGCTTCTACCTTCTCTGCAACCTCTTGAGCGCCCATTCGCTGGCATTCTGCATCCTTTCTCTTCCTTTCTTTATTGTATTATGGAGGAGAGCCACCTGATATGTAGTGTGGACGGGGGCACACGGGGATACAGTCGGTATTAGCTGTGAGAGTGGTGGGGGTTGGCGAGGATGGAGACTCGGAGGTGTTGGTGAATGTGAGAGTGGGGAGGCTGAGGGGCTCAGACATTGGTTAACAAGAAACCTGCAATCTTCAGGTTCAGCTGCTTCTCCAGGGGCTCCACTGCCACCTTGTGGCCAAAGGCACCAATAACAAAGAGGCAGGAAGACTCCCAGAGCCCTGACCAATGATCAGTGGAATTCTCTGTCGATGGGATCATGCAGTCCACTGGCAGCGCACCCATGCCCGCGGGCTTCCCAACGGCGTGGGGTGGCCAGAATGGGGAGCCCCATTGGCCGGCTGTGGGGACAGTGAATCACGCTGCCGGTGGGCAGCATGCTGGAAGAGGCGGCTGGCAGACCGGGGAATCCTGCCCCATTACCTTAGAAATACATGTCACATGCCATCCCCAGGAGAAACAATGCGGGACAATCAACAAAATTACAGCACAAGCCCGTCCAGGTCGCCCTGCAAAAGGGATCTTGACAGGATGGATGTGGAGAGGATGTTTCCTTTCGTGGGAGAGTCCAGAACAAGGGGCGGGATTCTCCTAGAATGGGCCTTGACACCGAAATCCCGCACGATGCCTCGCCCGTGATTCTCCGGTCCCCGGAATCGCGGATAGGGGGCCTCCCCCGCGATTCTCCGATGAAAACTGGCCGAGTTCCCAACGGCGCGGTTCTAACCATGTTTTGTTGGGAACTGCCAGTGGCGGCCAGGCTAGTGATCCGCGGGCGCGCGCGATCTCGGGGGGGGCCTATATTTTTGGGGCCGCTTCGCGGTGCGAGTCCACCATGTCCCCGTGGACCCCTGACCAGGCGTGCAGGGCCCCGTATCGGCAGCCAGAGCTGGGAGCAGCACTGTGGGGCCCTGCTAGCCCCCTGCAAATTGGAGATTTCAGTCTGGACTTTCTTCAGGAAAGTCCAGAGTGAAACGGCCGTGTTTTGACACTAGAGTGGGCCCCATTATTGGAGAATCCCGCCCCAGGAGTCACTGGGCGCGATTCTCCGCTGCCCACGACGGGTCGGAGAATAGCGGGAGGGCCTTTCCGACATTTTTCCCGACCTCCCGCTATTCTCCACCCCCCCACGGCCACCCCACGACACGAATCGCTGCCCGCCGTTTTTTACGGCAAACAGCGATTCTCCCCAGGCCGATGGGCCGAGTTCCCAGGCCTTTACGGCCGTTTTCATGAATGCAAACACACCTGCTCTCACCGTTCGTGAAAACGGCCGCAAAGTGCCGTCCCGGACAACCATGGCACCGATTGGCATGGCCGCACCATGGGTGTGCCAAGGTTGGCATGGGCCCGCGATCGATGCCCACCGATCGCGGGCAGCGGATCCGATACCCGCGCACTCTTTGTTCCTCCGCCGCCCCGCAGGATCAGTCTGCGGGGCGGCTGAGGGGCATGACGGCCCGCGCATGCGCGGGTTTGACGCATATGCGTGATGATGTCGCCGCGCATGCGCGCTGACGTCATCGTGCACGTCAGCCGCCGTGACGCTTGGCGCGCGGGCTTAGCGACGGTCGCTAAGCCCGCGATGCTGTTCTTCACGGGGCCCCGCTGCTAGCCCTGCCCGGGGGGGAGAATCGGGTCCCGGGAGTGGGAGCGGAGGCTGCCGTGAAACACGGCCAGTTTCACAGCAGCCTTTACGACTCTCCGCATTTGCGGAGAATCGCGCCCACTGTTGAAAAGAAAGGGGGTGTCACCCATTTAAAATGGAGATGAAGTGAAATTTGCCAGCAGGAAATCCCTCTAAGTGGGGCCACGGCAGGGGGAAACTCCTCGAAGCCGAACAAGGTTCCTGGGATGTTTCTCGGCTCTGCAGCTGCCAAGAAACTCCTGCTAATCGCACCATTCAGCGGATTTTAACCTCAGTCTATTGAATCCCCTAGTCTCAGTGAATCATCATTCGAAAGCTGCACGCTTGTGAACACAATCTGACACTTTCTTAAGCAGTATCCACCCAAAATTATCCTTATGATTTATCGTCATCAATTCGTACTCTTGAAGATTGCAGGGTAGTTGTAGTTTCCCCGGTTTAATTCTGCCTCAAGCTGTCATTTTGGCAGAATTGGCAAATTGTGAAAGGCAATGCAAGGGACAATCCTCCAAATTGTGCTGTTAGATTGTAGCGCTAACAATTATACTCAAAGACGAGAGATTAGTACAATAGAGGCTTTATTGTTGTGCGATGCTATTCCTCCATCTGCAACTGTAGACTAAGGTCTGAGTGACTCACACGCATATTTATACACAAGCTCCCTGTGGGCGGAGCTAGCCGGCAGGGGCTTACCGGAGGAATCTGTATTACAGGTACAGGCATACATCCCCCTACTGCAAGTACACATAACTACAGTGGTTATAGCACCACATTCACCCCCTGTTAAAAATGAGTCCGGCGGGGGTGACGTGTAACTATAATACAAGGGATGAGCTATTTACAAGAGGGTCCAAACAAAGAAAACCAAGAGTCCATTCGGTTAGCAGGTTACAGGTTGATCCGAATCGGCAGTCGAACGTTCCACTGTGATTGGCGTAGCTGTGGTGGCGACGTCGGCACAGGCGGTGGTGACAACGATGGTGCAGGTGTCGCCGGTGTTGGTGCTGGCTGCTGGCGGGATGACTCCGAGAGCGAGCCAAAATCTTCCGTGTCCTCCAGTGTGGGCAGGGGGACGAGGGATGGACCTGGTAGGGACGAATAGGGGGGCGCCGGGGAAAAGGAGATTTGCGCGGGGGGAAAAAGGGGCGTGGGCATTTGATCGGCACCTGAGGGATCCAGGTCCGGAGCGAGACTGTGTCCTGTCGGCCGTCGGGGAACTCCACGTAGGCGTAGGACGGGTGGGCCGAGCGGCTAGTGGAGTAAGATCGCGCACTACGGGAGGTGGACGTCATGGAAAACGCCAGAGCCTTTGCTCCCGTGAGGGTGGGGGCGGCCCCTTCCAGCTGTCATTGCCGGATAAGGTCCGATGCAATGCCTGTAACAAAGGCGTCGCGCATGAGTACGTCAGAGTATTCCGTGGCTGTGAGGACCCGGCAGTCGCAGTCTCGTACCAGAGGTATAAGGGCGCTCCAGAAGTCCTCAATCGACTCACCCGGCTGCTGGACGCGAGTAGAGAGTTGATGCCTCGCAAACAGGGTGTTCGCCGACTGTGCATAGTTCTCCTTGAGCAGTTCCGTAGCTCTGGTGTAGTTAGTCACATCTCAAATTAGCGGAAAGACACTGGAGCTAAGTCTGGAGTACAGGAGTTGTTTTCTGAGCCTCCGTCGGGGGAGGGTCCGCTGAAGAGATGTAGGCCTCAAAGACTGCAAGCCAGTGAACAAAGTCTTTTCTGGCGTGAGGCGACTGCGGATACAGCTGCAGACGGTCAGGCTTGATTCTGATGTCCATGGTGTACGGAAAATCACACAGCAATAAATTGTAGCACTAACAATTATACTCAAAGACGAGAGATTAGTACAATAGAGGCTTTATTGCTGTGCGATGCTATTCCTCCATCTGCAACTGTAGACTAAGGTCTGAGTGACTCACACGCATATTTATACACAAGCTCCCTGTGGGCGGAGCTAGCCGGCAGGGTCTTACCGGAGGAACCTGTATTACAGGTACAGGCATACATCCCCCTACTGCAAGTACACACAACTACAGTGGTTATATCACCACATACAGGAGGCCACACAACTCAGATTATTCACCGGAGTCAGCATTCAGCAGTCAGCATTCAGACCACTCGCCTGCAGGGAGCTGAATACTCGATACACGAGGATCAAGAGTTGCTGCTTTAAGTGAAAAGAAATGTATCCATGTGGTGACCAGACGACAGGAAGATTTTTATTCTGCAGTCTTCAAAGAGGCAGAAAATAGTGTCAAAACCATTTGACAGCCGTACCGAGGTCTTTCAATAGGGAAGTGAAATAAATGACATTTAAAATCATGAAGGGTGTAGATGGAGTAAAAGGAAACTGGTCTGCAATGAGTGAAGAGTCAGTAACGAGAAAATACAGATTTAAGGGAAAAATCCAGAGGCAACATGAAGAAGAATCTGTTTACCCAACAGATGGTTAAGGATCATATCTAATTTCCTGGTTCTGCAGCATCGGATTTGGTGTACTCCAATGATGCGCTGGGGAATCCCTCTCGGAAGTTCCCACATAAAGGTTTACCCAGCAATTGTCCAGAAGGGCTAACTTCCCCTGGACAATTGCACTGGGCTGGAAAGTACCCGATGATGAGATTTACATTGTTAACTTCAGATGATTCTGCCAGTTTTACCCTCATAGTTACTCTGAAAGGCCACGCAAGGGACCCCCCACCCCCCCCCCCCCCCCCCCCCCCCCCCCCCCACCCCCACCCCAGGGAACCCCACATCATCCCAACCAAGCACAAACATCAGCCTGACCTGACAACAGACAACTCCTTCCCCCAATTCAACTCAACTCCCAAGTCTCAGCCAGTCCAATCCCCAACCCCCAAATCCCGATGTGCGAGAAGCTGGTCCAACCTTCTCGTCTGGCTCAAGCCCCCCAAACCTCCAAACTCTCACCCAATCCGACCCCTGACACCCTCTCCTGACCTCCCCCAAACTCTCGGCCAATCTGAAACCTGACCCCATCCCCCCTTCCCTGTCTGAACTCCCCCCGCCATGGAACTCCCACCCTGTCTCCTGGTCTGACCCCGCCCCCCAACCTCTCTCTCAGTTCGACTGTCCCCTCTCTTCTGCCTCCCCCCCCCCCCACCCCCCCCCACCCCCCCCACCAACACTGGGTCTCCCTCCAGTAGGTCTCACCCCCCCCCCCCCCCCCCCCACAATTCCATAAGCCTTAACCTCTGAGCTCCAGAGCAATGTATCTGAGGGGTTACCCCAAAGTACTGCTGGGGATCCCCACTCAGAGGTTCCCAGATAAGGATTGCATGGCAATGAAGGCAGCATGGTGGCACAGAGGGTTAGCCCTGCAGTCTCGCGGCGCTGAGGTCCCAGGTTCTATCCCGGCTCTGGGTCACTGTCCGTGTGGAGTTCGCACATTCTCCCTGTGTTTGCGTGGGTCTCGTCCCCACCCCAAAGATGTGCAAGGTAGGTGAATTAGCCACGCTAAACTGCCCCTTAATTGGAAAAAATTAATTGGGTACTCTAAATTTATTTTTAAAAAAGTATTGCACGGCAATTATCCAGGAAATTCAAACTTCCGGTGGACAATTGCTCTTCACTGGGAACCATCTAAAATGTGATTGAAATCGCAAAGTCGGATAACTCTGCCTTTCTTACAGGGATAATCACCCAGAAACAGTTAGAACAATGAAATCCACTTGTAGCTTCTGGATAACAATAGCACTGACTCACCCCAAACCCCCATGGAACTCCCCCTCTACCCCCCACCCCTCCCCAGCAGCACCGGCCCTAGGGTTGCTGGCGCCCCAGGCAAGCTGAACTTCGGCGCCCTTGGGGGGGGGGGGGGGGCGGGGCCGGGGGGCGGACCCGCGGGGGGGGGGGGGGGGCGGACCCGAGGGGGGTGGGCGGGGGGAGCGGACCGAGCGGGGGGGGGGCGGACCGAGGGGGAGGGCGGGGCCGGGGGGCGGACCCGCGGGGGGGGCGGACCCGAGGGGGGTGGGCGGGGGGAGCGGACCGAGCGGGGGGGGGCGGACCGAGGGGGAGGGCGGCCACCGCGCATGCGCTGGTTGGCACCGGCCCAACTGCGCATGCGCGGGACCCGAGTCTCTGGCGACTGCCCGAGTTGCCGGTGCCTTGAGGCGGCCCTGCTCCCCAGCCAACCATTACCTGCCCTACTTACCCCCCATATACTGAATTCTCCCCAGCCTCCCAACCCAGCACAGGAGGTCCTGCTCCCCAATTACCCCCTCTAACTAACCCCTCCCCTCCCAAGGAACTCCCCACAACCCCTCACTATCATAGATCATCATAGAAAAGGAGGCCATTTGCCCTGCCCTTGAAAGAGCACTCCTCCCTATCCCTGGAACCCAGTAATCCCACTCAACCTTTGGACACTCAGGGGCAATTTATCATGGCCAATCCACCTAACCTGAGCATCTTTGGACTGCAGGAGGAAACCGGAGCACCTGGAGGAAACCCTCGCAGACACGGGGAGAAAGTGCAAACAGTCACCTGAGGCCGGATTTAAACCTGGTGCTGTGAGGCAGTAATGCTTTAAAAAAAAATTTTAGAGCACCCAATTATTTTTTTCCAAATAAGGGGCAATTTAGCGTGGCCAATCCACGTAACCTGCACATCTTTGGGTTGTGGGGGTGAAACCCACACAGACACAGGGAGAATGTGCAAACTCCACACGGACAGTGACCCGGGATTGGGATAGAACCACTGACCACCATGCCGCCCTATCACCCCAGCCTCACACAGAAATCCCCACCTCTCCATTATCTCTCAGCTATACTCCTCTTCCACCCCTTCCGATCCAACTCACCCCCTCCCTCCTGTCACAGGGCAGTTACACGGTGGTTTTGTAATCCAGAGACCCAGGGTAATGCTCTGGGGACCTGGGTTCGAATCCCACCATGGCAGATGGTGAAATGTGAATTCAGTAGAAATCTGGAATTTAAAAGTCTAATGCTGACTATTAAACCATTGTCAATTGTTGTAAAGACCCATGTGGTTCACTAATATCCTTTAGGGAAGGAAATCTGCCATCCTTACCTGGTCTGGCCTACATGTGACTCCAGACCCACAGCAATGTGGTTGACTCTTAACTGCCCTGTGAAATGGCCTAGCAAACCACTCAGACCCCGGGCAATTATGGATGGGCAATAAATGCTGGCCCAGCCAGCGATGCCCACATCCTATGAATGAATAGAAAAAAAATATCCAACTCCCTTCCTCCTCTCTGCCAACCCAACTCCGGACAGGCCTGACCCCCCCCCCCCCCCCCCCCCCCCCCCCCAAACCAGGTTGGACCTAACCACACCCCCCTCAAATCCTGCCCACTTACCTCCACACTTCCTTTCTCCTGGTTTCTCAAAGTCCTTTAAATTTGGCTGACATTTAAATTTACCTGGTTTCTGGCAGCTGGTGCTGTAAAAAAGGGGCATGACTAACTTACCCGTGACTCAGATGCCCTCGACTGCAGGCCCCAGGAGGCACTATCCAGACCTCCCCTGGCCTGAGCCGGGGAGTTCAGATATGTCAGCAGCTGGATTGAAGATGAGTAACTCGAGCGGAGTGACAATATCACTCAATTGTCACTCCACTGGAAATGACAGGCTATTATTCCAAAGTGGATTCAAAGGGTAACTCAGAGAGCTCTCACCCACAAATCCCAATTTTGATAGGAGGGGAAAATTAGCCCAATGGTGCACTGGGAGATTGCAAGTGGTCTTGGACTGATTGCTGATTGGCAATTCAGGGCACCATCTCCTGAGAACAGCAGTCCACCTGTAGTCTAATGCAACTAATGCAGGAGAACACAACTTTCAGGGATCTGCCAAGATAAAATGAATCAACAGTGCTATATAGCACAAATCACAAAACGTGCCGTTGATTAACAATAAAAGATATTTGTCCCCATCTTTGTCCCGGTGACAGTACTGATTCTTCATTTTTCTAAATTAGTTTGACTGAGGCCAGCCAGCATCATTTGACATTTAATTCCCAGTGCCTTCATTGTTTTTTTCAGTCAGATACCGAAGGCTGGATTCTCCACGTCCGCAGATTTCCCGACAGTGTGCGGGTGCCCACAATGGGAAACCCCATTGGCCGGCTGTCGGGACGGAGTATCTCGCTGCCGGCGGGGGGAGGGGGGACATCAGAACTTGGGTGCGACGGGATGGAGAATCCTGCCCTGTATCTCACCTCCAACCATAAGTGCGAGGAGCTGATGGACCTTTATTGTCACTAAGATCCCGACAATCCAATCAGCTACCTCTAACATTTTTTTATTTTTAAAAATAAATTTAGAGTATCCAATTATTTTTTTCCAATTAAGGGGCAATTTAGCGTAGCCAATCCACCTACCCTGCACATCTTTGGGTTGTGGGGGTGAAACCCACGCAGACACGGGGAGAATGTGCAAACTCCACACGGACAGTGATCCAGGGTCAGGATTTGAACCCGGGTCCTCAGCGCCGTAGGCAGCAATGCTAACCACTGTGCAACCATGCTGCCCTAGCTACCTCTAACATGACCGCCTCCTTTTCCTAGTCAATCTAGTCAAACACTGATGCCCTTCCCTGACTTAGTCCTGAATTCACATCTCTCTCCGGTTTCTCTGCTCTCTCCACTCTTTAAGCTCATTTCATCCATGAAACACACATCCTGCTCCCTTGAACCTATTCCCACTAAACTGCTTACTACCCAATGTCTTCTCCTGGGTCCCATATTAGCCGATATTGTTTAGGGTTTTCATAATTCAAGTGTTGTCCAGGGCAGCACGGTGGCCAAGTGGTTAGCACAACCGCCTCACGGCGCTGAGGTCCCAGGTTCGATCCCGGCTCTGGGTCACTGTCCGTGTGGAGTTTGCACGTTCTCCCTGTGTCTGCGTGGGTTTCGCCCCCACAACCCAAAAACGTGCAAGCTAGGTGGATTGGCCACACTAAATTGCCCCTTAATTGGAAAAATGATTGGGTACACTAAATTTATAACAAAAAAAGCAAAAAAAATAAAATTCAAGTGTTGTCCCTCTCTCCTTTAAATTTGCCTGCCTCACCTCTCTCCTCAAAAGCCCAACCCATGACTCTGCAATCCTTTTCTTAATCTTTCAGGGGTTGTGGGCATCACTGGCCCAGCAAGCATTTGCTGCCCATCCCTAATTGCCCCTGAACTGATAGCTTCCTTGGCCATTTCAGAGCGCAGTTAATTCATAGAATTTACAGTGTAGAAAGAGGCCATTTGGCCCATCGGGTCTGCACCGGCTCTTGGAAAGAGCACCCGACTTAAGCCCACACTTCCACCCTTTCCCCGTAACCCAGCAACCCTACCTTTTTAAAAAATAAATTTAGAGTACCCAATTATTTTTTCCAATTAAGGGGCAATTTAGCATGGCCAATTCACCTAACCTGCACATCTTTGGGTTGTGGGGGCGAAACCCACGCAGACACGGGGCGAATGTGCAAACTCCACACGGACAGTGACCCAGGGCCGGGATTTGAACCCGGGTCCTCAGCGCCGTAGGCAGCAATGCTAACCACTGTGCCACCGTGCTGCCCCCAGCAACCCTACCTAACCTAAGGGCAATTTATCATGGCCAATCCACCTAATCTTTGGACTGTGGGAGGAAACCGGAGCACCCGGAGGAAACCCATGCAGACACAGGGAGAACGTGCAGACTCCGCACAGACAGTGACCCAGCCAAGAATCGAACCTGGGACCCTGGAGCTGTGAAGCAACTGTGCTAACCACTGTGATACTGTGCCGCACCGTGTCAACCACTTTTCTTTCTTTTAATGTATTTTATTCCAAATGTATATGAAAAGTTACACCACATAAACAATTCGGGAAACAAACTTCCCAACACACGGCTATATAGATTGTACAAATTTTCCTCCTTTTTCACCTTTTCCCCCCTCACTCCCCCCCCCCCCCCGTGTTGAACAATTCCCCCACCAAACATCCCCACCTCGCCTCGAAACCCTCCGCTGAACACCTTAACTCATATTTGATCTTTTCCAGCCAAAGAAAGCCATATAAGTCACCCAGCCAGGCCGCTACCCAGTGGTGATGCTGACTGTCATTCCAATAAAATTCAGTGCTGGGTAGTCAGAGAGGGGAAGGCCACAACATCGGCCTTCCTCCCCTACATCAGCAAGGTGTATCTCGGCAACCTGGGGAACTCTTTCCAAACTTTCCATGCAAAGTCCCTTACCTGCAGGTACCTAAACTCGCTTTCTCTCGCGAGCTCTACCCTCTCCTTCAATTCAAATATACTAGCAAACCCTTCCTCCAAGTACAAATCCCTCACCTTCTCTCCACTTCTTATATGTGCTGTCAATCCCCCCCAGCTCAAAACCGTGGTTTTCACACAGTGCCGTTTGTTGCTCTGTTTACTTGCTATAAATATAGCAGTCAATATGGTCGCCTTTCTTAATCCTAATTATGTGTATACTTTCAGAGTCACCAGGTATCTCTCGATACCACCACAAGGTTCAACCCGAACATCGATCAAGGAGCCAATACACCAGTTAGTTAGTTCAAAGTAAATACTATTTATTTACAGACACAGTAAGATCTACTCATGCACAATAATACTACAAACTAAACTATCTCTAACGTTAAGGCCTATACTTAACTTTGGGTGCCCATTTAGTCAGAAGAACAATGGCCGTTGTTCGGATCTGAGGTTGTTGGGTTCAAAGAGGTAACAGGAGAACAGCTAAGGTCGTCCGTCTGGTAGCGAGCGTTGACCTTGAACTTACTTGCTTCTGGTGATGCTGGTGGATGGGTCTCTCCGCTTGAGAGCTGAATCCAAGAGGCTGAATCTTTGTCGGGCGTTCCTTCTTATACTTGGCGCGCTTTTAGGCAGGCCTTAAACTTGGTCCCAATTAATTGGGCAGCTTCTTGTTCATTGTCATCGATCTAAACCAATAAAGGGGCGGGTGCCCTGATGGCTGGGCGTGTCCTAGGTGGCCGTTGGCCTTGCTTTGTTTGTGTCTTTCAGTTGGGGTACTGACGCCGGGATGCCTGCGATGATATCGGCTACCTGAGTACTCGTCCTTTGTTTCCCGGAGATGGGTCATCAATATGTAAATCGACCCAGAGTTTCGATTCCGTCTGGTAACTGCTTCACAAATATACATTCAGGCTCTGTGTCTGCTTGTTGTTTAGTATTGTCCACATTTCCCTTGAGTCTCCGTGAGCGTCCATTTTGTATACCGAAAGTGGCCATCCCAGATGGCTACACGTTAATACCAACATCCCCATAATCCTAATGTGCCTCCTCAGCTGGTTCCAGATCTTCACTGTGGACTGCACCACTGGGCTCCCTGAGTATTTGCTCGGCGCCACTGGTAACACTGTCAGGATTACAGGATTCCTCCTCCATCCTAACCCATTCTACCCCCTCTCCTTCCCACCATCGCCTCACCTTCTCCGCCCAATAGAAATGAAGCAGGTTCAACAACGCCAACCCTCCTTGCCTCCGCCGCCTCTGAAACAGGATCCTCTTAATCCATGGAAATTATGACCACTTTCCAAAAGAAGGCCTTCGGTATAATGATCGGGAATGTCTGGATTTTGAACAAGAACCTTGGCAGGATGTTCATCTTCACCACTTGACTCTCCCTGCCAAAATCAAGTGCAGCGTGTCCTACCTCTTGAGATCCTCCCTAGCCTCCTCCACCAGTTTTGTTAAATTCCAATTGTGAAGCATCGCCCATTCCTTCGCTATCTGAATCCCCAGGTATTTAAACCTGTCTCTAACCACTTTAAATGGCACCCCCCCAAATTGGCTCGCTGACCCAACTCATTCATCGGGAACACATCGCTTTCCCCTACATTTAACTTATATCCGGAGAACGCCCCAAACTTCCCCAACAGGTCAATGATCCTCTCCATGCCCTCCAGCAGTTATAGAACATACAATAGTAGATCGTCGGCATAGAGGGACACCCAATGCTCCCTTCATCCCCTCCTAGTCCCTTGCCCTCTGCCGACCCCCCTAAGAGCTATTCCCAGAGGCTCTCTAGCCAGCGCAAACAGCAGCGGCGACAGTGGGCACCTCTGCCTTATTCCCTGTGTAGTTCAAAGTTCCATGAACCCATGTCATTCGTCTTCACACTTGGCCTTGGTGCCACATATAACAGGCGCAACCATACCACAAACTTTGCCTTTTTTGGTACTAACAAGATCGTTGCCTGTGTCATTGTCTCCGGCAGCTTCCCCTTCACCAACACCTCATTAAACGCCCCCAAGAGATGTGGTGCCAGGTCTGTCGCAAACACCTTTAAAAATTACGCCGGGTAGCCATCAGGCTCCGGAGTCTTCCCCGACTTCATACTCCTTATACTGTCTAATATCTCCCTCACCCTAGGGGCTCCTCTAGTGCCTGCCTCTTCTCTTCCTCCAGCTGTGGAAACTTCAGTTCATCTAAGAACCATCCGATGTTCCCCTCTTCATCCCCCGTTCATCATGTACAGCTCCTTATAATAATCCCTAAACGTCTCATTTCCCCAGCTCCGACATCATATCCGTTGCCTCAATCCGTATCTTCAATATTTCCCTGGACACGGTCTGCTTCCGCAGCTGGTGCACTAACATTCGACTCGCCTTCTCCCCGTAGTCATACTGCACCCCTTTTGCCCTACGCAGCTGTCCTACCGCCCTCCCCGTCCCCGTTGTCAGCCTATCGAATTGCCCCTGTAATTTTTTCTTCCTCGCTAATTCCTCTGTGGTGGGCACCCTCATGTACTCCACTATCTCATTCATTAACCGTTCATATTCCTCCCTCCTTTCCCTATCCATGAGCCTTGAACGAGATAATCTCCCCTCAGACCACCGCCTTTAGCGCTTCCCAAAAAGTGGCCGCCGAGACCTCCCCATTTTGATTTAATTCTAAATAATCTTTAATCACAGCCCGCACTTTATCACAAAACCCTCTGTCTGTCAACAACCCCGAATCGAGCCTCCACCCTGGCCTCTGCTTCCACCCCGATCTAAGCCGAATCTCTAGCCAATGAGGCCCACAGTCCAAGATTACTATCCCCGCGCACTCTGCCTCCTCCACCTCGACCAAAATCTCCCGGCTCACCATAAAAAGGTCAATTTGGAATATACCCTATACACATTTAAAAAATAGGAATACTCCCTTTCCCCTGGGTTCTTGAAGCGCCATGGGTCCACCATACCCGTCTTTCCATAAACCCACCCAGCTCCACTGGGCAGCACTGAGGCGCAGTGGTTACATAGAACATAGAACAGTACAGCACAGAACAGGCCCTTCGGCCCTCGATGTTGTGCCGAGCTTTGTCCGAAACCAAGATCAAGCTATCCCACTCCGTGTCATTGTGGTGTGCTTCATGTGCCTATCCAATAACCGCTTGAAAGTTCCTAAAGTGTCCGACTCCACAATCACAGCACGCAGTCCTTTCCACACCCTCACCACTCTGAGTAAAGAACCTACCTCGGACATCCCTCCTATATCTCCCATCCTGAACCTTATAGTCATGCCTCCTTGTAACAGCTACATCCCCCGAGGAAATAGTCTCTGAACGTCCACTCTATCTATCCCCCTCATCATTTTATGAACCTCTATTAAGTCGCCTCTCATCCTCCTCCGCTCCAAAGAGAAAAGCCCTCGCTCCCTCAATCTTTCCTCAGAAGACCTACCCTCCGAACCAGGCAGCATCCTGGTAAATCTCCTTTGCACCCTTTCCAATGATTCCACATCCTTCCTATAGTGAGGTGACCAGAACTGCACACAATATTCCAAGTGTGGTCTAACCAGGGTCATGTACAGTTGCAGCGTAACCCCACAGCTCTTAAACGCTAACACACTATAGGCCTTCTTCACGGCTCTATCCACTTGGGTGGCAACCTTCAGAGATCTGTGGACATGAACCCCAAGATCTCTCTGTTCCTCCACATTCCTCAGAACCCTGCCATTGACCCTGTAATCCGCATTCAAATTTGTCCTACAAAAATGAATAACCTCGGACTTATCAGGGTTAAACTCCATCTGCCATTTTTCGGCTCTGCATCCTATCAATGTCTCTTTGCAGCCTACAACACCTCATCCACTACTCCACCAATCTTGGTGTCATCAGCAAATTTACTGACCCACCCTTCAGCCCCCTCCTCCAAGTCATTGATAAAAATCACAAATAGCAGAGGACCCAGCACTGACCCCTGTGGTACACCGCTGGTAACTGGTCTCCAGTCTGAAAATTTTCCATCCACCATCACCCTCTGTCTTCTATGTGATAGCCAGTTACTTATCCAATTGGCCAAATTTCCCTCTATACCACACCTCCTTACTTTCTTCATCAGCTGACCATGGGGAACCGTATCAAACGCCTTACTAAAATCCATGTATGCGACATCAACTGCTCTACCTTCATCTACACACTTAGTTACCTCCTCAAAGAATTCAATTAAATTTGTGAGGCAAGATTTACCCTTCACAAATCCGTGTTGACTATCCCGGATTAAGCTGTATCTTTCCAAATGGTCATAAATCCTATCCTTCAGGACCTTTTCCATTAACGTACCGACCACCAAAGTAAGACTAACCGGCCTATAATTACCAGGGTCATTCCTATTCCCTTTCTTGAACAGAGGAACAACATTCACCACTCTTCAGTCCTCTGGCACTATCCCTGTGGACAGTGAGGACCCAAAGATCAAAGCCAAAGGCTCTGCAATCACATCCCTTGCCTCCCAAAGAATCTTAGGATATATCCCATCCGGCCCAGGGGACTTGCAGACCCTAAGGTTTTTCAAAATTGCTAATACATCCTTCCTCAGAACATCTACCTCCTTCAGCCTACCCGCCTGTATCACACTCTCATCCTCAAAAACATGGCCCCTCTCCTTGGTGAACACTGAAGAAAAGTATTAATTCAACGCCTCTCCTATCTCTTCTGACTCCATGCACAAGTTCCCACTTCTGTCCTTGACCGGCCCTAACCTCACCCTGGTCATTCTTTTATTTCTCACATAAGAGTAAAAAGTCTTGGGGTTTTCCTTGATCCGACCCACCAAGGACTTCTCATCCCCCTCCTAGCTATCCTAAGCCCTTTTTTTTAGCTCATTCCTTGCCACCTTGCAACCCTCAAGCGACCCAACTGAACCTTGCTTTCTAAAATCCATGTATGCGACATCAACACCTTATACAATTGCAGCATAACCTCCCTAGTCTTAATCTCCATCCCTCTAGCAATAAAGGACAAAATTCCATTCGCCTTCTTAATCACCTGTTGCACCTGTAAACCAACTTTTTGCGACTCATGCACTAGCACACCCAGGTCTCTCTGCACAGCAGCATGCTTTAATATTTTATCATTTAAATAATAATCCTGTTTGTTGTTATTCCTACCAAAATGTATAACCTCACATTTGTCAACATTGTATTTCATCTGCCAGACCCTAGCCCATTCACTTAACCTATCCAAATCCCTCTGCAGACTTCCAGTATCCTCTGCACTTTTCGCTTTACCACTCATCTTAGTGTCATCTGCAAACTTGGACACATTGCCGTTTGTCCCCAATTCCAAATCATCTATGTAAATTATGAACAATTGTGGGCCCAACACGGATCCCTGAGGGACACCACTAGCTACTGATTGCCAACCAGAGAAACACCCATTAATCCCCACTCTTTGCTTTCCATTAATTAACCAATCCTCTATCCATGCTACTACTTTACCCTTAATGCCATGCATCTTTATCTTATGCAGCAACCTTTTGTGTTGCACCTTGTCAAAGGCTTTCTGGAAATTCAGATATACCACATCCATTGGCTCCCCGTTATCTACTGCACTGGTAATGTCCTCAAAAAATTCCACTAAATTAGTTAGGCATGACCTGCCCTTTATAAACCCATGCTGCGTCTGCCCAATGGGACAATTTCTATCCAGATGTCTCGCTATTTTTTCCTTGATGATAGATTCCAGCATCTTCCCTACTACTGAAGTTAAGCTCACTGGCCTATAATTTCCTGCTCTCTGCCTACCTCCTTTTTTAAACAGTGTCACATTTGCTAATTTCGAATCCACCGGGACCACCCCAGAGTCTAGTGAATTTTGGTAAATTATCACTAGTGCATTTGCAATTTCCCTAGCCATCTCTTTTAGCACTCTGGGATGCATTGGGTACCTCACTACTCTCAACACTGGCTTCTGGACTACAGCTCGTTTTCCAAGCCCCCTGACAAATTAGTATACCCCCCCCCCCCCCCCCCCCGAAGAGCCGTAGCAAATTTTACCTCCCGGGATATTAGTGTCCCTCTGGTTCAGGTGCAAACCGTCCTGTCTGTACAGGTCCCACCTTCCCCAGAATGTGATCCAATTATCCACGTAACTGAAACCCTCCCTCCTACACCATCCCTGCAGCCACGTGTTTATCTGCACTCTCTCCCTGTTCCTCAACTCGCTAGCACGTGGCACCGGCAACAAACCAGAGATGACAACATGGTTTGTCCTGGCTCTCAGCTTCCACCCTAGCTCTGCTAGGGGCAGCACGGTAGCATGGTGGTTAGCATAAATGCTTCACAGCTCCAGGGTCCCAGGTTCGATTCCCAGCTGGGTCATTGTCTGTGTGGAGTCTGCACATCCTCCCCGTGACTGCGTGGGTTTCCTCCGGGTGCTCCGGTTTCCTCCCACAGTCCAAAGATGTGCGGGTTAGGTGGATTGGCCATGCTAAATTGCCCGTAGTGTCCTAATAGTAAGGTTAAGGGGGGGAGTTGTTGGGTTACGGGTATAGGGTGGATACGTGGGTTTGAGTAGGGTGATCATTGCTCGGCACAACATCGAGGGCTGAAGGACCTGTTCTGTGCTGTACTGTTCTATGTTCAATGTTCTCTGGTTAGCACTGCTGCCTCACCTCTCTGTTCTGTGAAGAAGGCTCCCTGCTGACCTCACCCTCGCCCACCCAAACAAAGAAGCCCAAAACCCATCTGGACGGCAGCTAGTCCCTGTGGTTGGCCCGCCCTTTGACCGTCTGCCCCCTCGGGAGTTCCTATCTCTACCTGCTGTACCGGACTGGTTGTGTGGTGCGCACCAGAGAATGTCCCAGAAGCCTCTTCACTAAAGTGCCCAACTGAGTGCCCAACTTGGGCAGCACGGTAGCATGGTGGTTAGCATAAATGCTTCACAGCTCCAGGGTCCCAGGTTCGATTCCCAGCTGGGTCACTGTCTGTGTGGAGTCTGCACATCCTCCTCTGGGTGCTCCGGTTTCCTCCCGCAGTCCAAAGATGTGCGGGTCAGGTGGATTGGCCATGCTAAATTGCCCATTGTGTCCTAAAAAGTAAGGTTAAGGTTAAGGGGGGGGGGTGGGGGGGGGGGGGGGGGGGGGGGGGGGGGGGGGTTGTTGGGTTACGGGTATAGGGTGGATACGTGGGTTTGAGTAGGGTGATCATTGCTCGGCACAACATCGAGGGCCGAAGGGCCTGTTCTGTGCTGTACTGTTCTATGTTCTATGAGCTGAGTGTCTCTGGGATGGTGGAGGGTGTTGGAGACAGCTGTGACGGGAAATCTGTGTCAACATCAGACTCAAGCTCCATGGTGTCAACAGCACACACGCAGCAGCCCCAGCATCGTCTGGCTCTACCAGCAATGGCGGTTTCCCATGGTCCGCACAATCATGTCGATGCCCTCGGTGATGCTCCTCAGTGACTGGGATAAGCTCTACAGTGCCTCGGCAATCCCATCTGAGAGTGGGACATGTCCCGCAGAACCTCATCAGGGTTTTAAAAAATAAATTTAGAATACCCAATTCATTTTTTTTCAATTAAGGGGCAATTTAGCGTGGCCAATCCACCTATCCTGCACATCTTTGGGTTGTGAGGGTGAAACCCACGCAAACATGGGGAGAATGTGCAAACTCCACACGGACAGTGACCCAGAGCCAGGATCGAACCTGGGACCTCGGCGCCGTGAGGCAGCAGGGCTAACCAACTGCGCCACCGTGCTGCCCTGAAACTCATCAAGGTTAACCTGGTACTGGGTGACATCCTCCAGAGAGGCAGTCATTCTACCGAGACCCTCAGCCATGACCATCACTGCCTGAGCAACTCCTTGGACACCTTCACTCATGGTGTTGACGTCGTGCACTAGGCTCTCCACTACGGTCGCCACCCTAGCATGTTGCCCTCGGTGCCACGTATTGTCGGCGACATCTCCTGAGCCGGTAGCCTCTGGGACTGCTCCAATTGGCTATGGATCTGCTGGACTGACACTCTCCATCACCCCGGGTGAACCCCAGGGCCCTATGGGCACCGATCAGGAGGATGGGGCGCTGGGTGCCAGGCTGGACCGATCCCATGGCACTAGCTCCTCCGAATTCCACCTCTCTGACGAGGCCGCATCTCGCAGGCTGCACACAGGAGGGCGGCACAGCTGTGCATGTGTCGCCGACATGTGAACCTCAGAGGATTCCCACCAGGGGCATCAAGGGACGAGGTAAGTAGCTGGCTGTCTCCAGAATGTACAGAAGTCTGAAGACCTGCACATCCAGACATAGGAACAGCTTATTCCCCACATCTGACTCCTCAACGACTCTCCCTCAGACTGATCTACTCCCTGTAAGAACATTATTCACGACGCCCGATGCTGCCCTTGCTCATGTATTTGCTTTGTTTGGCCCCTTGTTACACACTGTAACCAATCACTGTTTGTCAATGCATAATTTGTCAATGAACTCTGTGATTATTCTTTTTTATTGACTACTATGCACATACAGTGTACGTTCCCTCGGCCGCTAAAAAATACTTTTTGTTGTACTTCGGTCCATGTGACAATAAATCAAATTAAGCAGGAGTTTTTATTGCCTTACTGACTGACCCATCCCTCCCGCTGAGCACATGTCCATTCTCCTGCAGGTCCTCCAGTCGATGGCACCGGCCCATCCTGGGCAGCTTGTAATGCAGAACAAGGCCAGCAGCTTGGGTTCAATTCCCATACCGGCCTTCCCGAACAGGAATGTGGCGACTAGGGGCTTTTCACAGTAACTTCATTGAAGCCTACTTGCGACAATAAGCGATTATTATTATAAGGGGATCAGGGGTTATGGGAAGAAGGCAGGTGAATGGGGATGAGAAAAATATCAACCATGATTGAATGGCGGAGCAGACTTGATGGGCCGAGTGGCCTAATTTTGCTCCTATGTCTTATGGTCTAATGTCAGGTTGGCACAGCCAAGGTGTCACTGACAAGGGGCAGGGCCTGAAGAGGGTCCCTGAAGGGCGTAAGGCATTAGGCAACCTCTAGCAGGGTTTCGCTAACTGTTTGGGGGGGGGGATGGGGGTGAAAGCCCACTGCCAACAAGGATAAATGTCTGGGTCACCCTCATGCCAGTGTGCTGTAGGAGGGGTGACCCAGACATTTAGTGATGGGGACAGGTTGCCCCTCCAGGGTAAAGGGTTGGAAGCATTGCCCATGTATCTGAGGAGTTGCCAAGTTTATAGTTGGGGGGGGGGGGGGGGGGGGGGGGGGGAAACTTCAATTTAACTTGAGAAGCCAGTCTTGCCATCGAGGTTAGGCCCCCACTCCAAAGAAAATTCCAAGTGTGGGTGAAATCTGTGAGATCTCCCCATGCTCCAAAAACGTTTCTCAGTCTGGTTGAATCGCGAGCTGATTTGCCCCAAACCCCCCAGTGGGAATCTCATCGGTTTTCCCGCTGGGATCAATGCTTTCCCGCTGAGGTCAACGCTTAGAATTTTCTTGGGAGAATTCCGCCCACTCTAGCTACCAGAGCAGGTCAAAAGCTAGGAAACCTGCGGCGAGTAACTCACCTCCTGACTCCCAAAAGCTTGTCCATAAGTCAGAAGCGTGATGAATAATCTTCACTTCCTAGTCCAAGTGTAGCTCCAACAACAATCAAAAAGCTCAACACCATCCAAGACAAAGCAGCCCACTAGATTGGCACCCCTTCCACAAACATTCAATCCCTCCACCACCGACGAACAGTGGCAGCTGTATGAACCATCTACGAGATGCACTGCAGGAACTCAGCAAGGCTCCTTAGGCAGCACCTTCCACACCCACAACCATCTAGAAGGACAAGAGCAGCAGGTACCTGGGAACTCCACCACCTGGAGGTTCCTCTCCAAGTCACTCAGCATCCTCACTTGGAAATATATCGCCGTTTCTTCACTGACACTGGGTCAAAATCCTAGAATTCTCTCCCTAACAGCACAGTGGGTATACCTACATCTCCGGGATTGCAGCAGTTCAAGAAGACAACTCACCACCATCTTCTCAGGGGCAACTGGGTATAAATGCTGACCTAGCCAGCAACATCCACCTCCTGTAAATTAATTTAAAAAGTCTAAAGATAAGTTCCTCCAAGAAGCTGAGGCAGGCTACAGTGTGGCGAGGGTACTTTTCCTGGCCTACCCCTAATACCTTTCTTTTAAACCACAGGCCCATTTCCATTAGCTGCATGAAGAGGATGGTTGTATTGCTTGTCTTACATAATCATAGGAAGGTTACTGCACAGAAAAAGGACATTTGGCCTGTTGAGCTCAGGCCAGTTCTCTGCAAAAGCAATTCAGCTATTATCATTTTGGAGACCAGAGATTACTATCTTTGATCTCCTGCTTATTAATTTATTTCTTAGGCCTCTAAAAGCTTCCTGTAAAACCTCATGCCTTTCTTTTAAAAAAAAATATTTTTATTGCCGTTTTAACATTTAGTGAAAAGATTTACTTATAACAAAAGTGGCAAGGGCAGCATGGTAGCACAGTGGTTAGCACAGCTGCTTCACAGCTCCTCCAGGGTCCCAGGTTCGATTCCCGGCTTGGGTCACTGTCTGTGCAGAATCTGCACGTTCTCCCCGTGTGTGCGTGGATTTCCTCCGGGTGCTCCGGTTTCCTCCCACAGTCCAAAGAGGTGCTGGTTAGGTGGATTGGCCATGCTAAATTGCCCTTAATGTCCAAAAAGGTTAGGTGGGGCTACTGGGATAGGGTGGAGGTGTGGGCTTAGGTAGGGTGCTCTTTCCAAGGCCAGTGCAGACTGTAAATTCTATGATTGGCAAATACATAAACGAAAAAACTAGGCAACAATAGATGCATATACATCTGTACAAACGGTTGTCATTTTGCCTGTGACTAAAGTTACTGTGCTCACATTCTGTTTACATTCATATTTACAGTCCATGTCATAACTCTTGACTTTCTTTATATGTGCACTCAATCTGATGAGGGGGGGGGGGGACCTCCTGTTCCCCTATTGTGTTCTCAGGGGAGGTTAGAATAATTCACCTCCCCGGGTTGCCATGTATGGAGGGGGGTGGTTCTGTGTCTTACCAACAATGGCTTATCTTCCTGTGCATGCAATTACCTTTGGGGTCTATAAAAGATCTATCCTTGCATCTTTCGGCAGACATGGTTTCAGATTGAATGAGACCCGTGCACAAACTCAGTATCTTATTTGATCCAACCCAATAATCATTCCATCATAAACACCACCCATGTCCCCATCTAAGCCATCACTCTGTAGCAGTGCTTAGCCCTGTTGCTTCATAGCGCCAGGGTCCCAGATTTGATTCCCGGCTCGGGTCACTGCCTGTGTCCGGAGCCTGCACGTTCCCCCAGTGTCTGCATGGGTTTCCTCCGGCTGCTCCGGTTTCCTCCCGCAAGACGTACTTGTTAGGTGAACTGGACATTCTGAATTCTCCTTGTGTACCCAAACATGCGCCGGAGTGTGGCAACTAGGGCTTTTCACAGTAACTCCAGTGCAATGTTAAGCGTACTTGTGACACTAATAAAGATTATTATCCATACCTCGATTGACTCCCGGCTCAACTATTCCAATTTTGTAATAAAAGCAAAATATTGCAGATGTGGAAAACAGCACACCCGTCCACCCCTGGTGAGGGTCACCAACCCCAACCAATGGTCCCCCAACTCCCTGCCGAGCACTGGGGTGGCAAACCCATCGCCCCTTTGCCTGTGAGCAAAGGTGGCTACTCATCTCCTCAGCTTCCCACAGAAGCCCTTCTGCTAGGATCACATTTTTCAAAAGGAGTACTAATCAGTGCCAGTATGAGCACTTGCTGGGAAGGCCGCTGAATGACAGGAGGCTGTTGGATCATTGAATTTACAGTGCAGAAGGCCATTCAGCCCATCGAGTCTACACCGGTTCTTAGAAAGAGCACCCCATTTAAGCCCACACTTCTAACCCAGTAACCCCAACTAACCTTTTTGGACTCCAAGAGCAATTTAGCATGGCCAATCCTCCTAACCTGCACATCTTTGGACTGTGGGAGGAAATCAAAGCACCCAGAGGAAACCCATGCAGACACGGGAAGAACGTATAGATTCCGCACAGTGACCCAAACTGGGAATCGCACCTGGGACCCTGGAGCTGTGAAGCAACTGTGCTAACCACTATGCTACCGTGCTGCCTTATGGGGTTGCTCTCGTTAATTGTATGGAAATGGGGCTTAAGTGGTGATAATTGGTTTCTTGCCATGCTACAGTGAGATCCTGGTTTCGCCTATGGGAGTGGGCAGGTTGCATTGCAACCAATTTGTATGTTCGTAAGAAAATTTGGAGCATAAAGCCGGCTTGTGTAATGGTGACCATTGCATGTAAAAACCCATCTGGTTCATCAATTCCCTTTCGGGAAGGAAATCTGTCATCTGCTGGTCTGGCCTACATGTGACTCCAGATCCACAACACAGTGGCTGGCTTTTACCAGCTCTCTGAAAAGGCCTAAAAAGCCATTCAGTTCAAGGGTAATTAGGGACAGGCTACAAATACTGGCCATGCCAGCAACACCAACATCCCACTGAAAGAGTAAAGAAAAAAAAACTGGTTCATGGTGGTGCATCAGAAGTCACAAGTAAACTCCCACCAACCTCCATTCCCCCCCCCCCCCCATCTTTTTGTGCCCATAGAAACCAATGGGGTTTACTCATAAGAGATTTTCATCGAGTTTTTAATGAAGAGGCAAGATTGCAATATAACTTTTATTCAATTAAAACACTGCACCACATGAAATTATGAATATTTGTACAGCATTATTCATGAGGTAGAAATACAGTTGTAATCAATATAACGTTAGAGTTGAATGATTTTTTTTTGCATTTTTCCAATGCCAATCTTTTGTGGCTTTTCCCTAAAAGAAAATCCTCATTTTTTTGTCATTTCCTTGAATTATTGGTTCTGGACATTTGAACTTTGTCACAAAAATCCATCTGCTGCAGTGGCAAGAATGTTTCTCAGTCCGGAGGGGTTTCAGCACATCTTTGAACCCTCTACAATTCCAAGTGCCGTGTACTATAGCTGGACGGAGTGTAACATGATAAGTTATCCAGATTTAGAGATGCTGCTGTGCTCTTCAAGGCTAGGACTATTTCCCAGCACAAAATAACACAGAAACAAAGTAAAACATTGGAAGAATCCAACAAAAATGAAAACACAAAATAACATTTTAAGAGCCATCAGAAATAAGAGCAGAATTTCATACAGCATTTAAGATTAAATGTTTCTGTATTGACACAGCTTTTGAATAGTCAGCAAAATTGCAGTGAACCATCAGGTCACATTGCCCTATATCTGTAGTTTGGCCCAGAGTTGCACAATTCCTTAGTTAGCGGGTTGTGTTCTTTTTCTGTAAAACAATATTTTTTAAACACTTGTACTGCTTGTTTGAAATTTGATATAATGGAGAGAGACCGAGATGCAGTTTAATAGTGGCCTGAGGTCAGGTGCAATGGTCGACAAATCCTGTACTCAGAATCAGAGCTGTTTCCATTTGTCAGCTACAGAGAGGATAAGGAGAGAAGGAAATAGATGAGAGGTAACCAACTGTTGAAAGATCAAAAGTAAAGGTTTTCTGACAAAGGCACAGACAGCTGCAAGTAAAGAGAATTTAAAATACACAGATAGTATCATAATAGACAGCTAGGAAAAAAGAAAGAGGCCAACTAATAATCCAGGAAGTGATTGTGCAAATACGATTGTGGCAATTTGAGAATTTGAATTCAGTTTTAAAAATCTGGAAATAAAATGCTGGGATCAGTAAATCTAATGATCAAATTGTTGGGCTGTCGATAAAACAACTGGTTCACTGATGTGCATCAGTGAAGGAAACCATCTGGCTTACATAGCATTTCAATCCCACACAGAAGTGTTTGACCCCTAACTGCCCTCTGGTGGCTTAGCAAGATCAAACAGATAGAGAGGTAAACAAGAATCACTCAATCTTGGCATTGAATCAGCTCAGTCGATCCTGCAAAGCCCTGCTCATTGCTGAGACTTGTGCCAAAATTGGGACAGCTGTCGCACAGACTGGACAAGCTAAAGACAAGAAAGTGACAAACTTGCAAAACCATGCTAAATCAGCCCACATCCCCGACTCCCCCATCGCCATTCACAAGTACGTCCTGTCCCACTGTCGCACCATCTACAAAGTTCAGGTCAATAATATTCTACACTTGTCTGAATAGGAACAGCTCTTGCATCAGGCACAAAGTTTGACACTAGCAAGGGGAAAAAAGGGTTCAACATTCACTCTACCACTATCAGCACATCATGGCTGCAGCATGTACGATCTACACACAGGCTGCACTGTAGCAAGTCACCAAAGCTACTCCGACAGCACTTTCCAAATCTGATTTCCACCAACTAGGTGAAGGGCAGCAGATGCATGTGAATATCATCGCATCCAAGGTCCCCTCAAGTCACATGGATTCTTATTGGGACATATTTTTGTCACTCAGTAAAAATCCTCCAACCAAGTCCCTAACATCCTAATGGGAGCACCTTTGTCGCAGGGACTGCAGTTCAAGGATGCAGCCAACTTTCTGACTGATATTTAGAAATGGGCATTAAATATTGGCTTTGCTAGCGATAGCCACATGCCAAAGAATGATTAATAATAAAGAACAAACCTCCATTAATATTGCACTTTTCAAGTCCTCAAGACATCCTAAGGCACTTCATCACCACTGAAATACTTGTGAACTGTAGTCACTGTTATATGCCAATTTCCAGGTAGCAAAGTCTCACAAAAAGCAATGAGGTACTTAAGCAAAGGCTGAGCGATAAATGTTCCCCAGGAAACCAGATGACTTCATCTTCTTTTCTTCAAATAGCGTCATTGGAGCTTTACCTCCACCTGAGCGGGCTGATGCCTCATTTAAAACATAGTACTTTCACCAGTGCGAATTCCTTCATTATTGCACTGAAGTACCAGCCTAGATGCTGTTCTCAAGTGGGACTTAACTCACCACTTTCTCACAGGCGAGTGCCAGTAATGAGCCATGGAATGACGAGAACAGACAAGAAACAGCTGGATGAGAAAATAAAAGGTGTGATGGAATAATAAGCACAGTAAGAAGTCTTACAACACCAGGTAAAGGAGCAGTGCTCCGAAAGTTAGTGTTTGAAACAAACATGTTGGACTTGAACCTGGTGTAAGATTTCTTACTGTGCTCACCCCAGTCCAACGCCAGCATCTCCACATCATGGAATAATGAAAGAGGGAAGTAGATTATTAAGAATTCTGAAAGGGAGTCAAAGTTAAGTTGGAATGAAAAGCACCAGGAAGATGAGAGTTGGAAAAATTAGACAAATTAGGAAACTGTCACTCAATTAATGATTGATTTGCACTTGAATGAAATCTAAACCGGAAAATATTACAAGCTACACATGTACCATGGATCTTATATCTTAATCTTTCTAAGGTAAAGTTAAACACCAAAAACACCATGTGCCTCTGGTGGTATTTCCTGTTTAGGTTTTTTAATTCTCTCTTGAAGGTGAGAAATGGTTTTACAGGCCCCAGATCCTGCAGTATATTACCACAGTAGCCATGATTCATATCAGTCAAGTGCCATTTAAGGAGAGAGAGTTCTCTATTCAAAACCTGTATAAAAAGGTATTTGATTGCAACATATGCAACAGGATGAGCAAATGTTCTTTTTTTATATGTTTATTGAAAAATTACTGAGACGTCATCATTTAGGTACACAATCAGGACTCTTTTGAATGTAACTCTACTTTATACACAGCAGCTAAGTCTTTGTGTTACAATAAGTAACTGGATTATCAACGTTAACTTTTATCACATATGTTGGTTCCATTTTTGTCCAGTATCAGCAGCAGTCGACAAGGGTCAGAAAATTAATCTCTTAGCCAGGCCACCTAAAAACAAGTGCAACAACATTTATGTCTGGCTATTAATGAAAATAAATGTATAGTCAATAATAAATCCAGGAGGACAGAGACTGCATGAATCAAATGGATCATCTACAACTTCATTACAACCATCAATGCTGCAAATTAAATCGAGTTTCACTGTTTATCACAAGTACCGTGTAGGTTTTCAAATGAAGCGGACCCATGCCACCTCAAAGGAGAGTTGGCTAAGAATTTGGCTAAGGTCTATTTGGAGTTCTGTACCTCCTAACAGATAGAACGCAGATAAAAGATCAGCAGATAGAGTCACAGGCCATTTTTGTGCGTGACCACGCCTGAAATTTACCTCACAACGCTTCAATTTTTTAAATGAGGGAATACGTCATCAATGTGTACACCATCTACTACAACTAAAGAGCTTTAAATGTTATGAACCATTCCATCTTTCTTATTTTCAGTTGTACAGTGGCACAGTATACTTGTCCTACAGTAGAAAGATAAATAATATTGTGTCTGGAGTGGGGAGAATCAAATTCCCATTTAATTTCCACTCAGATTTAATGTTTCCTTCTATATTCTGATCAGAGAAAAATACTAATGTGACACCCCTGTTTAAGAAGGGACGGAGGCTAAGGAAGGCGGTGCTCCAAAGGGGGTGGCAGACGGGGGGCTTGGCCCTTCCGAACTTGTTACATTATTACTGGGCAACAAATGTGGAGAAGATGCGGGGCTGGAGTAGGGTGACAGAGGCTTTCTGGCTGCAGCTGAAGGCGGGTTCTTTTAAGGGGTCAGGGTGGCGGGCACTAGCAACTTTTACAATCAAGAAGCACCATTTGCATGATGGGACAGAAGCAGGCAGTCGCAAAGACAGTCACAATTTAAATCCAGAAGTATCACTATGAGAATGAAAGTGGTGAGCAGCTGCCAGGACATAACAGAATGAAACTGAGTCAAAATGAGCCAAGGCAAAGTATAAGGGAACAACAGCTGAGTTGGAGAGAGGATGAAGAGAGAAAAAAACACAGGGACAGCTATAGAAAAGGAAACAACTAAAGTTTTCTTTAAACACAGAGGGAAATAAAGATGGAACCGAGGATCCATAGATACACCACAGAATCAGTTATAAAAAGCTTGCGTTGAAAACTGAGGAGACGCTTAAGAAATTTCAAGCGGAAATGAAAAGTGAATACAACAGATCGTACATACCACTAGTAGCACAAGACAAATGTTTACAGCTGCCACATGAAACTGAGACGTTCACAAAATTGATAATTAAAGACTGGAGCAGGAACATTCAGAGCCTGGAATATTGAGATTAAGTTGAAGAAGATGGATTGAGCATGGACAGTGATATTAGAACTGGAGGACACAAGTCTCAAGTCATGCTCAATAGCAGACAAACCTTGTTCCCACATGTTACATGGAACAGATACAGGGAAAAATAGTTGATCCAGAACCGATCTACAACTTTAAAGGGATCTTGATCGATGTATTGAGAGGATTGACACGGTGTCAAGGATGCAGGTTCGATCCTGGCCCCGGGTCACTGTCTGTGTGCAGTTTGCACATTCTCCCCGCGTCTGCGTGAGTCTCACCCTCACAACCCAAAAGATGTGCAGGGTAGGTGGATTGGGCATGCTAAATTGCCCCTTAATTGGAAATAAAATGAATTGGGTACTCTAAATTTGTTTAAAAAAAGAGAAGTTTGAAGGTTTTAGAGGTAATATGAACAATGTTTATATTCAGTCTACTATCAGCCCCTGGGTAGGGAGGGGAGAGAACTCAAGTGTTCCTCGAGTATTAGGTGTTTTTAAAAAATAAATTTAGAGTACCCAATTATTTTTTTTCCAATTAAGGGGCAATTTAGCGTGGCCAATTCACTTACCCTGCACATCTTTGGATTGTGGGGGTGAGACCCACATAGACACGGGGAGAATGTGCAAACTCCACACGGACAGTGACCCAGGGATTACTAGGTGTTAAACATTTGACAGCCAGTTGGTGAAGGGGGAACGCCAGCAGTCGATTTTTACTCAGGTTTAGATTTATTCATGAAGAGGGATACTACAAACCTATCATTCATAGAATTTTACAGTGCAGAAGGAGGCCATTTGGCCCATCGAGTCTGCACTGGCTCTTGGAAAGAACACCCTACCCAAGGTCAACACTTCCACCTTATCCCCATAACTCAGTAACCCCACCTAACACTAAGGGCAATTTTGGACACCAAGGGCAATTTATCATGGCCAAACCACCTAAGCCGCGCACCTTTGGACTGTGGGAGGAAACCGGAGGACCCGGAGGAAACCCACGCACACACGGGGAGGATGTGCAGACTCCGCACAGACAGTGACCCAAGCTGGAATCGAACCTGGGACCCTGGAGCTGTGAAGCGATTGTGCTATCCACAATGCTACCCATTCCTAACTCTACAACCCACAAACAATGTTAAAAAGGGTCTCTTTTACATGTACACATGTAATTATCCAATGAGTGCCCCCCTCCCTTCCACCGGTATACATTTAATCTTAATTTATACAATGGACATTCAGGAAATCCATGAAAATAATCAGGGATAGGGCTTGATGGCCTTTTCTCATTGTGGATTTTGGTGTATATCTTCACATGTTACTCACGCTTATAAAAAGGTTTGCTGTATACTTTGGATCAAGTAGGTATTAGAATAGGGGCAATTCAGGGGAAGAGAAGTCCGTTTCACAGAGCAGAACACATCCCTGTATATGGAGACTTGGTATTCTTTTTTTTTAATTTAGAGTATACAATTCGTTTTTTTTTCCAATTAAGGGGCAATTTAGTGTGGCCAATCCACCTACCCTGGACATCTTTAGGTTGTGGGGGCCAAACCCACGCAAACACGAGGAGAATGTGCAAACTCCACACGGACAGTGACCCAGAGCCGGGATCGAACCTAGGACCTCGGCGCCGTGTGACAGCAATGCTAACCACTGCTCCACTGTGTTGCCCCGAGACATGGTATTCTTAATATAATATTTATCATAAATTAATGATTTCAACTAGAAAGCTGGAGTAAATAGAAGAATATTCAGTGCCAAAAATTATTCCCTTGCTAGTTTCATTATTTTTCCTTGGATGTTCACAGTGAAGATGAAATAATTCAGGGAAAACTGTTTCACTGTCTTAAGAAGTGAGATGAGAAAGATGAGATGTCAAATCAATTCACAGTTACTTATTTCAATATGAAGAATAATAAGCTGCGTAACTGTTAGGATCTCCCAACAAGTGCCTTAATTTAAAATCAAAGTATTTAAAATATTGATATATATATATATATATATATGCATTTAGGCAGGATAAGAAATTTGAAAGAGGTCTAAATAAGGCTGAAATGTAAACATTTGAGATGGATGAAAGGGGTTATCCCAATTCTAAATCATTAGATGCTACACTGGGGCATTTGTACCCTTTTATTAACATGCATGTCCTTTATCGAAGTATGTTGTGATTGCCGTTTGATTGACAAACTGACCATCCTGTTTTATTCAAAAACTGTCTAGAGAGATAAATCACACAGTGAAGCTTTTAACAAAAAAATCCATGCTTTCAGGCCACATTATAAAATGATCATCTGAAAAAAACTTTGTTAATTAATGAAGACACTAAATTAGACATTCACATGGCACCACCTGTTTTTACTTCTGGGTCTTTGGAAAAGGCAAATAGGTTTCATCTGGAGAACATCCACTTTAGTTTTTCCTCCCATCTTATTACTTGAATACTCACAACACAAAGGAGAGGCACAGCTCAGAGAAGGGTCAGGGCTCTGGAAGGTTTCTAGAGAGGAATAAATTTAAACCACCATGTTTTACAATGGACATGGTCCATTTGTGAATAAAAAGATTAATTTATTAAAAACTTTTCCCCTGTAATCCATTCTCTACCCACTATCTCTACAACAATCTACTCTCTATCACTTTGTTAAATTCCAGTTTTCTAGCCCAACCATCTCCTTTTCACTACAGATATACAGGGCCCCTCGAGCCTCAATCCCGCTCCAGGGCCACTTCCTTGTCCTCGAACCACAGCCGAACCACTATCCACTACCATCCTCCTAGCCCGCCAGACTGCAATTGTTTCTAATTTTCCTTAAAGACCATAAGATATAGGAGCAGAATAGGCCATTCGACCCATCGAGTCTGCTCCACCATTCGATCATGGCTGATATGTTTTTCATCCCCATTCTCTGCCTTCTTCCCATAGTCCCTGATCCCCTTCTTAATCAAGAACCTACTCAGTGACTTGGCCTCCACAGCCTGGCTGCCAGTCAGTTAACCCACATATCCATGCCAGTATCTTTGCCCTAAACCATGGGCTTTTATCTTATTAGTAGTCGCCTGTACAGCACCTTGTCAAAGGTCTTCTGGAAATCCAAATACATCACGTCCAATCTCCTTTGTCTAACTTACTTATTACCGCCTCAAATAATTCCAACAGATTTGTTAGGCATGACCTCCCCTTGACAAAGCTGTGCTGACTCATTCCTATATTACCTTGCACTTCAAGTACTTCACAATGTTATCCTTAATATTGCACTCTAAAATCTTACCAATGGCAAAACCGGCCTATGATTTCCCGTCTTCTACCTCCGTCCCTTCTTATACAGGAGTGTTACATTAGCCAAGGCTTCCCAATCATCATTGCCACATTGAATGCTTTCTTTTATTTTTATGCTGTTGATGACTTCCCTCGTCAGCCATGGATGCCTTGTCCTCCCCTTAGCATGTTTCCTGCTCCTTGGGATGAATTTCTGTTGTGCCTCCTGAAAAACCCCAAAACCTCTTGCCATTGCTGTTCCGCTGTCTTCCCTGTTAGGCTCCCCTTCCAATCAACTCTGGCCAGCTCCTCCCTCATGTCTTTGTAGTTACCTTTATTCAACTGTAATACCTTTACATCTGATTCCAGCTCCACATTCATCCCTCAGATAATGTATCCTGAATTTTGAAGGTATGTTTAACATTTCTTTGTTCCAGTCCTATTCTGACCTGCCATCTTTTCCCATTATATTGGTGTTTGTGTTCCTACTGTGAATTAGAAAAGTTAATTAATTTTGCTTCAAATTTCCATTTCTTTTTACCTTTGTATCACCAATTCTGACTCTTTGCTTCTCTTCTGGACTTCTCTTTACCCCTGGCGTTGGAATCTCCATCAACATTTATCATAATTCCACAGACTCGCATAAGTGCTAACATTAGTCACAGTCTGCTTCTTGTGAAGACTTAGGGTGCGATTCTCCAAAAAGATTTTGAAGTGTTGTAGCGAGGGGGGCCTATCCGCCCCCACGGGAGGGTCCAACCCCCTCCGCCTTCAAACCCCCCCACCCCTGCTTCACATCCCCTCCCACTACTGTGAACCACGCTTGTGGCTAACGCTGCCCCCTCTGTGTCTCCTCAGGAAAAGCTCTCCCATAATCGTCAGGAGGGCGCAGACTGGAGGTGGTGTGCCAGACATCAGGATCCTCACCATCTTCGAGGAGCATTCCCTGGAGCTGACTGGTGTGGCCGAGGACAGGGCGGTCACCAACGGGGAGGCTGGCGGACGCCGCAGAGGTGAGGAACCACCAGGCCCCACCTGGAAGACCTGTCAAAGTCAGTTGTTATTGCCTTACTGACTGACCCATCCCTCCCACTGACCACATGTCCACTCTCCCGCAGGTCCTCCAGTTGGTGCCAGCCCATCCCGGGTGGCACCCTCTCCAGTCTCCCATGACACCACCTCGAAGAGCTCCGAGGATGCCACCGTACTAGCTGTGTCACAGCGGTCATCCTCACCCTCCAGCAGCACAGACACACACACCTCGGTGGGAAATGTTAGTGGTCAGGCTTCTGGGGCATAATCTGGTGAGCACCACACTGCTGCTGATGCACATCAATGGAGGAAGGAACCCCAGGCGAGACAACAGTCTGCTGGATCCCAGGACCCAGCTGGGTCGCAGCCTGATGCCGATGGAGATGGTAAGGTGCGGCCAGGACATTCAGAGGGAGATGTCAGCATCACTCCAGCAGATCCATAGCCGCTTGTAGGAGTCCCATTGGCTACGTGCGCAGGAGATTTCACCGGCAATGCGTGGCACGGAGGCCAACACTGCTAAGGTGGCGACCGCGGTAGAGAGCCTGGTGTACGTCATCGGCACCGTGAGTGAAAGTGTCCAAGGCACTGAGCAGTCGGTGACGTCCACAGCTGAGGGTCTCAGCAGAATGTCCAGCTCGCAGGGGGATGTCACCCAATACCAGGCTGACTTTGATGAGGTTCTGCGAGACATGTCCCGTTCTCATGCCGAGGTGCTGCAGAGCATGGCTCGATCACCATGGAACTTCGCCGAGGGCGTTGACATGGAGAACTGGTGCGGACCATGGGGAATTGCCAGGGCTGGCAGAGCCAGATGATGCAGGGGCAGCGGTGGCTCGAACCAGCTGCCCCTCCGTTCCAAGGTGAACCCCAGGGTCCTGAGCAGGTGGAGGGTGTGCCGGTGGCCGGCAGCTCCCCTGAGTTCCACCCCTTTGATAAGGCCGTGTCTCACAGCCAGCATACAGGACAGGGAGGCATAGCGGTGCATGTGCAACAAGTGAGACTGGGCCCTCCAGCCTCAGAGCTCCCAGAGGACACCTGCTAGGGGCATCGAAGGCCATGGGACATGGTAAGCAGCTGGCTGCCTCCACCAAAGATGCGCCCTGGGGACACATCTAGACGTAGTGGTGGAGCTGGGAGGGGCCAAGAATAACACAGATCACTGAGGGCACAGGGAGAAAGTGGGTGGGGGGGTAGGTAGGGAGTGAAGGAGCTGGGGGGAGGGGACAGCACAATCTGGGAGGCAGGGAATTGTAAAACACAATAAATACCTCGGGCACAACTAGTATGATGCCTCTGTCACTTTCTTCTGTAATGCGGGCTGACCTCTGAGCCCATTGGCCCATCTCTCCCGGCATCTCCCCCTCCCCATTGCACTCCCACTGGTCATGGACATGTCCCGGAGCTGTGCCCCCATCCCCCTGCGCATTCAGATGTTGGCTGCTGCGTGTGTGGTGTTGCATCCCCCAGTGTTCAAGCAAAGTGTCTATGCATCAAGTTGTGATTGGGATGCTAGGCAATGAGCCACACATGCTACTATACAGCTGGCTTGTATAATGCAGAACAAGGCCAGCAGCACGGGTTCAATTCCCGTACTGGCTGAGAGAATTCTGAATTTTCCCTGTGTGTACCCAAACAGGCGCCGGAATGTGGTGACTAGGGGCTTTTTACAGTAAATTCAGTGCAGTGTTAATGTAAGCTTACTTGTGACAATAAAGATTATTATTATTACATGACCTGCCCACCCATGGGGATCCACTTGGGATGTGTGAAGTGCTCACTTTTGTTTTATAAATTCTAGAGTACCCAATTCACTTTTTCCAATTAAGGGGCAATTTAGTGTGGCCAATCCACCTAACCAGCACATCTTTGGGTTGTGGGGCGAAACCCACGCAAACACGGGGAGAATGTGCAAACTCCACACGGACAATGACCAGAGTTGGGATCGAACCTGGGACCTTGGTGCCGTGAGGCTGCAGGGCTAATCCACTGCGCCACCATGCTGCCTGTGAAGTGTTCACTTAACCATAATTGCCAATTCCCTACAAGCAATAGCCTTCAGCCGCACGGCCAGGGGCCTCGGCAGTCTGTGGAGGTTATGGGTGGTCGGTGGGGCATACAGGCAGGGACAAGGGTTGCTCCAGAAACGGGTACGCATGATCCAGGGGTTGTAATGGTGGTGCCGTGCGTGGTTGCCCTTTGGTTGCCGCACCCCCCCCTTCGCACCTACACCCCCTCCCCTCCCCTGCGGAGGGCTCCTCACCCCCAACCGAGGGTCCCCCACCAAGCACTGGCGGTGGCAAGTCCAGCGCCACCGGGCTCTTTGCCTGCGAGCAAAGATGGTACTCACCTCCTCGGTTCCCTACAAAAGCCCTTCCGCCAGGTTCACATTTTTCAAAAGGAGTACTAATTGGCACCAGCGTGGCAACTTTCTGGGAAGGCCGTTGGATATGGGGGTGGCTCTCGTTTAATGTAGGGAAATAGGGCTTAAGTGTTCATGTGCTATAGCGAGATCCCGATTTCGCCTAAGGACGTGGGCCGGTTGCATCACAAACTGTTTGGCGCCTGGCGCAGGCAGCACGGTTAGCACAGTGTGGGTGGCATTCTTGCCTCACAGCTTCAGGGTCCCAGGTTAGATTCCTGGCTTGGGTCCACTGTCTGTGTGGAGTCTGCACATTTTCCCTGTGTCTGCGTGGGTTTCCTCCGGGTGTTCCGGTTTCCTCCCACAAGTCCCCGAAATAGTCCTGTCTGGTGAATTAGATATTCTGAATTCACACTCTGTGTACCCGAATAGGCACCGGAATGTGGCAACTAGGGGCTTTTCACAGTAACTTCATTGCAGTGTTAATGTAAGCCTACTTATAAAATAAGAATTTAAAAAAAAATTCTGCCTCTTCCGCTATTCACAAGCCTCGCTTCGCTTGAGCGAGAGCGGAACAAGGCCTTAATTTCCTTCTCCCAGTTCACAGTTGAATCTGATGCTGCATTCCATTCTACACCAGTTTCCTAAATATCTTCCCCTTTTCCCAGCTGAGAACTGTCTTTTACTGCAGTAGACAATCTGAATTCCATGTTTTCAGCCATGTCTAACCACCTGCCCAAATGAACCGTGATATGGGGTCCTTCCACCACAGAACCCTCCTCATTTTTTATTTTATTTTTATATTTTATTTATTTATTTATTTTTATAAATTTAGAGTACCCAAATTCATTTTCCAATTAAGGGGCCAATTTAACATGTTCAATTCACCTACCTTGCACATTTTGGGTTGTGGGGCGGAAACCCATGCAAACACTGGGAGAATGTGCAAACTCCACATGGACAGTGCCCAGAGCCGGGATCGAACCTGGGACCTCAGCGCCGTGAGGGCTGCACTGCTACCACTGCGCCACCGTGCTGCCCAGAACCCTCCTCATTTGCCAGATCATTTTCCACCGTTTCCAACAACATCCGCCCATCTTTCCCTCCGCTTCCTCCTCCACTTTCTCAAGGGATCGTTCTCCTCCATGACATCTTGTGCGCTACTATCATCCCTGCTCTTTTCCCGTGACACATTCCATGAAAAAGAATAGGAGATGCAGCACCTCCTGCCAGGCCACTGTCCAGTGCCCAGTTTTCCTTTTAGGTGACAACAAGTCATGTGTTCTTCCTCAAGCCAATAAACTGCATTTGAGGCTCGTGGACACATCAGGGGAACTTTCTATAGATCAGGCAACCCTTTGTGAAGCAACTTCATTCGTACCACAAACATAACCAGGTGGAAAGACCTGCTTCAATGCAATTCTCTGTCCCTGTTGGCCTGTGGCATTCTGCAATGAAACTCAATGCAATCTCAAGGAACAGGCACTGTATCTTTCTACCAGGCAATTTGCAGCCCTCTGGTCTTAATTTTCCCTTTCCATGACTTTAGGCTTGAGCAAGAGCTGCCAGTTTCACTTTAGCAGGAGGTACTGCCATGTGGAAGTCTTTGCCAATAATTTCTGGGGATAGTGGGAAGGAAGCTCGTTAATGATTGGGGCAAGAACACATGTTGGAACACTGTTGTTGGGGTGGTCTGCATTTGTGGCCATTGGAATTTGTTCCAGTATGTCATTTTTTAACCTATCTTTCCTTCACCTTCTGAATTATTCACACACACTCATCTTTCTGTCATTACAGGTCTTTTGTTTCATTAATTTTTCCCAAACATCATAGATCATAGAATTTACAGTGCAGAAGAAGGCCATTCGGCCCATCGAGTCTGCACCGGCTCTTGGAAAGAGCACCCTACCCAAGGTCAAACACCTCACCCTATCCCCATAACCCAGTAACCCACCCAACACTAAGGGCAATTTTGGACACTAAGGGCAATTTATCATGGCCAATCCATCTAACCTGCACATATTTGGACTATGAGAGGAAACCGGAGCACCGGAGGAAACCCACGCACACACGGGGAGGATGTGCAGACTCCGCACAGACAGTGACCCAAGCCGGAAACTTCGAACCTGGACCCTGGAGCTGTGAAGCAATTGTGTTTCCACAATGCTACCGTCCTCATATCTCATATTTATACTGTTTCGGATAGTAATCATCTCTTTTCCACACAATATGTACAAGTCATTCTATTTAATTTTCCTGTATATCTTTCTTCCCCTCCATGTTCCCTTATTCCTATTTCTTTTAAAATGCTGTTCACCTCTAACAATTCCAGTGCCGACAAAATGTTAATTTGTTTGTTCTCTTCAAGTTGCTGCCAAATCTGCAGAATATTTTCAGCATTTTCAGTTTAATTAATTATTCAGGGCAAGGAGCTGGTTACATACCATTCTGCACTCAAACCCCCGAAAACTTTAATAAATCACCCAAGAATTGTCACACAAGTCTAAATTTCTAAACTTGGCAAATTCTGTTTCAAAATTAGTTGTAGGGAGTAGATGATGTACAGGGGAATTTCAGATTCATTTCCCTTAACTAAGAATCAGGGCTTAATTTCAGTTCAGACAAGTGAGGTCAATGTCTCTCCTTTCCCCTATGAAAAGGAGCTAAGTGAAAGTCATTGAATTGTCTCAATTACATACGAAGAGTGCATAAAGGGATCCCAATTTGGAATGAATTGATCATTTCTGTCAACAAGGATTCAAGGATAAATAGCTTGGGGGGTAGAAATGTCACAATGGCATACTTGAGTTATACCGCCCAAAGGTTAGGGTTCAAAGGTGGCCAATTCACCTCACTTGTACATCTTTGGACTGTGGGAGGAAATTGGAGCACCTGGAGGAAACCCATGCAGACAAATGGCGAACGTACAAACTCCACACAACGATCAGCGAGAGGAGCAGGAGAGACTGGGGAATTGTGTACATAATCCATGTTGGCTGGGTATGGTTGTTGGTTTGGGGGGGGGGTTATTTACTGAGTTATGTTTACATTTGTATTTGTTGTTCTTAAATAAAATGCCTTAATAAAATGTTTTAGAAAAAAACCTCCACACAGTGACCCAAGGCCGGAATTGAACCCGGGTCCCTGGTGCTGTAAGGCAGCAGTGCTAATCACTGTGCCGCCCCATGTTCTAAAGAAAGGAAAATTTCTTGAAGGGAAATTGAACATAACATTCACCCCACTCCAAACTGAAATGTACTTAACTCATTCATTCCTCTTTCCTCTGGACCATTTTATTAGTCTGCTCGAAAAGGAGGAACACTCAAGGGCAGCATGGTAGCATAGCGGTTAGCACAATTGCTTCACAGCTCCAGGGTCCGAGGTTCGATTCCCGGCTTGGGTCACTGTCTATGCGGAGTCTGCACGTTCTCCCCGTGTCTGCGTGGGTTTCCTCTGGGTGCTCCGGTTTCCTCCCACAGTCCAAAGATGTGCAGGTTAGGTGGAGTGGCCATTCTAAATTGTCCTTAAGTGTCCAAAAAGGTTAGGTGGGGTTACTGGGACAAAGGGGGATAGGGTGGAGGCGTGGGGCTTAAATAGGGTGCTCTTTCCAAGGGCCGGTGCAGACTCGATGGGCTGAATGGACTCCTTCTGCACTGTAAATTCTATGATTCAAGCTATCACCTGACAGAAATCATGCCTTCTATAGGGACATAGGAATTAGGAGAAGCAATCAATTCAGCCCATTGAGCCTGCTCCTCCATTTCACTCAGATCATGGCTGATCTCTTCCTGGTCTTAAATCCACCTCCCTGCCTGTTCCCCATATCCCCACATTCTATCTCATTTTGTCATTGAAGCATGGCTGCTTCTGGAGGTGCCTATGAAAACTTTTGAGACTTTTGTTAGGTCTCAGACCCTATCGAGGTATACCCAGTTATTTTAAATAGGAAGAAGCCCAGTAAAATGAACATGCTGCAAAATTAAAAGAAAACTAAGACACAAAGATCTAAGAATTTTACAGAAAAATATGTGGCTGTTTAATTTAGCCTGCACCTATACCAGTTTTCTTAAAGAGCTATATATTTAATAATAATAATCTACATTGTCACAAGTAGGCTTACATTAACACTGCAATGAAGTTACTGTGAAAAGCCCCTAGTCGTCACATTCCAGCGCCTGTTCAGGTACACAGAGGGCGAATTCAGAATGTCCAAATTACCTCACAGCATGTCTTTCAGGACTTGTGGGAGGAAACCGGAGCATCCAGAGGAAACTCACGCACACACGGGGAGAATGTGCAGACTCCGCACAGACAGTGACCCAAGCCGGGAATCGAACCCGGGAGCCTGCCGTTGTGAAGCAACAGTGCTAACCACTGTACTACCGTGGCTTATCCTTATGCCCATTGTGTAACACTTGTGTGTTTATACAATTATGTTTGCAGGTTCCATTCCATTGTTTATAAAATTGTCATAATTTGGAACTGTATCTTTGAATGTAGATTAAATGAAAGGGATCATGAGACCTATGCTGGCATCTGACAATAAACTTGGGTGGGTTAATTGCTGAAGATCACAAGAAAGTTAATTGTTTTACTGAGGTGGAGGAGCTGGATAATTACTCCTGGAGAGACAATGGCAGCCCGCAATGAGAAGATCCCAAGTCTCCTAAGGTCCAGAAAGGTGCTATTATCAGGTTGTAAACACTTGTGTTGGGACCTGTCTCTTTGTTTCTAAGACGAAAGCTGTGGTGATCAGAAATAGCTAATTAACATTTCTATTTCAATACAAAACTAATGTGTTTGCCATTGTCATGAAAAAGGATGCTGGAAGAATTTATTGTCATTCTGTATCTTTATTATTGTCACAAGTAGGCTTACATTAAAACTGCAATGAAGAAGGGCAGCACGGTGGCGCAGTGTGTTAGCACTGCGGCCTCACGGCGCCGGGGTCCCAGGTTCAATCCCGGCTCTAGGTCACTGTCTGTGTGGAGTTTGCACATTCTCCCCGTGGCTGCGTGGGTTTCGCCCCCACAACCCAAAAATGTGCAAACTCGGTGGATTCGCCACGTTAAATTGCCCTTTAATTGAAAAAAATGAATTGGGTACTCTAAATTTAAAAACAAAACTGCACTGAAGTTACTGTGAAAATCCCCTAGTCGCCACATTCCGGCGCCTGTTTGGTTACACAGAGGGAGAATTCAGAATGTCCAACTCACCTAGCAATTCGGGGCTTGTGGGAGGGAATCGTAGACAATTTAGAATGGCCAATCCACCTAACCTGCACACGTAGACACGGGGAGAACTTGCAGACTCCGCAGAGACAGTGACACAAGCCGGGAATTCAAACCCGGGCGCTGTGAAGCAATAGTGCTACCGTTCTACCATATTGAGATCAGCTTATCACCACACAGAATACAAGTGGAAGCTCGCATTCAATTTGAAGACCAAAGCTCGTGAGGAATTAAAACAGGGCTGGAGTTAAAGGAAGAATCATCAAGATATTATTGGGAGAGTGAAAGAACAGAAGGAAACTCTCAGGAGCAGCCAAACACTTTTCACTAGTTCCAGGACACTGGATGCTCACATAAGACACAGAGTCATGTAACAAAATTGCGTTTTCGGTTGTCATTAAAAATAGAACTCTGTTCAGTGGTTAAAGTACAAGTTGCCTATAAGAGAAAACAGTGTTCAGCTAAAAGTGTTTTGTCTTTAGTCACCAATACAGTAAAAGTTCTTTTAAAACATGGAATCTTGCGAATTCTTCTGTCAGCTAATAACTGAAAGTTTTAATTTCTCTTTAAAATTTATCAGTCTCCACCTCAAATGTAACAATTGTAATTTTTCTTTTAGGTAATTGTTTATGGATTCTATTTCCATCACTGTTGCTCTAGTTGGCTTCACTCCTCCCTATTTCTGGAATTGCCTCTAGCTCCACAACTTTCTGTGATATTTGGCTCTTTGATATCCCCAATTATAATTGCTCTACCTTTGATGGCTTTATCTTCAGCTGCCAAAGTTCTGGAATTCCTCCCTAAACCCTACCTTCTCCATACTCCATTTTTTCTTTTAAAGACGCTGCTTAAAATCTACCTTTTCGAGAGCTCCTTATATGGTTCTGCCCCAAATGTTGTTTATAATATTCCTCTGAAATGCCTTGGGTGTTTTATATTAAAGGTACAATATAAATACAAGCTGTTGCTGTAGGACATTACATAGCCTTACAACAACCCTGAAAATATCCTCCCTAATCTCTTCTTTCAATTTTGGTGACAATGTTCATTTTGACCCTCTAATTATCAGATCACCGATCAGTGTACTTAGTCTCGGTTTATATATCCTATTTTAATCTTCTCTGCCGTAACAAAATCCACCCTCCCAACTAAAGCCTTTAATCCCTGGTAACATCTTAGTGAATCTATGCAAGATCCCCTGTCTCCCTCCATTTCTAAACAAGTTGGTTAGAAATACTGTAGTGCAAGCATAGGGTGCCCAGTTGATTGAAGAGTATTGGATCTTGTAGTCTGTGACAGCACAAGACAAGATCCCAATAATTTATGTTCCAGTCAAAGAAGTGGCTAGCTAAAGGCAAACCATCAGGCTTCTACAGAACTGAATTATGTTAATAGAAGGTAAATCATAGAGGGGATGCACTTTAGCGCCCTTTGTTAATTGCCAACAGACCACTGACAGAAAACATGCTGTTTGTGATAAACCACACACATTGAGTTAATGGTGTAGGGTATGCACCTTAGAAAACAATTTGGGAAAAAGAAAAGTAAAAAAAAATCCAACGAGAGAAAAGACTACCCATTACCTTGCTCCGTGTTTTCATTTCGTTTACGCTTGAAACCTGTCTTAGCCTCTTGCTCTTTTAAGACTTCAGTTGCGCAGTTGGGTCGGGGCAGTTGAGGCCCTGCTGTTGGTCCAGGGCGGTTGCTAAAATACCTCTTTTTCAGTGCCTTGAGAGAACATAATTTTGCAACATAGTCAAAGAGCACCAGTTAATTCCAATTTTAGGTTTGGAAGAAACAGCTAATCGATTCCCTTCCAACATGGTTTAAATGTTTTTGCAGCATCACATCTCCATGAATACAAAAATGAAACCACAGCTTCTATTATTGTCTTTTTTTTTTATTGACAGTTTGTGCGCCTATTTTATTTCCACATCTCTCTTGAATGCAATGTTTCCTTGCTAGAGTACATTCTACGAGTTTTGGTTACCCTTCTGCATCTCATCTAATCCTGTCCTCATCCGACATCAATGCATTCACCTCCAGCAGGGCTCATGGGTTAGCATTTAGGTCAGTAACAATGGCAAGGAATCCCCTCCTAGCCCAGGGACGTTGAGGTCAATTGCAAGACAATAATCAGTAGAGACCAACAAATTCAGCACAGGCCAGAGGCTGAGTCTGTGGCTGGCCTGAACTCTCTGACTCATCTCTGTACTGGATAAACTTGTTGGCGAGTGGAGTACGGGGAAATGCTGGGAAGAGGGAGAAGAACACACTTTTACGAAGTAAAAATTATTCAACTGTCCAGTCCCATTCTTTATACACTTACCCCTGCTGAAATGCCAACCTAGTTGACTGAATCACTGTCTTTTATGTAAATCAGAAAAATGAATAAGGATCCATTTACCTGGGTAGCTGTTACTCTTGCACAGGGATTAAATGTAAACAGGTCTTGCAGTAATTCCAGTAGGTCATCCCCAGCAGCACTGAATATATGCTCAAGTGGAGTTCCTGGGAAACTTTTAAATGATATATAGTCTGGAAGACTGGTCATTCCCTGCAATTACAAAATATTCATGCAAAATCTAAAGCATCTGTTTGGAGGTGGGTGTGAAAATAATGCAAATTATCCATTCACATCTGGTCATAATTGCCCAATAACACAAAATTACAATAAAATAACCAGAACTTTTTCAACATAATTGGGGATAGTAGCAAACAAGAGCTTCTTACAGCCAAACGAAGCACAGTAACTAAATCAATATAACTACTAGGTTTATTTGACTAATGATGTTTTTTATTGTGCACAAAGGCCCAGAAAAGTTTAATTTGTTCCTCAAACACATTGTATACTTGGCAAATCTTCAGGGTAAATCTTCCTTTTCAGGATTTAATTGTAAGAACAGGCAGTAGTCACCCACTGTGCATGAGAAAATCATAACAGAAGACTACATTATTTTATAATAAGATCTTCTACCCATCAAAGTAAAACAGTTCCAACATTAGGAAATATGCTGTGGTACTGAAGGCAGGCTGAGAGGATGCACATGGACCAGGAACAGAGGCTGCCTCATGAAACCCTGGCTGGAATCTATACTGGCTGCAAAAGCGCTCAAAGCATAAACCTGTTATTGCGATATGAACTTTGATTACCCACTCCAACTCTATGAATATGTAACAAACTTCCAGACCCAGGTGAGCAACTTTGCAGCTGGACGCTGGTCAGACAAAGGAAGTTTCAGAGGACAATGGGTCGTGATTGAACCAGCATCGGTAAACAGGAGTATCCTATATTTCCCATTAACCAGTGGGGTCTGACTAGGACAATGGCCAGCGGTGGGCGTATACATATGACTCAATACAAACTTATGAGTATAAGAAAGCAGCATCGAACAGATCTTGGGAGAGAGAAGCTGGGAGTTCCCCAGCCACAACCATCGCAAGAAGACAGAAGAAGACATCAACATCGAGTAATAGTAGCCTGCCAGCCTCCTTTACGAAGTGTGGGTAAAACCCAAAGCTCAGCTGTGAGTCTGAGTCATAGTTTCTTGAGTAATAGAATTGTAAATAAAATTGTATTAAACTGTGAACCTGTTTTGTCCTTTGTTCATCTCGTAAATAAAGACACCTGGGTAAAACTTTGAGTAAGTAAACTGGTCGAACGTATCAGAGGTTTTAAAGGTACAACAATGCTTAAAGCAGGGTGTGGTGGTATGACTAGGGGTATTACGGTACCTTCAGAGGTGAGCTGCCATTGGTGCAGAGGACTCGCTGGCCATTGGCCCGGGTAAGACATGTGCCTCTCAGCCGATTGGCTGAGAGGTAGGTAGCTCCGCCTACAGGGCGGGATATAAGAACCCGTGTTCCCCGGCAGTCGCCCATTCTTCTGTACGTCTGCTGCCGGGCACACATCTTGTGTATTAAAGCCTTTTGTTTGGATCACACCTTCGCCTCGTGTCCAATTGATGGTGCATCACAGGGCCAATCCAAATTGAAACAAATGAATGGTATCTGATGGTATCGGGGCAGGAGGCAACTATTAAATCAGTACTCTGCATCTCAATACTGACCTCCTACCTATGCTCCCATTTTATACAATGAGTTTTCAGTCACAATTAAATGCCCATTTTCTAATTCAAAGTAACTCACAGGCCACTGTTCTTCTGTTGGAGTACCCAAAGCTTCAAATATTTTTGTCAGCTGATCTAGATCTGAATCGCCAGGTAAAAATGGTGTCTGTATCAACAGAAAATAACAAGCCATTAAGTCAACAAAAGATGTTTGTCTTTTCAAATCACTAATTTATGAAGCATACAGGAATGAAATTGAAATGCAGTAAGCACCCTGTTAAATAAGTTTAAAGGTCCGACTGAAATTGACAGGCCGGGGAGAACGCAAGTGGATAGGATTTGGGAGGATGGAATGGGCCTGGAAATATTGGAGGTTGGGTGGTGGTTGGACATCAGCGGGGGGGGGGGGGGGGGGGGGGGGGGGGGGTGGGGGATAGACCCCTGAGGGGTCAGGGATGTGGAGGGAGTAGTGTGGAAGGGGTCAGTTTGAATCTTTACAATAGTTATCCAGAGGTTAAAAGAGGTTTTAATTCTTCTAGCTTTTTCTGGTAACTATTGGTGTAAACCCGGTCAGCACCATCTGAAGTTTATGATTTAAATCGTATTTTCCGATGGTTCACAGCGCTGGGCAATTGCCCATGGAGCTTTGCACTTCTAGGAAATTGCCACACAAATGCTTATCCGTGGAGTTCTGAGAGGGATTCCTCAACGCATCTTTGATGTACCCCCAATCAGACACAAGGAAGCTCGGAAGTTAGGGCCCAATATGCTTTCAACTAATTTCGTACTATGGTAGCCGTTTGTTGAATATTATTCTGGCCACAAATGTTCTAAGTCTAGATGACAATCAGTTGCTTCACGTGAGTTGTTATGAAATTTCTACCGTTGTTATTTGGTAAATTCCTGGTAGAGAATAAAAGGTTGGTATTTTCAGTTTCTCTGCTTACCAGTGTACAATTTTCTATCTATTACATAGATATGCAAAATAGTAATAAGTGATTGCCAGAGCATTGCAACTGCATCCAGCAAGTTAAGTAATTCAGTAAAATAAACACTTCATTACACCAAACATATCCTGCTTTCCAAACTAATTCATTGTAGGTGAGATGATGTAGAGATGCTGGCATTGGACTGTGATGGGCACAGTAAGAAGTCTTACAACACCAGGTTAAAGTCCAACAGGTTCGTTTGGAGTCAGGTGTGCAACAATCACCAGGCAGGAATGTTCCCTTCCAGTCGGGGAACACTTCAGCAGTCAAGGGCATTCAGCCTCTGATCTTCAGGTAAGCGTTCTCCAAGGCTGCCTTCAGGACGCGCAACACCGCAGAATTGCTGAGCAGAAACTGATAGCCAAGTTCCACACGCATGAGTACGGCCTCAACCGAGACCTTGGATTCATGTCTGATTACATTCACCCCCCAGCATGTGGCCTGGGCTTGCGAAATCCGACCAACTGTACTGGCTTAGACAATTCACACCTCTTTAACCTGTGATTATGCCTCTCTCCAGTCACACCATCTGGACCTGTAAAGACTTAATTACCTGCAAAGACTCACATTCAAAGTATCATCTTGCATCATTGACTTTGTCTATATACGAGTTTGTGGAACCCACCTCCTCACTTACCTGATGAAGGAGCTGCACTCTGAAAGCTAGTGATTCAAAACAAACCTGTTGGACTTTAACCTGGTGTTGTAAGACTTCTCATTATAGATGAGGTTACAATGCATATTACCAAAAACAAGTCTATGACACCTCTTATTGGCCAGCTGAAGTCTATTTCCACCAGGTCATTTGCCCAGTTTCAGTTAGAAAACTGACAAGCAAAGAATATCTACCAACTACTCACATTTATTACAATTCCCAAGTGCAGCCATACGTAAGTTGCTATATCTAAAAATGTTAACTGGGCAGCAAAGTTTTACGTATTTGAACAGTATTTTCCAACACAAGCATGAAAGCATTTTCTAGATCTTCCAGATCGTGACATTTTTTGTCAAATTTCCTCAAGGCTGAGAAAGTATTGTCAGCCTCAATTCATATCCCAGCGGAAAAGGTCAGAAGTATTTATACTAATTCAGAAAAGCTCAAAAAAGCGCTGACATTAGGAAATATGGGAGGAATGGAATGGGGAGAGATGGACACACTTTTATAAGACTTGAATATTCCAACCCTCCCCCGGTCAGAGTCTCCTCTTCCACCCTCCATAAACAAACTTCTAATTTCTTCACTTCGGGGCAGTGTCTCAAGCTAACTGCTTCATCAAATGAGCTTCCCTCCTGCAGAAGGTCAGAAGTGGGGATGTTTGCTGATGATTGCACACTGTCAGAACCATTTACAGCTCCTCAGGATACTGAAGCAGTGCCCATCTCCAACAAGAGAGAATCCAACCATCTCCCCTTGACATTCCACAGCATGTCAATTACTGAATGCCCACTATCCTGGGGGTTACTACTGACCAGAAACTGAACACGACCAGCCATATAAATACTGTGGCTATAAGAGCAAGTCAGGGTTGAAGTTAGAAATAGGAAAGGAGCAGTCACCTTGTTGGGAGTTTTCTATAGGCCCCCCAATAGCAGCAGAGATGTGGAGGAACAGATTGGGAAACAGATTTTGGAAAGGTGCAGAAGTCACAGGGTTGTAGTCATGGGTGACTTCAACTTCCCAAACATTGAGTGGAAACTCTTTAGATCAAATAGTTTGGATGGGGTAGTGTTTGTGCAGTGTGTCCAGGAAGCTTTTCTAACACAGTATGTAGATTGTCCGACCAGAGGGGAGGCCATATTGGATTTAGGCAGGTGATAGATTTGTTAGTGGGGGAGCATTTTGGAGGTAGTGACCACAATTCTGTGACTTTCACTTTAGTTATGGAGAGGGATAGGTGCGTGCAACAGGGCAAGGTTTATAATTTGGGGAAGGGTAAATACAATGCTGTCAGACAAGAATTGAAGTGCAGAAGTTGGGAACATAGGCTGTCAGGGAAGGACACAAGTGAAATGTGGAACTTGTTCAAGGAACAGGTACTGCGTGTCTTTGATATGTATGTCCCTGTCAGGCAGGGAAGAGATGGTCGAGTGAGGGAACCATGGTTGACAAGAGAGGTTGAATGTCTTGTTAAGAGGAAGGAGACGTATGAAAGGCTGAAGAAACAAGGTTCAGACAGGGCGCTGGAGGGATACAAGATAGCCAAGAGGGAACTGAAGAAAGGGATTAGGAGAGCTAAGAGAGGGCATGAAAAATCTTTGGCGGGTAGGATCAAGGAAAACCCCAAGGCCTTTTACACATATGTGAGAAATATGAGAATGACTAGAGCGAGGGTAGGTCCGCTTAAGGACAGTAGCGGGAGATTGTGTATTGAGTCTGAAGAGATAGGAGAGGTCTTGAACAGTATTTTCTTCAGTATTTACAAACGAGAGGGGCCATATTGTTGGAGAGGACGCGGTGAAGCGACTGATAAGCTTGAGGAGATACTTGTCAGGAAGGAAGATGTGTTGCGCGTTTGAAAAACTTGAGGATAGACAAGTCCCCCGGGCCTGACGGGATATATCCAAGGATTCTATGGGAAGCAAGAAATGAAATTGCAGAGCCGTTGGCACATGATCTTTTCGGTCCTCGCTGTCAACAAGGGGTGGTACCAAAGGATTGGAGAGTGGCGAATGTCGTGCCCCTGTTCAAAAAAGGAATAGGGATAACCCTGGGAATTACAGGCCAGTAGTCTTACTTCGGGTGGTAGGCAAAGTAATGGAAAGGGTACTGAGGGACCGGATTTCCTGAGCATACTGGAAAGGCATTGCTTGATTAGGGATAGTCAGCACGGATTTGTGAGGTGGTAGGTCTTTGCCTTACAAGTCTTATTGACTTCTTTGAGGAGGTGACCAAGCATGTGGATGAAGGTAAAGCAGTGGATGTAGTGTACATGGATTTTAGTAAGGCATTTGATAAGGTTCCCCATGGTAGCCTTATGCAGAAAGTAAGGAGGCATGGGATAGTGGGAAATTTGGCCAGTTGGATAACAAACTGGCTAACCGATAGAAGACAGAGAGTGGTGGTGGATGGCAAATATTCAGCCTGGAGCCCAGTTATCAGTGGGCGTACCGCATGAGGGATCAGTTCTGGGTCCTCTGCTGTTTGTGATTTTCATTAACCACTTGGATGAGGGAGTTGAAGGGTGGGTCCGTAAATTGGCAGATGATACGAAGATTGGTGGAGTTGTGGATAGTGAGGAGGGCTGTTGTCGGCTTCAAAGAGACATAGATAGAATGCAGAGCTGGGCTGAGAAGTGGCAGATGGAGTTTAACCCTGACAAGTGTGAGGTTGTCCATTTTGGAAGGACAAATATGAATGCGGAATACAGGGTTAATGGTAGGGTTCTTGGCAATGTGGAGGAGCAGAGAGATCTTGGGGTCTATGTTCATAGATCTTTGAAAGTTCCACTCAAGGGATAGAGCTGTGAAGAAGGCCTATGGTGTGCTCGCATTCATATAGCAGAGGAATTGAATTTAAGAGCCGTGAGTGTGATAATGCAGTGCATGCTTACAAAACCTTGGTCAGAGCCACATTGGGAGTACTGTGTGCAGTTTGGTCACCTCATTTAAGGAAAGATGTGGAAGCTTTGGAAAAGGTGCAAAGGAGATTTACCAGGATGTTGCCTGGAATGGAGAGTAGGTCATACGAGGAAAGGTTGAGGGTGCTAGGCCTTTTCTCATTGAACGGAGAAGGATTAGGGGCGACGTGATAGAGGTTTATAAGATGATTAGGGAAATAGATGAGTAGACAGTCAGAGACTTTTTCCCCGTGTGGAACACACCATTACAAGGGGACATAAATTGTAAGATAAATGGTGGAAGATATAGAGGGGATGTCAGAGGTAGGTTCTTTACCCAGAGAGTAGTGGGGGCATGGAATGCACTGCCTGTGGAAGTAGTTGAGTCGGAAAAGTTAGGGACCTTCAAGCGGCTATTGGATAGGTACATGGATTAGGGTAGAATAATGGAGTGTAGGTTAACTTCTTAAGGGCAGCACGGTAGCATTGTGGATAGCACAATTGCTTCACAGCTCCAGGGTCCCAAGTTCGATTTCGACTTGGGTCGCTGTCTGTGTGGAGTCTGCACATCCTCCCCGTGACTGCGTGGGTTTCCTCCGGGTACTCCGGTTTCCTCCCACAGTCCAAAGATGTGCAGGTTGGGTGGATTGACCATGAAAAGTTGTCCAAAATTCTATGATTAACCTAGGACAAAAGTTCGGCGCAACATCGTGGGCCGAAGGGCCTGTTCTGTGCTGTATTTCTGTATCTCAGAGACTAGGACATCTGGTGAGAGTAACTCACCTCCTGACTACCCAAAGCCTCTCCACCATCTTCAAGATCTAGCAAAGGTTGGGGTCTTGTCAAGGGTCATGATAGGTGTACCTACACCAGATGGACTGCAGCGGTCAAGAGGTCACCACCACCTTCTCAAGGGAAATTATGGATGATAAAAATGCGGACCGAGATAGCGACGCCCACATTCAGAGTAATAATTTTAAAAACCTCAAAGGGTTATGAGTCTTTGGAATTCTCTATCTCATAGGGTTGTTGATGCCTCATCGTTGAGTATATGCAAGGGCGGGAGAGATAGATTTTTGATCTCTTAGGGAATCAAGGCAACAGGCAGGAAAGTGGAGTTGAGGTAGAAGATGGGCCATGATGTTATTAAATGCACAGCAGGCTCGAGGGGCCATTTGGTCAACTCCTGCTCCAGTTTCTTATGTTCTTACTCCTGGATACATCATGTCAGTAAAGGATAGTACAAAGATTTAAGAGTCATTATTTAAAGCATGCAACGGGGAAAAGTAACTTTTATTCTAAATTTAAAGGGCGGCACAGTGGGGCAGTGGTTAGCACTGCTATCTATGGCGTTGAGGACCCGGGTTCGATCCCGGCCCTGGGTTACTGTCCGTGTGGAGTTTGCACATTCTCCCATTGTCTGCGTGGGTTTCACCCCACAACCCAAAGATGTGCAGGTTAGGTAAATTAAAAAATATATTCAAAATTTAAATATTAAAAGAGACTTATTTACCTCTTTTATTTCATTCATGTGCACTTACCCGAAGTAGTAGCTCAGCTAATATACAACCGACTGCCCACATGTCTACTCCAACTCCATATATCCTGGCTCCAAATAAAAGCTCTGGTGACCTGTACCATCTGAAATAAAGCATTGAAATTTCATTAAAATGTGCTTTCAGAAATTGCAACATGCAATCACCAGGGAGCAGAATATAACAGTGGACAGAGATACATATCTAGAACTCTTTCTCTATCCCACCCAAACATAGGTTAACTTTAAAGTTAAATATGCTTTTAAAAGCTTAAGAGATAGACGTAATATACTCCAGATTTATCACAGCTAGTTTGTTTTTTCACCATAATTGAGAATACAAAATGTAAAAGCTCAAAAAAGCAGACCAGAGATTAATGCTTTTACTATGAAACAGACATAATAAATTCAAGACTTGCCACAGCTAATTTGTCTTTTCACCATAAACGCGAATACAAAATTTAAAAGTTCAAAAATTTGTTCCGAATAAGCAGACCAGAGATTAATGCTTTTACTGCTGCTATTTAGGGAAATATTTTATCCAAATTCCAAAACGATAAAAAAATGGCATTATTAAATGAGTTCCATAATGATCTTTACTGATCAATGTAGCCCTGGCCCTAAGTCGACTGGGAAATGTGGCCAAGTAAAAGAGACACTATAGCCTGGGTATTCATAAAGACACCAGCAAAATGAAGACACCAGTAAAGCCTTGTGTTCACAAGGCTAACTCTGTATCAGCACAAGCAGCATAAAGAATGTGGGGTCTGCAGTGAAGAACAGGATGTGCAGTCCAGGAGTGAGCACAGGAGCTGATTGGACAATGGCTGTTACTATGTGTTGGACAGACAGTAATTAACCACGTGTCGCGCTCCTGAGAAATTTACGATCCCTGAGTGAATCATGACTCTTTGAACATTCATGATTCAAGAACAGTGATTGATTACTGTATGCACATGACTGGAAGCATGAGATCATTGCCAGCGAGATCTGTATAAAAAGGAGAGACAAAGATTTCATCAGCGAAACCTTGAAGAACAATAGCGCAAAAGAAAGAAGCCTCAAGCCGCCAGCTTGAAGGAGCAGTTTGATCCACACTTTTGTCTGTCTAGTGTCCTCCACAAGTCCACTACTAAAAGTTAGATACACATTAACAGTTTTTTTTTAAAATTTAGATTACCCAATAATTTTTTCTATTAAGGGGCAATTTAGAGTGGCCAATCCACCTACTCTGCACATTTTTGGGTTGTGGGGGCGAAACCCACGCAGACACGGGGAGAATGTGCAAACTCCACACAGACAGTGACCCAGAGCCGGGATCGAACCTGGGACCTCAGCGCCGATGAGGGTGTTGTGCTAACCACTAGGCCCCGTGTGCCCACACATTAACAGTTTAACCTATGCTGGTGAACGTATAGTGGTAGTAAAGGAAGATTTTCAAACTGTGTATGACAGAACCTCTCATTTAAGTGATTTTTTTGAAATTGAAATTTTATATTGTGTTCAATAGAGAAACAATTTGATTCAAAGTTAAAGGTGCTGTGCCTTTCAATCGACTGCAGCGAGGGTCCTGGTTGACATTAAACTCCACATAACTATCCAAAACGGAACGATATAAAGCTGTAGCATTATTTTGGAACAGACTGAATACCAAAAGCAATGTCCATTTCCCATTTCAAACACACTCTAAATTTGATACTGTTCCAAATATTACAATACTGTTTCCAATTTCACCGAGTAAAGCAAAGAAGGCAATTTCTTTCTCAACTTGGTTGTGTTGCCTCACTAAACAGAGGAAAGGACTTGTTGCATATTTTCTAAGCTGCAGCAAACATTGATACAAAATATCAATGGACTCAATGCCAGTCCAACCTTCAGAAAATATGCAACCTACTTCATTTTATTCAGCGCAAGTAGGAGGTTTACAAACATTTCCTGTGTATATATTACCTTGTTACTACCTGATGTGTGTAAACTCTATTGGGACTTCCAAATGACTTGGCCAAACCAAAATCAGCAAGTTTAAGGATTCCATTCTCATCCACTAATAAATTGTTGGGCTTCATATCCTGAAAAATGCATTAGAATAGATATATTATCATTCCATCCATAAGAATTCAAATTATAAAAGTCAGCAGCATAGAACAAAAAACTACTTATTTGAAAGCTGGACAGATATTGCTAATGAAGAATGTGCTAAATTGGGGGAAGGCTAATTATAACAATATTAGGCGGGAACTGAGGAACCTAGGCTGGATGTTTGAGGGTAAATCAACATCTGACATATGGGAGGCTTTCAAATGTCAGTTGAAAGGAATTGAGGACCGGCATGTTCCTGTGAGGAACAAGGATAAATATGGCAAATTTCGGGAACCTTGGATAACAAGAGATATCGTAGGTCTCGGCAAAAAGAAAAAGGAGGCATTTGTCAGGGCTAGAGGGCTGGGAACAGACAAAGCCTGTGTGGAATATAAGGAAAGTAGGAAGGAACTTAAGCAAGGAGTCAGGAGGGCTAAAAGGGGTCACGAAAAGGTATTGGCAAAAGGGTTAAGGAAAATCCAAAGGCTTTTTACACGTACATGAAATGCAAGAGGGTAGCCAGGGAAAGGGTTGGCCCACTGAAGGACAAGGGGGATGGAAAATGTGTGGAGCCAGATGAAATTGGCGAGGTACTAAATGAACACTTTGCATCAGTATTCACCAAAGAGAAGGAATTGGTGGATGCTGAGTCTGGAGAAGGGTGTGCAAATATCCTTGGTCACATTGAGATCCAAAAAGACGAGGTGTTGGGTGCCTTGAAAAATATTAAGGTGGATAAGTCCCGAGGGCCTGATGGGATCTATCCCAGGAGGCAAGAGAGGAAATTGCTGAGGCCTTCACAGAAATCTTTGGATCCTCACTTGTCTTCAGGTGATGTCCCGGAGGACTGGAGAATAGCCAATGTTGTTCCTTTGTTTAAGAAGGGTAGCAAGGATAATCCAGGGAACTACAACCCGGTGAGCCTTACATCAGTGTTGGGAAATTACTGGAGAGAATTCTTTGAGACAGGATCTACTCCCATTTGGAAGCAAGCGGGTGTATTAGCGAGAGGCAGCACGGTTTTGTGAAGGGGAGGTCTTGTCTCACTAACTTGATAAGAGTTTTTCGAGGAGGCCACAAAGATGATTGATACAGGTAGGGCAGTGGATGTTGTCTATATGGACTTCAGTAAGGCTTTTGACAACGTCCCTCATGGCAGATTGGTACAAAAGTCGAAGTCACACGGGATCAGGGGTGAGCTGGCAAGATGGATACAGAACTGGCTAGGTCATAGAAGGCAGAGGATAGCAATGGAAGGGTGCTTTTCTGATTGGAGGGCTGTGTCTAGTGGTGTTCCACAGGGATCAGTGCTGGGACCTTTGCTGGTTGTAGTATATATAAATGATTTGGAGGAAAATGCAACTGGTCTGATTAGTAAGCGGACGACACAAAGATTGGTGGAATTGCGGATAGCGATGAGGACTGTCAGAGGATACAGCAGGATTTAGATTTTTTGGAGACTTGGGCAGCGAGATGGTAGATGGAGTTTAATTCGGACAAATATGAGGTGATGCATTTTGGAAAGTCTAATACAGGTAGGGAATATACAGTGAATAGTAGAACCTTCAAGAGTATTGACAGTCAGAGAGATCTTGGTGTACAGGTCCAAAGGTCACTGAAAGGGGCAACACAGGTGGAGAAGGTAGTCAAGAAGGCATACGCACGCTTGCCTTCATTGGCCGGGGCATTGAGTATAAAAATTGGCAAGTCATGTTGCAGCTGTATAGAACCTTAGTTAGGCCACACTTGGAGTATAGTGTGTTCAATTCTGGCCGCCACACTACCAGAAGGATGTGGAGGCTTTAGAGAGGGTGCAGAAGAGATTTACCAGGATGTTGCCTGGTATGGAGGGCATTAGCTATGATGAGAGGTTGAATAAACTCGGTTTGTTCTCACTGGAACGACGGAGATTGAGGGGCGACCTGATAAAAGTTCTACAAAATTATAAGGGGCAGAGACAGAGTGGATAGTCAGAGACTTTTTCCCAGGGTAGAGGGGTAAATTGCGAGGGGCAAGGTTTAGAGAAGATTTACAAGGCAAGTTTTTTTTTGACACCGAGGGTCGTGGGTGCCTGGAACTCGGTGGTGGTGGAAGCAGGGACGATAGTGACATTTAAGGGGCATCTTGACAAATACATGAATAGGATGGGAATAGAGGGATACGGACCCCGGAAGTGTAGAAGATTTTAGTTTAATCGGGCAGCATGGTCGGCGCAGGCTTGGAGGGCCGAAGGGCCTGTTCCTGTGCTGTACTTTTCTTTGTTCTTTGTTGAAGAACACTACAATAAAGCTTATTAATTGTTTACACGGAGAGGAAGGAGTATAAACAGATGTGTATATTTGAAATTCAACAGAATGTTCAAACGATAAAGGAATCTTAGAATTTTACAAAACAGAAGGGGGCCTGGTTGTGTTTGTAGCAGCTCTTTGAAAAAGAGTTGTCCAATTTTGCCCCAAACCCCAGCTTTGTTTCCTTAAACTCTTAAAATACATATCCAATTACCGTTTGAAAATTCCTATGGAATCTGATTCAGCCACCCTTTTCAGGTCATTTGTTCCAGATCCTAATAATCCTCCGTGTGAAATAGTTTCTCCTCACTGCCCCTCGTATTGGTGCCAATTATTCAAAATCAATCCTGTGTGGTTACCAACCTCCTTGCCAAAGGAAACCTCCCCTCCCTACTTGTTCTCTCAGAATATCTCACAATTCTGCATATAGCCAGCCCTCTGATTTAAAACACTATTGGTTCCTAAAAAATGCATCTTAAGTTGAGACATTACAAGTTGGAATCGATTTTCTCTTTAGAAACAATGTCATAAATTGGGGACTGGCTCCTGAACCAAGGCCCGATACTCTACTTTTTAAAAAAAAAAAGAACTTTGTATTCCATCAATTATAGATGTGTAATATATCAATAGTAACATTTAATTATATTACAAAATCATAGAAATGTACAGCTATATGCTGTATAGTATTGTACAGTACAGTTCATTATCTACAAATTATCTAAAAAGCATAGACAAATTTTTATAACGTACAGTAATTTGTCTTCATCGTTCCTGGAATCATGTTGGATCTGGACTTTGGCGGGAGATTTGGAAGGGTTGCTGGCAGGAGATTTGGAAGGGTTGCCGGCTGGAGTCTTCTTAGATTGTCACTCTCAAATTTTCAGAGAGTGACCTTGTCCTGCTGCAGGTGACTACAAGGGAGAGAGCTGGGGCTGGATTCTCCAATAATGGTGCTATGTCCCCACGCCAGAGTAAGAATGCTGGCGTTTCACTCTGGACTTTCCTTAAGCAAGTCCAGAGTGATTCTCCCATCTGCAGGGAGCTGGCAGGGCCCCGGAGTGGTTCTCACAGCTCTGGCTGCTGATACTACAGGCCCCCGCACTTCCGGTCGGGAGTCCACACATGCGCACATCGGCCACCCCTTGCGGCATGGCGGACTCGGACCGTGGAGCGGCACCAAAAACATCGGCCCCTCAGAGATCACGCACCCGAACACGGGTCCGTGACACCTGATCGCTTCCCTGGCCGTTCATGAGGCGCACCCACCCCCGTGAACAATCCCCCCGCCCCCTACCAGGGCGGCCGCGGACTGGAGTCCACAGCCGACACCCGACATTCCCAATGCCCGCAATTCTCGAGCAATACTCCGGGGACTAGTGGGAGTGGCGCCAGTCCGAATTTCTGGGTTGACGACCATTCTCTGTTCTTAACTGCATGGTAAATGTTGAAGCCCTTCTCCAATTCAACCTTCTAGAGTTTTTTCGCAAGTTCCATTGGGCAAATATGTTCCTCAAGATGGTCGGCTCTAAAAGACGCAATTGTCTCTGGTTCAATTGGTGCAACAGTGAGATGGTTTTGGGAGGGGCAGAAAAATCACGATGTCATCAAGGGTGGATGACTTGGAGCAACAATACTTTAAATGCAAGATTGTTTTTGCTGCAATAATTTCTGACGCTCGATACAGTGATGGTTAAATCCATCTTTGGGGTAGCGCCGGGAGGTCGGCCGTGGAGCGGCGCCGGGAGGTCGGCCGTGGCGCGGGCCGGGAGGTCGGCAGTGACGTGGTGCCGGGAGGTCGGCAGTGACGTGGCTCCAGGAGGTCGGCAGTGACGTGGCTCCAGGAGGTCGGCCATGTAGTGGCGCTGGGAGGTCGGCAGTGGCGTGGCGTCGGGAGGCCGGCAGTGGCGCGGCGCCGGGAGGTCGGCAGTGACGTGGTGCCAGGAGGTCGGCAGTGACGTGGCTCCAGGAGGTCGGCAGTGACGTGGCTCCAGGAGGTCGGCCATGTAGTGGCGCCGGGAGGTCGGCAGTGGTGTAGCACCGGGAGGTCGGCAGTGGCATGGCGCCGTGTGGTCGGCTGTGGTATGGCGCCCAACGGTCGGCAGTGGCGCCGGGGGATCGGCTGGGGAGTGGCGCCGGGAGGTCAGCAGTAGCGCAGCGCCGGGAGGTCGGCAGTGGCGTAGCGCCAGGAGGTCGGCAGTGGCGGGGCGCCTGGAGGTCGGCAGTTGCCTGGCGCTGTGAAGTCGGCAGTTGCCTGGCGCCGGGAGTATGGCAGTGGCAAGGTGCCAGGAGTCCGGCAGTGGCATGGTGCTGGACGTACGGCAATGGCACAGCGCTGGGGTACGGCAGTTGCATGGCGCGTGAGGCCGGCAATTGCATGTCGCGTGTGGTCGGCAATTGCATGGCGCGTGAGGTTGGCAGTTGCATAGCGTCGGGAGGTAGGCAATGGCGTGGCGCCGGTAGGTCCGCAGTTGCGTGTGGCAGTGAGGTCAGCAGTGGCGTGTGGCCGGTAGGTCCGCAGTTGCGTGGCGCCGGGAGATCAGCAGTGGCGTGGCGGGGAGGTCAGCAGTGGCGTGGCGCCAGGAGGTCAGCAGTGGCGTGTGGCAGTGAGGTCAGCAGTGGCGTGTGGCCGGGGAGGTCAGCGTGGCGTGGCGCCGGGAGGTCAACAGTGGCGTATGGCCGGGAGGTCAGCAGTGTCGCGGCACCGGGAGGTCAGCGTGGCGTGGCGCCGGGAGGTCCGCAGTGGCGTGGAGGTCAGCAGTGTCGCAGCGCCGGGAGGTCAACGTGGCGTATGGCCGGGAGGTCAGCAGTGTCGCGGCACCGGGAGGTCAGCATGGCATGGCGCCGGGAGGTCAGCGTGGCGCCGGGAGGTCAACAGTGGCGTGCAGCCGGGAGGTCAGCAGTGGCGTGTGGCCGGCAGTGTCGCGGCACCGGGAGGTCAGCAGTGTCGCGGCGCCGGGAGGTCTGCCTGATGTTAGATTCCTGCCACCTTCCATACTCGCTGTTCTATTATGTGGCTTGGAAACTTTACTGACCTCTCCTGTGTCCTCGGATCCTTTAACTAGTTTAAAGTCCTCATCATTAACCTGCACTTCTACCCTCTCCTTTAACTTTGATTTTCTAATTCTCCATACAACAAAACCCTACCCCCACTATTTAGTTTAAAACCCGATCCGCAGCCCTAGATATACGATTCGCCAGGACTCTGGCCTGTCGACTCTGCCACATCCTCCTTACTAACATGGGGGCCATGTGCCAATATTGGGAGAGCTGCTCAGCCCATGAAGCAACAACCTGACATAGGGCAGCACGGTAGCATGGTGGTTAGCATAAATGCTTCACAGCTCCAGGGTCCCAGGTTCGGTTCCCGGCTGGGTCACTGTCTGTGCGGAGTCTGCACGTCCTCCCCGTGTGTGCGTGGGTTTCCTCCGGGTGCTCCGGTTTCCTCCCACAGTCCAAAGATGTGCGGGTTAGGTGGATTGGCCATGCTAAATTGCCCGTAGTGTCCTAAAAAGTAAGGTTGGGGGGGGGGGGGGTTTGTTGGGTTACGGGTATAGGGTGGATACGTGGGTTTGAGTAGGGTGATCATTGCTCGGCACAACATCGAGGGCCGAAGGGCCTGTTCTGTGCTGTACTGTTCTGTAGTCATTCTCATCGAATCGTATCTTCTAGACAATGGTCCAGACACCGCCAGCACCATTCATCCACCACAGACCCATGAGAGACGGCAGTACACGGCAGTATACAGTAGTGAGGGAGTTATCCTGGGAATTCTCAACACTGACTCCAGACCAGCTTTTAAAAAATTCATGCGATTATGGGCATCACTGGCTCAGCAAACATTTATTGCTCATCACCAATTGCCCTCGGGAAGACGGTGGTGAGCTGCCTTCCTGAATTGGTGCAGCCCTCGAGACTTAGGTATACTCAGTGTTTTTGGGGATAGAGTTCCAGGATTTTGACCCAGAGACAATGAAGTAAGAGCGATATATTTCCAAGTCAGGATGGTTAGTGGGTTGGAGAACTTCCAGGTAGTAGTGATCCCATGTGTCTGCTTTGATTGATTGATATTTATTTATGGTCACGTGGCAGCACGGAGGCGCAGTGGTTAACACTGCTGTCTCACGGCGCCGAGGTCCCAGGTTCGATCCCGGATCTGGGTCACTGTCCGTGTGGAATTTGCACATTCTCCCCGTGTTCGCGTGGGTTTCACCCCCACAACCAAAGATGTGCAGGGTAGGTGGATTGGCCATGCTAAATTATCCTTAATTAGAAAAAATGAATTGGGCATTCTAAATTTTAAAAATAAAAACAGTAAAAAGAAAGAAAAATGTATTGCCACATGTACCGAAGTACAGTGAAAAGTATTCTTCTACGGCCAAGGGAACGTAAACAGTACGCACATAGTAGACAAAAGAATAATTGACAGAATACATTGACAGTGGTGCATCAACAAATAGTGATTGGTTACAGTGCGGAACAAGGTGAAACAAGAGCAGCATTGGGAGTCATGAATAGTGTTCTTACAGGGAACAGATCAGTCCAAGGGAGAGTCATTGAGGAGTTTAGTAGCTGTGGGGAAGAAGCTGTTCCTATGTCTGGATGTGCGGGTCTTCAGACTTCTGTATCTTCTGCCTCATGGAAGGGTCTGGAAGAGGGCAAAGCCTGGGTGTGTGGGGTCTCTGACAATGCTGTCTCTCTTTCTGAGGCAGCGGGAGGTGTATACAGAATCAATGTGAGGAAGGCAAGCTTGTGTGATGCGTTGGGCTGAGTTCACCACAATCTGCAGTTTCTTGCGATCTTGGGCCGAGCAGTTGCCATACCAGGCTGTGATGCAGCCGGATAGGATGCTCTCTATGGCACATCTGTAGAAGTTTGTGAGAGTCGATGCTGACATGCCGAATTTCTTTAGCTTCGGTAGGAAGTAGAGATGTTGGGCTTTCTTGACCTTTGCATCAACGTGAGTGGACCAGGACAGACTGTTGGTGATGGTGACCCCCAGAAACTTAAAGCTATTGACCATCTCCACTTCGGAGCCATTGATGCAGACGGGAGTGTGTGTCGTGCTACGCTTCCTGAAGTCGATGATCAGTTCCTTGGTCTCTCCAGCATTTAGAGAGAGGTTGTTTTCGGTACACCATGCAACCAAGTGATCTATCTCCCTTTTGTAGTCTGATTCATTGTTGTTTAAGATATGGTCCGCCACAGTCAGATCATCTGCAAACTTCTAGATCGAATTGGAGTTGAATCTCGCCACACAGTCCTGTGTGTACGGGGCCCCGGTGTTGAGGACTATTGTGGAGGAGGTGTTGTTACCTATCCTGACAGACTGCGATCTGTTGATGAGGAAGTCAAAGATCCAGGGAGGGGTCAAGTCCAAATTTGCAGAGTTTGATTTTTAGTCTTGTTGGAATAATGGTGTTGAAGACGGAGCTGTAGTCTATGGACAGCAGTCTGACATAGGTGCCGTTATCGAGATGTTCGAGAGTTGATTGTAGGGCCAGAGAGATGGCATCTGCTGTGGATCGGTTTCCACGGTAGGGGAACTGCAATGAAGCAAGACCATCTGGGAGGCTGTCCTTCCAAATAGTAGCGGTCGTGAGTTTGGCAGCACTGTCTGTGAGCCGTGGTGAGTTCCTGCAGTGCGTGTAGATGGTACACACTGCTGCTACTGTGCATCGGTGGTGGAGTGAGTGAATGTCTGTGATGGGTGCCAATCAAGCAGGCTGCTTTGTCCTGGATGGTGTCAAGCTTCTTTAGTGTTGTAGAGCTGCACTCATCTAGCCAAGGGAAGAATATTCCATCACACTCCTGACTTGTGCCTTGCAGATGGTGGACAGGCTTTGGGGATTCAGGAGGAGAGTTCCTCACCACAGGATTCCAAGCCTCTGGCCTGTTCTTTTAGCCACTGTATTTGTACGGCTAGTCCAGTTCAGCTTCTGGTCAATGGTAACCTCTTGGATGCTGATAGTGGGCGATTCAGCCCTGGTAATGCCATTGTATGTCAAGGAAAGACGGTTAGATTCTTTCTTGTTGGAGAAGACCATTACCTGCCACTTGTGTGGTGTGAATGTTACTTGCTATTCGTCAGCCCAAGCCTCGATGTTGTCCAGGTCTTGCTGCCTTCGCTCATGATCTGGGGCCGGTTTAGCACAATGGGCTAAACAGCTGGATTGTAATGCAGAACAAGGCCAGCAGCGCAGGTTCAATCCCCGAACAGGCGTGAATGCGGTGACTAGGGGCTTTTCACAGTAACTTCATTGAAGCCTACTTATGACAGTAAGCAATTATTATTATCTGCTTCAGTATCTGAAGAGTTACGAACGATGATGAGCATTGTGCAATCATCAACGAACATCCCCACTTTTGAGTTTATGATGAAAGGAAGGTCATTGATGAAGCAGCTGAAGGACCTAGGACACTACCCTGAGGTACCCCGTAGTAATATACTGGAACTGAGATGATTGACCTCCAACAACCACAACCAGTTTCCTTTGTTCCAGACACAACTCCAACCAGCAGAGGTTTCTTTCCCAATTGCCACTGACTCTTTGAGGACACACTCCATCAAACTCTTTCTTCACCTCTGGAGTTCATCTCCTTTGTCCATGTTTGAACTGAGCTTGTAATGCAGTCAGGAATTGAGTAGCCCTGGTTGAACCAAAACTGAGCCCCAGTGAGCAGGATATTGCTTGATAGCGCTGCTAATGATCCCTTCTATCAATTTACTGATGGTGGAGAGCAGACTGATGGGTGGTAATTGTGTTAAGATAAAAGGAAGATTGAAGAATTGTGTAAAATCAAGATTAAAAATGAAATTGTTATAAAAGGGGAATTGATGAATGCAACTGTCTGAAGTGCTGTGTTTAATATGTGAATTAGTGTAGCCAAAGGAAAACAAGTATTTACCCAAGTGACATGGGGAAAACAATAGTATATAGAAATAGGTGTTCGAAGTATAGAAGAGGGGAGTTCAAAGTGGAGAGGGAAGAATATAATTTAAGTTATATGCTAAAAGTCTGGTCCAAGATGCTATTAAGTTAGCATATCAAAAGGAAAGGACAGTATAACCAAAGGAGGATATGGGAGTACAGCAGGAGAGAAGCAGCTACAATCATAGCCACTCCCAGCTGTTTTTCTCCCAAAAACAAGTTGAAAACTCTAACAAAGAAGAACTGCTGCGCTGAACTGACAAAAGTCTTCTCAAACCTGGAAAATAACCTGTGGGTGGAAACACTAAATGCAGAGCTTAAATCTCATAGTTCATAGAGTTAGCTATTATTGGGCATTAAAAATGTCTGAAGGCATTAGATACTGCAAAGGCTATCGGCCCCGACAACATTCTCGAAACAGTAGAGACTTGTGCCGCAGAACTAGCCACATCCATAGCCAAGCTGGGGAGGGAGTGGCATAGTGGCTCTATCGCTGGACGTGTAATGCAGAGACCTAGAGTCATGCTCTGGGGATCTGGGTTCGAATCCCGCCATGGCAAATGGTGAAATTTGAATTCAATAAAAATCTGCAAATAAAAGTCTCAAAAAAAAAAATGACCCTGAAACCATTGTCGAAAAAACACATTTGGTTCACTAATGACCGTTAGGGAAGGAAATCTATGGCGCTTACCTGGTCTGACCTACGCGACTCCAGACCCACAGCCATAACTCTTAAATGCCAGTGATGCCCACATCCATGAACGAATTAAAAAAGCAGCCCCACCACAGCTACGACACTGGCATCAATTTAGCAATGGAAGTTGCCCAGCTTTGTCCTGTCCGCAAAAAGTTTGACAAATCCAACCCAGGCATTTACTGCCCAATCAGTCTACTCTCAATTATCAGCAAAGTGATGGAAGGGGTCATTGACTGGGTTATCAAGTGGCACTCACTATACAGAAACATATATGAACATAATAGTAAGTCAGATCACATGACAAAGTAGCAGGAGAGATCTGGAAAAAGCCCCAACAACCTAATGCAGAGTCCACATGTATGAATACCTGCTGTAAAAAAGAGTAATGGATTTCAGAAACTACAGAATTGATCTGTTTACTTTGGGAGAAGAGACAATCTCCAAAGCCCCATAACAAAACACTTACTCAGCAATAACCTGCTTTCTGACGTTCAGTTTGGCTCTGCCAAGAGCAGACAGCATTGATCCAAACATGGAGAAAAAAACAGAACTCAAGAGGTGAGGTAAAAGTGATTGCCCTTTATGGCAAGGCAGCATTTGACCGCATTCATACCACAAGTGCCAGGCAATGACCATCTCCAAGAAGACGGAATCTCATCATCTTCCTTTGACATTCATTGGCACTGCCATCGCTGAATCTTCCACTATCACATCCTGGGTGTTGCCTTGACCAAAACCTGAACTGGACCAACCTTATAAATACTGTGGTTACAAGAGCAGGTCAGAGGAGGGGAATTCTGTGGCCAGTAACTCACCTCAACTCCCCAAAGCCTGTCCACCACCTACAAGGCAGGTCAGGAGTGACCTCGACCCCCCAGAGCCTATCCACCACCTACAAGGCAGGTCAGGAGAGTATTGGAATATGCCCCATTTCCCTGTATTAGTGCAAGTCCAACAATACTCAGGAAACTTGACTCATTCCAGAATGAAGCAGTTTGCTTGATTGGCACTCCATATGGGCAGCACGGTAGCACAGTGGTTAGCACTGGCGCTTCACAGCATCAGGGTCCCAGGTTTGATTCCTGGCTTGGGTCACGGTCTGTGCGGAGTCTGCACGTTCTCCCCATGTCTGCGCGGGTTTCCTCCAGGCACTCCGGTTTCCTCCCACAAGTTCTGAAAGATGTGCAGGTTAGGTAATTTGGACACTCTGAATTCTCCCTCAGTGTACCCGAACAGGCGCCAGAGTGTGGCGACTCGGGGATTCCACAGTAACTTCATTGCCATGTTAATGTAAGCCTACTTGTGACAATAATAAAGATTATTAGTTGATTACTGTAAACATTCACTCTCTCCACTGTCAATGCACAGTAGCAGTGTGTCCAATCTACAAGATACACTGCAATAACTCACCAGGACTCCTTCAATTGCACTTTCCATCCCCACAAGCTCTACCACTAAAAGAACAAGGACAGCAGATGCACGGGAACGCCACCAGCTGGAAGTTCTCCCCCTAAGCCTCACACCATGCTGAATTGGAACTATTGCTGTTTCCTCACGATCACTGGGTCAAAATCCTGGAACTGCCTTCCTAATTGCACTTTGGGTGTAACTAATAGCGTATGGACTGCAGCAGTTCAAAACGACCGCTCAACGTCACCGTCTCAAGGACAATTAGTGTTGGTGAATGATTTTTGATCTAGCCAGCAACGCCCACATACATAAATGAATTAAAAAATGATGAATTTAGAAGAGATATACTATTTAACAGGCATGTGTGTAGAACACATTCTTTGTCATGACATACAGCTAAAATATGTATATAGAAGTAAAACACTCACCCTATGTAGAATCCAGTGTAAATGAAGATATTCGAGACCCTGGAGTGTCATTAACGTGTATGCTTTTATGTTGGCAGGAGTCAGCACAAGACTGGTATCTTTTATTATTACCTGGATTTTGTGAAAAAACAGTTAAAACTAAACTTTATTGGTGCCTGATTTGCTGTCACCTGTGACATTTACAGAACGTAATCCTGAAAGTGACACTTATACTAAATGTTACCTCTAAATCGGTCTCCATAAAGTCGAACACAAGACTGATGTTGGACTTGTAGCCAAAAGCATCAAGAAGCTAAGAGGAAAAAAATACAAAACGTCAACATTTCACTTTGCTTTTATCTAGAATGTTAAATTCTCAAAAGCAAATTAAAATATCCTTATTAGCATGGAATAGTTAGATTAAAGCTACATGGCTGCAGAATTTACTAAATTCAGCATTCCTCATTAATATAAATTGTTTGAATAAATACTTAGACATAGAATTTACAGTGTTGAAGGAGGCCATTCGGCCCATCGAGTCTGCACTGGCTCCTGGAAAGAGCACCCTACCCAAGGTTAACACCTCCACCCTATCCCCATAACCCCACCCAACACTAAGGGCAAATTTTGGACACTAAGGGCAATTTTATCATGGCCAATCCAACTAACCTGCACATCTTTGGACTGTGGGAGGAAACCGGAGCACCTGGAGGAAACCCACGCACACACGGGGAGGATGTGCAGACTCCGCACAGTGACCCAAGCCGGAATCGAACCTGGGACCCTGGAGCTGTGAAGCGATTGTGTTTCAATAATAGTTTCTTAAGAATTCTACATCTAGGGCAGCATGGGGGTGCTTTGGTTAGCACTACTGCCTCATGGCGCTGAGGACCCGGGTTCGATCCCGGCCCTGGGTCACTGTGTGGTGTTTGCACATTCTCCCTGCGTGGGTCTCACCCCCACTATTCAAAAAGATGTGCAGGATAGGTGGATTGGTCAGGTTAAATTGCCCCTTAATTGGAAAAAACATAATTGGATAGTGTAAATTTATTTAAAAAAATAATTCTACAGCTATGCATCTACTGTGACTGATGAGACAATTGGAAAAAAAATTAATTGGGTACTCTAAAATTTAAAAAAGGTTGCAGAGACAAGCCAGGGAACTCCACACCAGTGAGTCTCACGTCAGTGGTGGGGAAACCACTGGAGAAGATTCTGAAGGAGAATCTATCTCCACTTGGAGAGGCAAGGTTTGATCAGGGATAGTCAGCATGGCTTTGACAAAGAACATCATGTCTAACAACCTTCACTGTATTTTTGAGCATGTAACCAAGTGTATAGATGAGGGTAGTGCAGTTGATGTAGTTTACATGGATTTCAGCAAAGACTTTGACAAGATCTAACATGGGAGACTTATTAAGAAGACAAATGCACGTGGGATACAGGGTGATTTAATAAGATGGATTCATAGTTGGCTTAGTGGTGGGAGTGATCATAGATGGCTGCTTTAGTGTATGGAAGCCTGTGGCCAGTGGTCACAGGGATCCGTGCTGGGCCCCCTACTGTTTGCCATTTCTTCAAATAACACAGATGACTATGTAGGATCTGTAAGTTTGCGGATGAAACAAAGATTGGCCAGGTGGGTAAGTGAGATTGAGTGTCTTGGGTTACAGGAATATATATATGGGATGGTCAAATGGGCGGATAAGTGGCAGATGGAATTTAACCCTGAAAAGTGTGAGGTGATGCACTTTGGAAGGAGTAATTTAACAAGGAAGTATATGAAAGGTCTGAGACTGGGAAGTTTCGAAGAACAAAGGGACCGTGGCATGCTTGTCCATAGATCACGGAAGGCAGAAGGGCAGATTAATAGGGTGGTGAAAATAGCTTCTGGGACGCTTGCTTTTATCAATTGGGGCATTGATTACAAAAGCAGGGAGGTCATGGTGGAGCTATATGGAACTTTGGTGAGGCCACAGCTGGAGTACTGTGTGCAATTCTGGTTGCCACATTATAGGAAGAATGTAATTGCACTGGAGGGGGTGCAGAAATTGAACATTTAAGTTATAAAGAGAGGCTGGATAGGCTTGGGTTATTTTCTCTGGAGCACAGAAGACTGAGGAGTGACCTGATTGAGGTGTCCAAGATTATGAGGGGCATGGACAAGGTGGACAGGGAGCAGCTGTTCCCTTAGTTGAAGGGTCAGTTACGAGGAGAGACAAGTTCAAAGTGAGGGGGTGGGAAGTTTAGGGGGGATTTAAGGAAAAACGTTTTTACCCAGAGAGTGGCGACGGTCCGGAATGCACTGGGTGGTTGAGGCTTTATGCCTCATATCCTTTCAAAAGTACCTGGATGAGTACTTGGCATACAATAACATTCAAGGCTACAGGTCAAGTGCTGGCAAGTGGGAAAAGGTGGGCAGGTAGGGCCTTTCATGTGTCAGTGCAGACTCGATGGGCCAAAGGGCCTCTTCTGCATTGTAGTATTCTGATGCTAAGCCAGCATTTATTGCCTATCCCTAATTTCTCAGATGATCACAATATTATTACAAATGGTCCCATAGTCCATTTTCAGGCAGTATTAAAATGTAATAATCTCCCTAGACAATGAAACATCTGGCAGTGTGTATCCTATAGATTTCTCTAATATGAAAAGGCTGCGGCTATGGAATTACTTGTCATGTCTATTATATTCTTCAATAATTTCTCTATCTAGAGCAGAACACAGAACTGCCACTCAACACTGTTCCTCTGTATCCCAATTTAATTTACCTGCCATATTATTACCTCTAATTTCCTATGTACCAGTTTGCCCTTCTCAGATTCAAGTTGATGACCTCAGAATTCTCTACATTGAACTTCATCTGCTCTGATCCTCTTTATAAATTTCTCCTCGGTCTACACATTATACCTTATAGCTTAGTGCCATCTGCAAAGTTGACTAAACAACTCTCTATTCCTTCTTCACACATACAAGCACACACACGTGAAAAGCTGAGATTCTTGGGGAACATCACATCCTGTCAATCAGTGAATTGAGTCTTTATCCCCACTCACTTCCCAAACAATTATCAACCCATGTCAATCTTAATCTTAAGGCTCCCTTGTACCACTGGTATTTTGTGTTTATCTTCCACCTTTAAAGGAGGTACAAGGAACTAATTCGACAAGTCTGCCATTTCCTTATTATCCATCATATACTTGCCTTTATCCTTCTTTCATTGGTGATACGAGCAGTTTGGGAGGAGTGTATAGTTTCTCTCACCCACTACACCACAGATCACAGTATAAGTGTAAATGTTTAATTCACTCAGCAAAATGGCCAATTGTTTATCTTCGCTACTGCTAAGTCCAGAATAAAAGAGACTTTAACATGACTTTTTTCAATAGTCAGAATAATTATTTTTTTATGACTCAAAACTTTTTTTTAAAAAACAGGTTGCAAAACTGGTTAACAATAATCTGTAATCTGGAAGTATAATGATTTGCCCCTTTTAAAATCCTAACACACACAACAAAGGACAAGAAAATAAGGTCTCTGCAGAAGTTTAAAAAAAATAAATTTAGAATACCCAATTCATTTTTTCCAATTAAGGGGCAATTTAGTGTGGCCAATCCACCTAGCTGGCACATTTTTGGGTTGTGGGGGCGAAACCCACGCAAACACGGGGAGAATGTGCAAACTCCACACGGGCAGTGAACCAGAGCCGTGATCGAACCTGGGACCTCAGCACCGTGAGGCCACAGTGCTAACCCACTACGCCACCGTGCTGCCCTGTCTCTGCAGAAGTTGGCGGAAGGAAACACTTGATGATAAAGTTTGAAAATCGCTTGACGCTGACAATCTGGGGCCCTGCATGTGAAAATGGAGCACCGATCACAGTAGTTGTCTTGAATACTCATCTCAGTATAATACGTCTGTATTTTGAGAGAGAGAGAGAATCTTCCTTCGGTTTGCTCCAAGACACAGTTTTAAAAAAATGCTCAGATAGAATTTCTCCCACACCAGATGTTTTTCAATCAATCAGCAGGGGTATTGCAGTAACAATTTTAAAAGGTTTAACTCAAGTAACAAAGTAACATGCATCTCCCCAGGTGTCTTTACTGACCATTTAGCTGAGGTCATGTGATATCTTGAACAATTGTTCACAGACCAAAGTGAACTTGTAACATTTTTTAAAAACCCAGCAGTGTTCAAGTGATTCAATTCCTTCAAAATTTTTAAAAGCATATAGTCTTGGAGACATGGATTCCTAACATGCCTCCACCCCTAAGGGTAAACATCATTTCCAAATGTGCTCCATTACAAAATGTACAGGAAAAACATATACAACATATTTAAAAATTCAAACGTGCACTCTTATTCACTCCTTATACAAAACCTTTCTCTGATCTTCTTGATTTCAAGATAATTCTAACAAAATTACATTATTCAAAATGCATCAGCAGGAGGTGGCACAGTGGCACACTGCCTTACAGCGCCTAGGAACCAGGTTCGAACCAGGGTCGCTGTCTGTGTGGAGTTTTCACATTCTCCCTGTGTCTGCGTGTGTCTCACCCCACAATCCAAAAAGATGTGCAAGGTAGATGGATTGGCCACACTAAATTGCCCTTTTATTGGATTACCTCACACCACAGTCCCTCCTCCAGTGCCATCCCCATCTCCTCTTCCCACTTGGCCTTATCCAGAGATGCCCTATTCTCCTCCAAAGTCCTTCCATAAATCACCGGCCCCCTCCCCTCCAACCCCATCACCGACAACACCCCCTCCAGCAACGAAGAGGGCAGTGCTACCGGATAGGTCAGAAAGACCATCTTCACAAAATAGCACACCTGCATGTACCAGAAACTCTCCCCTTGCGGCACCCCAAACTTTGCCCCCAACTCCTCCAGACTTGTAAACCATTCTTCTAGGAACAGATCCTTTATTTCCATCACCCCTCACTCCTCTACCCAAGAAACCTCACATCCATCCTCCCACGCTCAAATCCGTGGTTCCGCCAAATCGGCATCAACTTCGACCCTGCCCCCAACTTAAAGTGCTGCCAAAACTGCATCCATATTTTCAGCGTGCCACTACCACCAGACTCCCCAGGGCAAACGGTAGCCACACCCTGACCCCTTACAAAAACTTGCCTCCATCTTCACCCACAAAGCCTCGGTCTCTCTCCTCCTGTCCCACACCTTCTCAGTGTTCGCTGCCCAGTAATAGAATAACAAGTTTGAGAAGGCACAGTCCTCCTAATCCTTGCTAAGTTACCTGCCCACACAAAGGGCAAAATCAGCCTCTCCACCCCCATTAAAATGTTTTTGGCAAAAAAGACTGGCAGGCAGTGAAACAAGAATAAAAATCATGGCAAAAGGCTATCCCATCTCAGCAAATCCGCCTTAACCTTGCCCACCATCTTGTGAAGATCAATTGACGGAGCCAAGGCCAATCCCAAGCCACCTGCACTCCCAGATACCTAAAGCGGGCTGTTGCCACTCAAAATGGCAACCCCATCACCTTCGGGAGACACTCCTCAAACCTTCATCCGAAATGCCCACCACCCCCAAGCCACAACTCCCGCCCCCAGGGAAGATACCACAAAACACTAATTTTCCCCCAAAAATTTAACTTGTAGCCTGAAAATGCCCCAAGTCTCCTAAGCTGTCATATTATACCCCCACTGAAAGCCCAAATTGGAGATATACAACAGCAGATCATCAGCATACAGGGAAACCCTATTCTCCACCCCCCCCCCCCCCCCCCCCATCACTATCCCTATCCCCCTCCACTTACACCTCAACGCAATGGTCAAGGGCTCTCTTGCCAGCGGCACAAACAGAAGTGGGGGACATAGGGCATCCCTGCCTCATTCCCATGCAAAGCAAAGTACCCCAAATTCACCTTGTTTGTACGCACACTTGCCATTTGGGTCCTTATACAACAGTTTGACCCATGCCACAAACTTAAGGCTAATCCCAAACCTTTCCAACACTGCAAACACCTCCAGTAGGTGCTTGTTTAGCACAGTGGGCGAAACAGCTGGCTTGTAACGTAGAACAAGACCAGCAGCGCAGGTTCAATTCCCGTACAGGACTCCCCGGAAAAGACGCCGGAATGTGGCGACTAGAGGTTTTTCCACAGTAACTTCATCGAAGCCTACTTGTGACAATAGGCTATTATTATTATTACTCCACACGATCAAACGCCTTCTCTGTATTCAGCGCCACCGCTTTCCCTTCTGCCGGAGAAAGCACCACATTCAACTGACGCCGCACATTAGACAACAACTGTCTGCCCTTTACAAACCCCTTCTGCTCTTTTCCAATCCCCTTTGGGAGGCACCCCTCCAACCTAAGAGCCAACACCGTTGTCAGAATCTTGGCATCCACATTCAATCATGATGTTGGCCTGTCCAGCCAACACTCTACTGGGTCCTTACCCTTTTTCAGCACCAGAGAAATGGATGCCTGCCCCATTGTCTCCGGCAGTATCCCCTTCACTACCATATCCTCGAACATCTCCACCAGCAGTGGCGCCAAATTATCCGGAAACTTCTTCTAAAACTTCACCGAGAAGCAATTCAGTCCTGATGCCTTACCCGTCTGCATTGTCTCGATCGCCGCCCACACTTCCTCCAACCCCAAAGGCTCCTCCAACCCTGCTCTCTCGTCCTTCCCCACCTCCGGACACTCCAACCGCCCTAGAAACTCCCTCATGTCCGACTCATCCTCCGGAGGCTCCTACTTATATAGATTCTTATAAAACTCTTCAAACATCTTATTCGCCTGCTCTGGCACCAGCACCAACTCCCCTGTCCTGCCGCGGACCCGAACAATCTCTCTTGCCGGCGCAGTTGACCAGCAAACAAGCGGCTGGCCTTATCCCATACTCATATACAACCCCCTTTGCCCACCTTAATTGCCCAATCGCCTTTCCCGTGGACAGAAGGTCAAACCCCGCCTGCAGCTCCTTCCTCCTCACCCAAAGATCCGGGTTCCTGGTGCTGTGAAGCAACAGTGCTAACCGCTGTGCTACCATGTCACTTTCTACCAACCGCTGCCGCTCCTCTCTTGCCTCCCTGTCCATCTGAGCCTTAAATGAGATAACCTTACCCCTGACTACTGCTTTCAATGCTTCCCACACTACTGACTGCGACACCTCTCCATTCCTATTAAATCCACCAGAGTCCTCAATCACCCTTTCCATTTTGGTGCAAAGGTTTGGGTCCGCCAACAACCCAGGCAGGCCTCAGTGCAGGCCCCTTCTCCGTGACCATATCCAACCAATGTGGAGCATGGTCTGAGATGACAATCGCAGAATATTCTGCCTTCCTAACCCCTGCCAACAGCTCCATTCCCTGTATCTCTTAATATAATTATACGTTTAGCTGTCTCATTTGAGGAATAAGGGGTTACTTTTAATCTCAAACAAAAAATCTTTATAACCCTCATGTACCCCAGTCACCTCCTCTAAATTTTCAGCAGTGTTCACCCTCGGGTTCACAGCTATAGTTCATGTGATAACTTGGTCTCTTGCATTTTCAATCAGGGCTCTTTTTTCTGAATAACCCTATGAACCCCAGTGAGTCTCATGGATTTTACGTGCAGCGTCCAGCAGTGCACAAAGGTGTCCTACCTTGTTACAAGCAAACTCTTAGGCCTTTGAATATCACCTCCACCCTTAGCACCTCCTTTTCAGTCTGAGGAGGAGATCCCGGGGCATTCCCAGCTGTCCCTTCTTTTTCTTGGAAAAAGGGTTTGGATTTATGGACCAACTCATAATCCATTTCCTGTCTAGTTGTTGAAACCCTCTGGTCTTTGACATGGGTTCGACCTGCTGAGAATGAATGTTTGAATTCTTCTATGAGAATTATGTCCCTTGGAGCTTCATGCATGGCATCCATCTTTATATCCAACCATCAAAATTACTTTGCTTTTCTCCCTCAAATATCAATATAGGTCTGCCCAATCTGTTTCTTTATGTTTTGAAACTTCTGCCTATACACTTCAGAGACCAACACACAAGTACTAAGAATGGCCTTTTTTTACTGCATCATAATCCATAGGAACCTATTGCAAAATTATACATAAATCTCATGTGTTCTACCAGCCAACCTACTTTATAGGAGCAATGTCCAGTTTCTTTTTGGCCACTCCATCTGCCTAGCTACTTTCTCAATCAAAATGAAGAATGCCTAAACAACATCTCTTTCCTCAAATTTTGGAAAGGCTTGTACAAACATAAACATCATCCTACTGGGCTTTGTGTTGGATGAACTTTTTTTGTCATCAGAAATTACCTCAGCATCTGAAACTTCTTTTTTAAATTCCAGCCTTTTAAGAAGCCATTCTTATTCTTTCTCCTCCACTTCTCTTCTTTCTCTATCCTTCTCCCTTTACTCCCTTGCTAACTTCTCTCTGGAGGTCATATTTTCACATTTCCATTTCTCTTTCTTTTCCTCAAATGCAAGTTTATTCAGCTCCTTTTCTCAAATTCAAGCTTTTGCTTTTCTCGATCTCTTTCTGTCTCAAACTGCTTCCTTTGCAACCCAATCCTAGCTATCTCTAACTGTAATACATCGATTTCAGGTGACCCTTCTTTTAATTCTGAATACTGGGTAAATACTTTAATCATATCATCTTTAATAAATCCAGCTTTTATTTCTACCTTCACTTTATCTGCCAACTTTCTCTGTTCAGCTTTATTCAAGGATTTCACATCATCTACTATTACATCTTCTATTCCCAGAAAAGTCTTACCAACTTCGAAAGCCATTTTGGTTTATTAGTGTATAAGAAATCTGGTATATGACCCTTTATCTGTTACCAATTAGTATTAATCCATGTTCAATCACCCATTGTCCACATTTCAAAATCCCACAGGAGCCCCCCCATCTATGATGATACGAACGAGATGGGAGGACTTCGCAATTTCTCTCGACCGCTCCACAGGTCACACCATAAGTGTAAGTGATAAATTCATTCACCAAAATGGCCAATTGTTTACCGTTGCTACTGCTAGACCTAGAATAAAAGAGACTTTAACCAGGCTTCTTTCAATTGAATACTTAAAAAAAAAATCAAATGAAAAAACTGGAAGTATAACAAGTTATCCCTTTCAAAATCCACACAAATACGTGCACGCACACATACACAATAAAGGACAAGACAAATAAGGTCTCTGCAGAAGTTGGAATAAGGGAACCACTTTAAGAAAAATGAAGATCGAAAAAGTCTTGACATCGATGATCTGGTGTCCTGCATGCAAAGATGAATTGCTCGTCACAGTAATTGTCTCGAAGTCCTTTCTAATGTATCTTTGGTGAAACACGGTCTTTGTTAACTCTCACTTGTCATAGCTTCGCAGGTTTTCAAACCACAGATGGGTTATAGTGAAATGAGAATTTTCTGGCAGAAGGTGAGCATCACTCTGGGTTGGGTGGGAGCAGTGAGAGAGAGAGAGAGAGACATAGAGCGAGAGAGAGAGCAAGCAATCGAGAGAGCCTGACAACATTAGCTTTTGTATTTTATCTCGCGCCAACAAAACAAATCAACTCCCCAGGTGCCTTGCTGGTCATTTAGCTGAAGTCATATGATTTCTTGAAAAAAAGCAGCTTGCTCAAAGATCAAAGTAAACTTGTAACATTTACGAAAAATACTCAAGAGTTTCCAAATAATTCAATGTCCTTCCAATTTTTTTAAAAGCAGAATAGTTCTTAGAGACACAGGCCACGATTGTGTGGTACCGCCATGGTGCGTCTCTACACAGTGGATGCAGTGGGTAATTTTTAAACTGTCATTTACTTTGGTGGGACCGTAATAACCCGCTAAGTGGGAGGGGCCATAAAATCCTAGTCATAGATTCCTACAATTGGTGTAATTCCCCTTTACCATGTTCCTTCTCTTTAATACAAATAGTATTCATTTTTGTTATAGCTTTAATATTTCTCTGGAAATGTTTCAATTCCCTTTCAATTCCTTTCTTTATATCCTTACGTTGCTCTATTTTTCTTCCAGTTTGTTTGGATTTACACTGGCGTTTGCATTTGTGAGAACCTTTTCTTTTAGCTTAATGGTATTTTTTACCTCATTTATTGAGCACAGTTGGTTAACTGCACAAATGGAGCCATTGCCTTTAGGCCTACGTATTGACTTTGCGCCATTCTCAATAATGTATTTGAAATCTTTCACTGTCTGATTGTCGTTTTAACCATTAATAGTTCAATCCAATTTTAGATCAATTTATCACCCATCACTTTGAAATTTATACAAAATAATGTTGAAATTGTTCTGTCATGCTTACTCCTATAATATTTGGGTGGCTGAGTTCCTGTAGCAGCTTGATTTCTCGAAGAGCTGTTCTATTAATGCCTGCAACAACAAAACATTACTGGTTAAGAAAATGAATTGTGATACACCAAGATATAACCACAGTCACATACTAAATTTTGTTAGTTCACTTAAATTCCATCCAATCATTAACCACATTCATTAACAGTTGTTTTTCTGGCTAATTAGTAAACCATGGCAGTTTTCTGTCTTTAAGGCGGAGGTTAGGAGACTACAATACTACTGAAAATGAAGGTGAGATTGACTTTTGAATCAGTGACCTGAAGTAGAAAGTATCCCTAGTGGTTTTCAATCATTGTTTTCCCAAAACATGGGAACAAATTTACTTTAATAAGACAGAAAATGCTGGAAGACTCAGGTCTGGCAGCAGCTTTATGCTGCAAAAACAGAAAATGTTTTTATTTCAGATTCCAACATCCACAGTAATTTGCTTTAATTTGGATTTGTTTATTGTCACGTGTACTGAGGTACAGTGAAAAGTATTTTTTTGTGAGCAGCTCAACAGATCATTAAGTACATGAAAAGAAAATACATATCAGGGCAACACAAGGTATACAATGTAACTACATAACACCGGCATCGGATGAAGCATACAGGGTGTAGTGTTAATAAGGTCAGTCCATAAGAGGGTTGTTTAGGAGTCTGGTAACAGCGGGGAAGAAACTGTTTTTGAGTCTGTTCGTGCGTGTTCTCAGACTTTTGTATCTCCTGCCCGATTGAAGCAGTTGGAAGAGTGAGTAAGCTGGGTGGGAGGGGTCTTTGACTATGCTACCTGCTTTCCCAGGCAGCGGGAGGTGTAGATGGAGTCAATGGATGGGAGGCAGGTTCGTGTGATGAATGGGCTGTGTTCACGACTCTCTGATGTTTCTTGAGGTCTTGGGCCGAGCAGGTGCCATACCAGGCTGTGATGCAGCCAGATAGAATGCTTTCTATAGTGCATCTGTAAAATTTGGTAAGAGTTAATGTGGATATGCCGAATTTCCTTAGTTTCCTGAGAAAGAATAAGTGCTGTTGTGAGTTCTTGGCGGTAGCATCGATGTGGGAACCCCTAGGAATTTGAAGCTGCTAGCCATCTCCACCTCAGCCCCACTGATGCTTACAGGGATGTGTACAGTACTTTGTTTCCTGAAGTCAATGACCAGCTCTTTAGTTTTGTCATTGAGGGATAGATTGCTGTCGCTGCACCATTCCACTAGGTTCTCTATCTCCCTCCTGTATTCCGACTCATCGTTATTCGAGATCCGATCCACTATGGTCGAATCGTCAAACGTGTCGATGGAGTTGGAACCAAATTTTGTCACGCTATTGTGTGCGCGCAGGGAGTATAGTAGGGGGCTAAGTACGCAGTCTTGCGGGGCCCCGGTATTGAGGACTATTGTGGAAGAGGTGTTGTTGTTTATTCTTACTGCTTGTGGTCTGTGGGTCAGAACGTCGAGGATCCAGTTGCAGAGTGAGGAGCCAAGTCCTGGGTTTTGGAGCTTTGATATGATGCTAGCATATTTATGCTGTTATGCTGGGAGGCCATGGCGTAGTGGCATTGTGGCATGGCGTACTGGCCCAGTAATCCAGGGAAAGATCTAGGGACCCGTGTTCAAATCCCACCATTGCAGATGGTGAAATTTGAATTCAATAAAAATCTGAAATCATATGCAACTTTTTGGATAAAGTCACTGCGCATTCTAAGAGGACTTTGAATTCTTAATCAATTAAGATACTCCACTACTTACCATCTTTCGCTTCTGATCTGTGACCCACCTTAATCTGCAAAAAAAAGCAAGTACAGAACTTAAACAGACTAAATATTTTAGCCCAGGAGCGGAACGGTGGGGCAGTGGTTAGCACTACTGCCTCACGGTACCGAGGACCCATGTTCGATCCCAGCCCTAGGTCACAGTCCGTGTAGAGTTTGCACATTCTCCCTGTGTCTGCGTGGGTCTCATCCCCACAAGCCAAAGATGTGCAGGGTAGGTAGATTGGCCATGCTAAATTTCCTCTTAATTGAAAATAAAAATTGGGTACTCTAATATATTTTAAAATATATATATATATTTTAGCCCAGTGAACTGTTGTTAGATGGGCTCAAGATCAGGTGTGGGATAGCTCCAGCCTGCAGGTTACATCAGGTTCAAGGCAACTTTATATTCTGCCCGAGGCCTGTGACCACTTCACGGGGATCCAATAGCTACAGGCACAGGAATTAATTTCAGCCAACTTAGCCAATGATCAGAGGCCAGAGTTGGGTGTTTCTCCAGCAATATAAGAGCCCAACCCACTGGGCTTATGTCTTCATTCAGAATCACAGTAAATCTTCACAGTTTAGAGATTGAGATCTTCTCTGGCAAGTGCAATCTTTCTACCTCCAGCTCTGAAACTCAGGAAAAGGCTTTCCAGTTCCTCTCGGAAACTGATTTTAGGATACTTTTTGTCCATTAACAATTGAATGGCTGTTGAGAAATTTGGAATGCTGAGTCCCTCAGAGGACAACATTCTCATAATCAGGAATCAAATGTTGTTGGAAGAGATGATAAAAGTTCTGTGAATTGGGGAAGGGACTTTCAGAGAAAATGGTGAGGATACATTAGGATTTAGATCGTTTGGAGACTTGGGCGGCGAGATGGCAGATGGGAGTTTAATCGGACAAATGTGAGGTGATGCATTTTGGAAGGTCTAATGCAGATAGGGAATATACAGTGAATAGTAGAACCTTCAAGAGTATTGACAGTCAGAGAGATCTTGGTGTACAGGTCCACAGGTCACTGAAAGGGGCAACACAGATGGAGAAGGTAGTCAAGAAGGCATACGGCATGCTTGCCTTCATTGGCCAGGGCATTGAATAGTATAAGAATTGGCAAATCATGTTGCAGCTGTACAGAACCTTAGTTAGGCCACACTTGAGAGTATAGTGTTCAATTCTAGTCGCTACCAGAAGGATGTGGAGGCTTTAGAGAGGGTGCAGAAGAGATTTGCCAGGATGTTGCCTGGTATGGCGGGCATTAGCTATGAGGAGCGGTTGAATAAACTCGGTTTGTTCTCACTGGAATGGTGAGGTTGTGGGGCGACCTGATAGAGGTCTACAAAATTATGAGGGGCATAGACAGAGTGGATAGTCAGAGGCTTTTTCCCAGGGTAGAGGGGTCAATTACTAGGGGGCATAGGTTTAAGGTGCGAGGGGCAAGGTTTAGAGGAGATGTAGGAGGTAAGTTTTTTTACACAGAGGGTAGTGGGTGCCTTGAACTTGCTGCCGGAGGTGGTGGTGGAAGCAGGGACGATAGTGACATTTAAGGGGCATCTTGACAAACACATGAATAGGATGGGAATAGAGGGATACGGACCCAGGAAGTGTAGAAGATTTTAGTTTAGACGGACAGCATGGTCGATACAGGCTTGGCGGGCCAAAGGGCCTGTTCCTGTGCTGTATTTTTCTTTGTTCATTCTGACGATAAGGAGATACGAGCTTACAATGGGCTGTTTTAGCTCAGTGGGCTAGGCAGCTGGTTTGTAATGCAGAACAAGGCCCGCAGCGCGGGTTCAATTCCCGTACCGGCATGCCCGAATAGGCGCTGGAATGTGGCAACTAGGGGCTTTTCACAGTAACTTCATACTTGTGACAATAAAAGATTCGTATTATTATCCACGCTGTGCACAAAGACGGCGGAAAGGAAACAGTGCTGCCTACCCACCAAAGGTCCAAAGTGAGATGGAGGAGGCTAATTCTTGTTTTCTCACTGCTTCCAATTATGGTCTGCCCTGTATTAGCAAAGCTGCTGTGATCATGTACTCTGGGTTACAGCTTCAATGGGAAAGGCAAAGCAGCTTTTGTTTCTGCAGATTCTCTTGGAGCTCTATTAGAAATACTGCAGCATTACACTATTCGGAAGGACAGAGTGGATGGTAAGGGAGGTGGTGTTGCTCTGTTATTTAAGGATGACATCCGGGCAATAGTAAGGGATGACATCGGTGCTATGGAGGACAAGGTTGAATCCATTTGGGTGGAAATCAGGAATAGTAAGGCGAAAAAGTCACTGATAGGAGTAGTCTATCGGCCACCAAATAGTAACGTTATGGTGGGGCAGGCAATAAACAAAGAAATAACTGATGCATGTAGAAATGGTACAGCAGTTATCATGGGGGATTTTAATCTACATGTCGATTGGTTTAACCAGGTCAGTCAAGGCAACCTTGAGGAGGAGTTTATAGAATGTATCCGCGATAGTTTCCTAGAACAGTATGTAATGGAACCTACGAGGGAACAAGCGGTCCTAGATCTTGTCCTGCGTAATGATACAGGATTGATTCATGATCTCATAGTTAGGGATCCTCTCGGAAGGAGCGATCACAATATGGTGAAATTTAAAATACAGATGGAGGGTGAGAAAGTAAAATCAAATACTAGTGTTTTGTGTTTAAACAAAGGAGATTACAAGGGGATGAGAGAAGAACTAGCTAAGGTAGACTGGGATCAAAGACTTTATGGTGGAACAGTTGAGGAACAGTGGAGAACCTTCCAAGCGATTTTTCACAGTGCTCAGCAAAGGTTTATACCAACAAAAAGGAAGGACGGTAGAAAGAGGGAAAATCAACCGTGGATATCTAAGGATATAAGGGAGAGTATCAAATTGAAGGAAAAAGCATATAAAGTGGCAAAGATTGCTGGGAGATTAGAGGACTGGGAAATCTTTAGGGGGCAACAGAAAGCTACTAAAAAAGCTATAAAGAAGAGTAAGATAGAGTATGAGAGTAAACTTGCTCAGAATATAAAAACAGATAGTAAAAGTTTTTACAAATATATAAGACATAAAAGAGTGGCTAAGGTAAATATTGGTCCTTTAGAGGATGAGAAGGGAGTTTTAATAATGGGAAATGAGGAAATGGCTGAGGAACTGAACAGTTTTTTGGGTCGGTCTTCACAGTGGAAGACACAAATAACATGCCAGCGACTGATAGAAATGAGGCTATGACAGGTGAGGACCTTGAGAGGATTGTTATCACTAAGGAGGTAGTGATGGGCAAGCTAATGGGGCTAAAGGTAGACAAGTCTCCTGGCCCTGATGGAATGTATCCCAGAGTGCTAAAAGAGATGGCTAGGGAAATTGTAGATGCACTAGTGATAATTTACCGAAATTCACTAGACTCTGGGGTGGTCCCGGTGGATTGGAAATTAGCAAACATGACACCACTGTTTAAAAAAGGAGGTAGGCAGAAAGCAGGAAATTATAGGCCAGTGAGCTTAACTTCGGTAGTAGGGAAGATGCTGGAATCTATCATCAAGGGAGAAATAGCGAGGCATCTGGATAGAAATTGTCCCATTGGGCAGACGCAGCATGGGTTCATAAAGGACAGGTCATGCCTAACTAATTTAGTGGAATTTTTTGAGGACATTACCAGTGCAGTAGATAACGGGGAGCCAATGGATGTGGTATATCTGGATTTCCAGAAAGCCTTTGACAAGGTGCCACACAAAAGGTTGCTGCATAAGATAAAGATGCATGGTATTAAGGGTAAAGTAGTAGCATGGATAGAGGATTGGTTAATTAATAGAAAGCAAAGAGTGGGGATTAATGGGTGCTTCTCTGGTTGGCAATCAGTAGCTAGTGGTGCCCCTCAGGGATCCGTGTTGGGCCCACAATTGTTCACAATTTACATAGATGATTTGGAGTTGGGGACCAAGGGCAATGTGTCCAAGTTTGCAGATGACACTAAGATGAGTGGTAAAGCGAAAAGTGCAGAGGATACTGGAAGTCTGCAGTGGGATTTGGATAGGTTAAGTGAATGGGCTAGGGTCTGGCATATGGAATACAATGTTGACAAATGTGAGGTTATCCATTTTGGTAGGAATAACAGCAAACGGGATTATTATTTAAATGATAAAATATTAAAGCATGCCGCTGTGCAGAGACTTGGGTGTGCTCATGCATGAGTCACAGAAGGTTGGTTTACAGGTGCAAACATCTGCACAGCCAGCCCCACTCAGCTCACTGCCATGGTGCCGAGACGATCGGCCCCACGATTCGGGGATGCAGACCTGGGGAGGCTCCTCGATGCGGTGGAGGGCAGGAGGGATGTTTTGTTCCCCTGAGGGTCCTGGAGGGTGAGCCACAGGGCAGCCAGTGCTGCCTGGGACGAAGTGGTGGCGGACTTGAGCTTGGGGATTGTTACCAGGAGGACTGGCCTCCGTGTTGCGAGGTCAACCATCCACACGAGGCAGCACGGGTGAGTTGACACCAAGGCCGTGCCTCCCCTCCCCACCCATGAGCCTCCAACCTCCGCAACCCTCCATGCGGCCCCCAACTCTACCTTCACTCCCCCTTCCCATCACTTCCTCCACATCCCCCTCCACCACTGTGAACCACGCTTGCGGCTAACGATGCCCTCGCTGTGTCTCCGCAGGAGAAGCTCTGCCACAATCGCCAAGCGAGGGCCCAGACTGGCAGAGGCGTGCCAGACATACAAATCCTCACCACCTTTGAGGAACGGGCCCAGGAGGTGACGGGGTGACCAAGGCACAGGTCACCAATACGGAGGTCGGTGCATGCCATAGAAGTGAGGATCCACCTGGAGGACCTGTCACACGTGAATCCTCAGATAGCTACACCTGTTTCTGGCCACCTTAAATGGCATGCCACCTAAATTGGTTCGCAGACCCAACACTTCGCTTTTTCCTACTTTTCCCAACTTATATCCTGAGAACGCCCCAAACTTCACCAAAAGGCACATGACCCTCTCCATGCTCTCCAGCGGGTCCGACACATACAATAGAAGGTACCCTGTACCTCTGCGAGGCTCGGATTGAATGGACGTGGAGTGATGTTTCCACTTGTCGGAAAAACTAGAAGCAGAGGGCACAATCTCAGACTAAAGGGACGATCTTTTAAAACAGAGATGAGGATGAATTCCTTCAGCCAGAGGGTGGTGAATCTAGGGAACTCTTTAACACAGAAGGATGTGGAGGCCAAATCACTGAGTGTCTTTAAGACAGAGATAGATAGGTACTTGATTAATAAAGGAATCAAGGGTTATGGGAGAAGGCAGGAGAATGGAGATGATTGGGAATATCATCCATAATTAAATGGTGGAGCAGACACGATGGGCCAAGTGACCTAATTCTGCTCCTATGTCTTATGAAACATTCAAGATCCTGAAAGGGTGGAGGTGGAGAGGATGTTTCCTCGTGTAGGAGAATCTAGAACTAGGAGTCACTTTAAAAATAAAAATAAGGAGTTGCTGATTTGCGACAGAGATGAGGAGAATTTATTTCCCTTCGAGGGTCAGGAGTCTTTGGAACCCTTCCTCAGTGGTGGAAGCAGAGTCCTTGAATAATTTTTAAGACAGATTCTTGGTTATCAAGAGGTGGGGGGGGGGGGGGGGGTGGGAAAGGCTATCAGGGGTAGGCAGGAATGTGGGATTGAGGTTACAGTCAGATCAGTCATACTCTTAAGTGGCAGAGCAGGGTCGATGGGCCGAGTGGCCTACTCCCGCTCCTAATTCGGATGTTTGTGTGCATCTTCTGTTCCTGTCAGAGGTGCAGCAAACATGTACATTTTTAAGAGGAAGAATGCTGAATGTAAAAGAAAGTGCATCGCATTTTGTGTTTTGAGAAATTAGGAATGTGTTCCCTAACAGATATGGAACAGATTACAAGCACACGTGGTAACATTTCTTTTAAAATATATTAGGAGGTATATGGCCTTCCATACAATCCGCAGCTGTGGCCCTCAGGTTGAATAGTTGTCCCACCCCTGCTCTTGGTGGTGCTCCTAGATAAATCAATGTTTAAGAGGACAGTACACTAAAATCCCTCATGGGCATATGTGCAGCTGATAACACTGGAAAAAAAATCTATAAGGAACACATGTTCTGAATGGAAGGCAGGCTGGATTGGATTGGATTTGTTTATTGTCACGTGTACCAAGGTGCAGCGAAAAGTATGTTTCTGCGAGCAGCTCAACAGATCATTAAGTACATGAAAAGAAAAGGAAGTAAAAGAAAATACATAATAGGGCAACACAAGGTACACAATGTAACTAGATAACACCAGCATCGGGTGTAGCATACAGGAGTGTAGTATTAATCAGGTCAGTCCATAAGAGGGTTGTTTAGGAGTCTGGTAACAATTGGGAAGAAGCTGTTTTTAAGTCTGTTCATGCGTGTTCTCAGACTTTTGTATCTCCTGCCTGACGGGAAAGGTTGGAAGAGTGAGTAGGCCGGATGGGAGGGCTCTTCTGATTATGCTGCCCGCTTTTCCCAGGCACCAGGAGGTGTAGATGGAGTCAATAGATGCGAGGCAGGTTCGTGTGATGGACTGGGCTGTGTTGACAACTCTCTGAAGTTTCTTGCGGTCTTGGGCCGAGCAGTTGCCATGGCAGGCTGAAAAGCAGTATCATGCGTCGGAACTACTTGAAACCACAAAAGCATTGATGATCTTTTTTTTCAGGACTTAAGACATAATTTATCTGGGTCAGATCCATTCTCATCCCATTGATGTTGGCTTACTTAGAGGAGGCTGCAGATCTGGTGAGTGAGGCCAATAGATCAGGTCACACTGCTAATGGGGAGCATGGTAGCACAAGTGGATAGCACTGTGGCTTCACAGCACCAGGGTCCCAGGTTTGATTTCCCGCTGGGTCACTATCTGGGTAGAGTCTGCACGATCTCACCGTGTCTGCATGGGTTTCCTCTGGGTGCTCCGGTTTCCTCCCACAGTCCAAAAACATGCAGGTTAGGTGGATTGGCCATAATAAATTGCCCTTAGTGACCAAAAAAGGTTAGGAGGGATTATTAGGTTACGGGGATAGGGTGGAAATGAGGGCTTAAGTGGGTCGGTGCAGACCCGATGGGACAAATGGCCTCCTTCTGCACTGTATGTTCGATGATCTAAGGTAGAAAGCAATGGCTGAGACATGCATGAGGAGGTTCCAGACAGGAAACCAGTTGCCAAGAGGCCAAAGCAGTCAGCACTGGGCTGCTGTTACTTAGTCATTTCATAAAATGGCTTCAGGGGCAAAAAACAATACCAAACTGAATGCAGTAACTAATAATACTAGCCAATATATGAAAATCCCAAAAGAGCCTGGGAAAACAATGGACAGTGAGTGGAAAATGGAATTCAACATAGTTATGTAGAATAGTCATGAGATTAAGGTGAGAAAAAAATTCTGATGAAAGCTGTGCTTACCTTTTTTATTGCGACAATGTTGTCTGTGTTCTTGTCTTTTGCCTTATAGACGGTGGCAAACTAAAAATTGAAACCAGTAAAATATTAACTGCATCATTTAGTTTGAGGAAAAATATCAAACTATAAAGCACTGCTGCCAAAAAATAGCCTATAGTTTAAGGCATCCAAACCGAAAACTGTGGATTTGATAATCTCTTCCTTGTATTTATGTATCTCGTTAAATTTGTTTTGGATTTTGCAATTTTTCATGACGGCTTTGTGTACTTGGGAGAAATGAATGAAAATGAATGAAAATCGCTTATTGTCACGAGTAGGCTTAAACGAAGTTACTGTGAAAAGCCCCTAGTCGCCACATTCCGGCGCCTGTCCTGTCCGGGGAGGCTGGTACGGGAATCGAACCGTGCTGCTGGCCTGCTTTAAAAGCCAGCGATTTAGCCGAGTGAGCTAAACCAGCCCCTAATCTTCAAAAACTTTAAGCAGTGTGAACAGGTACAGAAAAGATGTACACAATCTTTGAAATAAAAACAGAACGTGCTGAAAAATCTTAGCAGGTTGGGCAGCATCTGTGGAGAGAGAAAGAATGTTTAAAATTCGAGCCAATGTAACTCTTCTTCGGAACATTATATACACAGTCCAAAGATGTGTGGGTTAGGTGGATTGGCCATGCTAAATTGCCCCCTCAGTAGTCAACGGTTAGGTGGGGTTACGGGGATAGGGAAGGGCGGGTAGGAGAGTGGGCCTGGGAGGGTTGGTACAGACTCGATGGGCAGAATCATCTCATTCTGCACTGTAGAGATTCTATGGTACCACCAAATTTGAATGAGGTAATCCTCCACTGGGTCAACAAGCTCACAAATGACAGGTGTGTGTGTTGCTGGAAGACTTTAAATGGTATGTGCAGCTCCCAAAAGGCGGGAAGGGCCTGGCAGAAGGGGGGGGGGGGGGGGGGGGGGGGGGGGGGGGAGACGACGACGACAAAACAACAAACAAGGTGGGAATGAGGGGGGGGGGGGGGGGGGGGGGGAGGAGAGGGTCTTTTGGTGGCAGCCATGAGCTGAGCGGTTACACGCAAGTTGGCTGTCGCTTGTGAACTTCGGATTAGACGTTTCAACCCTGCCAAACTGGCACCAAAAGGTTCTCCAACGTAACCCCACCATCTATTGCTGTATCAACCAGAATGTCGACGAGCCAGCAATCAGGTCGCAAAGACAGTTAAGAGCAGGGAGAGGGAAACCTCGACCTCGGAACAAAGAGACCCCCATGACACTACAGAATCGCTAACTGGGGGGAGAAGAAACAGACCCATGGAGATTCAACTACCCAAGGGAGGAGTTCACGTATAGCCTATACACGTATAGCCTTCTTCACTCTGGGAAAACCGGTGCTTCCAGAGGTAGTAATCTTGGTCCACACTCCATGTTACATTTTTTAATAAATATTTTTATGACGGCATTTATAAATAAACATCAAGTGCAACAAAAACCCAAGATCAAAAAGAGAACAGGAGGTTCCATCATAACTAAATAAATAACCAACAACCACAACCGTCCATACCATCTCCCCCCGGAAAGTTTTGCCCAAAGATGGAAACCCTATTTTGACTTCTTCCAGGACAGTTACGTTAGTGGGGGGTGAGGGGCGTGGATGGATCAGTGTGGGGTAGGAGGCTGAGGCGCCTTGGGCAGGGGCTGCCAGGTTAGCTGGGACGGCTAGTTAACGGGAGCGCAGTGGGGAGTGATCAGGTGGTTTGTGTAGCAGAGGGCGGATAGGGCTGGTTTGTTTAGGGGAAGGGGAAGGCTGCTGACAACGGTGTGGTTGCTGTGGCGTTATATGAGAGGGAGTGGTGGCAGTGGACATCTGGGTGGGCCGGGTGGATTGCGTGGTAAGGGCAGGGAGCTGACCTAAGAAGGGGTATGGTTGATCGACGGACGGGTGGGGGGTGCCCTCCGATCAGGCTGGTCATACAGAACATGAGGGGGTTGAATGGGCCAGTCAAACGGTCGGGTGTTTACGCGCATCTGAGGAGTTTAAAAAGGCAGATGTAACCTTTTTGCAAGGGACACATCTGAAGATTGGGACCAGACGAGGCTAAGGGTAGGTAGGGCAAGTTTTCCATTTGGGGTGAGATATGAAGACGTGTGGATTGGCGGTGCTGGTCAATAAGCATGTGGCACTTGAGGTGTGGAAATTGCAGCAGACCAGAGTGGAGTGGGGGAAAGAGGTCTATGATGGCAAGTGGGAATTGGACGGAATGCCAATAGTCCTGGTAAGTGTTTATGCCCCAAACTGGGTAAATGTGGAGTTCATGAAGCGAATATTGGGGAAGATCGCGGACCTGGACTTGCACCGGCTGATTATGGGGGAGGGGTCTTTAACACGGTCACTGATCTGGGGGTGGACCGCTTGAGTTCAGGAGTGTGTCGGCAGTGGCAAAGGAGCTGAAAAGGGTTTGTGGAGCACATGGGTGGAGTGGACTTGTGGCGGTTTGGGATTCCAAAGGCAAAGGAGATTTCATATTTCTCCCATGTGCATAAGGTCTACTCGCGGATTGACTGGGTAAGTTGCTACTGGCGGAAATGGTGGACACGGGATATTCGGCAATCGTGGTCTCGGACCACACGCCGCATTGGGTGGACTTGTGGCGGGTGGGATCAGGCGGGGGGGGGGGCTCAGTACCAACTGCTGGCACACCAGCTAAGGGAACAGGCTGCCTCAAGAGAGATAGCACAGGTAAAGGGCCATAAGACGTAATAGCAGAATTAGGCCACACGGCCCATCAAGTCTGCTCCGTCATTCAGTCATGGCTGATATTTTTCTCATCCTCATTCTCCTGCCTTCTTCCCATAACCTGATCCCCTTATTGATCAAAAATCTATCTATCTCTGTCTCAAAGACACTCAGTGATTTGACCTCCACAGCCTTCTGCGGCAAAGAGTTCCACAGATTCACCACCCTCTGGCTGAAGAAATTCCTCATCTCTGTTTTAAAGGATCGTCCCTTTATTTTGAGATTGTGTCCTCTGCTTCTAGTTTTCCCTACAAGTGGAAATATTCTCTCCACGTCCACTCTATCCAGGTCTCTCAGTATCCTGTAAGTTACAATAAGATCCCCCACAACCTTCTAAACTCCAACCTGTACAGACCCAGAGTCCTCAACCATTCCTCATACGACAAGCTCTTCATTCCAGGGATCATTCTTGTGAACCTCCTCTGGACCCTTTCCAAGGCCAGCACATCCTTCCTTAGGTACGGGACCCAAAACCTCTCACAATACTCCAAATGGGGTGTGACTAGAGCCTTATACAGCCTCAGATGTACATCCCTGGACTTGTATTCTAGCCCTCTCAACATGAATGTTAACATTGCATTTGCCTTCAGAACTGCCAACTGAACCTGCACGTTAACGTTAAGTGAATCGTGAACAAGGACTCCCAAGTCCCTTTGTGTTTCTGATTTCCGAAGCATTTCCCCATTTAGAAAACAGTTTATGCCTCCATTTCTCCTTCCAAAGTGCACAACCTCACACTTTTCCACATTGTATCCCATAGGAACAGGAACAGTAGGATGGTCACAGCCCGAAATGAAATTAATGGGGCCATTGCAAACTTTGACTACGAACCATACACCGAGCCCCGAGGGATATTCGATGACTACACGGTTCCTTGAGGAACTGGACATACCAGTTGTGGAGGAGGCCATGAGGCGGACTGGAAACACTGCCCGGGCTGGAAGAGATCATGGAATCATGGAATTTACAGTGCAGAAGGCCACTTGGCCCATCGAGTCGGCATCGGCTCTTGGAAAAAGCACCCTACACAAGCCAACACCTCCACCCTATACCCGTAACCCAGCAAACCCACTAAGGGCAATTTATCATTGCCAATCCACCTAACCTATACACCTTTCCTGTGGGAGGAAACCGGAGCACCCAGAGGAAACCCACACAGACACAGTAAGAAAGTGCAGACTTGGCATAGACAGTGACCAAAGCCGGGAATCAAACCTGGGAGCCTTGTGCTGTGAAGCAACAGTGCTAACCACTGTGTTACCATGCTGCCCTAATTCCATGCAGTCAGCAAAGGCACCGGGATCGGATGGGTTCCCAGTGGATTTAGAGAATACATTTGCGGCAACACTGTCCCCGCATCTGCGGAACATGTTCAACGACGCGAGGAGGGCCCTGACGCCCATTCTGGCACAGACCACAATCTCACTGATCCTCAAAAAAGACACAGATCCGATGGAGTGCGGGTACCATAGATCCATTTCACTCCTGAACATGGACGATAAAGATCTGGCGAAAGCTCTGCAGAGGCAGAGAGCTGCTTGCCAGAAGTGATTGTCGGAGACCAGACAGGGTTTGTTAAGAGCTAATGGCGACCAGGCACCTGCTGAACGTGATAATAACCCAGATGGATAATCCACCCATCTGGTGGAGGACACCAAAATTGATCGTTTCCCTGGTCCCCGAGAAAGCCTTTGATCAAGTAGAATGGGGGTACCTCATGGAGGTTTGGGTTTGAACCAGGGTTCACCTCATGGGTGAAATTTCTGTTCAGCACTAACATGGTGAGCGTATGGATGAACGCCACCAGTGTACATAAACGATTTGGAGGAGTCATGAAAAGTTCTTGGCAAGTAGGATTAAGGTGACTCCCAAAGCTTTTTTTTCATATATAAAAAGCAAGAGGGTGGCAAGGGAAAGGATTGGACCACTTAAGGACAGTGGGGGGAACCTATGTGTAGCCAGAGGAAATGGGTGAGGCACTAAATGAATACTTTGGATCAGTGTTCACTAAAGAAAGGGACTTTATGGAAGATGATTCTTGGGTCGGGTGTGTGGACAGTCTTGGTCATGTTAACATAGAAAAGGAGGTGGTATTGGTCTTTTAAAAGATATTAATGTAGATACGTTTCCTGGGCCAGATGGGATTTATCCCAGAATACTGAGGGAAGCAAGAAAGAACATTGCTGGGACCTTGACTGACATCTTTGTATCCTCATTGACTACAGGTGAGATCCCAGAGAACTGAAGAATAGCTAATGTGGAACTGCTGTTTGAGAAAGGTAGCAGGGATAATCCTGGAAATTATAGGCTGGTGAGCCTCACATCGGTAGTAGGTAAATTATTGGAGAGAATTCTCAGGGAAGGGATTTATACCCATTTGGAAACAAATGGACTCATAAGCCATAGAAAGCATGGTTTTGTGAAGGGGAGATCGTGCCTCACTAACTTGATCGAGTTTTTTTGAGGAGGAACAAAGATGATTGATGAGGGGGGGCGATGGATGTTGTTTACATGGACTTCACTAAAGCCTTTGACAAGGTACCTCATGGCAGACTGGTACAAAAGATGAAGTCACACAGGATCAGAGGCGAGGTGGTAAGATGGATACAGAACTGGCTTGGTCACAAACGGCAAAGGGTAACAGTAGAAGGGTGTTTTTCTGAATGGAAGGTTGTGACTAGTGGTGTTCCACAGGGATCTGTGCTTGGGCCTCTATTGTTTGTGGTGTACAGAAACGATTTGGAGGAAAATGTAGCCGGTCTGATTAGTAAGTTCGTGGATGACACCAAAGTTGGTGGAGTGGCAGAGGATTGTCAGAAGGTACAGCAGTACATAGATAGGTTGGAGACCTGGGCAGTGAAATGGCAAACGAAGTTTAATCCAGACAAATGTGAGGTTATGCATTTTGGTTGGTCTAACATAAAGGGGAAATATACCGTAAATGGTAAAACTCTTAGGAATAAAGAAAGTCAGAGAGATCTGGGCGTGCAGGTCCACAGATCTTTGAAGGTGGAAACACAAGTGGACAAGGTAGTCAAGAAAGGACTTCCGGTGGCTGTGATGGAGTAGTAAGCCACATATTTGGGAGCTCCCGTTTTAAAGAGACTTTTCGGCTCTATTGAGAGCCCAAAACAGAAATTTTTCGACGTCTCCCAGTGGGGGAAGGTGTGCTGAACGACTTTCCCTGCAGTCCATGCCTCGAACTCGGAGTGGAAAGGGGGAAAAAACAGCAGCAGCTCCTCAGAAAAAAACGGGGGAAGGGACCCAAGATGGCCGCCGACAGAGCTCCAGAGGAATGGAGACTCTGGGCCCAGGAGCAACAAACTGATCTCCTGCGCTGCTTTAAAGAATTCAAGGATGAAGTACTGAGCTCTCTGCAGGAAACGAACAGAAGGCTGTCAGAGATTCAGTCCACCCAGGGTGCTGCCATCAAGAAGTTGCAGACGCAGGCCACTGAACGAGAGGAGGAGGCCGTGGTCCTCGTGAGTAAAGTGGAGGGGCACGAGGCACTCCACAAGAAGTGGCAGGAACGCTTCAAGGAGCTGGATCACCGCATGAGGCGGAAAAACCTGCGGATCTTGGGCCTTGCGGGATCGGACCTGACAGCCTATGTGGCTGTAATGCTGAATTCGCTAGTGGGGGCCGGGTCTCTCCATCTGCCCTTGGAGCTGGAGGGAGCGCACAGGGTGCTTGCCAGGAGGCCCAAGGAAGATGAACCCCCGCGTGCGGTGCTGGTGAGGTTCCACCGGTTAGGTGCGGGTTAGGTGGATTGGCCATGCTAAATTGCCCTTAGTGTCCTAATAAAAGTAAGGTAGGTGGGGGGGTGGTTGTTTGGTTACGGGTATAGGGTGGATATGTGGGTTTGAGTAGGGTGATCGCGGCTCGGCACAACATTGAGGGCCGAAGGGCCTGTTCTGTGCTGTACTGTTCTATGTTCCACGTACTATCCCCGTAACCCCACTAAGGGCAATTAAGCATGGCCAATCCACCTAACCTACACATGGACTGTGGGAGGAAACCGGAGTGCCCAGAGGAACCCATGCAGACACGGGCAGAACATGCAAACTCCACACAGACAATGACCCAAGCTGGGAGTCAAACTCAGGTCCCTGGCACTGTGAATCAACAGTGCTAACCACTGTGCTGCCTCACGGCGCTGAGGTCCCAGGTTCGGTCCTAGCTCTGGGTCACGGTCTGTGTGGAGTTTGCACATTCTCCCCGTGTTTGCCTGGGTTTCACCCCCACAACCCAATGATGTGCAGGGTAGGTGAATTGGTCACGCTAAATTGCCCCTTAATTGGATAAAATGAATTGGTACTCTAAATTTATTTTTTAAAAGAATACATAGGAAACATATATACTGCTATAAGCCACCTTAATATTGGGCTCTCAGTAATTGGTTTGACTATTAACATGCCGCCCCATGGTATTAAAATATACCAGGAGTGTGTTTGCAGCCACCAAGATATACCCTGTTGTTGTGGTCCCACCGAGGGCTCTCTTTCCTTCAGTACCCTTTGGTTCCTGTGCCCTACTTCCCCCGGACCCATTACTGGTTGCTGGTCAAGAACAGATTCATTGGTAAATTGCTTCCATGTACTGTAGAAGCCTTCCTCTGATGATGAATTTGATCTTTTCAAAATTGAGGAATTCCGCTAAGTCGGACAGCCAGTCCGCAGACTTGGGTGGCGCTGCTGATCTCCAGCTGAGGAGGAGTGTCAGACAGGTGATCAGCGATGCAAAGACTAGTGTGTCTGCCCCTCTCTGTAAAGAGCTATAGCTGTTCCGAAACCCCGAAGACTGCCACTAATGGGCTTGGCTGCATCCTTACTCCCACAACTTTGGACATAGCCTCGAAAAAGGCGGTCCAGTATCCAAAAAGTCTGGGACAGGACCTGAACATTTGAGACCTGGTTGGTTACGGGTATAGGGTTACAGGACCTGGTTGGCCAGGCCTCCGTTCACATTTGTGCTCCACTTCCGGGAAGAAACCGCTCATATGTGTTTTGTCACGTGCCCCCTTGTACACTACCTTTAGTTGCATTAGGCTCAGCCCTGCACCTGAAGAGGTGGAGTTCACCCTATGCGGTGCTTTGATCCACAGTCCTCGCCCCAAACACCATACTTAACTCTTGCTCCCACTTTCCCCATGGCAGGCACAGCACTGCCCTTATCTCCTCGAGCAGTCGTCTGTATATGTCGGCATAGCTACCGTCCCTAGTTTGTCAGATAGTAGATGTCTGTCCAGCAGGATGTATCCGGGTCGCTGTGGGGGTACGGTAGAGGTGCCGTTAGCAGTGCTCCCAAATTTGTGTCTTTACATGACGCCACCTCCATTCGCTCCCACACCGACCCCTCCCCCACTACCCACTTCCTAATCATGGCTATATTTGCTGTCCAGTAGTAATTACAAAAGTTCATACGGGGATAGGATGGGAGGTGTGGGCTTAAGTAGGTGCTCTTTCCAAGGGGTGGTGCACTCGATGAGCCGAATGGCCTCCTTCTGCACTGTAAATTCTATGATTCTATGTGCAGAGTATGTGGTTTGGCCATAATAAATTTAGAGTACCCAATTATTTTTTCCAATTAAGGGGCAATTTAGAGTGGCCAATCTACCTATTTACACCAATCTACATCTTTGGGTTGTGGGGGTGAAACCCACACAGACACGGGGAAAATGTGCAAACTCCACACGGACAGTGACCCAGGGCCGGGATTCGAACCCGGGTCCTCAGCGCCGTAGGCAGCAATGCTAACCACTGCGCCACCGTGCTGCCCCGAGTTGACAAATATTTATAGATTTGGATTTGTCACGTGTTCTGGGGTACAGTGAAACGTATTGTTCTGCGTACAGTCCAGACAGATCGTTCCATGCTTGAAACCTCATAGGACATTCGATAGATACATAATGTAAATACATAAACACAGACATCGGGTGAACCATATCGAGTGTAGTACTACTCAGCAGAGACGATGCGTCGAAAGATCAATTCAGTCCATAAGAGAGTCATTCAGGAGTCTGGTAACAGCAGGGAAGCGGTTTTTGAATCTATTAGTGCGTGTTCTCAGACTTTTGTATCTCCTGTCCGATGGAAGAGGTTGGAAAAGAGAATAACTCGGGTGGGAGGCATCTTTGATTCTGCTACCTGCTTTCCCAAGGCAGCGGGAATTGCAGACAGTCAATGGATGGGAGGCAGGTTCGTGTGATGGATTGGGCTATGTTCACGACTCTGTAGTTTCTTACTGTCTTGGGTCGAGCAGTTGCCAGATCAGGCTGTGATGCAGCCAGATAGGATGCTTTCTATGGTGCATCTGTAAAAATTGGCATGGGTCAATGTGGACATGCTGAATTCCCTTAGTTTCATGAGGAAGTATAAGCTTTCTTGGTCGTAGCATCAATGTGGTTAAACCAGGACAGCACACCTCGGAATTTTAAGCTGTCAATCATCTCAACCTCAGCACCACTGATTCGGACAGGAGTGTTCCAAATGAACATTGACATTAATGTTGACATATGATTCAAACTCCAATGACTAGGCTTTAAAATCAGGTGGTTTAAAATCCCTCCAACTGCTTAATTCTATGTATTTAAAAATTGGCTGCAGAAAAGTAATGAAAGAATACAGTGCTTTTCACGAACAATGTCTCGTCCACGGAGAGTGGTCCAGAGCAAATGAAGTACTTTTTGAAGTTTAGTCCATGTTGTAATGCTGGAAGCATGGCAGCTAATTTTCACTCGGAAAAACTCCAACAAATAAGAGACAGCTAGCACGTAATCAGCCCTTTTCTGATAATAGATTACGGGACAAACGTTGGCCAGGACACTGGGGATAACTCCTCTGATTCAAAGCATCATGGTATCGTTTATACCCAACTAAGCAGAATGTTGGCCCTCTCCCCCCACACCCCTCCCCAAGAAATCCACTGGATTGTCTATCGAGATTTCATTTTTCTCCCCCTCGAGCAGGCTTCGAACCCAAAAATCGTACGATTTAGAGGCGACGGTGCTACCAGCTGGCGCCAAAAAAATAATTGCTTGCCCCTTTTCAGCTTGCATGGCACTGACTGCATTGTTCTCTGGCTATGATTGAAGCAGAGACGAATGAAACAGTTTTCTGCTCGGATTTGGAGGGGTGGACTAACTCAAACAAAATGCCATTCTGAGCCATGGGGAATACAGTAACGGACAATAAACAGACTCTCCAGCTAATATAAAAGCAGAAAACGGCCAGCCCGAGCCCTGTACCGCACCCGGCGGCACTACTGCTTAAATATATACAGGTGCGGGGCAGGCCTCACCTGTCCCTCTCCCAGAAAGTCGAGCTTCTCGTAGCGCTTGGCCCTGGAACGAACATCCATCGCCATCACTCCTGAAAACGGTAGAAACTTGGCAGCACGACTTCCGTCGCGGGCATGCGCGTCACCTCCGGTGTCTGGCTACCGGAAGCCAGCCTAGTTGCCTAGCAACCTGGGTCCAGTCATTCAACTCAAACCCAACCACTCAAAACGATTCAGACAATCTCTCATTTCTCACCACTGCTCATCAGCACGGCCCACCCTTCCTCTTCTCGTTAGCATGCCCTTAAAGAGGCTGTGGGGGACCATGGACCTCTATTGCAACATTTTTCAAACTTTTATCCCGGGATCATTTTTACCAACCTTCTCCACCCACCATTTTCACCTACCTATATGTCACTGGTGAGCTTGCTTAGGCCTCATGATCTCAAAGTTTTCTGATGAGACTTCAGCTAATGATTTAAGATCTGCATCCATTGAAAAATATAAAGAGGTTGCTTCAATTTCAATATGCTGCCCTGCAGATAACACACATGAACTCTGAATACGGATTTGCAGTGGCACAATTGATAACCCATAGATCAAGTAATCATCTTTATGCTGCGTTGTCCCTAGAACAGTACAGCACAGAACAGGCCCTTCGGCCCTCGATGTTGTGCCGAGCAATGATCACCCTACTCAAACCCATGTATCCACCCTATACCTGTAACCCAACACCCCCACCCTTTCTCTCGCACAGCCACAACACGTGATGTCAGCGTGCGCCCACGTGACCAGCTCCCTGCCACCACTCCAGGCAGGATGACTCCAGTAATTAAAAAAAAATCTGCTCCTGGGTCAGCACACTGACGTCTAGAGGAGTCCTTCTGCCCCGCCGGGCTCCAGGCCTGCGTACTGCTGAGGGGGCACGCATGCGCAGAACAACCGGTATGCTGAAAGCCAGTTGGGACCAGTGTTTTCAAAATCCGGTCGCACAGTTGTGAACTTCGTCCCGCAATCAGAACATCGTTTGAACATGACTGCTCTATTGGGTTGATCCATGAGTATTATTAAGCAAAACTTTGCATGGGTTGGCATTGACTTCTGCAGTATGGCTGACCAGGAATCTTCTCTTCTCCCTCTTTAGTGCCATTGATGGAATCATCAATTCACCAGATACGTGTTTTCCGATATGATTCTAGGCTTTAATCAACTTACCTCGGAGCCAGCCTGTTACCCGTCGATGAACTCTCGGTGAACTGCAAGCTGACTCTGGACAAGGGTATTTATACAGCAGCACAAAGGGGAGGAGTCGTGGGCGGAGCCAAGGGTGGAGCCCTGTACAAGCTCCTGAGCATTCCCAGATCCACTCCCCCTAGTGGTCGGGTAACGCTACTGCACGTACAAATATACAGTGTGAATGACCATGTTATATTCACCCCCTGCAAAAAAAAAAAAGCAAGTCCGGCGGGGGGGGGGGGGGGGTGGTTTACAAAGTCAGTCTGTCCGGTGGTCGAACTGTCCGCTGTGATCTGCGGAGCACCGGGGTTGCAGCCTCCTGCGGTGGCTGGATGGGTATTGTGTGCTGGGGTATGATGGCGGACTCCAGGGAGGGTTGTATCCGAGCTTCATACTCTCCTGGTTCAACCGGGGACTGGGGGCGCTGGGGGCTGGCCGGCGTGGGTGCGCGGAACTGGTGGAGCGAGCTCGTGGGCTCGGGAGCGGCAGCATGGGGTGTAGGGTGAGGGGTCCTTCTGTGGGGGTCGAGGGGGCGCTGGATTCGGCGGGTGCCAGATCCCGGAGGGATACAGTGTCCTGACGGCCGTCAGGGAACTCGACGAAGGCGTACTGGGGGTTGGAGAGGAGGAGGCGCACCTTCTCAACAAGGGGGTCGGTTTTGTGTCTCCTGATGTATTTCCTCAGAAGTACGGGGCCCAGTGTCCTCAGCCATGCTGGAAGTGAGACCCCCGTGATAGTGCCCCTGGAGAAAATGAAGAGCCTCTCGTGAGGGGTCTGATTGGTCGCTGTGCACAAAAGGGACCTAATAGCGTGGAGCGCGTCTGGGAGGACTTCCTGCCACTGGGAGACTTGGAGCTTTCTAGACCGGAGGGTCAGGAGGACGGTCTTCCAGACCGTCGCGTTCCCCATCTCCACCTGCCCGTTCCCCCTGGGGTTGTAGCTGGTAGTCCTGCTCGAGGCAATGCCCTTGTCGAGCAGGTACTGACGCAGCTCGTCGCTCATGAAGGACGAACCCCGGTCGCTGTGTACGTACCTGGGGAAACCAAACAGGGTGAAGATGCTATGCAGGGTCCTAATGACTGTGTGGGAGGTCATGTCGGGGCACAGGATAGCAAATGGGAAACGGGAGAACTCATCTACGACGTTTAGAAAGTAAACGTTCTTGTTAGTTGAGGGGAGTGGCCCTTTGAAATCAATCGCGAGGCGTTCAAAGGGCCTAGAAGCCTTGACCAGGTGGGCCCTGTCTGGTCTATAGAAGTGCAGTTTGCACTCCGCACAGATCGGGCAGTCCCTGGTGACTGCTTTTACCTCCTCGTTGGAGAAAGGCAGGTTTCGGGCTCTGATATAGTGGGCGAGCCGGGTGACCCCCGGGTGGCAGAGGTCATTGTGGATGACTTTCAATCGGTCAATCTGCGCGCTGGCGCATGTCCCGCGGGATAGGGCATCCAGAGGCTCGTTGAGCTTCCCGGGTCGATATTTAATATCGTAATTGTAGGTGGAGAGTTCGATCCTCCACCTCAGAATTCTGTCGTTTTTAATTTTTCCCCTTTGCGAGTTGTCAAACATGAAGGCAACCGATCTTTGGTCGGTGATGAGGGTGAACCTCCTACCTGCAAGGTAGTGCCTCCAGTAACGAATAGCCTCCACAATGGCTTGTGCTTCTTTCTCGACTGAGGAGTGTCGGAGTTCTGAAGCGGAGAGGGTACGGGAGAAAAATGCGACTGGTTTCCCTGCCTGATTTAATGTGGCTGCTAGAGCTACCTCTGAGGCGCCGTTCTCAACCTGGAATGGAGTGGATTCATCCACCGCCCGCATGGACGCTTTGGCGATGTCCTCCTTTATGCCGTCGAAGGCCTGGTGTGCCTCGGCTGACAGGGGAAATCGTGTGGCCCTAAAGAGTGGGCGGGCTTTGTCCCCATATTGAGGGACCCACTGGGCGTAGTAGGAGAAGAAGCCCAAGCACCGTTTGAGGGCCTTGGGGAGGGGGAGTTCTAATACGGTCCGGGTCTGGGCCCAGGACTCCGTTTTCCACGACATAGTCGAGACTGTTTGTGCGGAAAACGCATTTCTCCTTGTTATATGCGAGATTCAGTTTCTGTGCCGTCGGGAGAAAACGGTTGAGGTTGGCGTCGTGGTCCTGCTGGTCATAGTCGCAGATGGTGACATTGTCCAAGTATGGAAACGTGGCCCGCAGCCCGTACTGGTCCACCATTCGGTCCATTGCTCGTTGGAACACAGAGACCCCATTAGTGACGCCGAAAGGGACCCGGAGGAAATGGAAGAGGCGGCCATCAGCCTCGAATGCCGTGTAGTGGCGGTCCTCCGGGCGGATTGGGAGCTGGTGGTATGCAGACTTCAGATCCACCGTGGAAAAGAGCAGGTACTGGCCGATCTGGTTTACCATGTCTGCAATCCTGGGAAGGGGATACGCGTCGAGCAGCGTAAATCTATTTATAGTCGACAACCATGCGGAATTTTTCCCCGGTCTTAACAACCACCACCTGAGCTCTCCGGGGACTATTGCTGGCCTCTATAATCCCCTCACTGAGAAGCCTTCGGACCTCTGTTCTGATAAATAACCTATCCTGCAGGCTGTACCGCCTGCTACGAGTGGCTACGGGTTTACAGTCCTTTGTGAGATTGGCGAAGAGGGGGGGGGGGGGGGGGGGATTCGCAGCGTAGCGAGGCTGCAGATAGTGAGTGGGGGCAGGGGCCCGCCGAAGCTGAGGGTGAGGCTCTTAAGGTTACGTTGAAAGTCTAGGCCTAATAAGAGTGGCGCGCAGAGTTCGGGCAAAACGTAGAGTTTGAATTTTGAGTAGCTAGTGCCTCGGATTGTGAGTGTCGCGGTGGTGCGTCCCTGGATCTGGACCGAATGGGAGCCTGAAGCGAGCGAGATAGTTTGCCGCGTGGGGAAAACGGGGAGCAAACAGCGTCTTACCAGGTCTGGATGTATGAAGCTCTCAGTGCTCCCGGTGTCGAAGAGGCATGGCGTTTTGTACCCGTTGATTTGGACCTCTGCCATCGAATTTCGCAGATGCTTCGGGCGTGATTGGTCCAGAGTGACTGCACCAAGTTGCGGGTAGTCGGCGGCTCGATCAGCTGTGCTGGAGTGGCCCCGTGATGACTGCCCTCTGAGTTCATAGTCGTACCCTTCCGATGAGTTGTCCGAGCGTGGAGATGCAGGTCGGGCCCGTGGATCGCACGTGGCGGGCGGCGAGGAAGATCGCGTCCAAGATGGCGGCCCCCATGAGTCTCACGTGGCCAGCCGCGTGGTGGAGGTTTACCAAGATGGCGGCCCCCATGGATCGCACATGGCGGGAGGGGGCGGAGTCGGGGCATAGGCCGCAGCGTTTCGGGCCACGCGGAGCGATTACTTCGTGCCGCTGGGGAGTTGGAAGCTGGGGCCCTTTTAGCGAGGCACACTCTTGCGTAGTGGCCTTTCCGCCCGCAGCTGCTGCAGGTCGCGTTGCGGGCCGGGCAGTGCTGCTGCGGGTGCTGGTTCTGGCCGCAGAAAAGGCAGGCTGGAGCAGCATAGTGGCTGGCTGGAGCAGCATAATGGCTGGCTGGAGCAGCATGGTGGCTGGGCGGCTGCGTAGCACAGGCCTGGGGGAGTTGCTGGTCGGGAGCCCATGAATGGGTCACAGGGAACGAATTAAGGCTGCGGAAGGAGACCTCCATCGTGGTCGCAGCTTCCACAGTTGTTTCTAAGTCTTGGGCCCCTTTTCCAGCAGCCGTTGGCGCACATAATTAGACCTGAGGCCCGCTACAAAAACATCACGTACAGCAAGTTCTCGGTGTTCAGCCGCGGTAACCGCTTGATAATTAGTCATTTGACAAATTATTGAGTTCCCTTACAAATTTGGCGAGTGATTCTGTAGGCCGCTGGCGGCGAGACGTGAACACATGGCGTGCGTCAACTTCGTTAATAGGCCTTACATATATCTTATCGAGTACTGCTAGCGCTGCAGTATATGAATCGGTCGAGTTTAGTTGCATAGAGATTCGGTGGCTCACCCTCGCGTGCAGTAGACTTAGCTTCTGTTCCTCTGTCATTTCGGCTGTGCTCACTTCTGCCAGGTAGGCCTTAAAGCACCGCATCCAGTGGGAGAAGATTTCTTTTGCCTCTGCATCCTGCGGGTCGAGTTCCAGGCGTCCAGGCTTGAGGGCTGATTCCATGATCGATCTTGACTGTTCTTAAGTTGATTAAATTGATGGAACCATCAATTCACCAGACACGTGTTTTCCAATATGAATCTAGGCTTTAATCAACTTACTTCAGAGCCAGCCTGTTACCCGTCGATGAACTCTCGGTGAACTGCAGGCTGACTCTGGACAAGGGTATTTATACAGCAGCACAAGGGGGAGGAGTCGTGGGCGGAGCCAAGGGTGGAAGCTCCTGAGCATTCCCAGAGCTACTCCCCCTAGTGGTCAGCCTGTTTGGCCACGTTATGAATACACTTTACATGGCCATCGAATCCTAAAGTGGGTTTGAACTTGGGATCTCCTGCCCCAGCGGTAGGGACACCACCATTGTGCCACAAGACTCCTTCACAGTCATGTTTAGAAAACATAAAACCCAGAAAACCCAGACTCATGGAAAAAAATGAAAATGAAATGAAAATCGCTTATTGTCACGAGTAGGCTTCAATGAAGTTACTGTGAAAAGCCCCTAGTCGCCACATTCCGGCGCCTGTCCGGGGAGGCTGGTATGGGAATCGAACCATGCTGCTGGCCTGCTTGGTCTGCTTTAAAAGCCAGCGATTTAGCCTGGTGAGCTAAACCAGCCCCTAGGTTTGGTCGGAAGAATTATGATTTAAAATCCAGTCTGAAAACATTGGACTGTGGTTATAAAGATTGGGTTCTTCAAAATGGTTTGTAGGGGAGTAAAGTATATGTATTTATATAGCATCCTTCTTCAGGATTTCCCAAAGAGTTTTACAGCAAATATAAACTATTCTGTATCTCTGCTTTCCTTCATCACACCAGGTGCTTCATTCATTGCGGAACTGCCTCCCTTAACCTCTTACCCTTGAAACCTATCTCTTTGACCAAGTCCTTTGTTCTAGTATTTCCTATATCTAGATAGGATTGTGAGAGTTGAATCAAAGAGGCAAGACTACGTGCCCTCCATAATAAGCCAACATTTGACTGAATGTGGTAACGAAGAAAATCAACCTTAATGGAAATCGTGAGAAAGGAAACTGCTCGTAGTTACCAAGGCAGCACAATGGCAATTTCACTGGACTAGTAACCAAGAGACCCAGGCTAACGCTTTGGTGAAATTTAAATTCAATTATAAAATTTGGAATATAAAGCTGGTCTCAGTAGAGATGACCATGAAACTATCATGGTTGTAAAAATCCATCTGGTTCACCAATGTCCTTTAGGGAAGATAATCTACCATCCTTATCTGGCCTAGCTATATGTAACTGTCCCCTTAAATGACCTAGCTAGCGACACAGTTAAAGGGAAATTAGGGATGGGCAACAAATGCTAGCCTTTCCAGTGGCACCCTCGTTCCATGAATTTAAAAAAAAATTGATCAGGTGCGGTATGAAGAAGCCCTGACAAAATTCAAAGTCAATGGCAATCGGGAAAACTCGCCATTGGTTGGTGTCATGACAAGCAGTGCCCAATAACATTTGTGACTTCTCAGATACTGAAGGAGTCTACGCCTGCATGCAGCAAAACCTGGACAACATGGATGTGTTTCTAGTAACGTATATGGCATGCAAGTTCCAGGCAATTGCCATCTCCAACAAAAACAAATCTAGCTACATCTCCAACAAAAACAAATCTAACCATCTCTCTCTGACATTCAACAGCATCACCATCGCTGAATACTTCACCATCATCATCCACTGAACAGACCAACCAAATAATTTGTGCCTACAAAAGCAGGTCAGCTACATTTAGTCAGTTTTTTCAGATTTTGGATTGTGAGATAAATAAAATCTCACACATTACTACAAGACTGCTGCATAAATCAAATATTAGGGCAGCACGGTGGCCTAGTGGTTAGCACAGCTGCCTCACGGCGCTGAGGTCCCAGGTTCAATCCCGGCTCTGGGTCACTGTCCGTGTGGAGTTTGCACATTCTCCCCGTTTCTGCGTGGGTTTCACCCCCACAACCCAAAAATGTGCAGAGTAGGTGGATTGGCCACACTAAATTGCCCCTTAATTGGAAAAAATAATTGGATAACCTAAATTTAAAAAAAAATCAAATATTAAATTTAGAGTTCATACTCGATAAATGATATAATTTGTGTCCACATCACTTAATATAAACAATACTTTAACACAAGTTACAAGACCTCTTTGGTTCCTGTTAAAGACTTACTGATAACCTTTACCCTTTACAAGTGTCTGGCATCCTTTTCTGCTCTGGGACATTATCCACCGCTCTGCATCCATATAGACTGGGAGGTAACCTGTCCTGGAATCTCCTTCAGTGTGATACTGGACCTGCTGTTGTATACAATGGGGGCCAGTTTTATTTATCCAGTGCTAGAAAACTTATTTCAACTCCCCAGAAGGATGAAATGCTATTAACGTAGAAATAGCAAGTGTTTCACATCCATAAAAGGTGGTTGGTGTTGGTGGCAGGCAGGCAACTGGAGTTAAGGCCAGAATCAGATCAGCCATGTTGAATGGTGGAGTTGGCTTGACAGGTCGAGTGGCTGCCTTCTCGGAGTTCTTCGGTTCTTAACTCAAGGAACCAAATTTTGGTTAAAATTCATCTAAAGTGATGTTAAGAAGTAACTCCAAATTCAATGGAAATAAGGTGCAAAATAAAAATGTAATTACTAGAGTATTGCAATTCCAAGTCTTTACTTCCTTATTTAAATGTTTATTCATAATTTTCAACAAAAGCATATGACAGTAAGTGGAAATGCAGTTTATGTCCGTGTAATTCTGTACAATAGTAGATCCCCCCTGCACATTAAAATTCCTACACTCAGCTGATAGGAAGTTTTAACAATTCCACTTATTGATGCATCTTATGTACATAATTTGCTACACCACTGATCTACAAATATTTGTGGTAAATGTAGTGCTGTACGGCCAACTTAAAAATACAAAAGCACCCAACTGAAAACAGTTTTTAAATTCTGCAGTTAAACTGTAATTCACAATGCTTAATTCAACAATCAGCGTAACCTTATCTTTAGCAATGAAGGCGGATAGCATCTTAATTTAAAAAAGCAGAAAAATGCACCTATAAATGTACTTTACATTTAAAAGGAGTATTGACAATATGCCAGAACTAAATCATTCCATAGGCTCTCAAAATTAGTGGACTTGATAGCATGTTTTTGAAAACAGAATTACATAAATGATGGAACTATATTTGGAATTTTCTAATCATTTTAACAAGTTGTAAGATCAGAATAGTACCATATGTTTTTGTGTGGTTTATATTCCATATTGTAATTAAATATCAGTTGAAGTCAACAGACTGAAGTTATAATTTGGAAGATTTTTATGGAAGAAATTGCTGTATAATTGGGCAAGATATTGTATCATTACTGACTTATCCAGGAACAAATAGCTGGAGATAAAATATAAAATACTGTTCAATTTCACAATATTATTCCTATGAAAACCAATGAACATTAGTTTGGGAAATATGTCAAAATGTTTAGTCTTTTATGAAAGGTGGCAAATTTTCAATGTTTATTGAAACTGTGGTATGTACATCCATTCAGCCAGAGGATATGTAATCGGCACAGCAATATAAAATGTACAAAGGTTTGTAATTATATCCACAGCTTGGAAATTTGACAGTAGAAGCAGCCAGTGATGGATGACAGCAATAAGCAGTTGCTTTTACTCTGGTCCTCCACGCTGCAAAACAAAAATTGGTAACATGTGTGAAGTTAAAAAGCTCCAGCAATATATTCAACTAAAGCAGGATAAGATACCCATTATGAAACAAAGGGCCATTAACTGTTATGGTGGGCCAAATGGCCCACCATTTGGCTGTATCATTGAGATGAAAATTAATTTATTTCAATAAAATTCACTGACTGTAGGTAAATTATATTCCACCAAAAGGAAAGATCAAACTAAACACAGGTGGAGACACCATGGATGAATAAAGACACAAGGGAGCAATTTAGGATTAGGGAAAGAGATAGCAAGGGTGCAGGATGAGAGAGAACATGGAAAGATTAGAAGAAAAGTCAAAAATCAGTTAGGAAAGCAAAATGGAACTATGAAAATAAATTATCAAGGTGCGTTAAACAAAAGATAAAAATATTTTACATGCTTATCAATATAGAAACTCTTTGATGTAAGTATGGCCATTAAGGCACAGGTTACAATAATAGAGATGGCAGAAATATTATTCAATTAGATAAATGCATTTAAAATAAAAAGGGGATGTATTGAATAAACTGAACACAGAATAAAATTCCCCTGGTCTGGATGGATTGTATCCACATATTCAAATAGAATGTAGAGACGAGGCAACACATGTTTAATAATTTGTTAGGAAAAGATGTGGTACTGGTGGATAGCTAATATAATTCCGAATTCAAGACGACAGAACATGTCCAAGGAATTATAGACAAGTCAGATTCGGTGGGATTAATGGAATCCTTACTAGAGAATAGAAGAACATTTAGAAAAGATAAATATAATAACAAACAGCAAGAATTCCAAAAGGAAAATCTTGCTTCACCAATCGTAGACAATTGTAATACAGTGGATCCAAATTATCTGAATTTGAGGCGTATTCGATAAGGTGACCTATAATAGATTGACGAGAAACAGTCAGAAGGTGGAGGTGTATTTGATAAGGTGGTCCTTAATAGACTGACGAGAAACGGTCAGAAGGTGGAATCAGGGGTCAAGTGATAATGGTTAGTTAGCTGGCTTCAAGACAAAGCAGGGACTGGAAATAAAGGGTAGTTCTTCAGAAAGTGGGAAGTGATGTTCCACAAGAGCAGTGCTGGGACCAATACTCCCAATTTCTTTCCATCTGTGTGTGAATTGAATTTTGTTCTATGCAACAACAGCAAGGTAATAGGCGGATTTGCATCAACAATAAAAAGTACGTCATATAGGTTTTTGCAGTAACTTAGAAACAAGTTAGCAAGAACATGGAAGACAACAGAATATTAAAACAAGGGATAAATAATAAGGTGCATTGCTTAAGATGTTAATTTGAAGGGCAGCATGGTTGCGCAGTGGTTAGCACTGCTGTCTCAGTGCCGACATCACAGGTTCGATCTCAGCCCTGATCACTGTCCGTGTGGAGTTTGCACATTCTCCCAGTGATTGCGTGGGTTTCGCCCCCACAACCCAAAGATGTGCAGGCTAGGTTAATTGGCCATGCTAAATTGCCCCCTTAAAAATGAAAATGAAAAATGAAAAAATGAATTGGGTACTCTTCACATTGAAATATTAAAATTAAAGATGTTAATTTAAGAGTATTGTCATTTGTCTAGCAATCCAGAGACTTAGAGTAATGCTCTGGGAACCTGCATTCAAATCACACCATGGCAGATGGTAGAATTTGAATTCAATTTTAAAAATCTGGAATTAAAAGAATGACCATGAAACGATTGTTGATCGTCATAAAAACGTATCTGGTTCACTAATGTGCCACAGGGAAGAAAACCTGTCATCCTTACCTGGTCTGGCCTACATGTGACTCCAGACCTACAGCAATATGGTTGACTCTTAAATGCCTCATCAAGTCATTCAGTTGTATTCAACCACTACGTAGACTACATAAAAGGGATGAAAAAGGACAGACCACACGGCATCAACATAGTACCGGTGACAACAGCAAGCTCGCCCTGTTGTAAGAAGTCCTTCTTACTGACATCTAGAGGCTTCTGCCAAAATTGGAAGAACTGTCCCACAGACGACTGAAGCAAGTTTGATGGTATCATACCCTTACAGATAATCTCCCAAACACCACCATCATCCTCATTCCTGGTATGTCCTGTCCCACCAGCAGGACAGACCCAGCAAAGTGGCGGCAGCACACTGATAAATAATTGGAAGGGAGCTGCCCAGGGAGTCCTCAACATTGGGCCTGGACCCCATGAATTCTCATGGCATCACTACTTGTGATTAAATCATAAAAGATAAAGTAGCACATGCATTGTATAACGATGCGGCAGGGTGGGGCGGAGTGGCACAGTGGAGAGGGTCCCAGGTTCGATTCCTGGCTTGGGTCACTGTCTGTGCGGAGTCTGCAGGCTTGGGTCACTGTCTGTGCAGAGTCTGCACGTTCTCCCTGTGTTGCGTGGGTTTCCTCCGGGTGCTCCTGTTTCCGCCCACAAGTCCCGAAAGACACGCTGTTTAGTAACTTGGACATTCTGAATTCTCCCTCGTGTACCTGAACAGGCACTGGAATGTGGCGACTAGGGGCTTTTCACAGTAACTTCACTGCAGTATTAATGTAGCTCTACTTGTGACAATAAAGATTGACCTCTCAAGTTTCTTGACAATCGTGTATGTTTCACTTAGATCACCTTTAATTCTGCTAAACACGAGAGAACATAGGCCTGATTTAATCAGCCTCTCATCGTTAAACAACCTTCTGAGCCAAGTGACCAACCGAGTGACTTTCACTGTTATGCCTCCAAAGCAATTATATACTTCTTTTAATATGGAGTCTTAAACCAGTGTTCACTTGTTCACTTTAATTTGGGTTACACCAGGGGGCACAGCGGTTAGCACTGCGGCCTCAAGGCGCAGAGGACTGGGTTTGATCCCGGGCCCGGGTCACTGTCGGTGAAGTTTGCACAGTCTCCCCGTGTCTGTGTGGGCCTTACCCCCAAAACCCAAAAATGTGCAGGGTAGGTGAATTGGCCATGCTAAATTGCCCCTTAATTGGAAAAAGGTTGGGCACTTTTAAACAAAAAAAAACTTGCGTTATACACTTTCTGCAAAAGCCTGATCTTGGATAGCTTCTCAGTGAGTTACCTGGTATTTTTGCAGCTTACTAAAGGTCAGGTAAAGCACAGCATCAGCATTTCCTTTGTTATCACCACAATCCTTGCCTGCTTCCCCAACCTCCAAACATGCTCACATTTTCCATAAGCATACTTGCTATAGGCTTATACTCAAGGGTGGAAAGAAACATTTAATTGAAATGGTGCAGACTCACCTGAATGTATTCCATTTCGTCTAGTGGTATTGGTTGCCTTCTGTATTTCTGCGGTAGAGATCTTATTATTTCTACAGTGTCACGTGGACCAGAGAGTTGGCTAATAGGAACAGAGACGGAGCTAGGTGCTGTTGATTGCTGACCCTGGATTGAATTTGATAGTATCGGGTGATTAATCAACTTGAGCGCTTTGTGCACTGTGAAGTGAATACAAGAATAAAAAAAATTGCTGAAACCACATTATAAATGAAAAAATGCGCACCGCATAGCATGTGTATGCCAATCACAACTTACAAGATAATGAAGCAGCCCATGTCTGCATATAGCAAGACCTGGACAACATTCAGATATGGGCTGGTGTCAAGTAATATCCATGCCACACAAGTGCCAGGCAACAGCTATCACCAAGAAGAGAATGTCTAATCATCTCCCTTTGATACTGAACAGGATTATAATTATTGAATTCCTCAATAATTGGAAATGGAACTCGACCAGCCATATAAACAGTGACTAGAAGAGTCAGTTTGAGGCTGGCCATTTTGTAATGAGTTGATCTCATCTAATCGCCAATGCCGGTCACATGGGACACCGGTCAGGAGTGTGATGGAACACTCTCCACTTCAGGGGCGGCATGGTGGCACAGTGGTTAGCACTGCTGCCTCACAGCACAGAGGACTCGGGTTCGATCCCGGCCCACTGTCCGTGTGGAATTTGCACATTCTCCAAGCGTCTGCGTGGGTCACACTTCCACAATTCAAAGATGTGCAGGGGTTGTGAATTGGCCATGCTAAATTGCCCCTTAATTGGAAAAAAAGAATTGGGTACTCTAAAGAAACACTCTCCACTTCCACTCCAACACTCCAAATAAGCTCTCCAGCCCACTTGGTTGAGAAGATGGTGTAATGATAATATCATGGATTAGTAACCAGAGGCCCAAAGAAAGCAGTGATAATACTAAATTGTTGCAGTCTAGAGGTAATCAGCAGTCGAACACCAGATAACTTAAAAGAGCCGTTTATTTACTGCGGGGCTGTAGCACAAGTGTAACTGAGTTACAGCAAGTGAAAAAGCAAATTTCTCTTAGTTACAGTTGATTATATATTCTTACAAAACCCATCAAGCCTTCAATCATTAGTCATACAATTAGCTCATTACGCCCCTCCTTTATGTAATTATTTTCTTCCCATCATTAGTAATACAGTTAGTTTCAAAGCATAGTAATTCTTTATCAAAAGTCCTGAGGAGTGACTTCCCCCGGCTGTGTTTCGTTCCCACCAGATTCTCACAGATAGTCAAGGTCGTGATAACGCCTTCTCACAGGAACAATTCATTTCACAAAGCTGGTATACAAACTTGACATTCCATTTCCCATCAAGCTCTGATTTAACTTGACCAAACTCTCATTCCATTTCCCATCATGCTCTGATTATAACTTGAGCCAAACTCTCAGCAGTACATACATTCCCCAACCGGAAACCATAGCTCAATCGTGAGATTGACTCTCTACTGAAGGACAGGTCAGGCGACCCCAACCTATCCAAGAAATCCAGGTACGACCTCTGCAAAACCATCCGAGATGCCAAGAGAGAGTATCAGACCAAGCTAGAGTCACAGACTAGAGTTACAAACTCTCGGCGGTTGTGGCAAGGCCTAAACAAAGTGGCTACAAAGTGGAGCCGAGCAGCATCTCCAGCAGCAGCGCACCCCTCCCCAATGAACTCGGTTCGAGCAGGAAACCAATAATCCACTGTCGAGTGCTCCAGCAGCCCATAACACACCCATACCCACCATCACAGATCCTGCGCGGACCAGCTGGCAGATGTGTTCGCGGACATCTTTAATCTGACGCCACTCTGCTCCGAGGTCCCCACCTGCTTCAAGAAGACCACCATCATACCGGTGCCAAAGAAGAACCAGGCAACGTGCCTCAATGAATACCGTCCGGTAGCCCGGACTTCAATCATAATGAAATGCTTCGAGAGGTTGGTCATGAAGCGCATCACCTCCATACTCCCAGAACGCCCTGATCCACTGCAATTCGCATACCGCCGCAACCAGTCCACAGCAGATGTCATCTCCCTGGCCCTACTCTCATCCTTAGAGCATCTCAACAACAAGGACTCCTACATCAGACTCCTATTTATTGACTACAGCTCCGCCTTCAACACCATACTCCCAGCCAAGCTCATATCAAAGCTCCAAAACCTGGGACATGGCTCCTCACTCCAATTGGATTCTTGACTTTCTGACCCACAGACCACAATCAGTAAGAATAAACAACAACACCTCCTCCACGATAGTCCTCAATACTGGGGGCCCGCAAGGCTGTGTACTTTAAAAAAAATAAAATTAGAGGGCAGCACGGTGGCCTAGTGGTTAGCACAACCGCCTCACGGCACTGAGGTCCCAGTTTCGATCCCGGCTCTGGGTCACTGTCCGTGTGGAGTTTGCACATTCTCCCAGTGTCTGCGTGGGTTTCGCCCCCACAACCCAAAAATGCGCAGAGTAGGTGGATTGGCCATGCTAAATTGCCCCTTAATTGGAAAAAATAATTGGGTAATCTAAATTTATAAAAATTAAAAAAATTAAAATAAATAAAACAAAATTAGAGTACCCAATTATTTTTTCCAATTAAGGGGCAATTTAACGTGGCCAATCCACTTAACCTGCACATCTTTGGGTTGTGGGGGTGAAACCCACGCAGACATGGGGAGAACGTGCAAACTCCTCACGGACAGTGACCCAGGGCCGGGATTCAAACCCGGGTCCTCAGCGCCGTAGGCAGCAATGCTAACCATTGTGCCCTAAGGCGGCATACTTAGCCCCCTACTATACTCCATGTACATACACGACTGCATGGCAAAATTTGGTTCCAACTACATCTACACGTTTGCTGATGATACTACCATATGGGCTAGATCGTGAATAACACAGAGTCAGAATACAGGAGGGAGATAGAGAACCTAGTGGAGTGGTGCAGCGACAACACCTCCTCCATGCCGCCTTAAGGCAGCATGGTGGCACAGTGGTTAGCATTGCTGCCCTCTATCCCTCAGTGCCAGCAAAACTAAAGATCTGGTCATTGACTTCAGGAAGCAAAGTACTATACACACCCCTGTCAGCATCAACTGGGCCGAGGTAGAGATGGTTAGCAGCTTCAAATTCCTGGGGGTACAAAAATCTGTCCTGGTCCACCCACGTTGACGCTACCATCCAGAAAGCACACAGTGCCTATACTTCCTCAGGAAACTAAGGAAATTCAGCATATCCACATTAACTCTTACCTACAAATGCACCATAGAAAGCATCCTATCTGGCTGCACCACAGCCTGGTATGGCAACTTCTCGGCCCGAGACCGCAAGAAACGTCAGAGAGTCATGAACAAAGCCCAGTCCATCAAACGAACCTGCCTCCCATCCACTGACTCCATCTACACCTCACACTGCCTGGAGAAAGCGGGCAGCATAATCAAAGACCGCTCTCACACAGCTTACTCACTCTTCCAACGGTCAGGAGATACAAAAGTCTGAGAACACGCACAAAGAGATTCAAAAACAGCTTCTTGCCCGCTGTTACCAGACTCCTAAATTACCCTCTTATGGACTGACCTGATTAACACTGCACCCCTGTATGCTTCACCCGATGCCAGTGTTTATGTAGTTACATTGTGTACCTTGTGTTGCACTATTATATATTTTCTTTTTCTTTTATTTTCATCTACTTAATGATCTGCTGAGCTGCTGGCAGAAAAATACATCGCACTGTACCTCGGTACATGTGACAATAAATAAAATTATATCATCTGACCTATGGCTCCAGACCTACCCCAATGTGGTTGACTCTTGACTGCCCTCTGCAACGGTCCAGCAAACCACTCAGTTGTATCAAGTCACAACAGAAAAGCCAACATGAATTAAACCTGTCATGTGAGTACCTTTAAAAAATGGGTGTTTTTTACAGAATAACTGTAGTGGGTGTACCTTTAAGAAATGGGTGTTTATTACTGCAGTGATGTCAGAGTGTGGGTGGAGCTGGGCTTTTTTTTGGTTTTGTTTCAGTGTTGGAGCTGCAGTCAGCCACAGAATGTGTAATGTTGTTCTCTCTGCCACATAAAGACTATCTCTTGATCATTTGGTGAATTCAGAATTATAACTGTTCTCAGTAGTGAATTTAAACCTGATGTGCTTCTGTTAAAAGTTTTTAAAAAGTCTTATGGGTGTTAAAAGGAAAGTAAGGATTACTTAGTATTGTATTATTTGGGCGTTGTATTTGAATTAATGGTTGCTAAGATGTTCACTGTATGTTTTAAAAAGGGTAACTTGAGTTCATAGAATAAACATCGTTTTGCTTTAAAAAATACTTTTCCATTTCTGCTGTACCACACCTGTAGAGCGGGCCGTGTGCTCTCCATACCACAATCTATTAAACGTTGTGGGTCAGGTGAACTCCATGAGACACTTTGGTGTTCTCTAAACACTGGCCCATAACAAACTGGGGGCTCGAGGGGGATAAAAGTCTGTCTACTGGATTGGCTTAGTGAATGTAAAGACAGTGAGCACATTGTGGTTGCTTTTCGGGTGTGGTATTCCAGTTTTAAGTGGGGAGTGTGTTGTGGACAATGGCTCTTTCAGAGGCGCTGATAATTTTGTGGGTGGAGACAGTCACACGCAGTACCTTACAGACAGAAACTAAAAGCAGACTGTTAGATTTGGCAAAAACATTGCACTTAACATTACCTGTCAAAATGCGAAAAGATGTAATTATGGAGGTGGCTAAGCATTTAAAATTGCCTGACATTCAGTTTGATTCACTGGAAATGGCAAAAATTCTGTTACAAATTAAACAAATGGAACATGTGAAAGAATTAAAGCAGCTTGAATAAGAAAGAGATAGAGAGGAAAAAGAAAGAGATAGAGAGGACAAAGAAATGGAGAGAGAAGGAGAAAACAAAGATTAGCACTAGCAAAACAAAAAGAAAGAAAAAGGCAGATACAGATCAGGGAAAAAGATGAGAGACAGTTTGAACTTCAGAACCGCATGACATTCAGTTAAAATTGGCAGACATAAAGGGAAATGTACAGTTGGATGATAGTGATGAGGATAGTGAGAAAGAGCGTCATAGTCGAAGGCTTGGTGGGGATCTATTTAAATATGTTCAAGCATTGCCAAGGTTTGATGAGAAGGAGGTAGAAGCCTTATTCATTTCATCCGAGAAGGTGGCTAAACAAATGAAATGGCCACAGGACATGCGGGTATTACTGATTTAAACAAAGCTGGTAGGTAGGGCTAGTGAATTTAAATTTCAAGAGTTTAAGTTAATCTAAAATTGTGCAGTGAAGGTTAACAAGGGGTGCCCCACCCACTCACATAACTGGTTGGCAGTTAAGTGTCAGTCACCTTCATCTACTTTGATCTAAAAGCAAGTTGGGGGGGGGGGGGGGGGGGGGGGGGGAGAAGAGTCAACACAGGCCAATTTAAAAGAGCAACTTGTAACTCACTCCCAGTGAGCCAGAGAAGACACAGCCAGAGTGAAACGCAGCAAAAAGAGTGAGTTTGGGAATTTGAAGCCAGGTGGGAATTCGGAGCTGGGAGGGGAGGAGGTGCTTTTTAACCCTCGTAAGTGACTGGTAAGTAGTTTTTCTTTTCATTGTCTAATTTATTTATTTTTTACTTTCTTTTTTTGGAATTGTGGTAAGTTAACCTAAGGTTTAAGACATGGCAGGAGATCCCAGATCCGTGACATGCTCCTAGTGTGCGATGTGGGAGCTCAGGGACATGTCCACTGTCCCTGGCCCCTTCACGTGCAAGAAGTACGTCCAGTTGCAGCCCCCATTAGACCGCTTGACAGCTCTGGAGCTGCGGATGGACTCACTTTGGAGCATCCGCGATGCTGAGGACGTCGTGGATAGCACATTTAGCGAGTTGGTCACACCACAGGTGAAGGTTACTGAGGTAGATAGAAAATGGGTGACCAAAAGACAGAGTAAGAGTAGGAAGGCAGTGCAGGTGTCCCCTGCGGTCATCTCCCTACAAAACAGATATCCGGCTTTGGATACTGTTGAGGGAGATGGCTCATCAGGGGAAGGCAGCAGCAGCCGGGTTCATGGCACCGTGGCTGGCTCTGCTGCGCAGCAGGGCAGGAAGAAGAATGGCAGGGCTATAGTGATAGGGGACTCGATCGTAAGGGGAATAGACAGGTGGTTCTGCGGATGCAATCGAGACTCCAGGATGGTATGTTGCCTCCCTGGTGCAAGGGTCAAGGATGTCTCGGAGCGGCTGCAGGACATTCGGAGGGGGGGGGGGGGGGGGGGACAGCCAGTTGTCGTGGTGCACATAGGCACCAGCGATATAGGTAAAAAACGGGACGAGGTCCTGCAAGCTGAATTCATGGAGTTAGGAGTTAAACTAAAAAGTAGGACCTCAAAGGTAGTAATCTCAGGATTGCTACCAGTGCCACCAGCTAGTCAGAGTAGGAATGTCAGGATAGATAGGATGAATGCGTGGCTCGAGAGATGGTGCAAGAGGGAGGGATTCAAATTCCTGGGGCATTGGAACCGGTTCCGGGAGAGGTGGAACCGGTTCTGGGAGAGGTGGGACCAGTACAAACCGGACGGTCTACACCTGGGCAGGACTGGAACTGATGTCCTGGGGGGAGGCGGGGGGTTTGCTAGAGCTGTTGGGGAGGGTTTAAACTAATGTGGCAGGGGGATGGGAACCAATGCAGCAAGTCGGAAGGTAGTAAAACAGGGACAGAAACAAAAGGCACTAAGGGGGAAAAAGTGTAAGGCAGGGAAGACATAGTCAAAAATCAAAAAGGGCGACAGTACAAGATACAGTGACTGAGGGGAGCTCAGTGAATAGGCCCAGTAATACTAAAAGGAATGAAACGGGAAGTAAAAACATATATTGTAAGCAACGCGGCAGGTTGTTACATGAAGATATGGGTTCACGACAAGGAAAATTAGGAGAAATGTTAAGAGGAAATATTACTTAGGAAAGGCTACTGATCGAGGTGTTAAGATTCAAAACAGAGGTATAAAAGCCAACATAAGTGTACTTCACCTGAATGCTCGTAGTATTCGGAATAAGGTAAATGAGTTGATGATGCAAATCATCGTAAATGACTATGATTTAGTGGCCATGACTGAAACATGGTTAAAGGATGGTCACGACTAAAAAGTTAAATATCCGAGGGTATCAAACTATTCGGAAGGACAGAGTGGATGGTAAGGGAGGTGGTGTAGCTCTGTTATTTAAGGATGACATCTGGGCAATAGTAAGGGATGACATCGGTGCTATGGAGGATAAGGTTGAATCCATTTGGGTGGAAATCAGGAATAGCAAGGCGAAAAAGTCACTTATAGGAGTAGTCTATAGGCCACCAAATAGTAAAATTATGGTGGGGCAGGCAATAAACAAACAAATAACTGATGCATGCAGAAATGGTACAGCAGTTATCATGGGGGATTTTATCCTACATGTCGATTGGTTTAACTAGGTCGGTCAAGGCAGCCTTGAGGAGGAGTTTATAGAATGTATCCGCGATAGTTTCCTAGAACAGTATGTAATGGAACCTACGAGGGAACAAGCGTCCTAGATCTGGTCCTGCGTAATGAGACAGGATTGATTAATAATCTCATAGTTAGGGATCCACTTGGAAGGAGCGATCACAATATGGTGGAATTTAAAATACAGATGGAGGGTGAGAAGGTACAATCAAATATTAGTGTTTTGTGTTTAAACAAAGGAGATTACAATGGGATGAGAGATAACTAGCTAAGGTAGACTGGGATCAAAGACTTTATGGTGAAACAGTTGAGGAACAGTGGAGAACCTTCCAAGCGATTTTTCACAGTCCTCAGCAAAAGTTTATACTAACAAAAAGAACGGTGGAAAGAGGGAAAATCGACCATGGATATCTAATGAAATAAGGGCGAGTATCAATTGAAGGAAAAAGCATACAAAGTGGCAAAGATTGGTGGGAGACTAGAGGACTGGGAAATATTTAGGGGGCAACAGAAAGCTACTAAAAAAGCTATAAAGAAGAGCAAGATAGATTATGAGAGTAAACTTGCTCAGAATATAAAAACAGATAGTAAACGTTTCTACAAATATATAAAACAAAAAAGAGTGGCTAAGGTAAATATTGGTCCTTTAGAGAATGAGAAGGGAAACTTAATAATGGGAGAGGAGGAAATGGCTGAGGAACTGAACAGGGTTTTTGGGTCGGTCTTCACAGTGGAAGACACAAATAACATACCAGTGACTGATAGAAACAAGGCTATGACAGGCGAGGACCTGGAGATGATTGTTATCACTAAGGAAATAGTGATGGGCAAGCTAATGGGGCTAAAGGTAGACAAATCTCCTGGCCCTGATGTAATGCATCCCAGAGTGCTAAAAGAGGTGGCTAGGGAAATTGAAAATGCACTAGTGATAATTTACCAAAATTCACTGGACTCTGGGGTGATCCCGGCGGATTGGAAATTAGCAAACGTGACACCACTGTTTAAAAAAGGAGGTAGGCTGAAAGTGGGTAATTATAGGCCAGTGAGCTTAACTTCGGTAGTAGGGAAGATGCTGGAATCTATCATCAAGGAAGATATAGCAAGGCATCTGGATGGAAATTGTCCCATTGGGCAGACGCAGCATGGGTTCATAAAGGGCAAATCGTGCCTAACTAATTTAGTGGAATTTTTGAGGACATTACCAGTGCGGTAGATAACGGGGAGCCAATGGATGTGGTATATCTGGATTTCCAAAAAGCCTTTGACAAGGTGCCACACAAAAGGTTGCTGCACGAGATAAAGATGCATGGCATTAAGGGTAAAGTAGTAGCATGGATAGAGGATTGGTTAATTAATAGAAAGCAAAGAGTGGGGATTAATGGGTGTTTCTCTGGTTGGCAATCAGTAGCTAGTGGTGTCCCTCAGGGATCAGTGTTGGGCCCACAATTGTTCACAATTTACAGAGATGATTTGGAGTTGGGGACCAAGGGCAATGTGTCTACGTTTGCAGACGACACTAAGATGAGTGGTAAAGCGAAAAGTGCAGAGGATACTGGAAGTCTGCAGAGAGATTTGGATAGGTTAAGTGAATGGCCTAGGGTCTGGCAGATGGAATACAATGTTGACAAATGTGAGGTTATCCATTTTGGTAGGAATAACAGCAAAAGGAATTATTATTTAAATGACAAAATATTAAAACATGCTGCTGTGCAGAGAGACCTGGGAGTGCTAGTGCATGAGTCGCAAAAAGTTGGTTTACAGGTGCAACAGGTGATTAAGGCGGCAAATGGAATTTTGTACTTCATTGCTAGAGGGATGGAGTTTAAGACTAGGGCGGTTATGTTGCAATTGTATAAGGTGTTTGTGAGGCCACACCTGGAGTATGGTGTTCAGTTTTGGTCTCCTTACTTGAGAAAGGACATACTGGCGCTGGAGGGTGTGCCGAGGAGATTTACTAGGTCAATCCCAGAGCTGAAAGGGTTGGATTACGAGGAGAGGTTGAGTAGACTGGGACTGTACTCTTTGGAATTTAGAAGGATGAGGGGGGATCTTGTAGAAACATATACAATTATGAAGGGAATAGATAGGATAGATGCCGGCAGGTTGTTTCCACTGGCGGGTGAAAGCAGAACTCGCCTCAAAATAAGGGGAAGTAGATTTAGGACTGAGTTTAGGAGGAACTTCTTCACCCAAAGGGTTGTGAATCTATGGAATTCCTTGCCCAGTGAAGCAGTTGAGGCGCCTTCATTGAATGTTTTTAAGATAAAGATAGAAGGTTTTGTGAAGAATAAAGGGATTAAGGGTTATGGTGTTCGGGCCGGAAAGTGGAGCTGAGTCCACAAAAGATCAGCTATGATCTCATTCAATGGCCGAACAGGCTCGAGGGGCCAGATGGCCTACTCCTGGTCCTAATTCCTATGTTCTTGTGAAGTGTTTGCATCACTACTGGAGGAGGTATCCGGGACGTATGAGGTGAAGAAAAAATCTATCTTAGGTGCATATGAACTAGTGCCTGAAGCCTACAGACATAGGTTTAGAAATTTAAGGAAAGAATTTGGTCAAACATACATGGAGTTTGAAAGGCTCAAACAAAGTAATTTTGATAGTTGGATAAGGGCTTTGAAAATAGACCAAACGTATGAAGCTCTCAGAGAAATTATACTTTTGGAGGAGTTTAAAAATTCAATTCCTGATTTAGTGAGAACTCATGTGGAAGAGCAGAGTCTTAAAACTGCGAGGTAAGCAGCAGAAATGGCAGATGATTATGAATTAGTTCATAAATCAAAGCTTGGTTTCCAACATCAGTTTCAGCCTGTGAGGGATAGAAACTGAGGACATGAGAAATACTCAAGTGGCAAAGGTAAAGGTGATCTGATGGGATACAAGAAGGGGAGTGTACCTCAGACTAACAAAAAATCAGGAGGGTGGAAGAGACATGAAAACTTTCAAATGTTTTCAGTGTCATAAACTAGGCCAAGTAAAGTCACAGTGTTGGTGGTTGACGAAAAACACTGGGAAGGCTGATGTGATAAAACAGGATAAGACAGTGGGGTTTGTTAAAGTAGTAAAGGAAAGCCGAAGTGAAACAAAGGAGGTGCAAAAGATTGTACAGCCTGATCAAGAGATGATTGATAAGAAGGTGCCAGATGTCTTTAAAGAATTTACTTGTGTGGGCAAAGTTTACTCATGGGTCAGGTAAAGAAGTCACAATTTTAAGAGATACGGGGGCTAGTCAATCTTTAATGTTAAGAGATGAGGAGTTATGCAGTTTGGGAAGAATAGAACATAGAACATAGAACAGTACAGCACAGAACAGGCCCTTCGGCCCTCAATGTTGTGCCGAGCCATGATCACCCTACTCAAACCCACGTATCCACCCTATACCTGTAACCCAACAACCCCCCCCCCCCTTGTTGCCAGAAAAAGTGGTAATATGTGGAATTCAGGGTGAGAGGAGTAGTGTTCCATTATATAAGGCAAGGTTGGAAAGTCCAGTTAAGAATGGTGAAGTGGTAGTAGGAGTAATAGAGAAACTATCTTGTCCAGGAATACAGTTTATCTTGGGTAATGCTATAGCTGGATCGCAGGTGGGAGTGATGCCTACTGTGGTTGATAAGCCAGTGGAAAATCAGACAACTGAAGTTTTGAAGGACGAATATCCTAGGACTTTACCAGATTGTGTAGTAACAAGGTCAAAGTCACAGGTTAAGACAAGAGGAGAAATCAAAGTGTGAAGATGAAGTTGAAGTGCAATTATCAGAAATGATTTTTGATCAGATGGTTGAAAAAGAACAAGAACAGGTGGAGGATGAGGCGGATATTTTTAGTTCAGGAAAATTGGCCGAGTTACAACAAAAAGATATAGAAATAAAATGGATGTATCAGAAAGCATATACGGAAGAGGAAGCTGAGTGTATACCACAGTGTTATTATTGTAAAAGTGATGTCTTGATGAGAAAATGGAGACCTTTTCATATGCAGGCGGATGAAAAGTGGGCCGAAGTTCATCAAGTAGTATTGTCGGTAGGGTACAGAAAGGAGGTGTTGCGAGTTGCATATGAGGTACCAGTGGGAGGTCGTTTGGGAATAAGGAAAACTCAAGCTAAAATACAAAAACATTTTTATTGGCCTGGACTACATAAAGAAGTAGTTAAATTTTGTTGATCATGTCACACATGTCAAGTGATAGGGAAACCTCAAGCAGTGATAAAACCAGCACCCTTAATACCCATTCCAGCATTTGAGGAACCTTTTACAAGGGTCTCAATTGATTGCGTGGGACCGCTTCCTAAAACAGAAAGTGGGAATCAATATCTTTTGACTGTAATGCATGTGTCTACTAGGTTTCCAGAGGCAATATTACAGTTAGAAAATGGTGGAGGAGTTACTTAAATTCTTTACTAGATATGGACTACCCATAGAAATACAATTGGATCAAGGATCAAATTTGACCGCAAGGCTATTCAAAGAAGTTATGGATAGCTTAGGAATAAAACAATTTAAAATCAACTGTGTACCATCCAGAATCGCAGGGAACGTTAGAAAGGTGGCATCAGACATGAAAGACAATGTTGAGGGCTTGTTGTCACGATTATCCAGAGGATTGGGATAAAGGAATTCCATTCATACGGTTTGCAATTAGGGATGCACCTAATGAGTGAACCAAATTCAGTCCTTTTGAACTAATTTTTGGTCATGAGGTAAGAGGATCATTTAAATTGATTTAAGGAAAAATTGCTGAGTGAGAAATCAGAATTTACATTATTGGATTACGTGTCAAATTTTAGGGAACGATTAAATAGAGCAGGTGAATTGGCTAGACAACATTTAAAAATTGCACAAAATGTGATGAAACGGGCAGCGGACAAGAAATCCAAAGTTCGTAGTTTTGCCAATGGAGTTAGAGTTTTAGTGTTGTTGCCAGTGGTAGGTGAGCCTTTAAAAGCTAGGTTTTGTGGACCGTATCAGATTGAAAGGAAATTAAGTGAGGTGAATCGTGTGGTAAAAACACCAGATAGAAGGAAGACTCACCGAGTGTGTCATGTGAATATGCTTAAAAGGTACTTTGAAAGGGAAGGAGAGAAAAAGGAGGAGGTTTTAATGATTCTAACTCAAAATGACAAACCAAATCCAGATGACTGTGAATTTGATATACCTCAAATTAAATTGGAAAAGGAGGATGTTCTTAAAACCTGGGATAAATTCTTGAGTTACCTTCCAGAGGAAAAACGGACTGATCTGAAAAAGGTATTGATATCACATGGGCAAGTTTGTAGAGATAAATTGCGAAGTACTAAAATGGCTAGAGATGATGTAGATGTGGAAAATGCTGTTCCAATGAAACAACATCCATACAGAATTTAAAATTGGCACAGGTTAACAAAGAGATTGAGTGTATGCTTAAAAATGGCATAATTGAAGTGGGTTGCAGCCAATGGAGCTCACCCATAGTGATGGTACCTAAACCAGGTGGTACCCAACGGTTGTGTGTGGACTATAGAAAGGTTAATGCATTACAAGAATGGACTCTTATCCTATCCCACGTTTGGAAGATTGCACTGAGAAAGTGGGACAATCAGCTTTTATTTCCAAACTGGATTTACTTAAAGGTTACTGGCAGGTACCTTTATCCGAAAGGGGAAGGAGATTTCAGCTTTTGTGACTCCAGATGGTATATACCAATTCAAAATTATGCCATTTGACATGAAAAACGCCCCAGCAACATTTCAACGGTTAACTAACAAAGTCGTTTCAGGATTAACCAATTGTGCGGTATATAAGATCCCCCCCCCCCTCTCCCCTCATCCTTCTAAACTCCAACGAGTATGGACCCAGAGTCCTTAACCATTCCTCATTTGACAAGCTGTTAATTCCAGGGATCATTCTTGTGAACCTCCTCTGGATCCTTTCCATGGCCAGCACATCTTTCCTTAGATATGGGACCCAAAGCTGCTCACAATACTCCAAATGGGGTCTGACCAGAGCCTTATACAGCCTCAGAAGTACATTCCTGCTCTTGTATTCTAGCCCTCTTGACATGAATGCTAACATTGCATTTGCCTTCTTAACTGCCAACTGAACCTGCACGTTAATCTCAAGTGAATCGTGAACAAGGACTCCCAAGCCCCTTTGTGCTTCTCATTTCCTAAGCATTTCCCCATTTAGAAAATAGTCTATGCCTAAATTCCTTCTTCCAAAGTGCATAACCTCACACTTTTCCATATTGTATTTCATCTGCCACTTCATTGCCCACTCTCCTAGCCTGTCCAAATCCTTCTGCAGCCCTCATGCTTCCCAATCCTACCTGTCCCTCCTCAGATCTTTGAATCAACTACAAACTTAGCAACAGTGCCTTCAGTTCCTCCTCCCAGATTATTAATGTATATTGTGAAAAGTTGTGGTTATCTGCCATCCTGAAAAAGACCCCTTTATCCCATTCTCTGCATTCTGCCAGTCAGTCAATCCTCTATCCTCTGTGGCGACTAGGGGCTTTTCACAGTAACTTGATTGCAGTGTTCATGCAAGCCTACTTGTGCCAACAAGTTGACCTCTGCTCACTTTTAAAGGCCTCCCAATCCTCTGGCTTCCTACTAATCCTCGCCACTTTGTATGCTTTTCCTTTTACGCTGTCCTTGACATCCCTCGTCAACCATGGATGCCTTGACCTCCCCTTAGCATGTTTCCTCCGCCTTGGGATACATTTCTGCTGTGCCTCCTGAATAACCCCCAAAAACACATTGCTGTTCCACTGTCTTCCCTGCTAGGCTCCTTTTCCAATCAATTCTGACCAGCTCCTTTATTACCCTTATTTAATTGTAATACCATTACATCTGATTCCAGCTTCTCCCTCTCAAACTGCAGGGTAAATTGTATTATATTGTGGTCACTGCTCCCCAAGGGTTCCTTCACCTCAAGCTCTCTAATCAAGTCTGACTCATTACAAATCACCAAATCCAGAATTGCCTGTTTCCTAGTAGACTCTGTCACAAGTTGCCCCTAAAAGACATCTCTGAGACATTCCACAAATTCCTTTTCTTGAGATCCACTACCAAACTGATTTTCCCAGTCCACCTGCATATTGATGATTATTGTGATATTGCCTTTTTTTTTTTAAAACATGCTTTCTCGATCTTCTAATTTATTTTCTGCCCCACATCCTGACTACTGCTAGGGGGCCTGTACATAACTCAAATCAGGGTCTTTTTACCTTTGCGATTCCTCAACTCTACCCACAGAGATTCTATGCCTTCCGATCTTATATCGTTCCTTGCTATCGATTTAACTTAATTCCTTACTAACAATGCAACCCCGCCCCCTTTGTCCATCTGCCTGTCCTTTCGATAGGACACATATCCTTGTATATTTAGATCCCAGCCCTGATCCCCTTACAGTCACGTCTCTGTGATGCCCACACCATTATACCGGCCAATTTCAATATGTGCAACAAGCTCATTTACCTTGTTCCATATACTGCGCACATTAAGGTACAATACCCTCAGTCCTGCATTGACCACCTCCCTTCTTATACTTTTAAAAAAAGTATTTTTTATTCTCCTTTTTCACATTTTCTCCCAAATATACATCCAACAATAATCAGTAACGAATGCAAGGTCAATTCCCATATCAATAACAACGATCCCATCCTCCCGTCAAACCCCCAAACATTAGCCCACATGTTAACATAAACAAATGACAAAGAGGAATCAGGAATCACCCATAGTCACCATTAACACATACAGTCCCCCCCCCTCCCCCCAATCCCCAACCCCCCTAATGTTCAATGTGATCCAATTCTCGAAAGTGGATAATGAATAACGCCCATGAATTGCAAAATCCCTCCATCCTTCCCCTCAGTTCAAACTTGACCTTTTCAAGCATCAAGAATTCCAGCAGGTCTCCCCGCTGTGCCAGGGTACACGGTGGAGAGGGTGATCTCCACCCTAACAGGATCCGCCTTCGGGTGATCAACGAGGCGAAGGCTACATCTGCCTCGGCGCCCGTTTCCAACACCGGCTCATCTGACACCCCGAACATGGCCTGCCGAGGGCCCGGGTCCAGTTTCACGTGCACCACTTTAGAGATTACCCTAAACACCTCCTTCCAGTAATCCTCCAGCTTTGGACAGGACCAAAATATATGAACATGGTTTGCGCCCCCCCCCCCCCCCCCCCCGCGCAATGATCACATACATCTTCTACCCCCTCAAAGAGCAGCGCATCCTTGTAAGGTGCGCTCTATACACCACCTTCAGCTGTATCAGCCCCAACCTCGCACGCGAGGTGGAGGCGTTCCCCCTCCGGAGCACCTCACACCAGAATCCCTCCCTCCATACCCTCTCCCACCTCTTCCTCCCACTTTGCCTTGATCCCTTCTAGCGCCACCTTCTCCTCCTCCAAAATAGCCCCGTACACCGCTGATACTACCCCCTTCTCCAGGCCCCCTGTCATCAGCACCTCCTCCAGCAATGTGGAAGCCGGCTCTACTGGGAAGCTTTGTATCTCCTTTCTGGCAAAGTCTCGAACCTGCATGTATCTAAATATTTTCCCCTGCTCCAGCCCATATTTCGCTCCCTGATCCTTCAATCCCGCAAAACGACCCCCAAGAAACAAATCTCTTGGTGTTCTAATCCTTTCTTCTCCCAACTCCGAAAATTTCCATCCCACTTCCCTGGCACAAATCTATAGTTCCCCCCGAATCGGCATTTCCCTTGACCCTGCCCCCAACCCAAAATGCTGTCGAAACTGCCACCAAATTCTCAACAAAGCTATTACTACCGGACTCCCTGAGTATCTCCCCGGGGCCATCGGGAACAGAGCTGTCGCTTGCGCCTTCAATCCCGACCCCTACCCAAACTCTCCTCCATTCTGACCCATTGGGAGTCAACTCCCTCTGACCCAGCTCTGTACCTTTTCCACATTCGCCGCCCAGTCATAATACATCAGGTTCGGAAGACCAAACCCCCTGCCTGCCTTCCTCTCTGTAGTAGCACCTTTTTACATTCTGGCCACCTTCTCTCCCCATATGAACAAAGTAATCATCCCTTCAATCTCTCTTTGGCAGGAAAATTGGTAGGCGTTGAAAACAAAAACAGGAATTCCCTTCACATTTGTCACCTTTTTTGTCTGCCTGAGGGTGATGTTGTTCTCTCATTTTTGTTCTCTATTTCCCCATCAGTTATGACACCTTCTAAGCTAATGCTCTGGTTCCCACCCCCGTTCAAAACTCCTGCACGGTCACTGGTTATGTCCCGTTTCATCAGCAGGACAGACCCACCAGAGTGGTGGCACAGTGGTATATGGTTGAGAGGGAGTTTCTCTGGGAGTCCTTAACATTGACTCTGAAGGTCAAACGAACCTCCAGCCGATTACCACCTACACCATCATCCATCTCCTCCCAGCCTGGCTCAGCTGATGAATTAGGGCTGAACACCACTGATGAAGCACAGGGGGTGGCAAGGTACAGAATGTGCTCTGGGTGGGGATCTCAATGTGCATCAACTGTAGCGCAGTAATACCACTACTGTCCGAGTTTGCCCAGTGTAAAGGACATATCTACTAGTCTGAGCCTATGGTAGGTGGTGAGGGAACCAAGAGAGATTAACCCAATTGACCTCATTCTCATCAGTCAACCCAACATCTGTTGTTTCCTGCTGTCGATCTCCATCCATAGAATTTACAGTGCAGGAGGAGGACATTCGGCCCATCGAGTCTGCACTGGCCCTTGGAATGAACACCCTACCCATGCCCACACCTCCACCCTATCCTCGTAAACCCACCTAAACCTTTTGGTCACTAAGGGCAATTTATCATGGCCAATCCACCTCATCTGCACATCTTTGGACTGTGGGAGGAAACCGGAGCACCCGGAGGAAACCCACGCAGACATGGGGAGAACATGCAGACTCCACACAGACAGTGATCCAAGCCGGGAATCAAACATGGGACCCTGGAGCGGTGAAGCAACTGTGCTAGCCACTGTGCTACCGTGCTGCCCAACTTCTTGAAGTGGTGCTACATTTGCCATTTTTCAATCCACTGGCACCTTTCCTGAATCTAGAGAATTTTTGGACGATCACAACTAATTAATTTCTTATCTCAGCTGTCACTTCTTTTCAAATCCTAGAATGCAGGCCATCAGGTCCAGGGGACATGTCAGCTTTTCGTTCTAATAGTTTCCCAGTCCCCATTCCCTGATCATGACTGTGTTAAGTTTTTCCCTCCCTTTTACCTCTTCAAGTATTCGTGGGCTTATTTTTTTTGTGTAGGCAACAGTGAAGACAGGCACAAAATGCCTATTTAATAATTCCACCATTTCCTTGTTTCTCCAATATTAATTAAGTCTCATCCTCTTAAGGGACCAACATGAGGAACGGTTGAGGATTCTGGGTCTGTACTCATTGGAGTTTAGAAAGATGAGGGGAGATCTTATTGAAACTTACAGGATACTGGAAGGCCTGGATAGAGTGGACATGGAGAGGATGTTTCCACTTGTAGGAAAAACTAGAAGCAGAGGGCACCATCTCAGACTAAAGGGACAATCCTTTAAAACAGAGATGAGGAGGAATTTCTTCAGCCAATGGGTGGTGAATCTGTGGAACTCTTTGCCTCAGAAGGCTGTGAAGGCCAAATCTTTAAGACAGAGATCTTTAAAGACAAATCTTTAAAACATAGGTTTTTAAACAATAAGGGGATCAGGGGTTATGAGGAAAAGGTAGGAGAATGGGGATGAGAAAAATATCAGCCATGGTTGAATGGCGGAGCAGACTCGATGGGCCGAGCGACCTAATTCTGCTCCTATGTCTTATGGTCTTAACATTCACTGTAGTTACACTTTTTCTTTTCAAATACTTCCAGGAATTCTTACCATCTATTTTCATATTTGGTCCTTTCTGTTTGTTCCCTTATTCCCCCTTACTTTTACTTTGCATTGTTTATTTTGATCCATGCATGGTTAATGGGCATGTATCTTTAAGGCAAGCAGGATTAATGTACACGTGTCTTTAAGGCAAGCAGCAGAATTCAGAAGTTTCAGGAAAGATCTCTCGGCTAGTCTGTGCTGGTTTGAACAGGTGACCACAGACTTGTCGGTACCATAGGAGAGATAGGGTTCAAACTTGGCTGGTGGCAAATGATTAGGCCCAAAAGGTTGTGCTCTGCCTGGTAACAGGTGGTGATTCTATCCTATCCCAGTAGAATGCTTCTCAGAATCACAAGGAGTTTCAGTTTTGATCCTGTCGGCAAAGAGACAAGAACCTGCTAACTCATTCGAGAAAGGCTGCTGGGAGTGTTGTATTTCTGAACTGACAGGAAAACCATTGCAGACTGTGCAAACAAAGACCAGAACCTACTATCTCTCTGCAGAAAAACTGAGAGTACTGCATTTCTGAACTGCAGAAAACCTGAATGAATGAATCTACAGAGAGGACCATTACAACTGCAAACAGAGAATTTAACCTGCAAGCTTGCTGCGAAGGAAAGTGTGTTGAAAACCATCATATGAAACAAAAACTAATTTTCCTTTTACTTATGATTTTTGCTCCTTTCCACCCCTCTCTGCTCGTATGTCTTATGTGGGACAAGTTAAAGTGGGGAATTAGGACAGAATCCTAGAATCCCTACAGTGCAGGAGACTATTCAACCATTGAATCCACACAGACCCTGTGAAAGAGCACCCCACCTAGGCCCACTCCCCAACCCCACCCAACCTGCACATCCTTGGGCACTAAGGGGAAATTTATCATGGCCAATCTACCTAACCTGCACATCTTTGGACAGAGGGGAAACCGGAACACCCAGAGGAAACCCACGCAGACACGGGGAGAACGTGCAACTCCACACAGATAGTCACCAGAGGTCGGAATTGAACCTGGGTGTCTGGCGCCATGAGGCAGCAGTGCGAACCTTGTGCCACCATAGGTAATAGTTAACCAGTTGTATTTGCTGCACATTCATTATAGTTCGCATTGTAAATAAACAGTAATTGTGCTTACATTTACAAACCTGTGATTGTAATTACTGGGCAGCCAAGGGCAAAATATTTTCGTTATGTTTGTAAGAATTATTGCTTAATTCACTTGTGTGGTCACTCACGAGTCACATGAGGTTGGAATTGACCACACACTAGCTCAGGATGTCATAACATAATTTGGGGGCTTAGGTCCGGGATCTTTGGAACGGCAGACAGTTAAATGAAAAGAGACACCAGGTTTGTAGTGATATAACAGGGTGGCTCTGGAAGCTGCCAATGGTTTTCTTCAGGTGGCCAACTTATATCTCATTTATTTAATATAACTTTGAAAAGACAAATTAGTCGAATTGGCTGGGGAGTTTGAAATAGAGGTACCAGCTAGAGCTTGGAAGGTGGATATAATTGATGCGATTGCTCAGCATTTAAGATGCTCGGAAAAAATTACAAATGCTTCAATAATATATTTTCTGAAAAAAAAAGATGCGCGGAACACACAAGAGCCCACAAAATATAGGGCGGCACGGTGGTGCAGTGGTTAGCACTGCTGCCTATAGCACTGAGGACCTGGGTCTGATCCCGACCCTGTGCCACTGACTGTGTGGAATTTGCATATTCTCCGCCTGTCTGCATGGGTTTCACAACCAAAAGATGTGCAGGTTAGGCCATGTTACACTGCCCCATAATTGGAAAAAAATAATTGGGTATTCTAAATTTTTTTTAAAAAAGAGCCCACAAAATAGTGTAGCATCCAACGACATTTGTTGGTGGGGAAATTGACCCGGAGAGAGAGTCCAGTTGCAATTTAAGCATGAAAGGGAATTAAAGAATAAAAAAAGAAATGGACATGCAGCAAAGAGAAATGGAGAGGAGCCATAAAGAAAAAGAAATGGAAATGGAAATGAGGAGCAAAAGTGGGGAAAAAGCAAAAGGGAATTGTTCCGGATTAAGGAACTAGAAATCTGTGGGGAGCTGTCAGAAAGTAGAGGGGAGCTTAATCTTAGAACGGAACCAAGTGGCGACCTGTTTAAATTTGTTCAGGCCCTCCCAAAATTCGTAGAGGAGGTGGTAGAATTTTTTCATTTTTATTTTTAAAAAGGGCGTTTGAAAAAAAAGCAAGCCAAATGGAGTGGCCAAGAGAAAAGTGGGCATTATACGCATGTAGAATAAATTGAAGGGGAAAGCACAGGAAATTTATGCTTTCCTGTCAGAGCGGGTGATTAGAATTATGTGGTAAAGGCGGCTATTCTGGGTGCATATGAAATGGTTTGTCAAGTATATAGAAAAACGTTTCGGAATTTGAGATCACCGGGATGAACCGATATGCCAAATTCAAGAAGGTTAAGCCAAACAATTTTGATAAACGGGTACGAGCATTGGGAGTTGCAACTACCTATGAGACTCCGAAGAGGTCATTCTCTTAGAGGAATTTAAGAATTCCCTACCCCATGTTGAAGACCAGAGGGTGAAAACTGCTAGATAAGCAGCAATTATGGTTGACAATTTGGAGCAAATCCATGAATTTAAACCTTTGTTCCGACACCACCGTAATTTCGAAAATGATTGGAAGTGGAAGAGTGACAGAAAGGCAGGTAGCCATATGTTATAACGTACCTGCTGCGGACTAAATCCTTAGCGAGTATGAGCTTCCCCAATGAGGGGGCGCGGGGAAATCATTAGCAGAATCTCTGCGTAAATAGAGTTGACCAGTATGGAACCAGCTGGAGAGGAGTGAGCAGCAAGAGCACACGAACACACACACACACAAACACACACAGTTAGGTACGTGTACACGCACGCGCACTTGCGTACACGCACGCGCACTTGCGTACACGCACGCGCACTTGCGTACACGCACGCGCACTTGCGTACACGCACTTGCGTACACGCACGCGCACTTGCGTACACGCACGCGCACTTGCGTACACGCACGCGCACTTGCGTACACGCACACGCACTTGCGTACACGCACACGCACTTGCGTACACGCACACGCACTTGCGTACACGCACACGCACTTGCGTACACGCACACGCACTTGCGTACACACACACACGCACTTGCGTACACACACACACGCACTTGCGTACACACACACACGCACTTGCGTACACACACACACGCACTTGCGTACACACACACACGCACTTTGCGTACACACAACACCGCACTTGCGTACACACACACACGCACTTGCGTACACACACACACGCACTTGCGTACACACACACACGCACTTGCGTACACACACACACGCACTTGCGTACACACACACACGCACTTGCGTACACACAACACACGCACTTGCGTACACACACACACCACTTGCGTACACCACACACACGCACTTGCGTACACACACGCGCACTTGCGTACACACACACACGCCACTTGCGTACACCACACAACGCACTTGCGTACACACACACACGCACTTGCGTACACACACACACGCACTTGCGTACACACACCCACGCACTTGCGTACACACACACACGCACTTGCGTACACACACACACGCACTTGCGTACACACACACGCACTTGCGTACACACACACGCACTTGCGTACACACACACGCACTTGCGTACACACACCACACGCACTTGGCGTACACACACACACGCACTTGCGTTACACACACACACGCACTTGCGTACACACACACACGCACTTGCGTACACACACACGCACTTGCGTACACACCCACACACGCTACCTTGCGTACACACACACGCACTTGAGTACACACAACACGCACTTGCGTACACACTTACACGCGTATGTAATATATATTTAAAATTGTAAATAAATGGTATTTCTTTCTGTTCTACAAACTCGTGCTGGATTCTTCCTCACAAAACTGGTGACGAGGGTTAAAGTGGATAACTGTCTACGCTGCTGAAGCCACCTCCCTGGATTTTTGTTGGATACAGGTTGGAAGTTTGTTTTCTGTTCCATGCCTCTTCATGGACGTTTGGATGGCTTGGATGCTGCGCTGGAAAGTTGGAACCAGTACGTACAACAGATGCGTTACAATTTCCGGGAAAATAATGTCACTGAAATGAGCGCCAGGTGGTCATTTTGCTCACTGCCTGCGGCCTGCATACGTTTGGGGTGATGAGGTGCCCTGCGCACACAGCTGCGCTGGGCACCAAGACGTTTGATGAACTCATGACCTTAGTGGATAACATTTTAACCCAACCCCGTCCACAATAGTCCAGCGTTACCGGTTTAATATCGCTGAGAGGACCCCAGGAGAATCCCTTGCAGAGTTTCTATCCAGGCTACGCAGAATTGCAGAGTACTGTGACTATGGTGAGACCTTGCCAGAAATGTTATACGCGACCGTTTGGTTTGCGGTATTAACAACGCGGCCACCGAAAGAAAGTTGTTAGCCGAGCCATCATTGACTTTTCAACAGGCCAATCAAATAGTATTGTCCCGAGAGAGCGCAGAACAGGGAGTGCAGGAGCTACAGGGAATGGAGGTGCATGCCTTGGGGCGCATCCCGTCCGTCCAAAGTGTCTCCCCGTGCCCCTGCGGTACCTTGGGCGAGGCGGTGTCCGGATCAACGCCAGTGGCCGCCGGACATTCCTCCCTGAAGGGAGGCTGCTCCTGAACTGATGGATGAGGAGCCATGTTAGTGTCGGACTTGTGGGCGCCGACCCCATCGCGGACGCCGGTCTTGGAGGCGCCAGAGGCCCATCGTTCCGACAGAAACTGGGGCCAGCCCAGGGGCCGTACCTTCCATTTGGATGAACCTGCGACGACTACTCCCAAGGACATGGAGACGGAGGACGGCTGCCTGCAGCTGCATTGTGTGGCTGCTCACCGTGTTGCCCCCATTAAGATAACAGTATGGGTCAATGGTTACCCGCATGAGATGGAGTTGGCACTGGCGCAGCAGTTTCCGTGATCACCCAGAGGACATTCGACCACATCAAGCAGGGTACACAGACCCTTACATTAACCGATACACAGGCCAGGTTGGCCACCTACACGGGGGAACCATTGGACATTGCAGGAACTACGATGACCCCTGTTGTTTATGGATGCCAGGAGGAGAGTTTCCCACTTATCGTGGTGCGCGGCTGTGGGCCCAGCCTGTTAGGTCGGGACTGGTTGCGCCATTTGCGGCTGCAGTGGCAGCACATCCTCCAAACAGGTTCTGGAGGGTTGACGGAGGTACTAGGACGGTACCCAGATGTATTCCAGCCCGGTTTGGGGAAAATAAAAGGGGCCGTAGCCCGTATCCAAGTCGAACCAGGAGCCACGCCCCGCTATTTCCGGGCGCGCCCAGTGCCTTAAGCCTTGCTCGAGAAGGTAGAAGGCGAGCTCACTCGTTTGGATATTATCAGGCCCGTCCGTTTTGCTGACTGGGTAGCACCAATTGTACCTGTAATGAAGCCAAGATGGCATAGTTCGCTTGTGCGACAAATATAAACTTAGTGAATATGGCTTCCCGGCTCGACCGATATCCAATGCCTCGCATAGAAGATCTCTACGCGAAGCTTGCAGATGGACTCTCGTTCACAAAATTAGATAGGAGTTGCACCTACCTACAGTTGGAGCTGGACCCTGCCTCTCGGCCATATGTAACTATTAATACACACCGGGGCCTGTATAAATATACACGGTTGCCCTTTGGAGTATCCTCTGCCTGCGCTATCTTTCAACATGTCATGGACCGCGCGTCGCTCTCTACTTAAGACGACGTTTTGATTACAGGGGCGTCAGAGCAGGAACATTTGGAGGCTGTCCTCAGACGCTTTTCAGAAGCTGGAGTCAGTTTACGTCGCACAAAGTGCGCCTTTCAGGCGAAGAAAGTAGTCCACCTGGGTTATAGGGTGGACCGCGAAGGTTTGCACCCTGTCGCAGAGAAGGTGTGCAGAATTCAACAGGCCCACGCCTCGACTGACACTTCGCATCTTCGTTCTTTTCTCGGCCTCGTAAACTATTACGGGAAGTTCTTCCCAATCTGGCAACGACACTGGCCCCGTTGCACCTTCTGCAAAACAAGAATCACATCTGGGTTTGGAGTCAGCCGCAAGAAACCGCTTTCCGGCGGGTAAAACAGCAATTGTCGTCATCTGTGTTACTAACCCACTATGATCCTGGAAAGCCTTTGCTCATCATGTGTGATGCATCCCCGTATGGTATTGGGTCATCCTGTCCCACAAGATGGAGAACGGGGCCGAGCGGCCGATAGCTTTCGCCTCCTGCACTTTTGACTGCAGCGGAAAAGAAGTACACGCAGATCGAGAAGGAGGGCCTGGCAGTGGTCTTTGCGGTGAAATGCTTTCACCAGTATGTGTATGGCCGCCACTTCACTATCGTGACTGATAAGCCTCTGCTGGGACTTTTCAGAGAGGATAAGCCAATACCACCCATTGCTTCCGCACGGATCCAGCGCTGGGCTTTGTTGCTCGCTGCCTACAAGTATTCTCTGGAGCATAAACCAGGGACCCAGATAGCGAATGCCGATGCACTGAGCCGATTGCCTTTGTCAACAGGCCCCAGGTCGACCCCCATGACCGGTGAGGTGGTTGCAACCCTAAATTTTATGGACTCCCTGCCTGTCACGGCATCACAGATCCGTGAGTGGACCCAGACGGAGCCAGTCCTGTCAAAGGTTCGACACACTGTCCTGTATGGTGGGCAACATAGACAGCTCCCAGGCGAGTTGCGGGCATTTTCCTCCAAGTTGTCAGAATTTAACGTGGAAGATGTGTAATTGTCCCGGAAAAAGGACAGGAGCTGATACTAAAGGACTTGTACAATGGCATCCGGGTATGACCAAAATGAAAATGTTGGCCCGGAGTTATGTCTGGTGGCCACGCCTCGACATTGGCATTGAGAAGATGGCCCAAAACTGCTCCATTTGCCAGGAGCATCAGAAGCTTCCACCGGCCATGCCCTTACATCACTGGGAATGGCCAGGGCGGCCTTGGGCGCGCTTGCATGCGGATTTTGCCGATCCATGTTCCTTCTATTAATTGATGCCCAGTCTAGATGGTAGGCACAACATCCTGCGCAACAATCGAGAAGATGCATTTGTCTTTCAGCACGCATAGCCTCCACGAGGTGCTGGTCACAGACAACAGAGCTCCGTTCACAAGTGAGGAGTTTGCGAGGTTCATGAAGATGAACGGCATACGCCATATCCGCACCGCTCCATACCCACCCGGCTTCCAATGGGTTGGCAGAGCGTACAGTGTAGACATTCAAACGGGGTCTAAAAAAGCAGTCTTCCAGGTCTATGCACACGAGAGTGGCTAGTTTTTTGTTTTCCTGCAGGACCACTCCACATGCGGTGACTGGGGTAGCTCCCGCCGAACCCCTAATGGGCCAGAGACTTTGCACCCGCCTTAGTCTGGTTTTCCCGGACATTGGCACAGAAGTACACCGCATTCAAGAACGGCAGGGACATGGCATTTCTCGGCATTGGCTGATCAGCAGTTTGCGCCCGGTGACCCCAGTGTTCGTTCGAAAATTTTGCTGGTGGTGCCTAGTGGGTCCCTGCCGTTATCTTTCGCTGAACGGGCCCCATCTCTTACCAGGTGCAAGCCCAGGGTCTACTCCATCGCAAGCATGTAGACCGCGTTCGGTCCAGAAGACTGTTTCTTCCAAAGGTCCCCTGCCCCTGGAGCTCACGTCTACAGCCACAGAGACCAGGCACAGTGGAGAGTATTCCTCATGATCTTCCTCTGGCGCCGCATCAAAGCCTGTGCAGGTCGTTGCAGAACCGCGTGGAGATAGGAACGCCGAGATGACAGAGGCAGTGGACTCCAACTCCGAGATGGAGACACAGGACGCCTCAGAGTGGGAGTCTTTCTACATGTTTGCAGATGACACGACCATGGTGGGTCAGATCTCAAGTAACAATGAATCAGAGTAGAGGAGGAAGATAGAGAACCCAGTGGAGTGGTATAACGACAACAATCTCTCCTTCAATGTCAGCAAAACTAAAGAGCTGGTCATTGACTTCAGGAAGCAAAGTATCGTACACACCCCTGTCTGCTTCAATGGCGCCGAGGTGGAGATGGTTGACAGCTTCATATTCCAAGATGTGCACATCACCAACAAATCTCTCCTGGTCCACGCATGTCGACACTACGACCAAGAAAACACAACAGGGCTTATACCTTCTCAGGATACTAAGGGAATTCTGCATGTCCACATTGACTCGTTCCAATTTTACAGATGCACCAGGTCACAGGAGAGAGCGAGGACAGGGAAATGCAGGTGAGGGCACAGACAGAGAAAGAAGACAGTCAGCAGGCATAAGCAAGGGCTAGACCACTGTAATAGCTGGGATAGCGAGCACAGGAAGACAGGCTGTAAGGGGGGCCTCTCGACAAGGTGCCTGGCTGGGTGGGGGGTGGCCAGCTCTTATTGGATGCGTAGGAAGCAGGACGGGGCAAAAAAAAAAAGTTGGTTCTCAAATTGGCTTCAAAGAATTTTGTAGAGAGTGTGTTCAAGGAAAATAGTGTTCAAATGCAGCCAGACGTTAACAAACCCACGTGGCGTACACAGAGTTGCCGGCCAGGATAGATGCACCCTGGACAAAGGGAAACTCCGGAGCGCAGAGCCTCGCCTCCTGGTGAGAACGGCAACCACGTCCATTTAGGACAGCCCCCTAACAAAGGGAAACGCCGGAGTGCAGGGCGTCGCCTCCTGGTGAGAACGGCAACCGCGTCCATTTTGGACAGCCCCCTAACAAAGGGAAACTCCGGAGTGCAGAGCCTCTCCTCCTGGTGAGAACGGCAACCACGTCATTTTGGACAGCCCCCTAACAAGGGAAACGCCGGAGTGCAGGGCCTCGCCTCCTGGTGAGAACGGCAACCGCGACCATTTTGGACAGCCCCCCAACAAAGGGAAACTCCGGAGTGGCAGGGCCTCGCCTCCTGGTGAGAACGGCAACCACGTCCATTTTGGGACAGCCCCCTAACAAAGGGAAACGCCGGAGTGCAGGGCCTCGCCTCCTGGTGAGAACGGCAACCGCGTCCATTTTGGACAGCCCCCTAACAAAGGGAAACTCCGGAGTGCAGGGCCTCGCCCCCTGGTGAGAACGGCAACCGCGTCCATTTTGGACAGCCCCCTAACAAAGGGAAACTCCGGAGCGCTGGGCCGTGTGCACCAGGTAAATATCGTTGATCCCACAGGAACGGGTGGGGGAGGGGCTTGAAGAGACAGAAATTCCCCCCACGAGGATTATCACCTGGAATGTTAGGGGACTCAACGGCCCAGTGAAAAGGTCCAGTGTCTTCTGTCACTTAAGAGTCTGAAAGCTGACAATTTCCTGCAGGAGACACACCTGAGGGAGAAGGACCGACTGTGGGTAAGAAATGGTAGGGTGGGACAGACATACCATTCATGCTACGGGACGAGGGCTATGGGGATACTATATTGATTAGGAAGAGGACGAGGTTCACGGAGACAAAGGTGGTTATGGACCAAGGGAGACGGTACGTGGTCAGTAGTGTCCTGGAATGGGGCACTGGTGTTCTGGTAAATGTGTACATGTCCAACTGGGACGACGCAGACATTATAAAGATAGACCCATGGTTCAAATGGCCACATATGACCACACCACTGATCATTGGGGGCAGGGAGGGGGAGGGGGAGCTTCACTGCGTACTGGATCCTCTGGGACCAATCAAACCCAGAATGGAGAAAAAGACCAGCACGGCTAGGGAACTGGGAACAGTCATGGAGGCAGATGGGGCAGCGGACCCATGGTGGTTTCTGCAACCTGCTAAGAGGGAATCTCGTTCTTCTCGCTGGTGCACTAGGTATACGCCCGGATCGACTTCTTTGCAGTGGGGAAATTAGTGCTTCCAGAAATAGCAAGGGCGGAATATTCAGCAACAGTCACCTCCGACCATGCTCCACATTACACGGATGTGATGTTGGAGACGGATTGTGCCCACTGCCCCACATGGAGGCTGGACACAGACCTCTTGGCCGACAAGGCCTTCTGCCAAAAAAACATCACAAGCCACAGACGAGTAAATTACCAATAACCATTACCGGGAAGTCTCACCTCCACGTTATGGGAAACACTGAAGGGTGTGATAAGGGGAGATATTATAGCTTATAAGGCACGTGGAGCTAGGGAAAAGAGGGTGAACAGGTAACACCTGATCGGCTCCATCCTGGTGGGCTGACAGAAAGTAGAAACATAGAACAGTACGGCCCACGATGTTGTGCCGGCCATCTATCCTAATCTATGATCAACCTAACCTACACCCCTTCAATTTACTGCTGTCCATGTGCTTGTTCAAGAGTCGCTTCAATGTCTCTGATGACTCTGACTCCACCACCTCTGCTGGCAGTGCATTCCAAGCACCCACCACTTGTTGTGTAAAGAACCTGCCTCTGACATCCCCCTCCTATACCTTCATCCAATCACCTTAAAACTATTCCCCTCGTGACAGCCATTTCCGCCCTGGGGAAAGTCTCTGGCTATCCACTCTATCCATGTCTCTCATCACCTTGTACAACCTCTATCAAGTCACTTCACTCCCTTCTTCGCTCCAGTGAGAAAAGCCCTAGCTCCTCAACCTTTCTTCATAAGACATGCCCCTCAGTCCAGGCAGGCATCCTGGTAAATCTCCTCTGCACCCTCACCCAAAGCATCCACATCCTTCCTAGAATGAGGCACCAGAACTGGACATATATTCCAAGTGTGATCGACCAGGGTTTTATAAAGCGGCAGAAAAACCTCGTGCTTTTTAAACGCAATCCCCCTGTTATGAAAGCCAACACACCATACGCCTCTTACAACCCTATCACCTGGGTGGCAACTTTGAGGGATCTATGTACGTGGACCCCAAGATCCCTCTGTTCCTCCACACTTCCAAGAAGCCTGCCTTTAAACCTGTATGCAGCAATTCAAATTTGACCTTCCAACAGGAATCACTTCACATTTATCTAGGTTGAACTCCATCTGCCACTTCTCAGCCCAGCTCTGCATCCTGTCATGTCCTGTTGTAACCTGCAACAGCCCATCGACACTATCTACAACTCCACCAACCTTCGTGTCATCAGCAAACTTACTACCCACCCATCCACTTCCTCATCCAAGTCATTATAAAAACCACAAGCGCAGAGTCCCAGAACAGATCCCCGCGGGACAACACTGGTCACCGACCTCCAGGTGAAATACTTTCCATCCACTGCCACTCGCTGTCTTCTTTTAGTCAGCCATTCTGTATCCAGACAGACAAATTTCCCGAATCCCATGCCCCTAACTTTCTGACTAAGCCTACCATTGGGAACCTTATCAAATGCTTTACTGAAATCCATATACCCCACTCCACTGCCCGATCTTCATTCCATGTGTCTCGTCACATCCTAAAAAAATTCAATGAGGCTTGTGAGGCTGACCTGCCCCTCATGAAGCCATGCTGACGTTTTTCCTGGAGCGAGGGAGGGATAGAGGCGGGCTGGCGCTGCCCAACCTTTTGGGGTACTATTGGGCGGCCAATGTGTCAATGGTGAGTAAATGGGTTGATTGGGGGAGGGGCGGTGTGGAAAAGAATGGAGGTGGCATCATGTAGAGGTACGAGCCTGGGTGCCATGGTAACGGCGCAGTTGCCAGCTCTCCCCCAAGAGGTTTACCACGACCCGTGGTGGTGCGACCCTAAGAAATCTGAGGACAGTGGAGACGGCATAGGGGGGGGAAAACAGGGGCTCGATGGAGGCTCCGCTGGGTGGCAATCATCGGTTCATCCCGGGGAACAAGGACGGGGGATTTAGTGGGTGGCAAAGGGGGGGGCATCAGTAAAATTGAGGGACCGTCTTTATTGGCGGAAAGTTTGCAGGCCTGGGGAAACTGGTAAGATAAATTTGGGCTTCCCAGGGGAACATGTTCAGATACTTGCAGGTAAAGGCGTTTGCAAGGCGACAGGTAGAGGGATTCCCCTCTGCTGCCCTCGCGGGGGACGATGGACAGAGTGCTTTCGGGGGTGTGGGTCGGAGAGGGGAAGGTGTCTGACATCTACAAGTTAATGCAGGAGGTGGAGGAGTCGTCAGTGGAGGAGCTGAAGGCTAAATGGGAGGGGGTACTTGGGGAGCAGATAGAGGACGGGACTTGGGCGGATGCCTTGGAGAGAATCAAACTGTTCCTCTTCATGTGCGAGGCTTAGCCTCATCCAATTTAAGGTGCTGCACCGGGCCCACATGTCCGGACTAGGATGATAGGTTCTTTGGGGGTGAGGACAGGTGCACCAGGTGTTCGGGGAGTTCCAGCGAACCATGCCCATATGTTCTGGGCATGTCCGGCACTGGAAGAATTCTGGAAGGGGGTGACGGGGACGGTGTCGAGGGTGGTTGGATCCAGGGTCAAACCAGGGTGGGGGACTCGCGATTTTTGGAGTTGCGGTGGAGCCGGGAGTGCAGGAGGCGAAAGAGGCCGGTGTTCTGGCCTTTGCGTCCCTAGTAGCCCGGCGGAGGATCTTGCTACAGTGGAAGGGATGCGAGGCCCCCAAGTGTGTAGACCTGGGTCAATGACATGGCGGGATTTATAAAGTTGGAAAGGGTTAAATTTGCCCTGAGAGGATCAGTACAAGGGTTCTATAACGGTGGCAGCCTTTTCTGGACTTCCTGGCTCAAAGATAGGTATCTTGGTCAATAGCAGCAGCACCCGGGGAGGGGGGGGGGGTTTCCTACTATAGTTTCTATATTTTTCCTCGATAACGGTTATGTAACTAACACTGGATTAACTTAAGGTTGTTGTTAATATGTTGGGTGTTCATTGAGAGGGGGCGAAGGTTCATGATTGTTGTTATTACTGTTATCGTTGTTATTTTTAGTATGGTTTGATGTTGTTGTGTAAATTCAAAATTTTTCAATAAAATTTTTTTTTTTTTTTTAAATGAGCCATGCTGAACTATCTTTAATCAAACTATGTTTCATCTAAAATAATCATAAATCCTACTGCTCAGAAACCTGTCCAATATTTTTCTCACCACAGCCGCACGACTGATGGCTGTAATTTGCAGGGATTTCCCTATTCTCTTTCTTGAACAGGGGAACACATTAGCCTCCCTCCAATCATCCGGTACGACTCCAGTGGAGAATTGAGGACGCAAAGATCATCGCCAACGTGTGCAGCAATCTCCTCCTCGCTTCCTGTAGTAACCTTGGGTACATCCCGTCAGGCCCAAGGGACTTGTCTATCCTGATGCTTTTCAAAATTTCCAGCACCTCCACCTTCTTATATCAACTTGTTCGAGTCTATTAACCTGGTTCACGTTGTTCTCATGAGCAACAAGTTCCCTCTCTCTCGTGAATACTGAAGAAAAATATTCATTTAGGGCCTCCCCTATCCCCTCAGTCTCTAGGCACAAGTTCCCTCCACTATCCCTGATCGTCCCTACTCTCACTCTGATCATCCTCTTATTTCTCACATAAGTGTAGAACGCCTTGGTTCCCTAATCCTTCCCGCCAGGGCTTTTCATGCCCCCTTCGCGCTCTCCTCAGTCCATTTTTCAGTTCCTTCCTGGCTACCTTGTAACCCTCTAGAGCCGTGCTAGATTCTTGCTTCCTCAACCTTACACAAGCTTCCTTTTTCCTCTTGACTAGAAGCTCCACTTCTCTCGTCATTGAAGGCTCCTTCACCTTACATTCCTTCTTCGTCTCAGTGGGACAAAACTATCCAGCACTTGCAGCAAGTGTTCTTAACAACCCCCACATTACTGTGTGCATTTCCCCAAGAACAACTGTCCCCACTTTATGCTTCTCAACTCCTGTCTAATAGCAGTATAATTTCCCCTCCCCAATTAAATACCTTCTCATACTGTCTGTTTCTATCCTTCTCAATGACTATGGTAAATGTCAAGGAGTTGTGGTCACGGTCACCGAAATGCTCTCCCACCGAGATATCTGACACTGGCCTGTTCGTTGCCAAGCACCAACTATTTACTTCAAATGCCCCGACCATAAAGCTTCTGGAAAAGAGGAAAAAAGCTCCAAATGGACTTTACCCAGCTATCACCAGGAAAGCATGTGCATCAACTCCGCCGGACCACAGGGGACCTTCTACGAGCATGGAGAAATGGCTTGCCGCCTACTGGCTCACCAGCTGAGAAAAACAGGCAGCCACGAGGGAGACAGTGCAGTTAATGAACAGCAGAGGCAGACTGATAACCGATCCAAAAGAGATTAACTGGCCGTTCATGAAAGTCCAAGCAAGAGGAGTGGAGAACCAGACATAGTAGCAGAGGACCAGATGGGCTTTGTCAGCTAACTGCAAACATCAGGCGGCTGCTGAATGTAATAATGACTCCCACCCCAGGGAGAGAAACACCAGACATGATAATCTCCCTGGATGCAGAAAAGGCCTTTGACAGAGTCGAGTGGAAGTACCTCTTTGAGGTACTGGAGTGGTTTGGGCTAGGAGCAGGGTTCATCGCCCGAGTGAAACATGTGTACAACGCCCCCAACGTGAGCGTTCAGACTAACACCACTAGCTCTAAATACTTTCAGCTGCACAGAGGTACACGGCAGGGATGGCCACTGTCCCTGCTCCTGTTCGGCCTAGCAATTGAACCCCTGTGATCGTTCTGCGAGTCACGAAAAACTGGAAGGGCATCCAAAGAGGAAATGAAATGAAAATCGCTTCTTATTACAAGTAGGCTTCAAATGAATGTACTGGTGAAAAACCCCTAGTTGCCACATTCTGGTGTCTGTTCGGGGTAGGCTGGTACAGGAATTGAACCCGCGCTGCTAGCCTTGCCTTGTCCTGCTTTAAAAAGCTAGCTATTTAGCCTGTTGGAGGCAGAGAGCACAAGATTTTCACTGTACAGATGACCTGCTTCTCTAACGTCTCGGACCTACAGAGTGGCCTGAAAGGAATCATGCAGCTCCTGGAGCGAGGCTTTCCCGGTGAACCCGAACGGGGAAGGGACTGTGCTGGAGGGACTTCCGTTCAACTAGCCCAAAACAAATTCTGCCACCTGGAAATCCAGATAGCCATGACTGGACATGGATCCACAAGTGGAATCTGACTAGTCTGGCGGAAAAAGTTAAAAAGGACCTACAGAGATGGGATGCAATCCCGCCCTCCCTGGCGGAGAGTGCAGATGATCAAAATGAACGTATTGCCGAGATTCCTCTTCCTGTTCAGATCTATACAGATCTTTATCCCCAAGGCTTCCTTCCAGAACATAGGCAAAATGATCATGCCATTTGTGTGTGTGTGGGGTGGGGTAAGAATCCAAGGATCCCCACGTTTGTATGTGTGGGGTGGGGTAAGAATCCAAGGATCCCTAAATCGACACTGCAAAGGAGGAAAAATATGGACCGTTTGGCCCTGCCGAATCTACAATACTCCACTGGGCTGCTACAGCAGAGAGGGTCAGGGGATGGATACATGAACCCTTTATGGAATGGGGGAGGATGAAGGAAGCTTCCTGCAAGGGAACAACCCTTGCCACGGCAGCACTCGCCACCGCCAATGAAATACACATCTGCACAGTGGTGGTAGCCACACTAAAGACATGGATCCGGATGAGGCAGCATTTCGGTCTCACAGAGATGTCCTCCATCTGCAGAAAAAACAAATTCCCACCAGCCATGCTCGCTACCACCTTTAAAAAGATGGAGACAGGACAGGGGGACAGACAGCGACCTTGGGCAAACTGACGGAAGGTCTGGAACTACCAACAGGACAGGAACTCCAACACCTCCAAATCAAACTCTTTCTCCGCAAAGGAGGACGAACTGCGGACGGAAGTGGATGGGGGCTCTGGAGTGAAGCACTGAGCAGGGCCAACTTGACCTCCTCCTGTGCAAGGCTCAGCCTCATGCAGTTTAGTGGTGTAGAGAGCACACCTAACCAGAACCGAATGAATAATTATTTCCGGAGGTTGAGGGTAAATGTGAACGGTGCCAAGGAGGCCCGGCCAACCACACCATGTTCTGGGCCTGCCCCAGACTAGTAGGGTGCTGGACAGCCTTCGAGACGATGTCCAAGGTTGTGGAGGTGAGGATGGAGTCATGCCAGTCTTCAGGTATCAGAACAGCCAGAGCTACATTTGGGGAAGAGGGCCAATGCCCTTATGTTTACTTCCTCAATCGCACGCCAGAGAATCCTGCGATCAGCAACATCACCCACTGCTGCAGACTGGCTAGCAGACCTGGCGGAATTTCTTCACCTGGAGAAGATTAAGTACACCATCCGAGGGTCGGGCAAGGGCTTCCACAAAACGTGGAGCCATTCATTGGCCTGTTCAAAGACCTGTTCAAGGACAACAGCGCTAGGGAAAGAAGGAGAGACAGAGGAGAGCAGACAAGAACACCTACAACGAGGAGGTACGAAGAAGGAAGGAGGGGGGGGGGGGCGATGATGAGGAAACCCAAGGGAGCCACAAGAGAAACATGGGGGAAAAGGGGGAGGGAAGGGGGGTCAGAAAGCCCCCCCCCCTCCCGAACCCATGAGATCAACAACAAAAGTCGCAGAAAAGAGGAGCGGAGCTCAACAGTAGGGTGCCAGGGCGCAAGAGGGGGCTACCAATGAGGGGACAGGGGTGAATATATTTTAAGATGTAAATAAACTGTACATGTAAATACCAGGTACAAAGCAGCACGGTGGCGCAGTGGTTAGCATTGCTGCCTCGCGGCACCGAGGGCCCAGGTTCGATCACGGCTCTGGATCACTGCCCGTGTGGAATTTGCACATTCCCCCTGTGTTTGCGCGGGTTTCACCCCTACAACACAAAATGTGCAGGGTGGGTGGATTGGCCACATTAAATAGCCGCTAATTTGGAAAAAATGAATTGGGTACTCTAAATTTCTTACAAAAAAAATACCTGCACACCATTTGTTAAAAGCATTCTGTAAAATTGAAAAACGCCAATAAAAACATTTTTTAAACAAAGGAAAGATTGGCAGCATGCAGAAGAGATTCATTCAGGGGTCCTTTCTAATTTGGACAGCCAGAAACCTGAAAGTAATGTACATGGTCTTTGATTTTGCAGACAAGAGTGAAAACAAGGCACTTGTTTGAAGATGTCAGAGGGAATTCCAAAAGCAAAGATGCAAATCCATCAACAGAAGAGAAGAGAGAAGGTGTAATGAGTTGTTGGGAAACACCAGGGAGCACTTTTAACCTAATCATGATGTTGACATAAAAAACTCTGAACCAAAAAGGCACATCCACCTTGACGAAAACCATGGTGACTGGCTCGTTAGGGACTGAAATACAGTGCATTTTGGACATGTTGCAGAAACAAGCGGAAACGCTCAGTCCACAGAACGGCAAGTAGCGTTTGAGAAATTGAGGGCCATCTTTTCTTTTAAATAATTTTTATTCAAATTTTCACAAAAAAGAAAACAATAACAGAAAATTCTAAAAAAAAAACAGAACCCCCCCCCGCCGTAAATACAAAAGAGAAACAATAGATTAACGCCCGTCATTGGCAAAAAAAACAGATATTCAATTTCAACCCAAAACAAACAAAGACCAACCCCCCGCCCCCCCCCCCCCCCCCCCAGCTGCTGCTGCTGACCTTTTGTTTTTACCGTTTTGCCAAGAGATCTAGGAGTGGTTGCCATCTCCTGAAAAACCCCTGCACTGACCCCCTTAGGGCAAATTTCACCCTCTCCAATTTAATAAACCCCGCCATATCGTTGGCCCAGGCCTCCACGCTTGGGGGCCTTGCATCCTTCCACTGAAGAATCCTCCGCCGGGCTACTAGGGACGCAAAGGCCAGAACACCGGCCTCTTTTGCCTCCTGCACTCCCGGCTCCACTGCAACCCCAAATATTGCAAGTCTCCGGCCTGGATTGACCCTGGATCCTACCACCCTCGATACCGTCCTTGCTACACCCTTCCAAAATTCCCCCAGCGCTGGGCATGCCCAGAACATGTGGACATGGTTTGCTGGGCCCCCAGAGCACCTAATACACCTGTCCTCGGTACCAAAAAACCGGCTCATCCTTGTCCCAGTCATATGAGCCCTATGCAGTACCTTAAAATGTATGAAAATGAAATGAAAATCGCTTATTGTTACGAGTAGGCTTCAATGAAGTTACTGTGAAAAGCCCCTAGTCGCCACATTCCGGCGCCTGTCTGGGGAGGCTGGTACGGGAATCAAACCGTGCTGCTGGCCTGCTTTAAAAGCCAGCGATTAGCCCTGTGAGCTAAACCAGCCCCTTGAAGCTAAGCCTCGCACACGAAGAGGAGGAGTTCACCCTTTCTAGGGCATCCGCCCACATCCCCTCCTCAATCTCCTCACCCAGCTCCTCCTCCCATTTATCTTTCAGCTCCTCCACCGAGGCCTCGTCTACCTCCTGCATCACCTGGTACACATCCGAGATCCTCCCCTCTCCAACCCATACCCCCGAGAGCACCCTGTCCTGGACCCCACGCGGCGGCAGCAGGGGGAACCCCTCCACCTGCCGCCTGACAAACGCCCTTACTTGCATGTACCTAAAGGTGTTCCCCGGGGTGAGCCTGAACTTCCCTTCCAGCTCACCCAGGCTCGCAAACTTCCCGTCTATGAACAGGTCCCCCAGCCTCCTGACACCTGCCCTGTGCCAACTCAGGAACCCGCCATCAATTCTCCCCGGAACAAACCGGTGGTTCCCCCGTTTCGGGGACCCCATCGAGGCCCCACCTTCCCCCTGTGCCGCCTCCATTGCCCCCAAATCTTGAGGGTAGCTGCCACCACTGGGCTCGTGGTATACCTCGTCGGAGGGAGCGGCAGCGGCGAAATTGAAGGCCATCTTAATAAACGAACCAGTGCTGGCCGCCCTGGACTTTTCCCAACCATTTAAAATGATCACAGCTGCCAGTGACCTGTAGGAGCAGTGGTACAACAAGGCAAAGATGCAGGAATAGAGAGCCAGTGGGGTATTTTGGGGGAAAAACTAAGTCCGTGCCAGAGAAAATATTCCACCATTGAAAAGGAATCCTTAGCCTTGCTACTAGCCCTTCAGAATTTTGAAGTATATATCCAACCATGACAATAAACAAACTTTAGTTTACACAGACCATAATCCACCTGCGTTTTTAGATAATTTAAAACCTGGAATGCAAGGTTGCTTATTGGAGTTGATTATTCCAACAGTTCAATGTTAAAATTGTACACATTCTCAGAAAGGATAACGTGATCGTGGATGCTTATTCACAGGATTACAGGCTGACTAGTTATCAATGTAAAGACTGGGAAGTGAATTTACACAACAGGGATGCAGTGAAAAGACTAGTGCCCTGATGTTTCATGGAAGGGAGGTGTGCAAGGCTCCTTCCTGTTTATTCCCTTATTTTCCCTTTTATTTTGCCATTCGTATTTTGATCCATGGACGATTAACGATCTATCTTTAAGTCAAGCAGGATTAATGGGCATGTGTCTTCAAGGCAAGCAGCAAGATTCAGAAGTTACAGGAGAGATCTCCCTGCTAGTCTGTGTTGGTTGCAACAGGGGACCACAGACTTGTCAGCATATGGGTGGGCTTGAGACACAGTTTGATTGATTGGCTGGTGGTCAGTGAATTGACCTAAAGGGTTGTACTCTGCCTGGTAACAGGTGGTGATTGGATCCTATCCCAGTGGCTCTCTCTTCAAATTCAACCTTTTTTTTTAAAGTGACTCTTTCCTGGTTTCTAAAGCCTGACCAATCTTCTGACCTACCTTTGTAGTATTGTACGCTTTTTCTTTCAACTTAATACTACCCTTAACTTCTTTAGTTAGCCACAGATGGTGCATCCCTCTCATACAAAAGGGTCAGTGCACACTCAATTAGCTAAATGGCCTCCTTTTGCACTATAGGAATTCTATGGAATATTTCTTTGCTAGCGTTGTCTGCCACTGCATCTCTATTGACTTACCCTTTAACTTAGTTTCCCAATTCACTTAGCCAGCTCTGCCTTCATACCCTTGATATTGCCTTTAAGTTTATGGCACCAACACAAGATTCAGCCATCCTCAAAATGAAAGGGAAATTCAACGTTATGATCATTATCTAGACGGCATTAACTAATCCGTTTTCATTGTACATTGCCAGTTCTAAAATGGCCTATTCCTTGGTCGGCATTAGACTGTATGGCCGAACCCACCTTCTAGTTACTTTTGTCAATCTCTTTGTCCAATCTATACAAAGATTAAAATCGCTCATGATAACTGCAGGAGCTTTATTACAAGCCCCCATTACTACCTCTCCACACTGCCCTACAATGTAGCTACTGCTAGGGGGCCTATAAATTACTTCCACAAGTGATTTCTTGCATTGCTGTTTCTTATCGCTACCCAAACTGATTCTACACCTTGATCTTCTAAGGTCAACCTTCACTACTGCACTATCATCTTTAATAAACAGAGCTACCTCATTACCTTTTCCTAGCATCCAGTCATTCCCAAATATCGCATATCTTGAATATTTACAGCCCCCCCCACCCCAGGTCATCAACTCGGAGCCAAAGTTGCTTGAGTTGCAGACACTTACTGCAAACGTGGTTGTTGTGGATCACACTGGTGTCCACTCAAACTGCAGCTACAATACAGCATCTGCCCAGTTATCTTTACTGTGTTTTAAGTTAATTTCAATTAATGGCTCTAGTCCTGCTTGTGGTTATAGTCTTATTATTGCAATTAATTATCAGTTTTCTATTTACTGATTGAAATTCACTCATTGAGATAAGATAAAGAAAGAAATATGCACCGACAATCACCCACCTACTTCCCCAAGATATTACACCTCGATTTTTCTTTCTGAATGGAGCCCTGAACCCACACACTGTTGACTTACTAGTTATTTTGTATCCACTCTGCTGCTCGCTCCATTGCCCTCTTGTTGTCTTTTCTCCGGTCTGCCCTTGGTAGATGTGCCATGTTCTCTACTCTTAGTTGATGTGTTGCTCTCTTTGATCTTATTGGTCTGTTTGGATCTTGTTTGGCTTGACTCACACTCTTGTCACTGCTTTGTATGTGCACTGATCCCACTGAAAGTGTCTCTATCCCTGAGCTTCGTTTGTGCTTTACTCTCTCTGGAATTCTCTCTCTCTTCCTGCCACTTTCTAGCCACTTTGCTCTCGCTGGAGGTCTATCTCTCTGTGTGCTGCTTTGTATCTGCTTTGCTCTCACTGGAGGTTTATCTCTCTCTATGCTGCTTTGTATCCACTTTCCTCTCACTGGACGTCTCTCTCTCTCTGTGCTGCTTTGTATCCACTTTCCTCTCACTGGACGTCTCTCTCTCTCTGTGCTGCTTTGTATCCACTTTCCTCTCACTGGACGTCTCTCTCTCTCTGTGCTGCTTTGTATCTGCTTTGCTCTCACTGGACGTCTCTCTCTCTCTGTGCTGCTTTGTATCTGCTTTGCTCTCACTGGATGGCTTTCTCTCTCTGTGCTGTTTTGTATCTGCTTTGCTCTCACTGGAAGACTCTCTTTCACCATGCGTCTTTGTATCTGCTTTGCTGTCACAGGAAGACTCCCTCTCTCTGTGCTGCTTTGTATCTGCTTTCCTGTCACTGGAAGATTCTCTCTCTCCATGCTTCTTTGTATCCGCTTTGCTGTCACTGAAAGTCTCTCTCTCGGTCTGCTGCTTTGTATCCGCTTTGCTCGCAATTGTGGTCTCCCTCGCTCTGTGCGGTTTTGTACCCCCTCCGCTCCCAATTGTCTAGCTCGCCGTGCGCTGATTTGTAACCTCTCTGCTCTTGACTGTCTGGCTTGCTCGGTGCTGTTTTGTACCCGCTCTGCTTTCGAATGATGTGGCAGCCTCTCTGCTCCTTTTTGCATCCGCTCGGTTTTAACTGCAAGGGAAGAAGGATGGTGAGAGTGACTGCCCTTGACATCAAGGCAGCATTTGACAATGTGCGTCATCAAGGCTCCCTAGCAAAACTGGAGTGAAAGGGAATCAGAAGGAAGTGTCTACGCTGGTTGAGGGCAGACTTACACATATGAAGATGGTTGTGGTTGTTAGAAGCTAATCATCTCAGTCCAGGACAGTGCTGCAGGAGAGTCTCCAGGTAGTCTCCGAGGCCCAAACACATTTAAAAAAAATTATCCTTTCTTAGATTGCTTCATCAGTAACCTTCCTTTCATCACAAGGTCAGAAGTAAGGATGTTCGCTGATGATTGCACACTGTTTAGCACCATTCGCATTCCTCAGATTCTGCAGTAAGACCAGGACAATATCTGGTCTTGGGCTGATGGTAAATAGCATTCATGCCGCAAAAGAGCCAGGCATCTCCAACAAGAGAATCTAACCAACTTCCCATTACATTTGATGGCGATACCATCACTGATTCCCACTGATTCACTGATTCCCACATTATCAACACCTGGGGGTTACCGCTGACCGTCATAGGAACTAGTCCAGCCATATAAATACGGTGCCTGTAAAAGCAGACTAAAGACTGGAAAAGGTGCACAAATAACCAAGTCCTGGCTCCCCAAAGTTTGTCTATCACCTACAAAGCTTAAGTCAGGAGTATGATGGAATACTCAATTTGCCTGGATGAGTATGGCTTCACACCACTCAGGAAGCTTGGCATAAACCAGTTCACAACAGCTCACTTGATCAATACCCATTCAGCACTTTACACAATTACTCCCTCCACCACTGAAAAAGGGTAGCAGTAGTGTGTACCATATAAAAGATGCACTATAGCAACTTGCCACGTCTCCTTAGACATCAACGTCCTAACCTGTGACCTCTACCATATAGAAGGACAAGGGAAGCAAAAGTATAGGAACAGCATCATCGGAAGGTTCCTCCCCAAGCCATACACCATCCTGACTTGGAAGTATATTGCTGTTCCTTCAGTATTTCTGGATCAACATGGGACTTCATTCCTAATAGCAGTGACTGTACTTCCACAGACAGACTGCAACAGTTCAAGAAAGCAGCTCAGCTCCACCTTCTCCAGGGCAATCAGGGGTGGATAACTGGCTTTGTCAGTGACACCAACATCCCATAAAATAATTTTTTTAAATCCAAAGTGCAGCAGTGGTAGAGGGAGTTATGTTTTAAGGTGGTGGCTAGGATGTCAGAGCGTGCCGCCTATAATCTTCAGCAACTCACCAAACCTCTTCAACAGCACCTCATAAGCCAGTGATGCTTATTTCATAATCATATAAATCATACCACTTCCCATTCTTTCTGGCTTATGTTTTGAATCGAGAACCTCAGTGTAGCTTGAGAGAGTAACTTGTTCATACCTAATAACCCAATAATGGAACATCCCAATAGCCTTGATTAGGACTCAACAATTTTCCAAGCATAAGTTTGTAGCTTCAAATCGTAATACAGATAACAAACCAAAATATATTTATGTATAGTTTTGTTCAACATCCAATAATAGTAATATGGACTTGGCAAGGTGAGATGGACTTCCTCTGTCGCTGGCAGGTTGGGTGCAAGAGATTAAAATTAATGCGTTTCCACGGTTTTTAATTTATATTTCAGTGCCCGCTGATCTTTTTATCAAAGGTGTTTTTCAAGGAGGTGGAGAAGTTGATTATCTCACTTATTTTGGGTGGGGGGGGGGGGGGGGGAGAGAGGAGACAGAGAGAGAGAGACAGAGAGACAGAGAGACAGAGAGACAGAGAGAGAGAGAGAGAGAGAGAGAGAGAGAGAGAGAGAGTGGCTAGGATCAGGAAGGTACTTCTGCAGAGAGGACAGCAGGGGGGGTTTGGCCTACCGATTTTGTTGTAATTATTACTGGGCGGCGAATGCTGAGAAGGTGAGGAGTTGGGTCCGAGGCGTGTGTGTGGGGGTTTGTTGGGGGGGGGGGAGGAAGAGTCTGTGGGTCAGAATGGAGGAGAGTCTGCGCAGGGCGTTGAGCCGAGGCCGTTGGTTACAGCACCACCTGATGGCCCCTGGTAAATAGTCTGGGAGTCCAGTGGTGGTGGGCAGAATATGGGCTGGGGCAGGGAGAGGTATTTAGATATCAGCAGCTCCGGGATTTTGCCAAGAACGAGCTTCCCGATAGTGGCGGCCTCCACATTGTCGGAAGAGGTATTGACGACAGGGGGAATGGAGAAAGGGGTGGTGTCGGCGATTTATGAGAAGATTCTGGGGGAGGACAAGGTATCCTTAGAGGGTATTAAAGCCAAGTGGGAGAAAGAGTTGGGGTAGGTTATGGAAGACGGGCTGTGGTGTGAGGTGCTCCAGAGGATAAACGCCTCAGCCTTGTGCGTGAGGTTGGGGCTGATACAGTTGAAGGTTGTGGATAGGGCATGCCTCAACGGCGAGGATTAGCCGACTCTTTGAGGGGGGTGGCGGATGTATGTGAACGCTAAGGGAGGAGCTCGCAAACCATGTTCACATGTTTTGGTCCTACCTGACGCTGGAGGGGTATTGGAGCAAGATTTTTATGGTTATCGTGGGTGGTACATGTGAGTTTCGAACCAGGGCCCCTAGAAGCCATTTGCAGGGTGTTGGACCAGCCCGTGATGCAGGCGGGTGCGGGGGCAGATGGTTTGGCCTTCGCCACACTGATTGCCTGGACGCGGGTCCTGCTGGGGGAAGTCAGCTTCTCCATCTTGTGTCTCGGCCTGACGGGGAGACCTGCCGAATTTTTGACGCTCAATGAAGTGAAGTTTTTTTTTTAAATTTAGAGTGCCCAATTATTTTTACTTTCCAATTAAGGGGCAATGCAGCGTGGCCAATCCACCTGCCCTGCACATTTTTGGGTTGTGGCGGTGAAACTCACGCAGACATGAGGAGAATGTGCAAACTCCACACGGACAGTGACCCAGGGCGGCATTCGAACCCAGGTCCTCAGTGCCGCAATCCCAGTGCTAACCACTGTGCCACATGCCAGCCCCGAGAAGTGAAGTTTGAGCTGAGGGAGAGGATGGAAGTGTTCTACAATTCATGGGCATTGTTTATCTTGTACTTTCAAGGATTGGATGTCATCGAACATGGGCGGGGTGGGTATATTGTATATGGTTTACTGTGTATGGGATGACCGTTGATTCTCTTTTGGTCTTTTCTGTTTTGTTGTATTTGGAATGTAGGGGTGATGTTTGGGTTTGTATGTTGAAGGGGATGCTGGTTGTGGGGATAGGTATTATAATTGTTATTGTTGGTTACCTTTTGTTTGTTGTGTATTTGATCAAAATGTGGAAAAGGAGGAGAATAATTTTTGTTTAAAACCATTAATAGTAATATGACAAAATACAGCAAATAACGCTTCCTACAGTGCACTCTGCTGAAGTTACATTTGTTGACTGGTCCGTTCCCATCAGTAGTTGTTCGATTACAATTTGGAATATGACCAAGTGTAATAATAAATAAATGGTACTGTTCAATTTAATGTAAAATTCCAACACAAAAATTACCCACTTCAACCTCTGCCATTTTGATACATCCACCCTTCGTGCAGCTTATCCACTACTGAACTACTCATCCATGTTATTCTTAGCTCCAGACCCAACTATTCTTATGCTCTCCTGGCCAGCATTTCATCATACACCCTCCATAAACTGGATTGCATCAAAAGCTCATATTTTCGCATTCTAACCCACATGATCTCGCTTACCCATCACTCATGCTTCGTGACATACCTCGCCTCCAATTTCACCAATGAGTTCTCATCCTCATGCTCAAATAACTTTGACCATGACCTAGCCCCTCTCATCTCTGTAACCTCCTCCAACCTAGCAAGCATCTGAAAACTCTCTTCTTCCAATCTTTGGCTTTTCAAGCATCCCTCCCTTGGTGGAGGCAATGGTGCAGTGGCATCATCCCTGGACTAGTAATCCAGAGACCCAGGGTAACCCTCCGAGGACATGTATTCAAATCCTACCATGGCAAATGGTGGGATAATAAAGAAGAAATCTGGAATTAAAGGTCTAATGATGATCATTAACTCATTGTTGATCGTCTTAAAAACCCATCTGTTCACCAATGTCCTTAAGGGACGATAAGCTGTTGTCCTTATCATGTCTGGCATACGTGTGACTCCAAAGCCACATCAATGTGGTTGACTCTTAGCTGCTCTCTGAAATGGCCTAGGGAGCCACCCACTTGAAGGGCAATTAGAGATGGGCAAGAAATGCTGGCCCAGCTCATGAATTAATTTTTTTAAAATTCCTTTGCCTTGCTCATAATCTGTCTCAGCTCTGGAATCCCCTTCCTAAACCTCTCCACCTTTATGACCCTGCTTAAAATCTCTTTAATTTAAAATCAGATTGGCCCAGTGTCACATTTTATCCACTTACATGCCTATGAGATTCCTTGGGACACCTTTGTTATGCAAATACATAGAACATCAAACAGTATTCCTTGGGGTAAAACCAGTTAATACGGTTTTATAACCATTAGTAATAAACAAAGAATTGAAATCCACTTACCATTAGGGAGAGGGGAAATGTTTCTATCTGGGAACTTAATTAATTGTTGATGTGGTTTCACAATCTAGAAAATATTAGGAGAGAAAAAAAAATATCTTACTTGATCCATCTTGTAACTCAATCTTCATTAGTGCCCCCACAGACATTAAGAACTTGCATCATCTTTCTTCACTCATGTACCTTTTAAAATATTTTGCATTTGGAAGGATCATCAAATCTGCAGGGGGGAGGGGGGGGGGGGCTGTTTCTGACTGAGCTGCAGCCAAGACCTAGAGAAATAAATTTGTGACTGGTACCAGCTCTACGCTAAATGAAAAGTATGAATGAACAACGAAGTGAATGAAACTGACAGGAGGATAAATAAAATTCGCTATCTGAGGCGGCACGGTAGCACAGTGGTTAGCACTGTTGCTTCACAGCGCCAGGGTCTCGGATTTGATTGCCGGCTCGGGTCACTGAATGTGCGGAGTCTGCACCTTCTCCCGATGTCTGCGTGGGTTTCCTCCCACAAGTCCCGAAAGATATGCTTGTTAGGTGAATTGGACGTGCTGAATGCTCCCTCAGTGTACCCGAATAGGTGCCGGAGTGTGGAGACTAGGGGATTTTCATAGCAACTTCACTGCAGTGTTAATGTAAGCCTACTTGTGACAATAATAAAGATTATTAGTTTAATTTTCATGAATAAATGTGGCATAATAAAAGCAGAACATGGCCCACTTTTCTCTTGAGGTCGTTATGTATAGCACATCGGGATCCCTACACACAGAAACTAATGCTATGGTTTTCAACTTAGCTAATCAGAAAACCACAACAACTTTCAGTTTTCCAGCATGAAATCCATTTATGTGGAGCTCAGTAGAAGGAGCTGAATGGAAGGAAATAACTTGCATTTATATAATGGCTTTCATGACCCCCAGCATTTTACAGACAATTAAGTACTTAGAGCAGTCACTGTTCTAATGCTGCAAATAATACGGTAGCCAACTTACATACTGCAAGCTCTTACAATCAGCAGAAATTGTAGCCAAATAATTTGTTTTAGTGACACTGGTTTCGGGCTAAATATTGGCGGAAACACCCAGAAGACTGCCCTTTTTGAATTGCACCACGGGATTGATTGTATCCGCGTGAGGGGGAAGACAGGGCCCAGTTTAAAGACAGCAAGTCCAACGCTGCATTGAAGTCTCAGTCTGAATTATGTGCTCAAGGTTCTGGAGCGGAGTTTGAATTCACGACTTTCTGACTCAGAGGCTGGAGAGCTATTGCTGAGAGGAGACAGACAAGTTCTAATTAAAATTAAAACAAAACACTGCAGGTGCTGGAAATCTGAAATAAAAAAACAAAGCGCTGGAAAATCTCAGACATGGCACCATCTGTAAAAGTTCTCAAATGAATCGTCTTCCAAAGATGATGGTGACAGACCTGCTGAATTTTCCAGAACCTTCTGTTTTTACATCACGTCCTAATAAGAACACCAAATCTCACTGACAAATCAATTGCTGAGTTTGCTAATCTACACACGTTTGCATATTGGTTTACGCTGCATCAAAATAATTGGTCCCACCATGTCTTATGTAATACTGTTCAGGCAGTGGAACTGGAAATGTGCAATGATGGACAATAAGAGCACAAGACATAAGGGCAGGACCTCCGCCATTAAATGAGATCATGATTGACATGATAATCCTCTTACTTATTTTGCCGCCATATCCCGTAACCCTTTGATTCCCTTACTTATTAAAAATCTGTATCTCAGTCTTGAACCTTTTTTAAAAAAAAAACAATATTTTTATTAAATCAAATATAAACAGTAACATAAGACCATAAGACATAGGAGTGGAAGTAAGGCCATTCGGCCCATCGAGTCCACTCCGCCATTCAATCATGGCTGATGGGCATTTCAAATCCACCTACCAGCATTCTCCCCGTAGCCCTTAATTCCTCGCGACATCAAGAATTTATCTATCTCTGCCTTGAAGCCATTTAGCGTCCCGGCCTCCACTGCACTCCGCGGCAATGAATTCCACAGGCCCACCACTCTCGGGCTGAAGAAATGTCTCCGCATTTCTGTTCTGAATTTACCCCCTCTAATTCTAAGGCTGTGCCCACGGGTCCTCGTCTCCTCGCCTAACGGAAAGTTTATTTGCGTCCACCCTTTCTAAGCCATGTATTATCTTGTAAGTTTCTATTAGATCTCCCCTTAACCTTCTAAACTCCAATGAATACAATCCCAGGATCCTCAGCCGTTCATCATATGTTAGACCCGCCATTCCAGGGATCATCCGTGTGAATCTCCGCTGGACACGCTCCAGTGCCAGTATGTCCTTCCTGAGATGTGGGGCCCAAAACTGGACACAGTACTCCAAATGGGGCCTAACCAGAGCCTTATAAAGGCTCAGTAGCACATCGCTGCTTTGAAATTCCAACCCTCTTGAGATAAATGACAACATTGCATTCGCTTTCTTAATCACAGATTCAACCTGCATGTTTACCTTTAGGGAATCCTCGACTAGCACTCCCAGATCCCTTTGTACTTTGGCATTATGAATTTTCTCACCGTTTAGAAAGTAGTCTATGCTTGGATTCTTTTTTCCAAAGTGCAAGACCTCACATTCTCTCACGTTGAATTGCATCAGCCATTTCCTGCACCACTCTCCCAAACTGTCTAGATCCTTCTGCAGCCTCCCCACTTCCTCAGCACTACCTGCCTGACCACCTAACTTCGTATCATCGGCAAACTTCGCTAGAATGCCCCCAGTCCCTTCATCCAGATCATTAATATATATGGTGAACAGCTGTGGCCCCGACACTGAACCCTGTGGGACACCGCTGGTCATTGGCTGCCATTCCGAAAAAGAACCTTTTATCCCAACTCTCTGCCTTCTGTCAGACAGCCAATCCTCAACCCATGCCAGTAGCTCACCTCGAACACCATGGGCCCTCACCTTACTCAGCAGCCTCCTGTGTGGCACCTTATCAAAGGCCTTTTGGAAATCCAGATAGACCACATCCACTGGGTTTCCCTGGTCTAACCTACTTGTCACCTCCTCAAAGAATTCTAACAGGTTCGTCAGGCACGACCTCCCCTTACTAAATCCATGTTGACTTGTTCTAATCCGACCCTGCTCTTCCAAGAATTTAGAAATCTCATTCTTAACGATCGATTCTAGAATTTTACCAACAACCGAGGTTAGGCTAATTGGCCTATAATTTTCCATCTTTTGTCTTGATCCTTTCTTGAACAAGGGGGTTACAACAGCGATCTTCCAATCGTCCGGGACTTTCCCTGACTCCAGTGATTTTTGAAAGATCTCAACCAACGCTTCCGCTATTTCTTCAGCCACCTCTCTCAGAACTCTAGGGTGTAGCCCATCGGGGCCAGGAGATTTGTCAATTTTAAGACCTTTTAGCTTTTTTAGCACCATCTCTTTTGTAATGGCAACCATACTCAACTCAGCCCCCTGACCCTCTATAATTTTTGGGATATTACTCATGTCTTCCACTGTGAAGACAGACGCAAAGTACTTATTAAGTTCTCCAGCCATTTCCTTGTCTCCCATCACTAGCCTTCCGGAATCAGTTTGAATTGGCCCAATGTCTACTTTGGCCTGTCGTTTGTTTCTTATGTATTGAAATAAACTTTTACTATCATTTCTTATATTACTGGCTAGCCTGCCTTCATATTTGATCCTCTCCTTCCTTATTTGTCTCTTTGTTAACCTCTGTTTGTTTTTGTAGCCTTCCCAATCTTCTGATTTCCCAGTGCTTTTGGCCACTTTATAGGATCTCTCTTTTTCTTTGATACATTTCCTGACCTCCTTTGTCAGCCATGGCTGTCTAATCCCTCCCCGGATAATCTTTCTTTTCTTGGGGATGAACCTCTGTACAGTGTCCTCAATTATGCATACAAACTCCTGCCATTTTTGCTCTGCTGTCTTCCCCACTAGGGTCTGCTCCCAGTCGATTTTCGCCAGTTCCTCTCTCCAAGATGCACATAATTTATATTACATAAAACCTGAATCAAGAATTTAAAAGTGATTAACAAATACATTGCATCAAGAAACCCTGAAGTCTAATCTAACCCCTAATCATAGATCATAGAATTTACAGTGCAGAAGGAGGCCATTTGGCCCATCGAATCTGCACCGGCTCTTGGAAAGAGCACCCTACCCAAGGTTAACACGTCTACCCTATCCCCATAACCCAGTAACCCCACCCAACACTAAGGGCAATTTTGGACACTAAGGGCAATTTATCATGTCCAATCCACCTAACTTGCACATCTTTGGACTGTGGGAGGAAACCGGAGCACCCGGAGGAAACCCACGCACACACGGGGAGGATGTGCAGGCTCCGCACAGACAGTGACCCAAGCCGGAATCGAACCTGGGACCCTGGAGCTGTGAAGCGATTGTGCTATCCACAATGCTACCGTGCTGTCGCCAAGCCTCCTGTAATATACAACAGTAGATCATCAGCATAGAGCGAGATATGGTGCTCCACTCCTTCCCATCCGATGACCTCCGCACCAAGCCTCCTCAGTAAGCACAAAGCCTAGCTCCCCCACCTAGTTCTCAAACATTCTATCCAAAGGGATAGGATCGAAAGATAGAATACGTTTGTACAAGTTTCAGATAGACCCTCTTTTCTGTTGTGCCAAGGTCAAGAACTCTTCCAGCCAGGAAGAAGGCGAGGCCTGGGGAAGGAAGAACTTAGGTGAGAAATCCTGAATTTGAAAGAAAAGACAAAGGTTGGAACGAGTCAGACTGTATCCGTCAGCAGGTTTTTCCAAGGCTGGCAAAGCCGCCATTTAGAAATAAGTTTCCAAAGTGCACCAGTCCTCCCATTCTCCAGGACCAAAATAATGGGTCCAAGCTCAAGGACATGAAGGGATGGTTGTCGCAAATCAGGGCAAGTGGTGAGAGAAGGTTGAAGTGTCTCCATTTTACTCCAATTCGACCCATGGTTACTCAGCCATTGCAGGATTTTCTGTACATTGGCAGCCCAGGAATAAAGCAGGAGATTCGGGAGGGTTAAGCCTCCCGATCTTCTGTCTTTCTGAAGCAGAGCTCTGCAGACGCTGTGACTCTTAGTTGCCCAGATAAAAGCTGATATTAACTTGCTAACTGTAATAAAAAATGTCTTGGGTAAGAAAATGGGGATACGTTGAAATAAGAATAGAAACCTTGGGAGCACGTTCATCTTGACAGTTTGGATCCTGCCCGCAAGAATCAGAGGAAAACTATTCCATCTCTGTATGCAAGTCCATTTAAAACTTACCGATGAGGCTTGAGGAGTTCAGTTTGTGGAGTCAAGTCCAGTTGTGGACCAATTGGATGCCCAGGTATCGGAAATTAGAGGACAAGAGACGAAACGGCAGCGAAACAAGCCGAGTCCCTCTGGCCAGCCCGCAAGAGTCAGAGGAAAAGTATTCTATCTCTGTATGCAAGTCCATTTAAAACTTACCAATGAGGCTTGAGGAGTTCAGATAGTGGAGTAAAGTCCAGTTATGGACTAATTGGATGCCCAGGTGTCAGAAATTAGCGGACGAGGGACGAAACGGCAGTGAAACAAGCCGCGTCCCTCTGGCCAGCGGGTTCACTTGAAAACACTCACTTTTACCCACATTTAACATAAATTCCAATATTGCCTACTGAGGAGGCCTGATCTGTAATATACAACAGTAGATCATCAGCATAGAGCGAGATATGGTGCTCCACTCCTTCCCATCCGATGACCTCCGCACTATTGAAAGAAGCTCAATGGCCAGTGCAAAGAGCAATGGATAAAATATTCTGAGAAAGCCATATTTGTATGGATGTTGGCTTTCGGGCACTGTACATCTGACGAACACAGGAGGAGAATTTAGGATCAAATTCAAATGTACCCAAGATCTCAAAAAGGTAGTTCCACTCCACAATATCAAATGTTTTTTCTGCATCCAAAGATAATATAACTTCAGGTTCCTGAGCAGCAGAGCATGAAAGGGCAATGTTCAAGAGGCGCAAGACATTGACCAATACGGCAGCACAGTGGTTAGCACTGCTGCCTATGGCACTGAGGACCCGGGTTTGATCCCGGCCCCGGGTCACTGTCTGTGTGGATTTTGCACATTCTCCCCGTGTCTACGTGGGTCTCATTCCCACAACCCAAAATGTGCAGAGTAGGTGGATTGACCACGCTAAATTGCATCTTAATTGGAAAAAAATAATTGGGTCCTCTAAATTTATTTTTAAAAAGACATTGGTTGATAATCGTCTGCCTTTAATAAAGCCGGTCTTATCTTCGGATATTATAACCAGAAGACAGGGCTCCATTCGGGATGCCAGGACTTTAGTCAGTAGTTTAACATCTGTTAAGGAGTAAAATAGATCGGTATGACCTTCTCTCTACTGGGCCCTTACGCTCTTTGAGGAGCACTGAGATTGTGGCTTGGGCCTGGGGTTGTGACCCCCGAGACAGTGAATCATTGAACATGTCCAATAATAAAGGCGTTAGCAGCTCAGAGAACCAACTACGTTTGGAAGCCATCAGGACCGGGGGCTTTGCCAGATGCAAGCTGACCGATACAATGCCACATTTTTCTGGGCTTAAGGGGGACTCTAGTTCCCGCTTCTTGCCTTCCTCAATAGTCGAGATGAAAAAACCTGTAGAAACGTAGAAGTGTCATCATGCCCTTGGTGTCTGGAGGAGGCTCCGAGTCAGATAGATCATGCTAAAATGAACTGAAAGCCGCATTAACCTGGAGTGGGGCTGACACCAAGTTGTATTCCTTATATCGAATCTGAGGAATTTCTCGGAAGGGAGTCTGCTTCTTGGGTTGATACACAAGAAGATGGCCTACCTTTTTCCCATGTTCTTAAAGGTGACCCTAAAACGTCGTAACTGTTCGTAGAAATCAACTTGAATTGGTTTCAATTTTTAAAAATGTATCAGTAGACCTGGCGCCAGGGCGAATGAATATTGGCGGTCAATCTCCAAGATGGAGTCCACTAGCCTTTTGTGGTTCTGCACTCCTTTTTTATGATGTGAGCTTTATATGAGATAACCTTCTCCCTGATGATGGCCGTTAGAATTTCCCAGTGTTGTAGGAAACAGTGACTTTTGTTGAGCTTGATAAAGTCTGCAGCAGACAAACACTCACCAACTTTTCCATCAGACAGTGAAGTGGTGTCTAGTCTCCAGGGTGGGCATTCGAGGGCCGAAATGAAAGTATACCAACCTGGTTTGATTCTGATCTCGGGCGACTTGTCTGTGTTTGCGCTTTCTTCCCGTGTCTGCCTGGTGCTCCGCTTTTCTCCCACAGTCCAAAGATGTACAGGTTAAGTCGGGGTGGGCAAACTGCGGCCCGCCAAAGGTCTTTATGCGGCCCACCAAGATCAAGTCATGAAAAATTTTTTTTTTTTAAATTTGTTTTTAATTTTAAGGTTAATGTTGGGTTACTGGTATAGGGTGGATACGTTGACTTGAGTAGGGTGATCATTGCTCAGCACAACATGTGTTTCATGTGAAGTTTCTACTTTAAAATATTAATAAAAATTAATTGCTTTTTTTCCTTTAAAAACCTTTTATTTTGGCTATTTTAAATATTAATTATTTTACTTAATATACTATGCGGCCCTTTAAAATTGTGAATTTCTGAATGTGGCCCTTGCACGGAAAAGTTTGCCCACCCCTGGGTTAAGTGGATTGGATATGCTAAATCGCCCCTAGGTGGGATTATGGGGATAGGGAAGGGGGACTGGGTCTAGGTTAGGGTGCTCTTTCAGAGGGTCAGTGCAGACTCGATGGGCTGAATGGCCTCCTTCTGCACTGTAGGGATTTTATAACGATTCTATGATTGTCCACAAAGGAACAAATATGTAGTCAGATTCTGGAAAGATGTGAAAATAGCAGGGTTGTTGTGGTTTTAATTTCCCCCACATTGATTGGGAGTCCCTTAGTGCCAGAGGTTCAGATGGAACGCAATTTGTTAGTGCGTCCCAGAGGGTTTTTTGAAACAGTATGTTGAAAGTCCAAACACGGACTAGGCCTTACTGGACCGAGTATTGCAGAATGAGCCTGGCCAGGTGACCAATGTTTCAGTAGGGAAACATTTTGGGAAGTGATCATCATTCCGTAGGTTTTCAAATACTCATGGATAAGAAAGGACAAGAGTGGTCCTCGAGTGAGGAAGCTAAATTGGGGGAAAGCTAACTACAACAGGATTCGGAAGAGCTGGAGAATGTGGATTAGGAGTGATGTTTGAGGGCAAATCCACATTTGATATGTGGGAGTCTTTTACAGACCAGTTGATTAGAGTGCAGGACAGGCATGGCCCTGTGAAAATGAAGGACAGAAATGGCAGAATTAGGGAACCATGGATGACAGGGGAAATTGTGAGACTAGTCAAAAAGAAAAAGGAAGCACGGTCTAGGCAACTAGAAACAGACAAAGCTTTTGAAGAATATAGGGAAAGTAGGAACAAATAAACAGGGAGTTAGGAGGGTCAAAGAGGCAATGAAATGTCATTGGCAAGCAGGGTCATGGAAAGTCCCACGGCCTTTTATACATATACAAGGACCAAGAGGGTAGCTGGGGAAAGGACAAAGGAGGGAAGATATGCGTGGAGGCAGAGGAAGTGGGTGAGATCCTTAATGAGTATTCTGCATCAGTATGCACAAAGGAGAGTGACATGACAATGATGAGGTTAGGGAAGGATGTCAGAGTTGGGACCACTATTATTTGTATTATATATAAATAATCTTGAGGAAAATGTAGATGGGCTGATTAGCAAATTTGCAGATGACACGCAGATAGGTGAAGCTGCAGATAGTGAAGGGGACTGTCAAGAGAATACAGCTGAATATGGATAGATTGGAGAGTTGGGCAGAGAAATGGCAGGTGAAGTTCAATCTGGACAAATACGAAGAGATGCAGTTTGAAAGATCAAATTTAAGTGTAAATTATACAGTAAATGGCAGAACTGTTCGGAGCATTGACATACAGAGGGATCTGAGCATTCAGATCCATAGTTCCATGAAAGTGGAAATGCAGATCGATAAGGGGATCAAGAAGTCATACGGCATAGAATCATAGAATCTACAGTGCAGAAGGATAGAATCTATAGTGCAGGAGGCCATTCGGTCCATCAAGCCTTCATCGGCCTTGGGAAAGAGCACCCTACCCAAGCCCATGCCTCCACACTGTCCCTGTAATGCAGTAACCCCACCCAACGTTTTGTGGACACTAAGGGCAATTTATCATAGCCAATCCATCTAACCTGCACAGATCTTTGGTCTGAGGGGGGAAACCGGAGCACCCAGAGGAAACGCAAACAGACACAGGGAGAATGTGCAGACTCTGCACAGAGACCCAAGCCAGGAATTGAACCTGGGTTCCTGGAGCTGTGAAGTAACTGTGCTAACCACTGTGCTATCGTGCTTGTCTTCATCGGCCAAGGCATTGAGTACAAGAGTTGGCAGGTCTTTAGTTAAGCCACATTTGGAATATTGCGTGCAGTTCTGGTTGCCACACTACCGGAAGGATGTGGATGCTTTGGAGAGAGTGCAAAGAAGGTTTACCAGGATGTTGCCTGATCTGAAGGGTGTTAGCTACAAGGAAAGGATGAATAAACTCGGATTGTTTTTGTTGGAAAGACAGAGGGGAGGCCTGATTGAGGTCTATCAAATTCCAAGAGGCATAGACAGGGTAAATAGTCAGAAGCTTTTTCCCAGGATGGAAGTCACAATTACAAGGGGCACAGGTTCAAGTAAGAGGGGGAATGTTTTGGGGAGATGTGCGGGTCCGTTTTCACACAGACGGTAGTTGGTGCCTGGAATGCGTTGCCAGTGGAGGTGGAGGTGGTGAAGGCAGGCACGGGTAGCAACGTCCAAGATGAAATGAAATGAAAGATTAAATGAAAATCGCTTATTGTCACAAGTAGACTTCAAACGAAGTTACTGTGAAAAGCCCCTAGTCGCCACATTCCGGCGCCTGTTCGGGGAGGTGGTACAGGAATTGAACCATGCTGCTGGCCTGCCTTGGTCTGCTTTAAAAGCCAGCTCTTTAGCCCTGTGCTAAACCAGCCGCAGATGTATCTTGATAGACACACGAACGGGCAGGGAATGGGGGTTACAGGCCTCTTGGGAAATAGGGAGTAGGTCTAAATAAGGAATCTTGATTGGCGCCGGCTTGATGGACCGAAATGTGCTATAATGTTCTTTGAGGGGCATGATCAGAGATGACGGTTGCCAAGTATTTGGCTGCACTCACGGAAAGTGGGATGGGGGTAGGAATTTGTTAACGATTAAAAAAAAATCAAGTGAACTGTGAATGTGTGAAATAAAAAAAATAGAAAATGATTTACTGTTTGGATGCAGAAAATGGCACAGGTTAACCCACGCCCCTCCCCGACCGTTCCACGAAAAGGCCAATGCCTTGGACATCCAAATTGAGTCAGGGATTTTGGCATGGAACGGTCCAATTTAGAGTCCAAGACGCAGTTAAGGTCACCTCCTAGGATCATCTGATATGAGTCTAAATCAGGGAAGAGGGTCACCAGGAGGTTTATAAAATTCGGGTCATCGGAGTTGGGAGCATAAATATTTACTAAAATAACCGGAGTGTTTTCCAGTGAACCACAGACAATAATATAATGATCACTGGGGTCATCCATAATCCGGGAGGGAGTAAATTGTATTTTTCTAAGGATTAGTATTGCATGCCTCTTGCCCTACCATTAAAGCCCGAGTGAAAGACTTGTCCCACCCAATTTTTGTGAAGCTGTCTCTGGTCCTTTACCCATAGATGATTTTCCTGTAGGAACACAACACCCTAATTTAGGCCCTTCAGATGAGCAAAAACCATTTCCCGTTTCACTGGTCCATTTAAACCCCTCATATTCCAAGTTGGAAGGTGGAAAGGAGATCCCCCACACCAGCTCTCACACCAGGGCCAGCCATTACATCTTAGAATTAACGAGCATGGAATCCTATTAAGCCAAGGTGAAGAGATCACTGCTGACTGGCAGAAGGCAGAGAGTGGGGATAAAGGGGTGTTTTTCAGGATGGCAGCTGCTGACTAGTGGTGTGCCTCAGGGGTCTATGCTGGGACCACAACTTTTCACAATACACATTAATGATCTAGAAGAAGGAACTAAAGACACTGTTGCTAAGTTTGCAGAAGTCACGGTTGCTAAGTTTGCAGATGATACAAAGATCTGTAGAGGGACAGGTAGTATTGAGGAAGCAAGGGGGCTGCAGAAGGATTTGGACAGGCTAGGAGAGTGGGCAATGAAGTGGCAAATGAAATACAATGTGGAAAAATGTGAGGTTATGCACTTTGGAAGGAGGAATTTAGACAGACTATTTTCTAAATGGGGAAATGTTTTGGAAATCAGAAGCACAAATGGGCTTGGGAGTCCTTGTTCACAATTCACTTAAGATTAATGTGCAGGTTCAGTCGGCAGTTAAGGAGGCAAATGCAATGTTAGCATTCATGTCCAAGAGGGCCAAGATACTAGACCAGGGATGTACTTCTGAGGCCGTATAAGGCTTTCGTCAGACCCCATTTGGAGTATTGTGAGCAGTTTTGTGCACCGTATGTAAAGGAGGATGCGCTGGCCTTGGAAAGGGTCCAGTAGCTTGTCGTATGAGGAACGATTGAGGACTCTGGGTTTGTACTTGTTGGAGTTTAGAAGGATGAGGGGGGGATCTTATTGAAACTTACAGGATACTACGAGGCCTGGATAGAGTGGACGTGGAGAGGATGTTTCCACTTGTAGGAAAAACTTGAACCAGAGGACACCATCTCAAACTAAAGGGACGACACTTTAAAACAGAGATGAGGAAAAATTTCTTCTGCCAGAGGGTGGTGAATCTTTGGAACTCTTTGCCGCAATCACTGAGTGTCTTTTCACTGAGTGTCTTTAAGACAGAGATTGATAGGTTCTTGATTAATAAGGGGATCTGGGGTTATGGGAGAAGGCAGGAGAATGGGGATGAGAAAAATATCAGCTATGACTGAATGACAGAGCACACTCAATGGGCCGAGTGGCCTAATTCTGCTCCCATGTCTTATGGTCTTATCCCACCAGGACACCAGCCAGGCCAGGCCTAAAGACCAGCCAAACGTAATTGGACATCATCAAACAACCAACACCCTCCCCAACACCCCTCCAACCACCAAGAATATTAAAACTGTACAGAACCTAAACTTATTAAAATTATAATCTAAGTTCCCACTCGCATGGTGTTTGCGAATAGGAGTTGCAATATACCCACTTTCGTACCTGCCCTTCGCTAATCTCAACTATAGATATAGTTGGGAGGCTCCCTGACCAACCCTATTTTCAAAAACAAGAAAAACTATTAACATGTGTAAAAATTCAAGATGTAACAACAGTGATAACAATGGTACAACAAGAAAAATATGTCCAGCATTTGAAGAGCCAAAAATATTTTTTTGTATATAACCATGAAAAAATAACTTTATTCTAAAACACACAGCAACCTTTATAAAACAGAGAGCTTTAAGCAGAGCTCCCGAACAAACATGTTTGCATCTTCTAGGGCAGCACAGTGCCTACCACGCTGAGGACCTGGGTTCAAATCCCAGCCCTGGGTCACTGTCCGCGTGCAGTTTGCACATTCTCCCCGTGTCTGCGTGGGTTTCACCCCCACAAGCCAAAGATGTGCAAGTTAGGTGGATTGGCCACGCTAAACTGCCCCTTAATTGGGAAAAATATTTGGGTACTCTAAATTTATAAAAACAAAAAAATATGTTTGCATCTTCTGGGGAGTCAAAGAAGTGGTTCTTCCCCCTGACAGAAACTCAAGAGGCGGGCTGGATATAATAAACTGAACCAAATACCCTTCTTAAATAGAGCCAAATTCAACCTGTTGAAAACCACACTCTTTTTTTGCCAGGTCAGCACAGAGGTCTTGGGGCAGCCAGATCAAATTACTTCCCCATTTTGCATCCCAGTATTCCCTGGCCCACCAAAGGGAATGTTCGTTTTTCGAACCTTATGATGTTCGCCCATGGGGGTTCCCCAACATGTGGTCTTGGCCACAGTGCACGATGGGCACGATCTAGCTCCAGCGGGGATGTGAAAACCTCCTCACCCACCATCCTGGGCTGGTAGCACAGAGGTTAGCACCGTTGCTTCACAGCACCAGGGACCTGGGTTTGACTCCCAGCTTGGGTCGCTGTGTGCGCGGAGTCTGCCTGGGTTTCCTCCCTGTGCTGGTTTCCTCCCACAAGTCCCGAAAGACGTGCTGTTAGGTGAATTGTAAGGAAACGACCTGCCAGCTGACGCACCGGAAGATCTGCGGGATCTCAGGCAAGGAGGGTGTCCCTTCACTGACAAGGACACGACCTTAATAAAAACGCTGCCCTTGGGGAGGACACGGGATCCTCACAGCCGCTGGCACCTGATCAACTTTCCTTGTAAAACAAGTCGCGACCGAAGCGGAAAATAGCGACCGCGATTCCCCCAGCAGAAACCGCGCTGTCAACTCTTACCTGCACGACTCGACTGCTAGCCGCCATCTTACTTCCCCATAAGTTGCCCATGGCGACGCTAATTAACATGCACTTCCGAGTCAAAATTCCGCGTGTCACCAAGAGAGCGCACGCGCCTCGTCGGCGGCCCGTGCTTTCCTCCCGGGAGGGGGTGGGGGAGCTAAGAGGCTGGGAAGAGTCCAATCAGGAGAAGGGGTGGGGTCATAGTGAGGCGAGCTCTGACAGTCACGGTGCTGTCCACACTGGCCTTTCACCACCTGTGCTTGCCGGACCAAGTGATGTCTGAACACATGACGTCAGCAAATGCTGTAGGCCTTTTACCTCATAAAGGTTTGGGGTCCCCTCCTTGGCCTGTAAAAAAATCATCATATCAGCGCCTTTTTTTTTTCACCGGCCCAAAGCGTTTTGAGGCTAATTAAATACCTTCACAGTGCAGCCAGCCTTGTGAGGTCGGACATCCAAACTGCGCACAAGGGGGGGGGGGGGGGGGGGGACTTCCATACAATAGCAATTAGATGAAGAAAATGCTCAGTGGATGTCCTGAAGAAGTTATATTGGACTGAAATATATTGGACTTGATTAATAAGGGGATCAGGGGGTTATGGGTGTGCTGATATGCATCACTGTAAATACACAAGGGGTTAATGTAGGTACACTGCAACTAAGTAAACACTAGAGGGAGCACCAGAGACATCATGACACACAGATATTCAAGTAGGTCAGTAAGATATGACACAACCAATGGGCAGTCAAGACACCCAGAGGTGACACTACCACAAGGGGGCAACCCATATAAAAGGACAGGGTACACATGCTCTTTCTCTTTCCACAGGCGACACAGGGGCAGATCAGAAGCCCCTGTGGCTTAGAGCAGACTGGTTAGTTAGATTAAGTTACTATAGCAAGATTAGCAGGAGAGTCAAACTCAAGTAGGAGAATAGTTAACTGTTCAATAAATGTGTTAAACCTATCTCCAAGTCTGAACCTTTGTCAGAGTATACATCAAGGAAGCAGCTTTTATGCTACATGAAGAAGCACAACACAACCTGGTTCCAGGAGTACCCTGTTGAATCTCTATAGTTCAACTCAACCAATCCGTGACTACCAGCAACAGCACCCTGACAAGATGTTCGAGATTCTGGTTCCACAGCAGCTCAGGTACCACGGCAATCTCAGTGCAAACTGGCATGCATTCAGGCAGAGATTTGAGATCTACCTGGTAGCATCCGACCTAGATGGTGTGGTGGGTGCACCAGAAATCTTCAAGACCTTCAAGTACTACAAAGGAATGACAAACGAGACTTCCAGACAGTCCTGGACAAGTTTCAAGAATACTGCGAGGAACATGCAAGAGAGAATGGTAAAAGAGGTGCCAATACTCAGCACGAGGCAAAGGTAGGTCTGCAAATGCAGAAAACGGCAGTTTTGATTGGCAGCCACCTTCCAGAAGACGAGAACCGGCAAAATAGTGTTTTGCGCATGCGAGAGAAGCCGCGCATGCACAGGTGCGCACAGAAAAGGAAGGTCCGTTTGCGCACGCGCGAGAAGCTGCACATGCGTAGTTGCGCAAAGTAAAGGAAAAGTGATCTGCGCATGCGCAATCCATTCCTACGCTCTACGTCACAAGCGTCATAATGTCAGAGACCTCGAACCATGCCCACTTAAAGCATCAAGCAGATCAGAAGCATCACACCCACACGTGGCTTAGAGCAGACCGGTTAGTTAGATTGAGTTACTATAGCAAGATTAGCAGGAGAGTCAAATTCAAGTAGGAGAATTGTTAACTGTTCAATAAATGTGTTCAATAAATGTGTTAAACCTATCTCCAAGTCTGAACCTTCCTTTGGCAGAGTAGACATCAAGGAAGCAGCTTATGCTTAATGAAGAAGCATAACACAACAATGGGGAGAAGGCAGGAGAATGGGGATGAGAAAATATCAGCCATGATTGAATGGCGGAGCAGACACGATGGACCGAGTGGCCTAATTTTTCTCTTATGTCTTATGAAACCATAGCTGTGAATTATTTCTGATCTCTAGCACCTGCCTTAACTAAAATGCAATGTCTAGTCAGTGTTAGCGAATGGGAGCGATAGTTGGAATGTAAACAGGACAATGGAAGATAAAAGGCAACAGAAATCTCTCTCAGACGTATAATACCTCAGGCAGTTTTGAGCGAAGCAGGCACAAAAAGACTTCTACAAATGATCAGCAAGAGACAATTGCAATTTCTTGAAGTACATGGGAGTGAGAAACTAGAACATTTGGGAGGCAAATAAATAAATACACCAACTGCTTAAGAAGCAAAACTAGCCCAAGATTTCAGAACACCAAAATGTTGGCTGTTATCAAAAGACATGAAAGTTAGAGAGCATATTGCCACATTGCAGAGCATAGCACATGAAGAAGAATGGAAATTAGAGCATTTTTGGAGCTGATACTTTTCCAATATCTCCTTTCCCTTCACCCAGATTATTCTCAATGAACAATTGAGGTGAAGAATCCTATGGGCTAACATTCCCAGTCCAAAACCTTTGATTCTCCCAGTGAGAAATTGTGGTCTCTGTTTCCTTGTACCCTATTTGCCTACCCTATTTGCCAATCAGTGAAAATCCTCTTTCACCATTCACCCAAAGAAAATTCTCAGGTTTCACTCATTACAGCCTGCTCCTTTCTTAATATGTTGCTCCCATAGCTAAGTGTTGAGAAATCCAGAGCCAATCTCATTGCACAAATTTCTCACCAAAGCAGTGTATATTCTTCCATTTCAAATATTTACCTCCATGTCCTTTAAACAATAAAATGTGTAATTCTACCTCTACTACCCATGACAGAATATTTCATGCTCAAAACATGGATAAAGAAATGTTACTTTATTTTGCTCCTCGACTCTTAATAATCATTACTGCTTCCTCAACCAGTGGAAATGGTCTTTCCCTATTGACACCATCAAATCTCTTACCCTTCTTTGCTCCAGTTGAAATAGTTCCAAATCAAAGAACAAAGAAAAGTACAGCACAGGAACAGGCCCTTCAGCCCTGCAAGCCTGTGCCGACCATGCTGCCCGTCTAAACTAAAATCTTCTACACTTCCGTGGTCCGTATCCCTCTAAAGAACAAAAAAAAAATCACACATCAGAAATGTAACTTCCGGGCAGCACGGTGGCCTAGTGGTTAGCACAACCACCTCACGGCGCTGAGGTCCCAGGTTCGATCCCGGCTCTGGGTCACTGTCCGTGTGGAGTTTGCACATTCTCCCCGTGTCTGCGTGGGTTTCGCCCCCACAACCCAAAAATGTGCAGAGTAGGTGGATTGGCCACGCTAAATTGCCCCTTAATTGGAAAAAATAATTGGCTAATCTAAATTTAAAAAAAAAAAAGAAATGTAACTTCCCATCATTGACAACATTAGGGTGGATCTATGCTTTCCACTTTAATGTCTTTTCTATAACAGTGACTCATCCCCAAGATTCTCTGTTCATCTACATTCTTAACTATCTTTCCATTGAATGTATACTCACATTACTTGTTTTGTCTGACAAACTATTACCTCATATTTACTTACCTTAAATTGTACCCTGATAACAGTCCATTTGAACTATTTGCCCATTCTATTAAACTGGTTAAGTCTTCAAGTCTTGGATTTCTGGTGGCAACGTGCAGGTGTAGGTCGTACGATTGGTGGCTCCGAGAATCATATAAAATTTACAGTGCAGAAGGAGGCCCTTTGACCCATCGAGTCTACACTGGCCCTTGGAAAGAGCACCCCACTTAAGCCTATCCCATCCCAGTAACCCCACCTAACCTTGTTTGGACACAAAGGACAATTTATCATGGCCAATCCACCTAACTTGCACATCTTTGGACTGTGGGAGGAAACCGGAGCACCTGGAGGAAATGCACACAGACACGGGGAGAATGTGCAGACTCCACACAGTGACCCAAGCCGGGAATCGAACCTGGGACCCTGGAGTTGTGAACCAACTTTGCTAACCACTGTGCTACCGTGCTGGATCACATGTGGGAATGCTTAAGGCACCTAAAGGATGTCAAAATCCCAGAAAAAAATACAAGAAAAAAGGGGGCAAATGAAAGTCCGCCGACAAATTTTGGGGGGGGGGGGGGGGGGGGAGTTCAGTGGAAGGAAGGATGGCGGGATCAAGCTCGCTGAGTGGGACCCCACCCAATATGGTGGATAAGCAGGCCAAAGTGATGGCGGGGGAGTTTGAGCGGCTGTTTTCAAAACACTTTGGTTAGCTTCGAATGGAGAGGATGACCTTGCTCAGTGGGATGGGTGACAAAAGAGACTTCAGCAAAGACGCTGACCGTGGTGTGGGAGCAAGAAGAGGTGTTGAAGGGGGTGAAGGAGGCATTGTTCCAGCACAGCGACCAGTGCACCTTGATGGGGGAGGAGCTGTGGAGGGTGGTGAAAAGTAACAACAAGCTGAGAGGAGGAGCTGGAGAACAAGTCACAAAGGCAGAATCTAAGGTTCGTGGGATTGCTTCAGGGGCTGGAGGGCCGGAGGTCTACAGTTATGTGTTATTGTTGAGACGGTGGAGGAGGCGGCGGCATTGGTGAAAGTTGAAGGACTGGGACTGAATTGAGTTTGGATTTTGACGGCGTTATGCTTCTTTCTTTTACTTTTTGTTTTTTTGCATTGTCGCTGTTTTTTATTTATTTGTTTTTTTTGCTTTGGTTAAGTGGTGTTTGGGAAGGGAGGGTTTGGGATTTATGGGTTGGGATTTGTTGCTTTTGCTTTTCGGTTTGAGGAATTGTGATTGGAATGTGGAAGGTTTGGGTGCAAGTTGGCTAGTGAGTGGGAGCAAGGTTGGAGGAAGGGCCACAGCATTGGAACCTGTATGGACAGGCTCGATGCACTTGGAAGGTGTGAATGGTGGGGTATGGAGATGGTACTGGGTGAGGTAGTTGAGAGAGAAAGTGGCTGGGAGGTATCGGGGAACGGGGGGGGGCAAGTGGTTGACGGTGACTACGGGTAGGGGCTGGGTCCCCTTGCTGGGCAGGGCCAGGAGTAGTGGTCACGACTGATACGAAGGGCGAGAGGGATGAGAGACCCCCGATCCGGGTGGTGACATGGAACGTGCAAGGGTTGGGGGGACCGGTGATGCGAGCGAGAGTTTTCTCATATTTGAAGAGTTTGAAAGTCAACGTGCTGCTGTTGCAAGAGACCCATCTGAAGGTGAAGGACCAGGTGAGGCTGCAGAAGGGGTAGGTATTCCACTGGGGCTTTGATAGCAGGGCCCGCGGTTGCGATACTGGTGGGTAAGAGAGTGAGATTCCAGATGGTGAAGGCAGTGGCGGATCTGGGGGTAGGTACATAATTGTAATGGGTGCTTTGGAGGGGAGCTTTGTGGTGCAGGTTAGCATATACGTCCCAAATTGGATCGTTGTAGGATTTATAAGATGTTGGCTTGGGGGGGGGGGGGGGTGCTTAAATACAGTAATAATAATCTTTATTAATGTCACAAGTAGATTTACAGTAACATTGCAATTTGGGCAGCAGGGTGATGCTTCACAGCGCTGAGGTCCCAGGTTCGATCTCGGCTCTGGGTCACTGCCCGTGTGGAGTTTGCACATTCTCCCCGTGTCTGCGTAGGTTTTGCCCCCACTGCCCAAAGATGTGCAGGGTAGATGGATTGGCTATACTAAATTGGAAAAAATAATTGGGTACTCTAAATTTATTTTAAAAACACAGCATTGAAGTTCCCATGAAATGTATTTTCTTTTATTTCCTTATCTTTTCATGTACTTAATGATCTTTTGAGCTGCTCGCAGAAAAACACTTTTCACTGCACCTGACACATGACAATAAATAAAATCCAATCCAAATCCGCCTAACAAGCACGTCCTTCAGGACCTGTGGGAGGAAACCCACGCAGACACGGAGAGAGAGCGTACAAACTTCATACAGACAGTGACCCAAGCCAGGTATCAAACCGGGTCCCTGGCGCTGTCAAGCAACAGTGCTAACTACTGTGCTGCCCAAAAATCTCTGAATAAACTGTCACTGCAATGGCCGGGAATCAAACCGAAGTCAACTGCTTGGAAGGCAGCTGTGCTCACTACTATTCCACCATCCCTCAATCACAGTCCAACAGGTAGATAGTCCATGCCACAATCGCTGACCCCCTCGAGGGGTAATGAAGGTGTTGGCTGCCATTAGGAGGGAGAGGGGCGGTGGACCCGTGGAGGTTTCTGCACCAGTGGGAGAGGGAGTATTCATTCTTTTCGCCAGTATACAGTGTGTATTCGAGTATAGACTGTCTTGTTATGGGAAAGGTGCTTTTGGCAGGGGTGAGGAAGACGGAATATTCTGCGATTGTCATCTCAGACCATGTTTTGATCCTGGAGAAGGGGCCGGCATAGAAGCCTGCCTGGAAGTTGCACGTGGGGTTGTTGGCGGACCCAAATTTTTGCACCTAATTGGGAAGGGTGATTGAGCACTATGTAGGGTTCAATAGGAATGGAGTGGTGTCGTTGTCAGTGGGGTGGTAAGCGTTGAAAGCAGTAGCGAGGGATGAGGTTATCGTTTAAGGCTCAGGCGGACAGGAAGACAAGAGAGGAGTGGCAGCGGTTGGTAGAGGACATTTAGTAGGTAGATGCAAGATATGCGGAGAATCCGATCTTCGGGCGAGGAAGGAGCTGCAGGCGAGATTTGACCTTCTCTCCACAGGACAGGGCGATTAAGGTGGGCGAAGGGGGTTATATATGAGTATGGGGAGAAGGCCAGCCACTTGTTGGTGGGCCAGCTCCGCAGGCAGGCAGCTGCAAGAGAGATTCTTCTGATCCTGAGAGGACGGGGAGTTGGTGGTGACACCGGAGCAGGTGAATAAGGTGTTTGAAGGTGTTATAAGAATCTATACAAGTAGGAGCCTCCGGAGGATGAGTCAGGCATGAGGGAGTTTCTGGGGTGGTTGGAGTGTCCTGAGGTGGGAGAGGAGGAGAGGGCAGGGTTGGAGGAGCCTGTGGGGTTGGAGGCAGTGCGGGCAGTGATAGGGAAGATGCAGACGGGTAAGACACCAGGCATCCAATTTTCTGCTGCTGAAAAAGGATAAGGACCCATAGAGTATGGGTCGTACATGCCAATATCATGATTGAATGTGCATGCCAAGTTCTGGCAAAGGTTTTGGTGCTGAGATGGGAGGAGTACCTCCTCAAAGTGATTGGAGAAGAGCAGACGGGGTTCATGAAGGGCAGAGTTTTTTTTAAAAATAATTTTTATTGAAATTTTTACAAAATATAAACATCTTAACTCTATTAATACACAACCGCAGTAACACCCCAAGAACAATACCCCCCCCAACTTCTAGAGCAACTTCAAACAAAAGGAAAAAGGAAAAGAAAAACAAAAAAGCACCCAAACAACAAAAGGGAAAGAGATAGCACCCGCCACATCCCAAAGACCCATGTACACAGTTCTTCCTCCTCCCATTCCAGACCCCCCCCCCCCAACCCCCGGGTTGCTGCTGCTGTCGGCCTATTTCCCTACCGTTCCACCAGGAAGTCCAGGAAAGGCTGCCACCGCCTGAAAAACCCTTGTACTGATCCCCTCAGGGAAAATTTCACCCTCTCCAATTTAATGAACCCGCCATATCATTGATCCAGGACTCCACGCTTGGGGGCCTCGCATCCTTCCACTGGAGCAAGATCCTCCGCCGGGCTACTAGGGACGCAAAGGCCAGAACTCCGGCCTCTATCGCCTCCTGCACTCCCGGCTCCAGAGAGAATTCTCTCTCTCCAGGGCATCCGCCCACGTCCCCTCCTCAATCTTCTCACCCAGCTCCTCTTCCCATTTACCCTTCAATTCCTCCACCGCGGCCTCGTCTGCCTCCTGCATTACCCGGTATATGTCCGAAATCTTCCCTCCTCCAACCCACACCCCCGAGAGCACCCTGTCCCGAACCCCACGTGGGGGCAACAAGGGGAACCCCTCCATCTGCCGTCTGGCAAACGCCCTAACCTGCATGTACCGAAACATTTTCCCCGGGGGGAGCCCAAACTTCCCCTCTAACTCCCCCAAGCTCGCGAACCTCCCCTCCACAAACAGGTCCCTCAACCTCCTAACCCCTGCCCTGTGCCAGCCCAGAAATCCGCCATCAATGCTCCCTGGAACAAACCGATGGTTCCCCCGTATCGGGGCCTCCATCGAGCCCCCCATTTCTCCCCTGTGCCGTCTCCATTGCCCCCAAATTTTGAGGGTAGCTGCCACCACCAGGCTCGTGGTATACCTCGTTGGAGGGAGCGGCAAAGGCGCCGTCACTAGCGTCTCCAAGCTCGTGCCCACACAAGACGCCGCCTCCATCCTCTTCCATGCCGCCCCCTCCTCGTCCATTACCCACTTACGCACCATCGCTGCGTTGGCAGCCCAGTAGTACCCACAGAGGTTGGGCAATGCCAGCCCCCCCCCATCCCTGCCTCATTCCACGAACACTCTTCTAACCCTCGGAGTCCCATGCGCCCACACAAATCCCGTAATACTCCTGTTGACCCTCCTAAAAAAGGCCTTCAGGATAAGGATGGGAAGGCACTGGAACAGGAACAAAAACCTCGGGAGCACCGTCATCTTAACGGACTGCACCCTCCCCGCCAGTGACAGCGGTAACATATCCCACCTCTTAAACACCTCCTCCATCTGCTCCACCAACCTTGTGAGGTTGAGCTTGTGCAGGGCCCCCCAACTCCCTGCCACCTGGACCCCTAGGTAACTGAAGCTCTTCCCTGCCTGCTTCACTGGGAGCCTACCAATCCCCTCCTCTTGATCCCCCGGATGCACCACAAACAACTCACTCTTGCCCAGGTTCAACTTGTACCCCAAGAAACCCCCAAATTCACTAAGAATCCTCATCACCTCCGGCATCCCCCCCACCGGGTCCGCCACATACAGCAACAGGACGTCCGCGTACAGCGACACTCGATGCTCCTCCCCACCCCGCACCAGGCCCCTCCAGTTCCCTGACTCCCTCAGTGCCATGACCAGGGGCTCAATTGCCAGCGCGAAGAGCAAGGGGGACAGGGGGCACCCCTGTCTTGTCCCCCGGTACAGCCAAAAGTACTCAGATTTCCTCCTATTTGTGGCTACACTCGCCATCGGGGCCTCGTAGAGCAGCCTCACCCACCGGATAAACCCCTCCCCAAACCCAAACCTCTCCAACACCTCCCACAAATACTCCCACTCAACCCTATCGAAGGCCTTCTCCGCATCCAATGCCACCACTATCTCCGCCTCCCCTTCCACAGCCGGCATCATAATAACATTGAGGAGCCTTTGTACGTTTGTGTTCAGCTGCCTTCCCTTCACAAACCCCGTCTGGTCCTCGTGAATGACCCCGGGCACGCAGTCCTCTATTCTAATGGCCAGGATCTTTGCCAGCAGTTTAGCGTCGGCGTTCAGCAGCGAAATCGGCCTATATGATCCGCACTGCAGAGGGTCCTTGTCCCGCTTCAGGATCAAGGAAATCAGCGCCCGTGACATAGTTGGGGGCAAAGCCCCCCCCCCCTCCCTTGCCTCGTTAAAGGTCCAGACCAACAGGGGGCCCAACAGATCCACATACCTTTTATAGAATTCCGCCGGAAACCCGTCCGGCCCCGGCGCCTTCCCTGACTACATGCTCCCTATCCCCTTGACCACCTCCTGCAGCTCGATCGGCGCCCCTAGTCCCTCCACCTGCTCCTCCTCCACCCTTGGGAATCGCAGCTTGTCCAAGAAGCGCCCCATTCCACCCCCATCCACCGGGGGTTCAGACCGGTACAGTTCCCCATAGAAGTCCCTGAAGAACCCATTAACAGCTACCCCCCTCCGCACCACCTTCCCAGCTCCATCCATCACTCCCCCAATCTCCCTGGCCGCATCTCGCTTCCGGAGCTGGTGCGCCAACATCCTGCTCGCCTTCTCCCCGTATTCATACACCGCCCCCTGTGCTTTCCTCCACTGAGCTTCCGCCTTTCTGGTCGTCAATAGGTCAAATCTGGCCTGAAGGCTACGCCTCTCCCCCAGCAATCCCTCCTCTGGGGCCTCCGCATATCTCCTATCCACCTGCACCATTTCCCCTATCAGTCTCTCCCTCTCCCTCTGCTCCCCCCTCTCCCTATGGGTTCGGATGGAGATCAATTCCCCCCTCATCACCGCCTTCAATGCCTCCCAGACCGTCCCCACTCGAACCTCCCCGTTATCATTGGCCTCAAGGTACCTCTCGATACACACCCGAACTGTCCCGGCCACCTCCTCATCTGCCAACAGCCCCACCTCCAAGCGCCAGAGCGGACGTTGGTCCCTCTCTTCCCCCAGCCCGAGGTCCACCCAGTGCGGGGCATGATCCGAAATGGCAATGGCGGAGTATTCCACACCCTCCACCCTCGAAACCAACCCCCTGCTCAGGACAAACAAAATTGATCCTCGAGTAGGCCTTATGTACGTGGGAGAAAAACGAGTATTCCCTGGCCCTTGGCATCGCAAACCTCCAGGGATCCACCCCCCCCCCCCCCCCCCCCCCCCCCCCCCCCACCCACCCACCCCCCAAATCTGGTCCATAAATCCCCTCAGCACCTTGGCCGCCGCCGGCCTCCTACTCGTCCGGGACTTGGATCGATCCAATGGGGGATCCAGTACTGTGTCGAAGTCCCCCCCCCCCCCCCCATGATCAGGCCCCCCACCTACAGGTCCAGAATGCGGCCCAACATACGCCGCATAAACCCCGCATCGTCTCAATTTGGGGCATAAACATTCACCAACACCACCCACTCCCCCTGGAGCTTGCCACTCACCATCACATATCTCCCGCCACTGTCAGCCACCACATTTAACGCCTCAAACGACACCTTCTTCCCCACCAGGATCACCACCCGCTTACTCTTCTCACCCAGCCGAGTGGAATACTTGGCCCACCCATCCCTTCCTCAGTTGAACCTGGTCCACCACTCTCAAGTGTGTCTCCTGGAGCATGGCCACATCCACCTTCAGTCCCTTCAGGTGCGCAAATACCCGGGCCCGTTTGACCGGCCCATTCAGCACCCTCACATTCCAGGTTATCAGCCAGATCCGAGGGCTCCCTGCCCCCCTCCCCTGCCGATTAGCCATACCCCATCCCTTGCCCACCCCCGGCCAGCGTCCCCCGCTCTGCCAGTTTCCCACAGCGGCAACTCCTCCCCTCCAGCACCCCCTGCGTCGTCCAGCTCCTTCCTGACTGTTTCAGCAGCAACCCGGAACCCCCCCCCCTCCCCTCTCCTCTCTTCCCCCCCCCCCCCCCCCCCCCCCCCCCAGGCTAGGACCCCTCCTAGCCGCGCCCCTCCCTCCACAGCACTCCCGTGAGCCAGCTAACTTCTGCTGACCCCGGCGACTCCCGCCCTACCTTCGGCTCCTCCCAACGTGGGACTGCCCCTCCTCCATTGTGCCCGTCAACGGGTCCACCCTCCCCCCGCTCTTGCGCGGGAAAAGAAAACAACCAGCAACGACCCGCGCTTCTCAGCCCCGGCTCCGCCCCCACCATCTCACAGCACGGGAAGCCCGCAGAAAGCCCGCACTTTCGCCCTGCCGGACCCCGCCTCCTCCAGGGCCACTCCCATTGTCAGTCCCCCCCACCAGCTCCCCGAACTCCCCGTTTACCCCTCTGCCCAAACCCGTGCACCCGGCCCCTGCTTAATAACCCCTATAGAAAAAACAGTACGACATTCTTACACTAAACCAAGCAAATGCAAATACAGTATTATACAACATCCCCCATCCTAGACCCTCAGTTTGAGTCCAATTTCTCGGCTTGCACAAAGGCCCACGCCTCCTCCGGGGACTCAAAATAGTGGTGCCGATCCTTATAGGTGACCCACAGACGCGCCGGCTGCAACATGCCGAACTTCACACTCCGTCTGTGGAGCACCGCCGTCGTCCGGTTAAACCCGGCCCTCTGCCTCGCCACCTCCGCACTCCAGTCCTGGAAGATCCGCACCTCCGTGTTCTCCCACTTGCTGCTCCGCTCCTTCTTGGCCCACCGGACCACGCACTCACGATCCACGAACTGATGAAACCTCACCAGCACCGCCCGCAGCGACTCGTTCGGCTTGGGCCTCCAAGCCAGAATTTTGTGGGCCCCCTCTAACTCCAGGGGCCCCTGGAAGGACCCAGCCCCCATCAGCGAGTTTAACATGATCACGACGTATGCCGCAAGGTCCGACCCCTCCATGAGGCCCAGGATCCGCAAATTCTTCCTCCTCGACCGGTTGTCCAGCTCCTCGAACCACTCCTGCCATCTTTTATGGAGCGCCTCGTGCATCTCCACCTTCCCCGCCACGGCCACATAGAACATAGAACAGTACAGCACAGAACAGGCCCTTCGGCCCTCGATGTTGTGCCGAGCAAATGATCACCCTACTCAAACCCACGTATCCACCCTATACCTGTAGCCCAACAACCCCCCCTCTTAACCTTACTTTTTAGGAAACTACGGGCAATTTAGCATGGCCAATCCGCGTAACCCGCACATCTTTGGACTGTGGGAGGAAACCGGAGCACCCGGAGGAAACCCACGCACACACGGGGAGGACGTGCAGACTCCGCACAGACAGTGACCCAGCCGGGGATCGAACCTGGGACCCTGGAGCTGTGAAGCATTTATGCTAACCACCATGCTACCGTGCTGCCCCCTCGTCCTCCCTTTCGGCAGCCTGCTGCTGCAGCTCCCGGATCGCAGCCCCCTGGGCTGTCTGGGTCTCCATCAGTTCCCTGTTGGTTACCTTGATGGACTCCAGCAGCTCCAACTTCAGCTCCTGGAAGCAGCTCAGCAGAATCGTCTGCTGCTCCTGGACCCACTTCCTCAGCTCCTCGAGGCCTTCGCCAGCCGCCATTTTTTCTTCCTGCCCCCGTTTTTTCAGAGGCACTTTCCTTGGTTTTTTTCCTGCCCCGCTCCTGGTCCGGACCATGGGACCGTTGGGGTCGCCTCCTGTCTTTTTCCCCCGTTGGGAATCGCCGCTGCAGCTCCGTTGGGGGCCTTGAAAAGAACCCCAAAGTCCGTTCACCGCGGGAGCCGCCGAACATGCGGCTTAGCTGATCATTGCCGCCACCGGAAGTCGAAGGGCAGACAGTTGTCGGTCTAATGTGCGGCGTCTGTCGAAGGTGGTGCTTTCTCCGGCAGAAGGGAAGGAGCTGGAGGTGGCGGTGGATGCAGAGAAGGCGTTTGATCGTGTGGAGTGGAGTTATTTGCGGTCAGGAGGCCTTCCCATTTAGGTGCCAAAATTTGGGTCAGCCAACAACCTTATTATACTATTACTGGACGGCGAACGCTGAGACGGTAAGGGGCTGGAGTAGGGAGTCGGTGTATTTGTGGGTGAAGATGGAAGCAGCTTTTTGTAAGGGGTCGGGGTTATGGCCATTAGCAACGCTGCCACTTCCGTTCACCCGGGGAGGAATTCGGGGAATCCAATGGTAGTGGCCATGCTGAAAATATGGAGGCAGTTAATAATAAAAAGTTTTGGCAGTACTTTAAGTTGGGGGCAGGGGCGAAGTTGATGCCGATTCGAGGGAACCGTGGGTTTGAGTCTGAGAGGATGGATGTGAGGTTCCAGGGATGGGAGGAGCAAGGGGTGGTGGAAATAAAGGATCTTCTCTTAAAAGGACGGTTATCGAGTCTGGAGGAGTTGGGGCGAAGTTTGTGTTGCCACGAGAGGGAGAGTTTCAGGCACATGCAGGTGCGCGATTTCATGAAAAAGGTTTGTCCGACCTTTCCACTGGCACCACCCTTTTCGTTGCTGGAGAGGGTGTTGTCGGTGATGGGATTGGAGGGGAGGGTTTTGGGAGGCGGATAGGGCGTCTCTGTATGAAGTTAAAGCCACACGGGAAGAGGCGCTGGGGATGGCACTGGAGGGATTGTGGTGTAAGGTGCTGTGGCATGTGAATGCCTCAAACTTGTGTGCGAGGCTGGGACTGATACAGCTAAAGGGCAGCACGGTAGCCCAGTGGTTAGCATTGCTGCTTCACACCGACAGGCTCCCAGGTTCAATTCCCGCTTGGGTCACTGTGCGGAATCTGCACGTTCTCTCCGTGTTTGCGTGGGTTTCCTCCGGGTGTTCCGGTTTCCTCCCACAAGTCCCGAAAGACACGTTGTTAGGTGACTTGGACATTCTATATTCTCCTGCTATGTACCCGAACAGGCGCTGGAATGTGGCGTATAGGGGCTTTTCACAGTACTTCATTGCAGTGTTAATGTAAGCCTACTTGTGACAATAATAAAGATTATTATAGGAAGTACACAGAGCGCACCTGACAAAGTAGAGGCTAAGCCTGTTGTTGGATGGGGTAGAGGATATTTTTAAGCAGTGTGGGAGGGGCCCAGCCAATCACATACTGGTCCTGCCTGAAGTTGGAGACCTTTTGGGGGTCATTCTTCAGCACCACGTTGGTAATCTTGCATGTGGACTGAGAGCCTCGTCCCATGGGAGCCATATTCAGGGTGTCGGGCTTGCCGGAGTTGCAGACAGGAAAGGGAGCAGATGTTTTAGCCTTCGCCTCGTTGATCGCTCAAGCGGGTTCTCTTGGGGTGGAAGTCAGCTTCTTCACCCTGTGCCTAAGTGTGGCTGGGGGACCTAATGGATTTCTTGTTTGGAGACGGTGAAATTTGCTCTGAGGGGCAAGTGAGGGGTTCCACAAGGGATAGAAGAAGATTAATGTTATTTACATAATGCTGGTCAATTTAATGGCAACTTCTTTTAAGGCCAGAGCCCTATGATTAATCACCACATTCATAACACAAATTACCATACGGCATTTAATTATGGCGGACCGTTTGAACTTACTTGTCATAAGATTCCCAACTCCACAATAGGCTTGCTCCAATGTCCACAACTCTTTTAAAGATGCAGCGGATCACGTCTCCTAACAAAGCAGGTTCAACTCTTGGAAAATAGCAGGGGATCCAAAATGTGCACTCCCGCAATGGAGTGGGCAAGGGTGGGATCGCTGCTCACTGGTTCGCTGCCCGCACCCTTAGATCGAGATCATAAAAATCCCAGACACCAGGAACGGGGCAGAAATCCCAGAATTGGCCCCAGCCTCTATGTTATGATGGACAAAGGATGAAAATCCAGCCCTTAGTTATCACGTACTTTTGCCTTCCATCAAAGCTGGAGTTTGCTTCACTTTGTCAGTTTTACATGCTTCCTATTCTACTCTTCTCTGCATTCTACCTTATATATCTTTTATTTCTCTCATAATGCTGCTTTGCACACATCTCTTCCAATCTTTAACCATTTCCTGATCCTCAAATTATAGGTCTTTTCATGTCTTTCGGTGGCAGTATGTAGGAGAAAGTCGCACATAAGGTAGCTCACTCCAGATCCTTGCTTTTTGGTCCTTTTAGCCCGGTTCCCGGGGAAAATTGGTTGACAGTCCCGACCCATCTAACAGTATTTTATGAGAAGATTAATAACATTTTTCTGGCAGGGTCATGACGGGCCAGGGAGGTAGGTACGTTATAGTCAGAATGAGTAGTTTCTTTGCAGGGGTGGAAGATAAGTGCAAGCGCTATTCAGGGAGTCTGGCCAACCATGTGTACATGTTCTAGTTTTGCACCAAGCTTGTGGTCTCCACCACCTAGGTGATTCTGAAAATCAACTGGATCCCTGCTCTTTATTGGCCATATTTGGGATGTCAGACTCACTGGAGACGGGAGTGGTGACCGATGTTTTGGACTTTGCCTCGCTAATTGCCCGGAGGAGAGTACTACTGGGGTGGAAGGCTGCTTCTCCACTCAGTGTGGCTGGGAGATCTGATGGAGTTCCTAACCCTCGAGAAAGCAAAGTACACAGTGAGAAGAGCAATTGAGGAGATTTACCAGAAACGGCAGCCGCTTATTGTGTAGTTCAAGGAGCTAGTCACCACTAGCTGCTAAGGGGGGGATTAGGTTTTGTAAGGGGTAGGTTGTGTTTTGAACGGTTTTGAGACCATTCAAACGGTCTCGCCATAATTAAATGCCGTATGGTAATTTTATATTCCCATATAAAATGGGGAAAAATTGAATAAAATATGTATATATTTTTAATTTTATGTTGTTCCAAAGTCTGTGTCTTGTGTTTTTCTCTCCCTTCTCCTGTTCTCTTCCTTCTAAATGCAGTTTATCTGTAATGTCTTTGGTTCTAAATAATTTTTTTTTAAACCTGAAACTTCAGTTGTCTTACATTTTCTTGCTAGCTGTAGCTAGCAGATTTTGTGTTTTTGTTTGACTTGCAGCATTCACACAATCTTTTGTTTTTTGCTGGAATACAACAAACAGTACTGGAGGCATTATCCACTGATTGGACTGAAGTGAATTTGAATTTTATTCAATTTAAGCTCAATGGCACCAACAGCAATGTTGGCAACACTAAAGTTACAATGGATTACAATGCATTTAAACATTAAAGTCTGTTATAGTGCTGTAATTTACTTGAACCATCAATTAAGTAAATCCATCTAAATTAAGTCAGTTAAGCTTATGTAGAGAGAGGGAGAGGACATCAGTTGGAAATGAGATCAATTAATTGTAGTTTTGGAGTAGACAGGCCATTGGGTATTAAGTAAATTCATTAATCCATGTATCCTGCCTTGGGAGGAAAAGATAAAATAAATGATGTTGGCTTAAAGCATTGACTTGGGCAAAAGTGAGAGCCAGCAGCTCTGACTTAAACAGTTAATTAAAATATACCTAGAGTAAATTTAATTAACCTGTGGGAATCGTGTCAGCAACAAATTTAATAAATTTGACACTGAACAAATGAAGGCTGGAGTGCCACAAACTATTGATTGACCTGAATTCACATCAATAAACTGCAATTATTTAGACTTAGCCACACCCACTGTATCTATTCATATACATACACAAAAATAAACTTTGTTTATGGGACTGAGCATTTTATTTATACTACAAAGATAAAACATACAGAATTAACAGAATTAACTTGCCACAGATTGAATTTATATCAGTGTGGATATATTACATTTTAAAATCGTTGAACACATCACGCTGGGCATAGGTTAAAATATTAGCATTTGTATTTACAAGTAAACTAGATACTAATGTGGGAAGAGAAAAGGAAAGAATCAGAGTCAAGTACAATATCAACCATGAACTCATCAAAATGTCATTAATATCGCACAGCAGATTGTGTACACACTTTGAATGCCTCCAAAGTCATATTCAGTATTGATCAACAGTCTGATAGTTATAATTTAGATATCTACAAGGGCAACTTAAATCACCATCAGAAATTAACTTAAAAACTTTGCTTTGTAGTTAGATATTGTATGGCACAACTTAAAGACATAATTGTAGTTTAAATTCACTGCAACGTGAAATTAGCATATTAAAAAAAATCAATTTAAAAGATAGATACACTTAAAACAAAATTAAAACAAAATTCTGACTGTCCGTTTTTCATGTTTAACACATCTATTTACCAAGAGGAGTTCAAGAATGCAGTTCTTCCCAATGTGGTTGAAAGCATGCAGCAATGGGATGGTATAGATGTTGAGCTTCACTTGGCTTTTCACCATTGATTACAATTGGAAAAAAAATCAATTGCATCAATCTACTTCATCAAGTGGATTATTCTCAAGCTGCAAAACAATTTCCTTCAATCCAGAATCCTTGGCCCAGTTCACTCCACTGGACAGAACAACACCCTGTTCAAATAAGAATCAATTGATGATTACTTTTCAAACAATATCGAAAAACTGTTATTGAAAAACTTTCAAGATTTGCGGGTTAGTACTAAAATTGTTTAACACTTTTTTCATAGAAAGCTATCACACAGTTCCCAGGTGAACAATTAATAAAGGTAACAAGTAACAAAGCTTTACGAACCACAGCGTAACAGGTTCAATTTCCAGTTTGTGTCGAGAAAGCTGACCTCAGCTGGGATTTCAGTAAAGGCACTGCAACTAACTTCTGGACCTGTCAAGTCTCAGTTTCTGATCATTATCGGAGGTATTGTCCTTCAGGTGATATATCTTCCTCAAATTGTAAACAAAAATACTGGAAACAGTAGGAAGGGCAGGCAGTATCCATTGAGAGGGGAAGGTAGGGAATGTATTGGATTATGACCTTCTGTCAAAACCAGGAGATAATACAGAGAGCTAACAAAAAGGACACAGCCAGGGGGAAAACATGTAATTAGGTGGAGAACAGGAAATGTTCAAGTTTTAATGGGTTGAGAAAAAAGGCAACAATGAGACGAGGGGACATAAATTGTCCAGAAATCATAAACCATCTGCTTAACCTGGGTGGTAGAAAGAATTATGGAATCTCTTCTAAGTACAGAAGAACATCTAGAAATGTGAAATGGATAGTCAGCATGGATTTCAAAAGGGAAAAGCAGTGCTTGACTAACATTACTGAATTTTTTGAGAAAGTAATAAAGTAAACAATGGTAATGGAGATGTAATTTATCTGGATTTTCAACAAGGTGCCCTATAATAGACAAATGAATAAGGTCAGAGAAGGTGAGTCGGGATAAGTTGCAGAATGGATAATTAGCTGGCTTTAAGAGAAAAAGCAAGTTGTGGGAGTGAAGGGTAGTTATTCAGTGTAGCAGAAGGTGGATAGTGGTGTTCCATAGGTTCAGTGCCAGGGCCACTGCTAGTCACAATTTAGATTAAGGATTTGAACTTTAGAATTTAAAAAAATTCTAAATTTGCAGATTACACAAAATTGTAGGAATGGACAATACTGAGTAGACTGCAACACATTAATAAACTTGCAAAATGCCAACATGAAATTTAACACAGATAAATGAGGTTGTACATTATGAGTTGTGCTAAAAGCCATAAAACAAACAGACCAAGTACTAGGCTTTATTTCTAGAGTGAGAGAACTGAAAAATAGGGAAGTTATGTTTAACCTGCAATACACCTTGGTTAAACCACAGAGTACTGTGCAGTTTTTGTGCCCGTGAAAAAAAGGCACTGGAAAGGTGTAGGGAAATTAACAAGGATTATACCAGAAATGCCGGGGTAAATGTATCTGGAAAGGATTGACAGGCTACATCTCTTTCATCATGAAAAAGGCCGAGGAGTGACTTTATAGAGGTATTTGAAATTATGAAAGGTTATAGGTTATGATTATAATAGGGTGGATACAGAAAGGTGGTTTGTTTCTGAGAGGCCATTAATACAGATAGTCACCAAGAAATCTAATAAGTATTCAGAAGAAATTTATTTACCCAAACAGTGGTGAGAACATAGAACTTGCTACCTCAGGAAGCAAATAGTATAGATCATTTAAGAGTAAGCTGGGGCAGCATGGTGGCACAGTTGTTAGCATTGCTGCTTCTCAGCTCCAGGGTTCAATTCCGGCCTTGGGTGGCTGTGTGGAGTTTGCACTTTCCCCCCGTGTCTCAGTGGGTTTCCTCCGGGTGCTCGGGTTTCCTCCCACAGTCCAAAGAAGTGCAGGTTAGCTGGATTGGCCATGCTAAATTGTCCCTTTGTGTGCAAGTTAGATGGGGTTACGGGAATAAGGCAGGGAAGTAGACCTAGGTTGGGTGCTCTTTCAGATGATCAGTGCAGACCTGATGGGCCGAAAGACCTCCTTCTGCACTGTAGAGGTTCTAATTTCCAAGCATATGAGGGAAAAGGAAATTGAGAGTTACAATGGTAGATTTAGATGGTTACAGTGGTAGATTTTGATGATGAAAGATGACAGGAGGCTGGTTGGGCCAAATGGCATGATACCTTGCCATTTGTAGGATGTGGAAAATAGCGATATAAAAAATATAGCCACGATTTGCAGAAGATCATAGAACTTGCACTGCAGAATAAGGTCATTCGGCCCATCGAGTCTGCACCTGCTCATGGAAAGAGCACCCTACCCAAGCCTACACCTCCACCCCATCCCGGTAACCCCAACTAACCTTTTTTTTGGACACTAAGGGCAATTTAGCATAGCCAATCCACCTAACCTGCACATCTTTGTACTGTGGGAGGAAACCGGAGCACCCAGAGGAAACCCATGCAGACACGGGGAGAACGTGTGACTCCACACAGACAGTGACCCAAGCTGGGAATCGAACCTGGGACCCTGGAGCTTTGAATCAACTGTGCTAACCACTGTGCTACCGTGCTGCCCATAAGAGGTGTGTTGACAATAGAATAGCAAAACAGAAGAGAACAAACCCTTTTACCTCCACCTTATTCCTGGGCCACTGGAGCCCTCTGTCTTTTTAGATTTTCCATGTTTCCCTTCTCCATTGCTGTTCTGCTAGAACATCAACTGGTTCAAACAAAAGGTTATCAACTGGAAGCATTAACCCAATCTTCTTCACCTCACATTGGTTTAATGTGCTGAGTGTTTCCAGCATTTTCTGCTTAAATTTCAGATTTCCAGGGCAGCACGGTGGTGCAGTGGTTAGCAATGCTGCCTCACGGTACCAAGGTCCCAGGTTCGATCCCAGCTCTGGGTCACTGTCCGTGTGGAGTTTGCACATTCTCCCCGTGTTTGTAGGTTTCGCCCCCCACAACCCAAAGATGTGCAAGATAGGTGGATTGGCCACGCTAAATTGCCACTTAATTGGAGAAAATAAATTGGGTACTCTAAAGTTTTTTGTTTTTTTAAAATTCAGATTTCCAGTATCTGCAGAATTGTGTTTCCTATCTGTTTATTCCTGCAGCACTATTCAATAGGCGCTAGGGCTTCTGGTTTCTCAGGTAACCTTCTTCCTGAAACCAATACTGCTGAAACCTATAGATTAGTTGACCACTCACCTCATTAATCATTGTAGTAGCTGTTTGCATGCAAAAAGAGTGCTGCATTTTTCTGCATAACTGTCAATACACTTTAAACTGAAATTATTGTTTGTGAAATGTTTTGAAGTATTCTGTGAGATGATACATGATTATGTAATAGCAAGTTTCAATGATCCTGCCTGAAAATGTGTGTCTGTGCACATGCGGATGCTGGAAGAGGCTAGGATTGGAGTCATTGGCAATGCTTCTAGCAGTTGAATAGTCTTCTAACACCTGGGTGGAGTTTTTACTTGTACCGTTGCCAACCTATAATTTCCCCTCATTATTTTGTTGGGAATAAAATTACTGGCTACAAGTCCATGGCAAAATCCTGAAAACCAAGGCCTGAACTAACCAGGATCACATATGGAGCAGGAGTATCTGGGCAAAATTCTAGAGTAAGCCCAAATTGTATGTGTGAGGAAGTCAAAGCATTCAGGAAAGGAAGGGAGAAAATCTCAAAATGCAATTCAGAAAACACCATTATCAACATTTAAGTACATAAAGCAAATGTACAGCATTTAATTGTAGTTTTAGTTATCAAATGTTGGCAAATTCTACCTGCAAAACCTTCTGAATTAATGTCACAATCTTCACGTGCTCTCGCAAGTTTTTTTCTCCACGTTTTGGAAGTTCACTCTCCAGTTGTTTAAGCAACTGTTGCTGTTTCCTTTTTTCAGCTCTCATGTCCTGCAATACACCTTGCATCTTTCGTTTTAACACTAAGTGAATAAAAACGTACATTGCTGTTTGAGTGTGTGGATTAAGAATTCAGATCTAACTTTGTATTTATTTTCAGAGCAGATCTGTACTAATTTCAAACTTGTTAATTACCTAGTAACTATGTTAACATACTTGTATCTATTGTAAATATTATAAATTTGTGCCACCTAGCAGTTGGCTAAGAGGCATTGGTAGGTCTGGGTGCAGTCACTGAGTTATTGGTGACTTGGCTTCTTATCAAAAAAAAATCTTATGAAATGAATGGGGGCAACACAGTGGCAGTGGTTAGCACTGCTGCCCCACGGTGCTGAGGTCCCAGATTCGAACCTGACTCTGGGTCACTGTCGGTGTGTATTTTGCACATTCTCCCCACGTTTGCGTGGGTTTCGCCCCCACAACCCAAAGATGTGCAGGGTAGGTGAATTGGCCACACTAAATTTCCCCTTAATTGGAAAAAATGAATTCCAATTAAATTTATCTCTAAATTTATAAAAAAAACATGGATGGAATGATATACTCTAGCTAGTCAACAGATAACTATTGATATAACAAAGTAGTGCCTTAAAATAATTTTACCAACGTACATCTATACAATAATGAAACAAATGTATCTCTACTGTAATTACTTAGCCTCTGCTTTTGAACTTCAAGCACTGAATTCTCCAAAGTGTGAATTTCCTGCAATAGAAAATAAAATTAGTAATTGGTTTTCATCAAAATCTCTCACAGCACATTTTGTGCTTTTATTAGTGATGAGGAATGCAATGCTCCCCATTTCAGGCAGTGTTAGCATTAAGCACTATCAGGTCAGTTGGAACACAGCTTATTATAAAGTCTCCTGCATTCTGCCTCAACGATGTGCCTCAGCCCCACCCAACTCCAGAACAGCACTATTCAATCTCAACATGGCTTCTGGAAATGATTTAATCTCACCAACCTGGCTAAACATTTTGAGGAAGTCACCAAGTTGGTGCTTACAGGCAGCCCAGTCAGAGTGTATCCTGATTTTCAAAGAGCCTTTGATAAGGTGCCACATAATAGGCCACTAAATAAGATACTAGTCTTGATGAAGTAGCGAGGAGATTCGGGTCTGAATAAAGAACTGGCTGAACCTTTTAGGATAGAAAGCAGTTATTAATAATAGTGATTCTGCACATCAGTTATAGGGTGCATAAGAATTGCTGTTAGAACCGTTGTTTTTCCACCATCTTTACCAATAATTTGGACAAAGGTGTCAATCATTCACAAATTTGTGGATGATACAAAGAAATGTACAAGTATTAAAACTTTAGATGAGAAAAATAGATCTCCAGTGGATCTAGTTTGGGGAGGTGGGGGAAACAGGATCTGTATCTGGAAGATGTTATGCTTGGTGCTGGCCCAGGGCTGACTGCTCAAGGTTGCCAAGTAAGAAACTGAGCTGGTATTTTAATTCTCTATGAATCCTTGGCGACCTACAAGGAGTGACTATTTTGTATGTTTCCAATTTTAAAAAAAGCATTAGCCTGTATTGACAAGATGATTAAGTACAAAACTATACGGCAAATAATTGGCACCTCTACATGAAAAGAATGCACCTCAGCTGTAGATAGAAGGGAGGTACAAACAAACATGTGTTTCCCATCCTCCAATTATTCCAAAAGTGCTTTACAGCCTATTAATTACTTTTCAATTGTGGTCACTTGTTCTGTAGATAAACACAGCAACCAATTGTTACACAGTAAGACAAGATCCAACAAACAGCCCTGAGACAAATAATCAATAATCTGACTTTTTGGCAGTTGAAGAATAAATGTTGGCTTGAATACTGGAAAACCTCTGAATAAGCAGGGACCTCACAAGAAAAGGCACCCCTGGCCTGTTTTTTGAGGACTACACTGCTACGCCACAGCCACAAACAGTCTTGATTAGACGCTACCTGGAACACCACAAGCAATTCTGGGAATTATACCGTAGAAAGTATATTAGACTTCGAGAAGGAGTAGATTTACCAGCAAAATACTGGGATTCCACGGGTTACGTAACCAGGGAGGATTACACAAACTAGGGTTGCATTCCCTGGAATTTAAAAGGATAAGCTTTCAAGATATGAAGGGGAACAAATAGGGTAGATAGAAATGACTTCCACTGGTTGGCGAGTCAAGGGCTAGGAGAGATGGCCTCAAACCTGGAGGAAGCCTTTCAGGAGTGAAGTTAAACATTTCTACACAAAGGATGGTCGAGGTATGGAACGCTCTTCTGCAAACAGCAGTTGATACTAAATATTTGATTACTTTTAAATCTTAACGAAGATATTATGGGATATGGAAAAAATACAGGTATATGGAACTTGGTCACAGATCAACTAGAATCTCACTGAATGGCAGAAGGGGCTTCAGTGGCTAAATAGCATATTCCTGTTGGTAGACAAAAAGAAAGTCAACTGTAATAGCTTATAACTGAAAGTTCAGCAATATAAAGTGCCTACAGAAAGAAAACATTACAATGTTGGCAACAATTTTCAACCCCAAAATACAAGCATTATTATTATTCATATTAGACTTACTTTCTGGGTAGCTAGAATCTCAGAACAAAGACCTAAAGAGTGCTTGATTGTTTTCATTATCAACCTAAAAACAAGCAATGATTTATGAAAAAGCTGTTGACTTTAGTTGTACACTACAATAAACACTGATTTTCATTACTTTATCCAACTGGTGAAAACAAGCATTGAAGTGGTTCTGCACTAATAAGAAACACCGATTTGATAGTCCGATTTAGCAGCCAATTTCAGGCTAGTATGATTATTAAGATTCAAATTTTCCCGCAGGCAGTAAACAGAAACTGACAGGTTTAGCACTCAATTTTCATGGAAGAGAATATGTCGGCTCTTCATACCCACTTCCACCAAAAGTGTGGAGTATGCTGACTGGAACGCAGAAGCATGTTGCAGGATGGCAGAGGGACAAATGTAAGGCTATCTGATGCAGCACTGGGGGTCCTGACGGAGGAGGTCCAGAGGAGGTTGATGTCCTCCATGCATGGTGCTGTCCCTCCCTCCTCTGCTGCAGCTGGTATTGCTCTGCCTAGACTCATGTCCTTCTCCCATTTTTTTGGTCAGATCAAAGAGGCCCCGAGCAAGATGCTGATAACCAAGCACTCCGTACTCCTGGTGACTCATATATGGTGGAACAGTACAGCGCCTTCCCTTTTCATGAAATCCTTAACATCATTTATTCCATAAATTCTGTAAGCGTTGGTGACGTCTCGACAAAATGCCTGGTCTCCTGCTGTGTTTTGAGTGTCTTCTTCCAGTAGCAATGACCATGAAGCAATGAGTAGCCCTTTAAGTGATACTTGAAATAGTCACCGTAAATGTATTTATTCCCAAATAACTGATTGCTGTTTGGAGAGGGTGCTAGTTGAAAAATGAAAATCGCTTATTGTCACGAGTAGGCTTCAATGAAGTTACTGTGAAAAGCCCCTAGTCGCCACATTCTGGCACCTGTCCGGGGAGGCTGGTACGGGAATCGAACCGTGCTGCTGGCCTGCTTGGTCTGCTTTAAAAGCCAGCGATTTAGCCTGGTGAGCTAAACCAGCCCCTTGGAGCCCCAGACACCAAATGCCATGCAACCTCTAAAATCGCTAGTGCCAATTAAAGAAACATCTGTTTAACTGGCCTCTGGGCAGCCATTCTTAGAGCTGGCTGTAACTCCTTAAACAAGATGGTATCCTACACTTCCCTGTGTCTGCATGGGTCCCACCCCAACACAAAAGATTTCCAGGGTAGGTGGATTGGCCACGCTAAATTGCCCCTCAATTGGAAAAAAAAAGAATTGGGTACTTCAAAAAAGATGCCATCTTACACTAAACGAAGGCTAAACATGCACCTCAGCTAAGACATCACCTTGGGCACCTCTTTAGTGCCTAAAGTATTTGGCAAGAATCTTCCTCAAAATGCCAAGTTGCCTTATGCAGCATATTTTTTATTAAGCTTTGCCACAAGGAAAGCAGTTTATGGATGGAGTAATAAAATGAACATGTAAAGAGTGAAAAATAAGGAAAATATTACCATTATCAGAACAATGAACTTCCAAAAAAAATATGGGCTATAGGTTTACACTAATAAACAGATGATTATTTGATAAATATCAAGCAAGCAGCTACCTGATAGCTCATAATTCTTTCGTCCTTCCACGCAGTCTCCACCATGTATGCCCGGTGGAGGCTAATTTTGCCAATTTCCTTCCTAACCAATTCACCTCTCCCACTGCAGACCCTGTGGACTCTGTCAGGTGATCAGATCTCACTGCCCTTCCGTGCATCTCCCTCCAGAATGTCTAAGTACTTGTGAACAAGTCCTTGCCATCAAGGACGACTGCATCAATATCATGGCCTTGATGAAAACCTGTCTCAGGGGTGTAGAAACCATTCCCCTATTTAAAGCCTCCTTTCACCATTTGTCCCACCCATCACCACCTACAAGTTCCCTGCTAAGTCACTTCCTTGTATCACTCTCCAATCACATCCCCATCCTTACCTCCTTTTATATCTGTCCCTGGGGGAAAAAATACTAAAATTAAATTCACTTAATACTGCCCTTTTAAAATGACAGTTATCTAGCTGCTCGCTGCAACTTTTGCGCAGCTACTGATTTGCTCATCTCCATAACAAATGTCTTAGCCCTCAATTAAACTGTTACTATCTTACTCTGCCCTCTTGTAAGGCTTCATCTCAGTTTCCTCAAGTCCACACAATGCAGTCTTGAAAGGATATGGCGAACAGCTGGTTGAGCCATCCACCGCGTGATCTGGCTGGACCATAGAGCACTGCTGGCACCTTAAAGCATGGAAGTGCAGCAGGGGGTGAAGAAGACATTTGATATGTTGGTCTTCATAGCGAGACAATTTGAATACAGGAGCAGGTATGTCTTACTGCAATTATACAGGGCGTTGGTGAGACCACATCTGGAATATTGTCTCCTTATCTGAGGAAGGATGTTCATGCGATAGATGGAATGTAGCAAAGGTTTACCAGACTGATTCCTGGGATGGCAGGACTGACATATGAGGAGATATTGAGTCAGTTAGGATTACATTCGCTGGAGCTCAGAAGAATGACAGGGAATTTCATTGAAACCTATAAAATTGTAACGGGACCAGACAGGATAGATGCAGAAAGAATGTTCTCGATGGTGGGGGAGTCAAGAACCAGGGGTCACAGTCTGAGGATACAGAGTGGACCATTTAGGACTGAAATGAGGAGATATTTCTTCACCCAGAGTGGTAGGCCTCTGGAGTTCGCTACCATGGAAAGTAGTTGAGGGCAAAACATTGTATGTTTTCAAAGAATGAGATATGAGAGAATGAAAGTTGCCACCCAAGTTGATAGGGTTGTGAAGAAGGCCTATGGTGTGTTGGCCTTTATTGGTAGAGGGATTGAGTTCCGGAGCCATGAGGTCATGTTGCAGTTGTACAAAACTCTAGTACGGCCGCATTTGGAGTATTGCGTACAGTTCTGGTCGCCTCATTATAGGAAGGACATGGAAGCTTTGGAACGGGTGCAGTGGAGATTTACCAGGATGTTGCCTGGTATGGAGGGAAAATCTTATGAGGAAAGGCTGATGGATTTGACGTTGTTTTCGTTAGAGAGAAGAAGGTTAGGAGGTGACTTAATAGAGGCATACAAAATGATCAGAGGATTAGATAGGGTGGACAGCGAGAGCCTTCTCCCGCGGATGGAGGTGGCTAGCACGAGGGGACATAGCCTTAAATTGAGGGGTAATAGATATAGGACAGAGGTCAGAGGTGGGTTTTTTACGCAAAGAGTGGTGAGGCCGTGGAATGCCCTACCTGCAACAGTAGTTAACTCGCCAACATTGAGGGCATTTAAAAGTTTATTGGATAAGCATATGGATGATAAGGGCATAGTGTAGGTTAGATGGCCTTTAGTTTTTTTCCATGTCGGTGCAACATCGAGGGCCGAAGGGCCTGTACTGCGCTGTATCGTTCTATGTTCTATATAGCTCTTAGGATGAAAAGGATCAAAGGATATGCAGGAAGGCGGGAGTAGACTACTGAGTTGGATGATCAGCCATGATAATAATGAATGGTGGAGCAGGATGGCCCTCTCGTGCTCCTATTTTCTATGTTTCTGTTTGCTCAATCACCTCATTATTCCTTGTTCATCCTGGAATGCAACAATAAATCCATCTTATTTTCTCTACTGCAAACGGTCTTCTTAAATCTCTCCCCATCTCTTCCAATCTTACTTCCAACAATGAGCATGATCAAAATGGACTTCTTTGTCACCAAGGTAGAGACCATCCAACCAGCTTTGTCTGCCACATCTCTCAACTAGCCTTCCAGGCCAAACATCCTCTAAAGTTCCCACCAATCCCTGGCCTTTTTTTTTTCTCCACCCCTCTTCAACAGTATAAAACCCATCCCTGAAATGGACTTAAAATTCGAACACTGTTCCTCTCTCCACAGATGCGTCCAGACCTGCAAAGTTTATCCAGCACTTAATTTTTATTTCAGATTTCCAGCTTCTGCAGTATCTTGCTTTTATCCTCCAAAGCTCCCTAACCATAAACTTTCATTCTTCTCTAGTTTCTTTACCTCCCTCATGCCTACGCTGAGCTTGTCTTGTCTATGAGACCCAGATCCTGTTCCTTTAATCCACCCAACTTGCCCTTTTGGCCTCCATATTAGTCAATATTATCAAAGATCCTCACCTCTGCAGCTTAAAAACTTCCTACAGAAGGAGACAAGGACATATCTGCAACCACCACGATAGAAACTATTAGAATAGCTGCTGGACGCAGACATCCTCAGCAGAGGGAACTGTAGTGACATGTACGAACGACTGCTAGAGAGGCCCGACACCGAACTGGACACGACAAGGAGGAAATGGGAGGAAGACTTGGGGTTCAAAATAGGGTGGGGACTCTGGAGCGAAGCACTGCACAGCTCTACCTCCACATGCGAGAGGCTCAACCTAACGCAGCTAAAAATGGTCCATAGAGCCCACTTGATCAGAACCCGAATGAGCAGGTTCTTCCTGGAGGTGGAGGATAGATGCAAACAGTGCCAAGGAGGCCTGGCCAACCACGCCCATATGTTCTGGTCTTGCCCCAGACTTCCTGGATACTGGACAGCCTTCTTCGAGGTAATGTCCAAAGTGATGGGGATGAGGGTGGAGCCATGCCCGAAAGTAGCGGTCTTCGGGGTATCAGACCAGCCAAATCTCTTCATGGGGAGGAGGGCGGACGCCCTTGCCTTTGCCTCTCTGATTGCCTGCCATAGGATCCTGCTCGGCTGGCGGTCAGCAGCACCACCCAACGCTGCAGACTGGCTGTCCGACCTCTCAGAATTTCTCCAAATGGAGAAAATAAAATTCACTATCCGTGGGCCGGCTTCCACAAAACATGGGAGCCATTCATCAGACTGTGCCGAGACCTGTTTGTGGCCAACACATGAATAAATAAAGTCAGTAGCCAAGGGGAAATAGCCAGCACAAGATAGAAAGAGGAAAGCGAGGGAGGACTGGGGCATGGCGTGGGAGCAAGGTGAGGTTGCAAAACCCAGCAAGATAAAGTGGGGAACAGCAGTGAAAAAGAGGGGAAGGGGGGTGGGTCAAGGAGAGAGGAGCTGGGGGCGGGGAGGGGGGAAAGAGGAGGACAGTAGGCTGAGCCAGCCATATGGCAACAGACTGTAAATAGAGAAAACCAAGAAGGAGCCTTTGTGACTGTACAATAAATGAAAATGAACAGCAATGTATATAATTTTGAAAATGCCAATACATTTTTTTTTTTTTTTAAATCCTCACCTCTTAGGAATTGTCCCTCTCTCTTTTAATCTATTGTCATCACCCCTCCCCTCAATTTAAAAAAAACCCTTGACGCTACGGTTCTTGCAAACTACCACCCCATCAAAAACTTCCCTTTCCTTAGATATGCTGCCACCTTTCAAATCCATCTCCATCTTTTCCGTAACCCCATGCTTCAACCCCTCCAATCAGTCCCGTTCCAGTACAAGAGTGACTCTTATCAAAGTCAAAAATCATTCTAAATCACTGAAAAAGGTAAATTATCTCTCCTTGTCCTTCTCAACCTGTCTATTGCCTTTAACACAGTTGACCAAAGGAGACTGCTGGAGTGAGAGACAAGAGTGGGAATGTGGTGCGGAAGGGGGTAGAGGTGAATGAGGTCTTCAAGGACTTTTACGGGGAACTGTACCGGTCGGAGCCAACGGGGGAGTGGAGGGGAATGGAGAGGTTCCTTGACAGGCTTTCTTTCCCGAAGGTGCAGGAGGAGAAGATGGAGGGGCTGGGTGCGCCGATTGAGCTGGAGGAGCTAGTTAAGGGGATCGGGCAGATGCAGTCAGGGAAGGCACCGGAGCCGGATGGGTTCCCGGTGGAATTTTATAAAAAGTTTGTGGACCTAGTGGGCCCCTTGCTGGTGCAGACACTCAACTAAGCGTGGGAAGGGGGGACTTTGCCCCCCAACGATGTCGCGGGCGCTGATCTCGTTAATTTTAAAGAAGGACAAGGACCCCCAGCAGTGTGGTTCATACAGGCCCATATCTCTCCTCAACGTGGATGCTAAGGTGCTGGCAAAAATCCTGGCCACCAGGATAGAGGACTGTGTGCCAGGGGTTGTGCACGAGGACCAGACAGGTTTGGTGAAGGGAAGGCAGCTGAACACGAATGTGCGGAGATTGCTGAATGTCATCATGATGCCGGCGATTGAGGGGGAGGCAAAGATAGTGGTGGCGCTGGATGCGGAGAACGCCTTCGATAGAGTGGAGTGGGGGTACCTATGGGAGGTGTTGGGGAGGTTTGGATTTGGCGAAGGGTTCATTAGATGGGTAAGGCTGCTATATGAGGCCCCAATGGCGTGCGTGGCCACGAATAGGAGGAGGTCAGAGTACTTCCGGCTTTACCGAGGGACCAGGCAGGGTTGCCCCTGTCCCCCTTGTTGTTTGCACTGGCAATCGAGCCGCTGGCGATGGCGTTGAGAGATTCAGAGAGGTGGAGAGGCTTGGTGCGAGGTGGAGAGGAACATAGGGTGTCGTTGTATGCCGACGACCTGTTACTGTATGTGGCGGACCCGGTGGGAGGGATGCCGGGAGTGATGGAGTTGCTAGCCGAGTTTGGGTCCTTTTCAGGTTATAAATTAAACTTAGGCAAGAGCGAGGTGTTTGTGGTGCACCCTGGAGACCAGGAGGAAGGAATTGGTAGGCTCCCGCTTAGGCGGGCAGGGGAGAGTTTTAGGTACCTGGGGGTGCAAGTGGCCAGGGACTGGGGGACTCTCCACAAGCATAACTTCACCAGGCTGGTAGATCAGATGGAGGAGGCGTTCAGGAGGTGGGACATGCTGCCATTGTCGTTGGCGGGGAGGGTACAGTCCATCAAAATGTCGGTGCTTCCGAGGTTCTTGTTCCTTTTTCAGTGCCTGCCCATATTTATCCCCAGGGCCTTCTTTAGGAGAGTGACCAGCAGTATTCTGAGCTTTGTGTGGGCACATGGGACTCCGAGAGTGAGGAGGGTGTTCCTGGAGCGAGGAAGGGATAGAGGCGGGCTGGCGCTGCCCAACCTTCTGGGGTACTATTGGGCAGCCAATGTGTCAATGGTGCGTAAATGTGTGATGGAGGGGGGAGGGGCAGCGTGGAAAAGAATGGAGATGGCGTCATGTAGAGGTACGAGCCTGGGTGCCATGGTAACGGCACCGTTGCCGCTCTCCCCTAAGAGGTTTACCACAAGCCCGGTGGTGGCGGTGACCCTAAGAATCTGGGGACAGTGGAGACGGCATCGGGGGGGAAACAGGGGGCTCGATGGAGGCTCCACTGGGTGGCAACCATCGGTTCATCCCGGGGAACACGGATGGGGGATTCAGGGGGTGGCAAAGGGCGGGCATCAGCAAATTGAGGGACCTGTTTATTGGCGGGAGGTTTGCGGGCCTGGGGGAACTGGAAGATAAATTTGGCCTTTCCCAGGGAACATGTTCAGATACCTGCAGGTAAAGGCGTTTGCTAGGCGACAGGTAGAGGGATTCCCTTTGCTGCCCTCGCAGGGGACGATGGACAGAGTGCTTTCGGGGGCGTGGGTCGGAGAGGGGCAGGTGTCTGACAGCTATAAGGTAATGCAGGAGGTGGAGGAGTCGTCAGTGGAGGAGCTGAAGGCTAAATGGGAGGAGGAACTCGGGGAGCAGATAGAGGACGGGACTTGGGCGGAGGCCTTGGAGAGAGTCAACTCTTCCTCCTCATGTGCGAGGCTTAGTCTCATCCAATTTAAGGTGCTGCACCGGGCCCACATGTCCGGGACTAGGATGAGTAGGTTCTTTGGGGGTGAGGACAGGTGCACCAGATATTCGGGGAGTCCTGCGAACCACGCACATATGTTCTGGGCATGCCCAGCACTGGAAGAATTCTGGAAGGGGGTGGCGGGGACGGTGTCGAGGGTGGTTGGATCCAGGGTCAAACCAGGGTGGGGACTTGCGATTTTTGGAGTTGCGGTAGAGCCGGGAGTGCAGGTGGCGAAAGAGGCCGGTGTCCTGGCCTTTGCGTCCCTAGTAGCCCGTCGAAGGATTCTGTTACAATGGAAGGATGCAAGGCCCCCAAGCGTGGAAACCTGGATCAGTGACATGGCGGGATTTATAAAATTGGAAAAGGTCAAATTTGCCCTGAGAGGATCAATACAAGGGTTCTATAAACGATGGCAGCCTTTTATGGACTTCCTGGCTCAGAGATAGGTAACTTGGTCAATAGCAGCAGCAACCGGGGGGGGGGGGGGGGGGGGGGTGCATTATTGTAGTGTTTATTCTGTAACTTTATAGTGTGTTAATTTGCGTTGTTGTTAAAATGCTGGGTTGTTCATGGGGATGGGGCGAATGTATATGACTGTTAATATTATTGTTATTTTCGGTATTTTACTAAAGTGCGTCAATGTTGTATAAAATCAAAATTTTTCAATAAAAATTATTTTTTTAAAAACACAGTTGACCAAACCATCCTCCTCCAATGCGACTGACTAATCCCGTCAAACTGGTGGGACTGCTCCAATGCGACTGACTAATCCCATCAAACTGGTGGGACTGCTCCAATGCGACTGACTAATCCCGTCAAGCTGGTGGGACTGCTCCAATGCGACTGACTAATCCCGTCAAGCTGGTGGGACTGCTCCAATGCGACTGACTAATCCCGTCAAGCTGGTGGGACTGCTCCAATGCGACTGACTAATCCCGTCAAGCTGGTGGGACTGCTCCAATGCGACTGACTAATCCCGTCAAGCTGGTGGGACTGCTCCAATGCGACTGACTAATCCCGTCAAGCTGGTGGGACTGCTCCAATGCGACTGACTAATCCCGTCAAACTGGTGGGACTGCTCCAATGCGACTGACTAATCCCGTCAAACTGGTAGGACTGCTCTGAACTGGTTCCATTCTTAACTAATAATTATCGTCAGTGTACCACCTACAATTGCTTGTTTTCACATTATACAAAAGCAAAGGTTTTGTTTTCACAAGTATGCTGATGACATCCAGCTCCACATTACTAGCATCTCTCACGACTCCTCCACTGTTATTAAATTATCACTCCGTTTATCCAACAATCAGTACTTGGCAAGCAGAAATTTCCTCCGATTAATTATGGGATAGGCCAGGCTTGTCCAACACATGGCCAGGAACCGGATTGTGGCCCTCTGACGCCATTCTATGGAGCTCCTGGAGGCATTGCTTAAAATGCCAGTGAGGGAGAGAGAAATGGAAAGAGACAGCCGGGCTCAGGGAGGAGAGGTTGCCACGTTCATTTAACGTGACTTCATCTTTTTATTGTCTGTGTCTCCCCCCTCCCTCTCAACTAGCTTTGTATTGTCAGCAAATCTTGATAGACAAAGAGTCTGAGAATAATCCAAGTCATTAAAAAAATTTTAATTTATTTTTTAAAAAAGAGTACCCAATAATTTTTTTCCCAATTAAGGGGCAATTTAGCATGGCCAATTCATCTACCATACATATCTTTGGGGTTGTGGGCTGAGGCCCATGCAGACACTGGGAGACTGTGCAAACTCCACATGGACAATGACTGGGGCCAGGATCGAAACCGGGTCCTCAGCGCCATGATGCAGCAGTGCTAACCACTGCGTTACCATGCCACTTTCATAATCCAAGTCATTAATGTTGTATATAAGATTGATAATAACCGAGTTCCACCACAAATCCTTGCCGCACTTGAACGAGTTACACTTGACAACTTGAAAATGCCCCAATATCCCTGTCCTCTGCTTCTTCTCTGTTAACGATTTCTGTATCTATGTTAATATACTACCTCAACTCCACATGTCCATATCCCTCGATGTGGCTCGGCGTCATATTTTATTTTATATAGTTCCTGTGAAACTCTTTGGGATGTTTGATTATATTAAAGGCACCATATAAATATAAGTTTTTTGTATTAAATCATGTGCAGTTGTACTGAAGGCCAAATTTAACTTTCATAGCAATCAAGAAAACATACACCCATAGAAATAAAGCAGAAATTTGACTCATGAACCCACTTTCACAGATGCACATAAATGGAAAAGACAATAGAACATTCACTAAAATCCATGCATTGGAAATACTTACTTCCCTTCTTCACCGTTCATTTGAGCTGCTTCTCTGAGTGCATGCGTGAATTGAAGCCTGTAAACCAAAGAAATATAACAGCTAGTTACTTTGTATTTTTCTTCTTTGTGATTCCCAAGAAAGTTTCTAATTGAAAGGTAGAAAAACTCCACTGGAGCTCTGCTATAATGTGGTCCATTGGGCAGCATAGTGGTTAGCACTGCTGCCTCACAGTGCTGAGGACCCGGGTGTAATCCTGGCCCGGGTCATTGTCCATGTGGAGTTTGTACTGTCTCTCCGTGTCTGCGTGCGTCTCACCCCCACAAATCCAAACGTTGTGCAGGTTAGGTAGATTGGCCATGCGAAATTGATCCAAAGGTTGTGCAGGTTAGGTAGATTGGCCATGCGAAATTGATCCAAACGTTGCGCAGGTTAGGTAGATTGGCCATGCTAAATTGATCCAAAGGTTGTGCAGGTTAGCTAGATTGGCCATGCGAAATTGATCCAAAAGTTGTGCAGGTTAGGTAGATTGGCCATGCTAAATTGATCCAAAAGTTGTGCAGGTTAGGTAGATTGGCCATGCTAAATTGATCCAAAAGTTGTGCAGGTTAGGTAGATTGGCCATGCTAAATTGCCCTTTAATTGGAAAAAAAAATTGTGTGCTCTAAATTTATTTTTTAAAATGTGGTCCATTGTGCATGGCTATGTTACGGTCCACTTCACATGGCCACATTACATAGAACATAGAGTGCAGAAGGAGGCCATTCAGCCCATCGTGTCTGCACCAACCCCCTTAAGCCCTCACTTCTGCCCTATCCCCGTCACCCAATAACCACTCCTAACCTTTTTTTGATCACTAAGGGCAATTTACCCTGGCCAATCCACCTAACCTGCACGTCTTTGGACCGTGGGAGGAAACCAGAGCACCCGGAAGAAACCCAAGCTAACACGGGGAGAATGCGCAGACTCCGCACAGTGACCCAGCAGGCAATCGAACCTGGGACCCTGGCGCTGTGAAGCCACAGTGTTATCCACTTGTGCTACCATGCTGCCCTGTGCTACCATGCTGCCCTGTGCTACCGTGCTGCCCTATTACAGGTGAGATCACATTATAACAAGGTTTTCTCAAAAGTGCCACGGTAGTAACCACAATATTAAAACCAACAAAATGAAAACATTACTTCTAATAATGTCTTGGGCAGCACGGTAGCATAGTGGTTAGCACAATTGCTTCACAGCTCCAGGGTCCCAGGTTCGATTCCCGGCTTGGGTCACTGACTGTGCGGAGTCTACACGTTCTCCCAGTGTGTGCGTGTGTTTTCTCCGGGTGCTCCGGTTTCCTCCCACAGCCCAAAGATTTGCAGGTTAGGTGGATTGGCCATGCTAAATTGCCCTTAAGTGTCCAAAATTGGTCTTAGTGTTGGGTGGGGTTACTGGGTTATGGGGGGTGGGGTGGGGTGGAATTGCAGGTTTGGGTAGGGTGCTCTTTCCAAGAGCCGGTGCAGACTTGATGGGCCAAATGGCCTCCTTCTGCACTGTAAATTATATCTATCTATAATGTGAATATACCTGTACAACTGGTCATTATTGAATGGTTGGGTGCAAGTTGGATTGGATTGGATTTGTTTATTGTCACGTGTACCGAGGTACAGTGAAAAGTATTTTTCTGCAAGCAGCTCAACAGATCATTCAGTACATGGGAAGAAAAGGGAATTAAACAGAATTCAAGAAAATACATGAGCATACATAATAGGGCAACACAATATATACAATGTAACTACATAAGCATTGGCATCGGTTGAAGCATACAGGGTGTAGTGTTAATGAGGTCAGTCCATAAGAGGGTCATTTAGGAGTCTGGTGACAGTGGGGAAGAAGCTGTTTTTGAGTCTGTTTGTGCGTGTTCTCAGACTTCTGAATCTCCTGCCCGATGGAAGAAGTTGGAAAAGTGAGTAAGCCGGGTGGGAGGGATCCTTGATTATGCTGCCTGCTTTCCTCCGGCAGCGGGAGGTGTAAATGGAATCAATGGATGGGAGGCAGGTTCGTGTGATGGACTGGGCGGTATTCACGACTCTCTGAAGTTCCTTGCGGTCCTGGGCCGAGCAGTTGCCATACCAGGCTGTGATGCAGCCCGATAGGATGCTCTCGATAGTGCATCTGTAAAAGTTGGTAAGGGTTAATGTGGACATGCCGAATTTCCTTAGTTTCCTGAGGAAGTATAGGCGCTGTTGTGCTTTCTTGGTGATAGCGTCGACGTGAGTGGACCAGGATAGATTTTTGGTGATGTGCACCCCTAGGAATTTGAAACTGCTCACCATCTCTACCTCGGCTCCGTTGATGCTGACAGGGGTGTGTACAGTACTTTGCTTCCTGAAGTCGATGACCAGCTCTTTAGTTTTGCTGGCATTAAGGGAGAGATTGTTGTCGCTGCACCACTCCACTAGGTTCTCTATCTCCCTCCTGTATTCGGACTCGTCGTTATTCGAGATCCGGCCCACTATGGTCGTATCGTCAGCAAACTTGTAGATGGAGTTGGAACCAAGTTTTGCCATGCAGTCGTGTGTGTACAGGGAGTAGAGTAGGGGGCTAAGTACGCAGCCTTGCGGGGCACCGGTATTGAGGACTATTGTGGAGGAGGTGTTGGTGTTCATTCTTACTGACTGTGGTCTGTTGGTCAGAAAGTCAAGGATCCAGTTGCAGAGTGGAGAGCCAAGTCCTAGGTTTTGGAGCTTTGATATGAGCTTGGCTGGGATTATGGTGTTGAAGGCGGAGCTGTAGTCAATAAATAGGAGTCTGATGTAGGAGTCCTTGTTTTCGAGATGCTCTAGGGATGAGTGTAGGGCCAGGGAAATGGCGTCTGATGTGGACCGGTTGCGACGGTATGCGAATTGAAGTGGGTCAAGGCGTTCCGGGAGTATGGAGGTGATGCGCTTCATGATCAGCCTCTCGAAGCACTTCATTACAACTGACGTCAGGGCCACCGGGCGGTAGTCATTGAGGCACGTTGCCTGGTTCTTCTTTGGTACCGGTATGATGGTGGTCTTCTTGAAGCAGGTGGGGACCTCGGAGTGGAGTAGGGATAGGTTAAAGATGTCTGTGAAAACCTCTGCCAGCTGGTCCGCGCAGGCTCTGAGTGCATGACCAGGGATCACGTCCGGGCCCATCGCCTTCCGTGGGTTCACTTTCAGGAAGGCCGATCTGATTTCGGAAACTGTGATGGTGGGTATGGGTGAATTATGGGTTGCTGGGGCACTCGATAGCGGATTGTTGGTTACCTGCTCAAACCGAGCATAGAATGCATTAAGTTCATCGGGGAGGGGTGCACTGCTGCCAGAGATACTGCTCGGCTTCGCTTTGTAGCCCGTTATGTTGTTTAGTCCTTGCCACAACCGCCGAGAGTCTGTCTGTGACTCTAGCTTAGTTTGATATTCTCTCTTGGCATATCGGATGGCTTTGCGGAGGTCGTACCTGGATTTCTTGTATAGGACAGGGTCGTCTGCCTTGAACTCCTCAGATCTGTCCTTCAGTAGGGAGTCAATCTCGCGGTTGAGCCATGGTTTCCTGTTGGGGAACGTACGTACTGCTTTCTTTGGCACGCAGTCGTCCACACATTTGCTGATGAAGTCTGTGACGGTGGTGACATACTCATTTAAGTTAGTCGCTGAGTTCTTAAATATGGACCAGTCCACTGTCTCCAAGCAGTCACGTAAGAGCTCTTCGGTCTCCTCGGACCAGCACTGCACAACCTTCTTAGCTGGATTCTCCAGCTTGAGTTTCTGCTTGTAAGCCAGGAGAAGGAGCACAGTCTTATGGTCTGATTTCCCAAAGTGCGGTCGGGGGATGGAACGGTAGGCGCCCTTGATTTTTGAGTAGCAGTGGTCAAGAGTGTTGTCGCCCCTGGTGGTACAGGAGATGTGCTGGTGGAATTTTGGCAGTACTCTTGAGGTTGGCTTTGTTGAAGTCTCCGGCCACAATGAACAAGGCCTCCGGGTGTTCTGTTTCATAGTTGTTTATTACTGTGTACAGTTCATCCAGCGCCTTCCTCACTTCTGCCTGAGGTGGGATGTAGACCGCTGTGATAATGGCTGAAGTGAACTCACGTGGAAGATAGTATGGGCGGCACTTTACGGTCAAGTATTCCAGGTCTGGGGAGCAGTAGGTCGCCAGGGTCACCACATCCAAGCACCAGGAGGAGTTGATGAGGAGGCAAACCCCTCCACCTTTCGCTTTGCCTGAAGATGCCGTGCGGTCCGCCCGGTGAATAGAGAAGCCTTCAGGTTGTATGGCACAGTCGTGAGGCGGGGGTGAGCCATGTCTCTGTGAAACAGAGCACACAGCAGTCTCTTACTTCCCTCTGAGAGGCAAGTCTGGCGTTAAGTTCATCCAGCTTGTTTTCAATCGCTTGGACGTTTGCCAGGAGTATGCTGGGGAGAGGGGGTCTTGAAACCGCGTTCCTTCAGTCTAACCTGCAGACTGCTGCGTTTCCCTCGCTTTCTCGCTCGGCGGCTGCTGCTGGATGATCCTGGGATCCGATGGGAGATGTCCGCCCTTGTGGAAGGTAGGTGGTTGCATCTGGCGGGGTCCAGGGCACTGGCGGGGTCCAGGGCGCTAGCGAGGTCCAGGGCGCTGTTTAAGTTGAAGAAATCGGTCATTTTAACTGCTCACATTCACTCCATGTCTCTGCTTGTGCTAGGTGAAGGATGTTCTGAAGTTGTATAACACCTCTAGCAATTAATTTTAATTGGTTTCCAACCATCTTAGTGCTTCTTCTAGGTAGTGAGTGACTGAGATAAAGACATTGGCTCAGTCTTTGCAGCGTCCTCCTCCTTATCATCAGCTCTTCAGCTTGCTGGATAGCTTTAGGGTTTGGGTCTTCCATAATTTTGTTGATAGCTTCTTGGGCGTCGATATTCAGCCACACATTAAAGTCATTAGTATCTAATTCAGCTTCAAGTACAGACCTGTTGTCCAGATTGTATACTTTGAATCCATCATGGTCACAATTTTCCTCTCACTTTCAAGTATTAACTTTTTAAAAATAAATTTAACGGGTGTTTTCTGCAGGAATTTTTGATACAGTTGATTTAGCTTCTTGCCAGGCGCAGCGACATATGTAGATTCCTTCTTTCACACAACTTTTCGCAGGCAAATTGTCACATCAGAAAATCCACCATTCACTTGATTAGTTTACTTCTGTATTTACATTTGATGGTCACCATGATGCATTTGTCAAAAGTTCAGCCCCTTGACCTTGTGTTTTTCAGTAGGTAAACAATTGATGCTAACACCTGGGTTATTAGATTTTCTGGGGGTGAGGGTGCAAGGCAGTTGTCAGGCAGCAAAATGGTTCCTTCAATAGTTCTGAAATTATTTCCAACATTCAATATGAATTTATGGTGGAACGAGTCTTCAGAAGCCAATGAAGTCACAGGTTTTGGTGCCACATGAGGATGGCATGGCAGTGATTTTAGATTTAAATGATGGAAGCAATGAGCTTTGGCAAAATTTCCAATAACGAGTAAAGTCTTTTGTGGCAGAAACGAGCGGACTGGAAAATTTTCTTTAATTCAGTGGGAAATTATGCGGCTGGCTTGTTCTCAGACTGTTGTTCTCCTCTTTCATAATTCTGTGCCAGTTCTCAAATCCCGCTCACCATCCTTTGCTAGCTCCAAACTCTACTGGATCATTGGTATTTAAATTCATTTTGAAGCAATATGTCTTGGCCAGGACCAGAAATGGGTACGCCATCAACTCTGCTGGGTGAACCATGAGATACTTGATTGATGTTAGCATATCAAGCTTTAGTTTTTGCTTGAACACTTGCAGCATTGATTCAGTGATCCCAATTCTTTGTGAAACAAATGCTTATGTTACACCTTCTAGATTTCAACTTCTTGGCGATGATGTAAGAATTTCTCTTTCATGAATCAGTAGACTTGATTTTGCATTGATCATTGTATGGGTAGAAGTTCAAATTCCAAAGATGTGCGGGTTAGGTGGATTGGCCATGCTAAATTGCCCGTAGTGTCCTAGAAAGTAAGGTTAAGGGGGGGTTGTTGGGTTACGGGTATAGGGTGGATACGTGAGTTTGAGTAGGGTGGTCATTGCTCGGCACAACATCGAGGGCCGAAGGGCCTGTTCTGTGCTGTACTGTTCTATGTTCTAAGTTCAAGTTTGATCAGTATTTACAGATAAAATTGCCACCTTAATCATGAGGCTTCCTTCTCATTAGTTGGCTTTAGGGGCTGGTTTAGCACAGTGGGGCTAAGACAGCTGGCTTGTAATGCAGAATAAGACCAGCAGCGTGGGTTCAATTCCCGTACTAGCCTCCCCGAACAGGCGCTGGAATGTGGCGACTAGGGGCTTTTCACAGTAACTTCATTGAAGCCTAATTGTGACAATAGATTATTATTTATTCTGAATCATCAGTGGAGCTCATAGATCTCTTTAGTGAAGCTTTTCAGGAGGTACAAGGCTGATAGACTGATCCATCCTAAGGCAGGCCATGTCTAAAATTACAACTTGTACTCTAAAGAGGAAGTCCAATATATTAATTTAAAGATGTTAGCCTGGATTTTAAACCCAGGGTACTTTGGTAGTGGAAAACAGCTTCCGTCCACCCTGGAAATGCCCCCTACCCTGGCCAAACATCTCGCTTGGAATTAGTTGCAAATGAAAGCAGACTCCCTAGTCTCTACAGAGAGTTTTACCATAGTGAGAGGTTCAGCAGCTTGTCATATTATGAAAAACAGAAGCCAAGAACTACTGCAAATAAAAACATGCCTGTTGCTGATGGGGACTATGCACATAAATAGGAAGAGACCTCTCGAGAGAGCTCCAAAGCACCCCCAACTGTGCTGTCTTTACAACACTGGAGCCTGACAGAGAATTGGACAAAACAGCGGAAAGAATATGGCAGAGTCCCAATTTACCTTAACTTAATTCAATTTGCATGCACCTTCCCAGATATGGGAGCATGTCGGGTTTTGCATCTGGAAAATGTATTGGAGTTCATAGTAGGTTAGAAGATGTGGGGATGTGATGCAGCATAATTTGGAGTTGGTTTTCACCAATACCCATCGCAGATATATTAAAAGAAAAATATTGACAGGGCAAGGATAGAAAATTTAGGCCATCAAAACACCAAATAGTTATTTTTTGGAACCAAATAGAAACACAAGTTTGTTGCAGTCCAGTGAAGATTTTAATTTAAAAAATTTTAGTTGCCTTCAAAGCTACATACCATCTGACTTAAGCATTCTGTCACCATCATGAGGCCAATATCTCGGAATTCTCAATGTAAGAGCACTGAGACACTACTTTCACCACAGACTGCAGTGGTTCAAGGAGGTGGCCTGCCCCACCTTTTCAAGGGCATGGTTGTGGAATATTTTAGATTTGGAACGGAGTCACAAATTAGGGTAAAAGTTCCTCGACAAAAATAGGATCGGGAGTTTTCTATACCTGTGAAGAGCCATGGTTTTGTGCTGAAAAGATACTGAAACATCTTCCAAATCCTTTTCAAGTCCTTGAATCCTGTAGAGAAGTCAAAGAAAATAATCATTTCACAAATAAATGACAGATCATCTTGTTCTACCAATGTTTCTCGGTATTGAAAATTATTTTGTAATGATAGAAGTGTAGTATAATTCATCCTTTAGCTCACTGAAACTTGGTAAATTGCTCAAACATACACTTCTTTCAGGTTGTCTTCTGATATAGCCTCAGAATTGGTTTCAGCACCTGGTAATAAAATACAGATACCAGATAAAGTTAGAATTTAAAAGTGAGAGTGAGTGAGCGCACATGTATGTGATGAAGGCACAATTCACAATAGTCATTATTCATGCTGCGTTAAACATCTACAAGTACTAACTCTTAACAAGCATTGATTTTTGGTATTCAAGAACCTATCTCCAGTCACATATGATGTCCACAAAAACTTTCCAACAGAAGTCACTGGAAGATAACTGGGAATGGCAATTGTTATGATCCCAATTGATGTTAGAAGGAAGATACCAGAATGAAACCCTGGCTCAAAAGACCGTAACTTTTACTTTTTTTAATGAAACGTGAAGGAACAGTGTCAGAGGACCACTAATTAGTTTCTCAAGAAACATTAAAAAAGTGTTAAATATGAACGATTGAATTATTATACAATACACCTTTACCCACCCTTTAGTTTAATAAATGCACACGGATTTTAAGATTAACATGGATTACAAAGTGATCTCATTAGCACCAAATCCCTTTCAGCACTCAGATTGGCTGTGGTCAAAAATACATTTGGCTCTAAACCCAAGTTAGTATCTGTGGATTTCTGCTCAGAATCACCTCATATGATTGTCACGAAAGTTTCCAAACTCCACTCCCAGTGATCGAGAGAGACTGGATAGGCTGGGGTTGTTTTCTATGGAGCAGAGTAGGCTGATTGGGGTATATTGAGGTACCTTATTGACGTATATAAAATTATGAAGGACACATAGGGCAGACAGGAAGGTACATTTCCCCTTAGAGGGTCAGTAACCAGGGGGCAAGGTACTGTGGGATTTCTAGGATGGAGAGGAGGAGGGGTAGATTGCTGGCGGTGACTGGAGGTTAATCTTTGTCCCACCCGTTGGGTGGTTCTGGGTGCCATCTGGGTGGGCTCTGTTTCATGAATATGGGAGATGGAGGGCATAATCCCTCAGAGTAGAAATGACTGACTTGGGGGAAAGGGGGGTGATGAGACACCTCCGATGCAGTTGGGTACGTGGAATGTGCAGGGTTTAGAGGTGCCCAGTGAAGCGTGCAAGAGTTTTCTTTCATTTGAAGAGCATGAGGGCTGACGCGGTGCTTTTGCAGGAGACCCACTTGCAAATGAGGAACCAGATTAGGCTCCATAAGGTTTGGGCGAGTCAGGTGTTCCACTCGGGCTTTGACAGCAGGTCCAGGGGGTGGCGATCCTAATTAATTAATTGATTTCAGATGGGGAAGATGGTAACCGGACCGGAGTTGTGGGGACGTTGGAAGTTAAATCGGTGATTTTGGTGAGTCTGTATGCTCCAAATTGGGATGATGTAGTGTTCATGAAGAGGATGTTGGCCGCCATACCAGACATGGATATGCACAGTTGATCTAGGGGGGAGATTTGAATTGTGTTTTGAATCCTAAATTGGATCGGTCTAAGCTGAAGTTATTGGACCCTTCGGGGGTAGCAAAGGTACTGACTCTCTTTATGAAGGAGATGGGTGGAGAGGATCTGTGGCAGTTTTTGAAGCCTGGTGGTAGGGAATTCTTTTTTTTTTTACTGCGTGCATAATATGTATTGGCATATCGCTTTTTCATGATGGGGCGGTCTTTGATGCCAGGGGTGAGGAAAGCGGAATGTTCCACAATATTTATTTTGGATTCTGCTCCGCACCTTTAAAAAAAAATTTTAATTAGTTTTTTTTATAATTAAGGGACAATTCAGCATGGCCAATTCATCTACCCGGCACATATTTTTGGGTTGTGGGCGTGAGACCCACATAGACACGGAGAATGTGCAAACGCCACACAGGCAGTGGCCTGGGGCCCGGATTGATCAGGGTCCTCGACGCCATGAGGCAGCAGTGATAACCACTGTGCTGCCCATTCATGTTCCGCACTTGGTGGATGTGGCTTTGGAGATGGGACTGGTTCAACGGCCAGTGTGGAGTTTGGATGTGGGGCTGTTGGCAGATTTGGGATTTTTTGTGGATTGATGAGTATGTGGGCTTTAACAAATGGGTAGTCCTCAGAACTGTGGGAGGCCCTGAAGGTGGTGGTGAGAGGAGAGATAATCTTGCATACGTCGCAGGCGGATAGAGGCGCAATGGAAGAATGCCAAAGGTTGGTGGAGGAGATCTTGGAGGTAGATGATAGGCATTTGAGTGACCCTACCCCAGAGCTCCTGGCTAGAGGAAGAGGCAGCAGAGGCAGTTTGTTCTATTATCCACTCATAACAAAGCAATGCGCCAGTTGCGGTGTATGAAGTAGGTAATGTACGAATATCGGGAGAAGGGCAGTCGTCTTTTAGCTGGTCAGTTGAGGTGGAAGGCCCCCTCCCGAGAGATTGTTCAGGTTTGGGATTTGGGTGATGGACTTGTGCTTGCGCCGGATAAAGTTAATGGGGCATTCTAGAAGAATCTTTATAGGTTGGAGCCGCCAAGGGCGGAATTGGATATCTCGGACTTTCTGGAGGAGTTAGTGTCCCGAGGTGAAGGATCGGGAAGGGTTGGAGGAGCTGTTGGGTGCAGGGGAGGTCCGCCAGCTATTGGGCGAATGCAGATGGGTAAAGTGCCGGGACCAGATAGGTTCCCGGTAGAATTTTAGTAAACGTTTGCTGATTGGCTGGTACCGTTACTGGTGGAGATGTTTGAGAATTCGGTAGCATGGGGATCACTTCCGGAGACAATGATGCAAGCGTCCATTCCGCTTCTGTTAAAATAACACAAGGGCCCGGTGGAGTGCGGGTCGCACTGCCAGATTTCCTTATTAAATGTGGATGCTAAGATTTTGGCCAAGGTTGGAGGAGTGTCGCCCTCAGATTATTGGGGAGGCTCAGGTGGGGTTTATGAATGATGTGGAGATTCCGGTGTTGGACTGGGGTGAGCACAGTAAGAAGTCTTACAACACCAGGTTAAAGTCCAACAGGTTTGTTTCAAACACTAGCTTTCGGAGCACTGCTCCTTCCTCAGGTAAATGAAGAGGTATGTTCCAGAAACATATATATATAGACAAATTCAAAGATGCCAGACAATGCTTAGAATGCGAGCATTTGCAGGTAATTGAGTCTTTACAAATGCAGAGATAGGGTAACCCCAGGTTAAAGAGGTGTGAATTATCTCAAGGCAGGACAGTTGGTAGGATTTCGCAGGCCCAGGCCAGATGGTGGGGGCTGAATGTAATGCGACATGAATCCCAGGTCCCAGTTGAGGCTGTACTCATGTGTGCGGAACTTGGCTATAAATTTCTGCTCGGCGATTCAGCGTTGTCGCGCGTCTGGATCTGGAATGGACTACCCAAGAGCATGTTGGAGACTTTCAAAAAAGATTGGATAATTATCTGAAGAGAAAGAAATTTACAAGGCTCCTGGGAAAAGATGGGAGGAGTGGGACTAAGTGATTTATTCTTGCAGAGAGCCAGCAAGATACAACTGGCCATATGGTCTCCTCCCGTTCTGTAAATATTCTACGATTCTGACTTCCGGTGGCGGCAATGCAGAGCTAAGCCGCACATTCGGCAGATCCCGCTGAAAACGGACTTTGGGGCTCTTTTCAGGGCCCCCAATGGAGCTGTGTCGGCAAATCCCGACGTGGGAAGAGGACAGGAGTCGACCCCTACTGTCCTATGGTCCGGACCAGGAGTGGGGTAAGGAGAAACACGGAGAAAGCACCCCTAAAAAAGCGGGGGAAGGAAGACACAATGGCGGCCGGCAGAGGCCTTGAGGCAGTGGGCTCAGGAGCAGCAGGCGACTCTGCTGCGCTGCTTCCAGGAGCTGAAGTTGGAGCTGCTGGAGTCGCTGAAGGTAACCAACAGGGAGCTGATGGAGACCCAGACAGCCCAGGGGGCTGCGATCCAGGAGCTGCAACAGCAGGCCTCCGAAAGGGAGGATGAGGTCTTGGCCGTGGCGGGGAAGGTGGAGATGCACGAGGCGCTCCATAAAAGATGGCAGGAGCGGTTCGAGGAGCTGGACAACCGGTCGAGGAGGAAGAATCTGTGGATCCTGGGCCTCACGGAGGGGCTGGAGGGGTCAGACCTGGCGGCCTATGTGGCGGTTATGTTAAACTTGCTGATGGGGGCTGGGTCCTTCCAGGAGCCCCTGGAGTTAGAGGGGGCCCACAGAATTCTGGCTAGGAGGCCCAAGCCGAACGAGCCGCCGTGGGCGGTGTTGGTGCGGTTTCATCGGTTCGTGGATCGTGAGTGTGTGCTCTGGTGGGCCAAGAAGGAGCGGAGCAGCAAGTGGGAGAACACGGAGGTGCTGATCTTCCAGGACTGGAGAGCGGAGGTGGCGAGGCGGAGGGCCGGGTTTAACCGGACAAAGGCAGTGCTCCATAGACGGAGTGTGAAGTTTGGCATGTTGCAGCCGGCGCGTCTGTGGGTCACCGATAAGGATCGGCACCATTATTTTGAGTCCCCGGAGGAGGTGTGGGCCTTTGTGCAGGCCAAGAAATTGGACTCAAACTGAGGGTCTAAGATGGGGGATACTGTATAATACTGCATTTGTATTTGCTTGGTTTAATGCGAGATGTGGGTTGGCCTTAGGGTGGGTGGGGTGATGTCGATTTGTCTTTTCTATATGGGTATTTCTGTCGGGGTCTGGTGGATGGGTTCGGGCAGGGGGGTAAACGGGGAGTTCGGAGAGCTGCTGGGGGGACTGACAATGGGAGTAGCCCTGGAGGAGGCGGGGCCGGGCAGGGCGAAAGCGCGGGCTTTCTGCGGCTTTCCCGCGCTGGGAGCGGGGTCGGGCTGAGAAGCGCGGGTCGTTGCTGGCTGTTTTCTTTTCCCGCGCAAGAGCCCGGGGGGGGTACCGGGTTGCTGCTGAAAAGGTCAGGAAGGAGCTGGAGGACGCAGGGGGTGCTAGGGGGTGGGGTTTGCCGCCGTGGGAAACTGGCAGAGCGGGGGACGCTGGCCGGTGGTGGGCAAGGGATGGGGTCGTTTGAGGCGTTAAATGTGGTGGCTGACAGCGGCGGGAGATATGTGATGGTGAGTGGTAAGCTGCAGGGGGAGCGGGTGGTGTTGGTGAATGTTCACGCCCCAAATTGGGACGATGCGGGGTTTATGCGGCGTATGTTGGGCCGCATTCCGGACCTGGAGGTGGGGGGCCTGATCATGGGGGGGACGGGGGGGGGGGGGACTTCAACACGGCACTGGATCCCCCATTGGATCGATCCAAGTCCCGGATAGGTAAGAGGCCGACAGCGGCTGAGGTGTTTAGGGGATTTATGGACCAGATTTTGGGGGGGGGGGGTGGATCCCTGGAGGTTTGCGAGCCCAAGGGCCAGGGAGTACTCGATTTTCTCCCACGTACATAAGGCCTACTCGAGGATTGATTTTTTTTGTCCTGAGCAGGGGGTTGGTTTCGAGGGTGGAGGATGTGGAATACTCCGCCATTGCCATTTCAGATCATGCCCCGCACTGGGTGGACCTCGGGCTGGGGGAAGAGAGGGACCAACGTCCGCTCTGGCGCTTGGAGGTGGGGCTGCTGGCAGAGGAGGAGGTGGCCGAGAGGGTTCGGGGTGTATCGAGAGGTATCGTGAGGCCAATGACAACGGGGAGGTCCAAGTGGGGATGGTCTGGGAGGCATTGAAGGGGGTGATGAGGGGGGAAATTGATCTCCATCCGAACCTATAGGTAGAGGGGGGAGCAGAGGGAGAGGGAGAGACTGATAGGGGAGATGGTGAGGGTGGATAGGAGATATGCGGAGGCTCCAGAGGAGGGATTGCTGGGGGAGAGGCGTAGCCTTCAGGCCAGATTCGACCTATTGACTACCAGAAAGGCGGAAGCTCAGTGGAGGAAAGCACAGGGGGCGGTGTATGAGTATGGGGAAGGCGAGCAGGATGCTGGCACACCAGCTCCGAAAGCGGGACGCGGCCAGGGAGATTGGGGGAGTGACGGATAGGGCTGGGAAGGTGGTGCGGAGAGGAGTAGATGTTAATGGGGTCGTCAGAGACTTCTATGGGGAACTGTACCGGTCGGAACCCCCGGTGGAGGGGGGTGGAATGGGGCGCTTCTTGGACAAGCTGCGATTCCCGAGGGTGGAGGAGGAGCAGGTGGAGGGACTAGGGGCGCCGATCGAGCTGTTCAAAGGGATAGGGAGCATGCAGTTGGGGAAGGCGACAGGGCCGGATGGGTTTCCGGCGGAATTTTATAAAAGGTATTTGGACCTGTTGGGCCCCCTGTTGGTCCGGATCTTTAACGAGGCAAGGGAGGGGGGGGGCTTTGCCCCCAACTATGTCACGGGCGCTGATTTCCTTGATCCTGAAGCGGGACAAGGACCCTCTGCAGTGCAGGTCATATAGGCCGATTTTGCTGCTAAACGCCGACGCTAAGCTGCTGGCAAAGATCCTGGCCACTAGAAAAGAGGATTGCGTGCCCGGGGTCATTCATGAGGACCAGACGGGGTTTGTGAAGGGAAGGCAGTTGAATACGAACGTGCGAAGGATCCTCAATGTCATTATGATGCCGGCCATGGAAGGGGAGGCGGAGATAGTGGTGGCATTGGATGCGGAGAAGGCCTTTGATAAGGTTGAAGTGGGAGTATTTGTGGGAGGTGTTGGAGAGGTTTGGGTTTGGGGAGGGGTTTATCCGGTGGGTGAGGCTGCTCTACGAGGCCCCGATGGCGAGTGTAGCCACAAATAGGAGGAGGTCGGAGTACTTTCGGCTGTACTGGGGGACGAGACAGGGGTGCCCCCTGTCCCCCTTGCTCTTCGCATTGGCGATTGAGCCCCTGGCCATGGCATTGAGGGAGTCAGGGAACGGGAGGGGCCTGGTGCGGGGTGGGGAGGAGCATCGAGTGTCGCTGTATGCGGACGACCTGTTGCTGTATGTGGCGGATCCGGTAGGGGGGATGCCAGAGGTGATGAGGATTCTTAGTGAATTCGGGGGTTTCTCTGGGTAGAAGTTGAACCTGGGCAAGAGTGAGTTGTTTGTGGTGCATCCGGGGGATCAAGAGGAGGGGATTGGTAGGCTCCCACTGAAGCAGGCAGGGAAGAGCTTCAGGTACCTAGGGGTCCAGGTGGCAGGGAGTTGGGGGGCCCTGCACAAGCTCAACCTCACAAGGTTGGTGGAGCAGATGGAGGAGGAGTTTAAGAGGTAGGATATGTTACCGCTGTCATTGGCGGGGAGGGTGCAGTCCGTTAAGATGACGGTGCTCCCGAGGTTTTTGTTCCTGTTCCAGTGCCTCCCCATCCTTATCCCGAAGGCCTTTTTTTTGGAGGGTCAACAGGAGTATCACGGGATTTGTGTGGGCGCATGGGACTCCGAGAGTGAGAAGAGTGTTCCTGGAACGGGGCAGGGATAGGGGGGGGCTGGTGTTGCCCAACCTCTGTGGGTACTATTGGGCTGCCAACGCAGTGATGGTGCGCAAGTGGGTAATGGACGAGGAAGGGGAGGCGCTGGTAACGGCGCCGCTGCCGCTCCCTCCAACTAAGTATACCACGAGCCCGGTGGTGGTGGCTACCCTCAAAATTTGGGGGCAATGGAGACGACTTAGGGGAGAAATGGGGGGCTCGATGGAGGCCCCGATACGGGGGAACCATCGGTTTGTCCCAGGGAGCATTGATGGCGGATTTCTGGGCTGGCACAGGGAGGGGTTAGGAGGTTGAGGGACCTGTTTGTGGAGGGGAGGTTCGCGAGCTTGGGGGAGTTAGAGGGGAAGTTTGGGCTCCCCCCAGGGAACATGTTTAGGTACATGCAGGTGAGGGCGTTTGCCAGGCAGCAGGTGGAGGGGTTCCCCTTGCTGCCCCCACGAGGGGTGCGGGATCGGTTGCTCTCGGGAGTGTGGGTTGGAGGAGGGAGGATTTTGGACGGTTCCAGGTAAATTTCTCGAAATCAATTGCTCAAAAGCTAATTGCTCAAAGTCAATTGCTCGTAAAATCATTTCTCGAACTATCAATTGATCGAAAGATAGATTGCTCGAAAGCCGACATTTATTCTTTAAACGATCACTAATAAATATTTAAACGTTAATTACCAATTCTTTCAAAGCAATTCACTCTTTAAACGATAACTAATAAATAATTAACCGTTAAACACCACTGCTAAATACCATTAATTCTGGAAACCTCGAACCCTCAAGATGGATATAAGTTTCATAGCGAGCGAAAAAGGGTAGCAGAAATTGTGTTTGGATGGTCACCTATATATTAAGGACAAAGCGGTGAACAATAAGATATATTGGAAATGTGCAATGTCCAAAAGAAGAAAATGTTGTGCGCGTGTTATCACTATTGATGATAGTATCACGAAACAAAGTGGGAATCAGAACCATGCAGGAGACGCTGCTGGAATTGAAGCTACTAAAGCAATGGAGAAAGTGAAAGAACATGCGATGAATAGTCGCGATACACCGCAATATATTGTATCATGTGCCTCAATAGAGGTAAGTGGTGCTGCAGCTGTGAAGCTCCCTTCAGTAGAAAATATGAAAAGAACCATATGCAATATACGCGCAAGAAAGAATGTTGGACATGCTTTGCCTAATAGTTACCTCGATCTTGATAGCCCTGAAGAGTTTTCAAAAAGCAGCAAAGGAGATTTATTCCTTATTTATGACTCTGGTCCCACAAATGGTCGTATATTAATTTTTGCAACCCAAAAGAATCTCGATATCTTAGTACGTTCGGAGCACTGGTATGCTGATGGAACATTTAAAACTGTGCCCTCGATTTTTGCTCAATTGTATACAATACATGGTGTGAAATCAGGTAATGTTATACCCCTTGTATATGCACTGCTACCTAACAAGACTGAAGAAACGTATAGGAAGTTCCTGATGGCTTTAAAAGAAAAAATCCCTATATTCCAGCCATTGACAATAATGATTGATTTTGAAATGGCCATGGTTAAGGCCATAGAACAAGAATTTCCAATGTCTAAATGTCGTGGGTGTTTTTTTCATTTTTGTCAAACCCTTTATAGAAAAATTCAAGGAAGTGGCCTAAAGCTTATATACGACACCAATGCCGAATTTGCTTTTAAAGCTCGTCTCTTATCTGCATTGGCATTTATACCGATACCCAATGTTGTGGCAACATTTGAATCTTTAACTGGAAATGAGATTTTTCCAGATGAACTTCAAGGAGTAGTGGATTACTTTGAAGATACGTGGATTGGTCGGCCGTATAGACACAACCGTAGACGTACTCCTATATTTAAACATGAAATATGGAACTGTTTCGATTACGTCAAAGAAGGATTGCCGAAAACGAACAATTCTATTGAGGGATGGCACAACAGTTTCCAACCTCAACTAACTGCTTGTCATCCGTCGATTTGGAAGTTTATAGATGGCTTAAAGCGAGAGCAAAGTTTACACGAGTTGCAAATCGAACAATTTGTGGGAGGTGTGAGTACAGCTGGGAGCAGAAAAAAATACCGTGACTGCGCACAACGATTACAGGATATTGTGTCAAAATATAACGAAACGGGAAATGTAGAAGAATATTTTAGAAGTGTTGCACACAATATTGCATACTAATGGAGTAGCCAACATATATTGGCAATCCTGAATTTTAACTTTATTTTTTTTCTTACTAAAATCTTTTAAACTTTTTATAAATTGTAAAGACTAATAAAATTATGAATTGTAATTGTTGGTATTATTTATTGAACCAATTAATTGTTTTTATTTTCTTACAAAAATTAGTTGTTTTTTTATGTAATGAACCTTGTTCATCTTGGGTATTCCTTTTTTGAAGTACTGCTTTTCGAGCAATCTATCATTCGATCAATTGATAGTTCGAGAAATAATTTTTCGAGCAACTGACTTCGAGCAATTAGCTTATACCGCGTAAGGCCTCGGTGGAGGAACTGAGGGGTAAATGGGAAGAGGAGCTGGGTGAGGAGATTGAGGAGGGGACGTGGGCGGATGCCCTGGAGAGAGTGAATTCCTCCTCTTCCTGTGCGAGGCTTAGCCTCATACAGTTCAAGGTGCTGCATAGGGCCCACATGACTGGGACGAGGATGAGTAGGTTTTTCGGGGGCGACGACAGGTGTGCTAGTTGCTCGGGGAGCCCAGCGAACCACGTCCATGCGAGGCCCCCGAGCGTGGAGGCCTGGATCAATGATATGGCGGGGTTCATTAAATTGGAGAAGGTGAAATTTGCCCTGAGGGGATCAATACAAGGGTTCTTTAGGCGGTGGCAGCCTTTCCTGGACTTCCTGGCAGAACGGTAGGAAAATAGGCCGGCAGCAGCAGTAACCCGGGGGGGTGGGGGGGGGGGGAGGGGTTTGAATCGGTGGGAGGGAGAACTGTGTACATGGGTTTGTAGAATGTGGCGGATGCTGTCTCTTTCCCTTTTGTTGTTTTTTTCTTCTTTTGTTTGTAGTTGCTTTTGAAGTTGGGTAGGGTACTGTTCTTGGGGTGTTACCGCGGTTGTTTTGTTAATAGAGTTGAGATGTTTATATTTTGTAAAAATTTCAATAAACATAATTTTTTTAAAAAACTATTCTACGATTCTATGACTGAGACCAAATATCGGGCCCAGTGTTGCCAAGGCGAATACCAAGTAACTTAACCTAAATTAAGCAATGAATTTTCCAGTTTTTTAATGGTTTAGTTTTACACAAAGCAGGCTTTTGTTCCTGGAACTACTGGGGAATCATATAAAATAAACTTAAATTGTATCAATAGTTTCTCTATCAGCATTATTTTTCCATGTTATAAAATCAAACATGTCCCATACAAATAAATACATTTACTTGTTGCAAGAGTTACTTTATTACATTTTTAAATTAAGGTTGGCTTTAACAAAGGGAAATAAAAGCTACAACATTTCAGTACTCAAAGCACCCTGAAAGGTGTACTTAGGTGACTGATATAATTCATAAGAACTTACAAGCTTTCACACTGGTCTTCAGTTCTACTGTTTGTTGGATTACTTGATCCTTTAACCTGTAAAAATAAAATTGCAGAAACATAAGAATAACAAGAACTTTTTGTTGCACATACCTGGGCAGTTGAGAAACATCACGATGGGGAAACACCAGTATTGTGCTAGTCTTACTATTGTAGAATTCCATTAGGAAAAAATATTACTTGCTTAACACTGAATAACGTTGACCCTCCACATACGTAGAAAATCGTGCAGCATGAAATTTCGATGTACTGCCCACCTGAGCCAAGCTTCAATATTCAACTTATTGCTTCTTCATTGCTTTTCTCGTTGACTGCTTAATTTCAACTGGGCACAAATGCGAGCCATTCACGTCATGACCTGCATTCTATCCTGTGCTAAGTTTTGTTCACCTGCCCGTAGTTCCCAAAGTTCTTCATCTTCCAGCAGTGCATTAATTTCAAAAATCCTTTCCTTATTTACAAATTCCTCCATGGCTCAATTCCTTCACATCTTCAACACTTCCAACGTGAATATTTAAGTCTTTTGATTTGGGTATACCACACTTCACTCCAACATCGGAGACAGAGGGTACAGCCAGAATGCTCTAATCTATGGAATTCACTTTGCAAACTCTCCCACTTTGCAAAATCTTTCATCTTAACTAATTTGTCAAAGCCGATTTCTTCAACAAAGTCTTTCTCTGAAGTCCTCCTTAATTCACATTGCTTATAAAGAATTTTGGACATTTTTTACTAGAATATTGTAATCTCATGTGGTTGGGGAGGGGCATAGAAGAAAGTACATTTAAGGTACTTTAAAGAGAGAGGCAGAACTTCACCAAAGAGCATGGAGAGCCCGGCAGAACTTCGCTAAACCCCATAGCTTATAAGGCTATGACGTGAACGGCTCGCATTTGTGTCCAGTTGAAAAGGCATTCTGGACTAAGTGAGGAAAATTGGATGAGAATAGATAAGTGCTTGAGGACCAGCACAGACACAATGGCCTGAAGGGCCTCTTTCTGTGGTGTGACACTCTCACTCTACAACAATAGTGGAGCGATTAAGAACAGGAACATTCAGGAGGCCAGAATTGCAGATATAATGGAGAGCAGTAGGGTTAGAGGAGTTTTCAGAAATAGAGAAGGCTTAGGCCATGGAGGGATTTGAAAACCAGGAAGAGAAGTATAAAATGGAGGTGTTGTGGCAGCACGGTGGCGCAGTGGTTAACGTTGCTGCCTCACGGTGCTGAGGATCTGGGTTCGATCCCGCCCCCTGTCCATGTGGAATTTGCAAATTCTCCTCGCATCTGCGTGGGTCTCACCCCCACAACCCAAAGATGTGCAGGGTTGGTGGATTGGCCATACTAAATTGCCCCTTAATTAGAAAGCAATTGGGTACTCTACATTGATAATAAATAAATTAATGAATTAAAAAATAATAAAAAATAAAATGGAGGTGTTGCATATAAAATATAAGCCATCCTTGAACATAAAAGCAATGTCAAAGTAAGGAGATTCATATGCGACGGCTGAACCACAATTAGAATTAAGATCAACCCGAAGGCGGCTTCCGGTGTGCACCATGGAGTAAGTGGTCACACACAAGGCAGCTCCTGCCCAAGGTTACAGAAAAGAGCTCTTTTTTAATCAATACGGGGTGGAATTTTGATGAAAAGGCGTAGGTGAATGTTGGAGGTGTACTTTCCCCCAGGAATGGTATGTTTCTTGGTTACCAGACCCGCAGAAACAGTGAAAGATTTGGTTGAAGCTGCAGCAAAGACAAAAGCCTCTTCCAGCATGCAGGTGGGGGGGAAGGGCGAGCTTAAAGGCCTCAAGCTGACTTGAGGGCCTTTATGAAAGCTTAATTCTAGCAGCAGAGGGAACAACTGTGAAAAGATCTCACCAAGGCCATTGAAGAAGCGGTGATGGCTGACATCCGGTGACGGCGGGCGGGAGGCAGCCGCGCGTTGGAGGGCTCCCGTTCGGGGACGGCATTGTCGGGGATTGACACCCGGTTCTAGGGGCAGCAAAGGCGGTGAAGGCCAGGAGAAAGCACAGGGCAGGGATATGTCGAGGTCCAGTAAGAAAACGGCTATGAAAACAGCTGAAAGTTCTTGGGTAGTAGAAAGGTCACCGTGGGGTCACCAAGGAAAATGGAGGCTGGAGCACCAGGGGAGGCCGCATTGCTTCCGGCTGAAGAAATAACTACGGTAATGGCTGCGGAATTCGAAAGGTAGTTTACAAAATTCATGGAGACAATGAGGCAGGAGATGAGGGAGGTTTTGAGTATGCTGGTGGAGGAGGCGATTTCCCCGGTGATGACGGTGTTGGCGAGCACAGTGGCGGAGGTGCGGGAGCAAGGGGAGGCGCTGAAGGAAGTGGAGGAGACATTATTGCAGCATGGTGATCAACTTACGTCGATGGGGAAGGATATGCGGAAGGTGTTGGAGATTAATAAGGATCTGCGAGGATAAATGGAAGACCTGGAAAACAGATCCAGGCGACAGAATTTGAGGATTGTGGAGCTGCCCGAAGGAGTTGAAGGGCCAAGACCGACTGAATATTTTGCTGCGATGCTGGCGAAACTATTGGGGGAGGGGGAGGATCCCACCCGATATGAACTGGATCGGGCTCATCGGTCGTGGAGGCCTGTACCAAAGGCGAGTGAGCCGCCAAGGGTAGTGACTCTGTGCTTCCGTAGGTACAGTGTGAAGGAGAAGGTCCTGTGCTGGGCTAAGCAGAAGCGGGTGGTGCAGTGGGTTGGTATACGTGTATACCAGGACTTTACGGTGGAGCTGGTGAGGAGGTGGGCTACTTTCAACCGGGTGAAGAGGGCACTGTACATTAGCAAGGTGCAGTGCGGCATTGTATATCCAACGAAGCTGAGGGTGACTTACAAACTCAAGGACTTTTATTTTGGAACTGCGGAGGCAGCGGAGGGGTTTGCGAAGGCAGAAAGACTGTGGCAGAACTGAGAAATTGAGAAATGGCCATGTGCCGACGTAACCTCATGACTGTATTTTCTTTTTTTTTGTTTGTTTGTTTCACTTCGTGCAGGGTATGGGCTAAAGGAGCCGGTGTTGTATATATTTGGACAAGTGAAGTGATGGGACTTTCACTCGAAGTCAGGGCTCTTTGGGGTGTAGGTGGATATGTGGAGTTTGTGTGCTAAAAGGGGATTTTTGGGCTTTCCTAGGGTCGGGCAAGGGGGAAAGGGACCGGGGGGGGGGGGGGGGGGGGGGGCTCTACGCTGGCCGGTCTAAGCCAGACAGTGAACGGGAGTGGAGGTGGGGGGAGGTGCTGCGGCCATCGGAGCCTGCCAGAACAGGGTCAGAGGTGGTCTAGCCGGGGTTGGAAAGTTGGGGGGGGGAGGGGGGGAGGGGGGGGAAGGAACCAAGGTTGAGGAAAGGGGTTTTACAAGAGGCAGTGGACGGGAGGAGTGGGGGGGGGGGGGGGTTTAACAACTCTTGGGTATCATGTACGGCACTCTTTCAGAGGTTGGAGGGCGTTTGAGTGTGTGTGTGTGTGTGTGTGTGTGTGTGTGTGTGTGTGTGTGGGGGGGGGGGGTGGGGGGGGGTGGGGGGGGTGGGGGGAGAGTGGACTCTATGGTGACCATGGGCGGTCCCGGACTCCTTTTTCTTTTTCTCCTTTGTTTTTTGTTTCCACCGTGGGAGGGTTTGTTTTATTGGATGCATATCTTGACAGATGGGCCGTTGTTTGGGGTAGTGGGAGGATGGGATCGTTGTTATTGTTAAGGGGATTGATTTTGTATTTGTTACTGTTTACTGTCTGTGGGTGGGGTGTAAATTTTGAAGGAAAATGTCAAAATGGAGAATAAAAACATTTATTTTTTAAAAAGATCCACCCAAAGGCAGGTAAATCTGAATTTTTCAACCTCTAATCTAAAGAAGTATGCCATGGTAAAGCAAAATTACATGAAACAAAGGGGAAATAGATGCAGACAATGTCACGACGGAAATCTGCTTTCTTGGCCAAGTCTTCGGATTCTGGCTTCTTCAGATATGTGGAGTGGTTGTCCATCAAACTGCTTGCTCATGGCATTAGATTATCAGGGGAACAGAAGCCCATCCCCAATTTACAGCACTTGCTGCGTATTCTAAGTGTTCAGTCACACACTGAAAGGTTTTGGGACATTTAAACAGCTTTTCAGCATGTTAGTGAATGGGTGAATGTATGAGTGAATGAATGTGTGTGTAGGTGTGTAAGTGGGTAGGGTGGGTGAGGTGAGCAGATGAATTGGGGACGGTTAGGTTGGGAAGGGTTATCAGATCATGTTGGGGGAAAGAAAAATTGGGTGATGGGGATGGCCAGGTTGGATCAGGACGTGGAATGAGGGGGAACAAAGGACAAGTTGGGTGTGTCAGTTGTATGGTTACCCATGAGTTAAGGCTAGAAATTTTCAGTCTGACACTTCCTGAATAACTATTCAGATAAGTACATCAGAATTGTCCAAAGTCTCCGACTCGAACTAAGATTTTATCAGAGGGTCCTGAAGGGCAAAGGGAAATGCCTGTTGGAAGTTCAAACTTCTTCGGCAATTCCCACAGAATCATTGCATCAGGGTCCTGATGCACATCTTTGGGGAACATCCAGTATCTGATGATCTGGGCTAACATATTTCATGGAAAGAAATGTCCTCAGAATTTCCCCACTCCACCTTAGACATGATGTTGTTATCCTACTTCTGTGTCTGAATAAGAGTTCTTGAGAAGTGTTAAATATATTTAGACAAATAAGGTTCCTTAATTTAAAAAAAAAAATTTTTATTAAGGCATTTGTATATATACACAATTCTTTAATTTTTTGACATTTAACACAAAGTAGAACTTGTGGAAATATTTTAAAACTAAATATTTTCAGGGACCAATGAAAAGATTTGCTGCGCAGGAATCTTCCCTTTGTGAGAGTTGACTCTCACTGTCCTATATCTACTTATGTAATAGTATCCTCTTGTTATCAGAACTAGATATTTATGCCCTTTAGCACAGATGCTCTTCAATGTTGAAGACAGCTCGTGAACACTTGGTGTGACAAGGCCAGACATAAATCATTATATTAGTTTAATTTAAAGCTGATAGGATTTGTATGGCCAAATTTATAATGGAAACCACCAGTGTAAATTTGGCATGCTATAATTATGGTATCCTGCGACTATACAGAATCCCCTATAAAAATAGCCAAATGATATTTAGATAGAAGTGTCTGGAAAATGCATCTTGATACAATAAAATAAGCTATTAGTATACAACAATGAATACAGTTTCTACTGGTAGGAGTATCAACAGCCAGAACAAGTGTTTCAACTGGTTTAACGTAATTAGCAAACGATCCAAAAGGGAGATGAAATGCTTTCTTTAAAAACTGAGCAAGTTATGATAATCTAAGCTAAGGGATGGTAGTAGCAGATTCAATACAAATTTTCAAAATGGAACTGGATATGTAATTTAAGGAGTAAAATTTGTAGTGCTCTGGGGAAAGAGCAGGGGAGTGGGATGAATCGGATAGCTACAACATTTCTAGAGCAAGCACAAGATAATGACCTAATGATCTTCTATGCAATATGATTCCACAAATACGAGCCACTGAAAATTCAGATGAAGCACTTAATTTGGAATCCACCAGGGAAAAGGAAATCCCAAAATGTAACTTCTAACTGAAACATTTTCAAAAGTAAATCTCTTCCTGATTTAACACTTTCATTATTACCATTCCAAATACTTCATAAACATTTTCACTGACATTTTTATTGTGATAATGTGACATAGAAATCTACCATATTTAAATCAATGTACAACCCATTACTCACCACATGAGGTGCAGAATGGAATCCATTGCCACTGGATTTTCTTGGCCAACTGCTGGTGTTATGTGGAAGTTATCAAGTGCCAGCTGTCCAAGCTTCATGCAGGAATTACCAAGCTCCTGAAGAATGTGTATATTTGCTTCATAACTAATATACAGAGAACAAGTATCACAGATGGAAAACAGAGAATATGCAACAACTGAAAATACAGATTTTAAGAATTGCAGAGTAGATCACAGCCATAGACTCAGTAGAAGCTGAATATTTCCCCAATGGGAGTTGATGCCAACACCGGATACAGGAAATAGAACATGTATGTTTAGAAGTGTAGGCTGGCTATCAGATTGGATAGATGCCAGTGGGGATCAGATACTCCCCAATAGAAAAAACAGAAAAAGGAAGGAGGCTTTGTATTTGAAGACATTGATTCATGCTCTGGTTTCTCTGATATTTTTGTCTGTGTACTCAGTGATAGCACACTCAAATGCAGGTTCGACCCATAATCCAGGACTTTAATGCTGAATGTAGGCTACCATTTCAGTGTCTTGTTAAATGTGACACTGTCAGGGCTGCCACCTTCCAGATAAGATGTTACGGTTAAGGGCAGCACGGTGGCCTAGTGGTTAGCACTGCTGTCTCACGGCACCGAGGTCCCAGGTTCGAGGTCAGGGTCACTGTCCATGTGGAGTTTATACATTCTCCCCATGTTTGCGTGGACTTCACCCCCACAACCCAAAGATGTGCAGGTTAGGTGGATTGGCCATGCTAAATTGCTGCTTAATTGGAACAAATGAATTGGGCACTCTAAATTTAAAAGATTAAGTTAAGATTAGTTCTGTGGGCTTGGTAAAGAATTCCATGATACTATTCAAAGAGCAAGAAAGAACCTCCATTCAAATGGTGTCTTTCATGGCTTTAGAATGTCCTATTGAGAGGTTTACAGTCAATGAACAGCAAATACTTTTATCTCCATCTTGTGTGCAGTAAAATGTCTCAATGAAGAGTAATGCACCAAAGTTGACTATTTTTGGAAGCTATAGTCACTGCTGTATGTAATTTGCATGCAGCAAGTTGCTGACAGACATCAGAGATTATGATCAGAGAATCTGCTTGTGATGTTTGTTGAGGGATACATATTGGTCAGGTCACTGAAGAGAACTCCTGTTCATCTTTAAGACAGCGTCATGGAATATTTTACAAACACGTGTCCAAGCCTCATTTGAAAGAAAAGCACCTCCTACAATGCAGCACTATCAAAATTGTGTCAGCTCAGGCTTCTGAAGCGGAACTGAACCCACAATGGGAACAATAAAAAGAAGAAAATATCGCGGAGCTCATGATCGAGAGGTCTGGACTGATGCATCAGAAACAATGGAAGCTGGACAAATTTACAGCCCATGTCCCAAACTCCGCCATCTCACCAGCAGGACAGGCCCACCAGAGGATGTGGCACAGTGGTGTACGGTCAGGTTGTAGTAACCCTGGGAGTCCTCAACATTGACTTTGGTCCCCATGAAATCTCATGGACTCTGGTCAAATGAGGGCAAGAAAATCTCCTAAATACCACCTAATACCCTTCCTCACCTGATGAATCATTAATTCACCATGTTGAACACCACTTGGAAGAAGCATTGATAGTTGCAAAGGCACAGAATGTCCTCTGGTTGGGGACCTCAATATCCATCAAGAGTGATTCAATACACTACTACTGACCAAGTCCTAGGGGCAGCACAGTGGTGCAGTGATTAGCACTGCTGCCTCACAGCGCCGAGGATCTGGGTTCGATCCCGGCCCTGGGTCACTGTCAGTGGGGAGTTTGCATATTCTCCCCGTGTCTGCGTGGGTCTCACCCCCACAACCCAAAAAGATGTGGATAGGTGGGCTGCCCATTAATTAGAAATTAATTGTCCCTTAATTGAAAAAAAAAATTGGGTACTCCAGGTTTATTGAAAGAAAACTACTGACCAAGTCCTAAAGGACATATCTGTCAGACTGGAAAATATTGGAAATACTCAGCAGGTCAGACTTAAAATATTAACTCTGTTTTACTCTCCACAGTTGCTGCTTGACCCTGAGTACGTCTGGCATATTTGTTTTTATTCATTTCCAGCATCTTCAGTATTTTGATTCTGCCAGACCAGGCCTGCATGGGTGAAGAGGGAGCCAACAGGAGTGAAGATCTTACTTTTTCTTTTGTTTCCTTGATTGTCCTCATGTTCTAACCAATATCTGTTGCATCTGTCAATGACAGAACTGGGAGGAGGGCCTACTGCACAGTCCTTGTGGAGACACGTCTTCAAATTGAGGATACCACTGCCAAAATGCTAAATGGGATGAATTCAGAACAGATCAAGCAACTCACAACTGGCCATCCGTGACACACTGGGCCAACAGCAACAAAATTGTATTAATCACAATCTGTTACCCAATGGCCCAAACTCCCTACCCAGGTTACACATTCAATCCTTCTATCAAAGGAAGATGGTTGTGTTTGTTGGGAGAAAATGATCTCAATCCCACAATACTGCAGGGGTTCCTCGGCATGGTGTCCTGGGCACAACCATCTTCAGGTTCAATGGCATTCCTTCCATCATAATGTCAGAGTGGGGATGTTTGCAATATTCAATATCATTTGAAAATGCTCAGATACTGAAGCAGTCCATTTCAGAATGCAGCAAGACCTAGACAATATTCGGGCTTGGTTGATAAATGGCAAGTAACATTTGTGCCACACAAGTGACAGACAATGACCATCTCAAACAAGAAAGAATACAATGATTTCCCCTTGACACTCAACTGCATTACTATCACTGAATCCCCTACCACATGCTGGGGGGTACGATTGACCAGATACTTAATTGGACCAGTGATCTAAATACTGTGGTTAGAAGACCAGGTTAGACGCTAGGAATTATGCAGTGAGTATCTCGCCTCCAAACTCCCCAAAGCCTGTTCACCATCCACATGGCACAAGTCAGGAATGTGATGGAATACTTTCCACATTCCTGGATCAGTGCAGCTGCAACAACACTAGTAGCTCATCACAAGGATACACTAGCCTGTTGATCAGCACCATATCTAATACCTTATACATTCAATCCTTCCACCACTGGCAGTGTCGGCAGGGTGTACCATCGATAAGATGCACTGCTACAATTCAGCAAGCCTCCTCTGTGCGTCTTCCAAGCTTGCGACCTCTAACAATCTAGAAGGACAAGACATTTAATACATGGGAACCCCCCCCCCCCACCATCTGCAAGTTTCCCTCCAAGCAGACACCATTCTGACTCAGATACACATCACCATTCCTTCACTGGTGCCTGTCAGAACCTGCAACTTTCATCCTAACAGCATTGTGGATGCACCTACAACATATTTACTGCAGCAGTTGAATGCAGCTTACCATCACCTTCTCAAGAACAGTTAGAAATGGGCAACAAATGCTGACATTGCCAATGACATCCACATCTCTTGGACAAACAAAGACAATTTCCATTGCAGAGGCCATCACAGCCATGGTGGACATTGAAAGAAGGAAATTTATTCTTTAATTAACAACCACCACAAACAGATTATTTAGTCATTCTTCTCATTGCTGATTGAGGTGACTTGATGTTTGTAAATTGGCTGTTGTATCTCCCTGGTTCACAATTAACATGAAGTTGGAATTAAAAGTTAATGCAACCTCATTCAAGTTTAGAAGTTTTCTCCTGCCAACATTCTATTTTCAAATTACAAAGTTGGGCAGCTTTACAAAATGTATTTAAAGAAAAATATATAGCAGAGAGTTTCAATTGTTCAGTGTGCAATCATACCATTGCATACATTATTGGACTATACAGGTCCTAATTCCATCATCCAAGTTTAGCCAACCTTAAACAGAAGATGGAAATTTGAAAAAAGAAGACAAAATACTGGGTACTCTCTGGAAGTCATAGATTTCATAGGTTTCATAGAAATGTCACCATCTGTGCGGACAAGGGGTTAATACATAAACATTTGCTTGAAAAATAACGAGTTCACAGCAGCCACTGTTAGTTCATTAAATATCCAGCAATTTTGAAGAAATATTCCAGTTCAATTTTTCCACAAATCGCTGGGTGATTTGCACCACTGCTGTTAATTACATGCATTTGCAGCACAGAAACAGACCACTCAGCCCAACTGGTAGATCCACATGGCTATTTTGCACGAGCCTCCTCCACACAGTTGCGTCTAACCTTATTAGAATTTCCTTCAATCTTTCTCCTATGTACTTATCAAGCTTCCCTTTAAGTGCATCTATCCTATGCACCTTAACAACTCCATGATGTGATAAGTTCCACATTTTAACCACTGTATGGTTATTGACGTTATTCGGAATTCCTTATTGAATTTGTTTTTTCAAATATTTTTTATTCTCGTTTTTCACATTTTTTCCCACCAACAATAAATAATAATCAGTAACAAATATGTCAATCCCCATAACAACAACAGCGATCCCATCCTCCCACCAAACCCCAAACATTAGCCCTAATGTTCACATTAACAAATGACAAAAAGGATTCAGGAATCATCCATAGTCACCATTAACACACACCACACCCCTCCCCCAACACTCCCACCCACCCACCCCACCTTCCCCCCCAACCACCCCACCTTCCCCCCAACCCTCCCACCTTCCCCCCAACCCTCCCTCCCAACCCTCCCACCCACCCCCCTTCCCCCCAACCCTCCCACCCACCCCCCTTCCCCCACCCACCCCCCTTCCCCCACCCACCCCCCTTCCCCCCCCCAACCCTCCCACCCAACCCTCCCACCCACCCCCCCTTCCCCCCCCCAACCCCCCTTCCCCCCCCCACCCCCCCTTCCCCCCCCCAACCCTCCCCCCCAACCCCTTCCCCCCACAACTAATGTTCAATGTTATCCAGTTCTTGAAAGTGCATAATGAATAATGCCCATGAATTGTAGGACCCCTCCATCCTTCCCCTCAGTTCAAACTTAACCTTCTCAAGAGTCAAGAATTCCAAAAGGTTCCCCTGCCACGCCAGGGCACAGGGTGGACAGGTTGCTCTCCAACCCATCAGAATCCGCCTTTGGGCAATCAACGAGGCAAAGGCTACAACATCTGCCTCCGCACCTGTTTCCAACCCTGGCTGGTCTGACACCCCGAATATGGCCTCCCGGGGGCCCTGGTCCAGTTTCACGTGCACCACTTTAGAAATTACCCCAAAAACCTCCTTCCAGTAATCCTCTAGCTTTGGACAGGACCAAAGCATATGAACGTGATTAGTGCCGCCCCCCCCCCCCCCCCCCCCAACCCCGCAACGTTCGCACACATCTTCTACTCCTTCAAAGAATCGGCTCATCCTCACCCGCGTGAGGTATGCCCTGTATACCACCTTCAGCTGTATCAGCCCCAACCTCGCCACGCAGTGGAGGCATTCACTCTGCAGTCATAACTTAGCAGTTCAAGAACCATTCAATTTTTTCTCCACCTTGTCCAGTATCTTTATATTCTTCTGTAAAGTGGCGGCCAGAACTATACACAACTCTTAAGTGTGGTTAAGCCTTGACAAAAAAATAAAAAATAATTTATATAACAAGATATTACTGGATTTACATGTTATATGAAACCATCTCATCACAGGCATTTAGGGCTGGGTTTTTATTATACAACAACTCCATTAACACCATTGAGCTCACCTGATGAAGGAGCAGCACTCCGAAAGCTTGTGGTTTCAAATAAACCTGTTGGACTTAACTTGATGCTGCAAAACTTCTTACTAACTCATTAACATGATTTATAGTCCAGTCATACCACTCACCACTGGAGACACAGAAATGGAACTGAAATTGTGCAGTTTCAGTCCCACAGCTAGTAAATATTTCCTAAAGTTTTAAAACTAAATTGAATTAAATTGCTACAATGCAGGAGGTAATTTGGCCCATCGAGACTGCACCAACCCTCAAAGAGCACCCTACCTAGCCCTATCCCGAGAACCCCATATAACCTACATATCTTTGAACACTAAGGGGCAATTTAACATAGCCAATCCACCTAACCTGCACATTTATGGACTGTGGGAAGAAACCTGAGCACCTGGAGGAAACCCACCCAGACACGGGGAGAAAAGTGTTAACTCCACTTCTGTGTCACTGTCTGTGCGGAGTCTGCACGTCCTCCCAGTGTGTGCGTGGGGTGGGCTTTCTCTGGGTGCTCCGGTTTCCTCCCACAGTCCAAAGATGTGCGGGTTAGGTGGATTGGCCATGCTAAATTGCCCGTAGTGTCCTAAAAAGTAAGGGGGGGGGGGGGGGGGTGTTGGGTTACGGGAATAGGGTGGATACGTGGGTTTGAGTAGGGTGATCATTGCTCGGCACAACATCGAGGGCCGAAGGGCCTGTTCTGTTCTGTACTGTTCTATGTCCACACAGTCATCCAGGTCAGAACTGAACCTGGGTCCTTGGTGCTGTGAAGCAGCAGTGTTAACCACTGAGCCATCGTTATCCTGTTAGTATTTTTGTACAAATCATGTTATCCAATGGTTCTTGTTTGCATCATGCAATGACCAGGTTGACAAAATACACTGATCTTGGTCTTTTCCCATCTAGCAAATCCCTTATCATGATGTTTCTGATCAGAATAATCATGCTCGTTCAGTCTTTGAGGGGTCCAGAATATTTATACATCTCACACAAGTAACCTTCCAGTCAATCAAAACAAAGAGGACAATTAAAAAATTCCAAACAGAACTGCTTATTCTTTCATTTTAATCTCATTGCTCTTTGAATAATTATTTTTAGCTTCCTCTCTATTTATCTTTGTCTAATTGTTCCAGCAGGAGAGTGGACCTAGGTAGGATGATGTTTCAGAGGGTCAATGCAGACTAGATGGGTCAAATGGTCTCCCTCTGTACTGTAGCAATTAATAATAATTATAATACAAATACCGCAATGGAGTTACTGTGAAATGACGTTAGTCGCCACATTCCAACGCCTGTTCAGCTACACGGAGGGAGAATTGAGAATGTACAAATTACCTAACAGCAGGCAGGTCTTACGGGACTTGGGGTAGGAAACCAGAGCACCCGGAGGAAACCCATGCACACACAGGGAAAAAGTGCAGACTCTGCACAGGCAGTGACCCAAGCCAGGAATTGAACCTGGGACCCTGGAGCTGTGAAGGAACAGTGCTAACCACTGTGCTATCATGCTGCTATGTTTACTATGTTTTTTTCACTGGTTATGGAAGTTGCATACAACAAACATTGACAAAATACAAACTACACCATCGTCAATTCACATATGCAGAACAAATAATTTGAAGAGTGTAGTGAAATGTGAAGGGTGGCTCGCTCGCCGGCTCGTTGTGAGAGAAACACCAATCCAATAATTTTTGTGCCCACCAGAACTCCGAGTACTGTGGAAGAGTCCACCCCCCTCGCCCATACAATATCCCAGCTCACAGGGCCTGGTCCTAGAGGACCACATCTAACCCCAACTCGCAACAGCGAAAGTCCAACTGAAACATTGCTTCAGGAGTTTCCCGGCGGTTACGATGTGACTATAACGGACAATTCTCGCGCGCGTTAATGAGGCGGACTGCTCCCTTACTCCATACTCTGACCCCCTCGCGCTGCCGCCTCCATCTTCAAGCCGCCCCGCCCCCACACACAGTTCAAACGTTGCCCGCCGTTGGCCCTCGCCCCGCCCATTCACTGCGCCAATTGGTCTATTCAGCGCGAGGGAAGAAAGGAGCGGGGCATAAGGCGGTTCCGGCCTCCAATTGGGTTCCAGACACGTCATTCACAACCGTCCCCGCCCCTCCAACCAATCGACTGCAGTTGTCATCGAGGTGGTCATTACTCGCTCGGCTAGTTGTGTCTGAGCGGCCGGCTCAAGTTCAATTTGAAGCGGGAGCGGTTGGGGTGGAATGGCTGCTCCGGGTGTAAAGTCGAGGCCCCGGGGGACAGGATAAAGCTCTGTACGCCCTTCATATTGACTGCAACATGAGCTAATGACAGGGAGGCGACCCATCCAGCAGCGCGCAAAGCGAGGTATGGGCGGTTCGGGCAGGGGCCTCTCTGAATTTAGAAGCAGGTTTGCAGACAGGAGCCACTGGCGGAGGAGACTTTTATAACCGGCCATCGGGAATGAAAACGGAGAATACTGGAAATAGGCGCTAGCATCTGTAAATGGGAAGAGTGGTGAAGAACTGAAAACTATGCATTAAAACGGTTGCAGAAACATGAGTAATATTCTAACATCACTATGCCCAACAAATGACAAAACGTTTGCTTGTTTGTCAGTCTTCAGTTTTAATGAAATGTGAATCCCTCTTTTCACCTTGTGTTTCTTAGTTTCTGAAAGGCAGTGGTAGCATGCATGCCAGCCGATAGTTGTAAACAATGTCATCTTGTTGGAAACTCACCAGAAAGACCACCTTCCTTTTCAATACCTGTCCCAGTGGTCAGAGTGGAAACCAAATCAAAAACAAATTAATTTATGGAATGGGGGTTGTTGCTCGCTAGGCCAGCATTTACCGCCCATCCTGAGTTGCCCTTGAGAAAGTGGTGGTTATCTGGTACACCCAGCATGCTGGGAGGGAGTTCCAGTATTTTAGTCCACAGTGAAGGAATGAAGTTCCCAGGTATCTGTTGTCCTTCTGGACCAGGGATTTTAAAAGTGCTGGTGGCTGTTGAGAAGGTGGTGGACTGATCTGTCGTGGTGGTCCCGATCGTGGGTGAAGTGCCACTGGCCGCTACCAACATTTTTATTGATAATGGCGGGTGCTGCTGCCTTTTAAATAAGAAGGAAATGAAATGAAAATCACTTATTGTCACAAGTAGGCTTCAAATGAAGTTACTGTGAAAAGCCCCTAGTCGCCACATTCCGGCACCTGTTTGGGGCGGCTGGTACGGGAGTTGAACTGTGCTGCTGGCCTGCCTTCGTCTGCTTTCAAAGCCAGCGATTTAGCCCTGTGCTAAACCAGCCCCACTTAATTTCATTTCATGTGCAAGGTGAGTGGTCTGACCATGCTAAATTGCCCCTTAATTGGAAAAAACATTTTAAAAAGAAGTAAATGAGGCTGTATGCAGTCTTTCGGCCAGAATTGGCAGCTGTGAGCAGGTCAATGAACCCGGCATGTGCACTTGACTTCAAGCGCCCTGTATGTGTGTGCTTTTGGTGCCAAATCACAAAGGTGAGCTTCTTCCATTTTCTAGCCGCTGGCAAGCAAGGCAAGAGGACAGTGAAGATGGATTATTTTATTACAAGTAAAAGATGACCAGAGACACAAATGGGTGGTGTATCTATTGACCAGGATTTCACAACTGAATCTGCTGGAGAGAGCTGCACGGGAGAGTCCAGGGCTGGATAGAACAGTGATAGTGTTTAGCTCTGTACAGATCTTCAGGGCCTCTGGTTAACAGCTGACAAAAGAAAAAAGTGAGCGTTTGGAAAGCGGGCACAGGATCAGTCCAAGTCAGCATGGATTCACTAAAGGGAAATCACGCTTGACAAATCTTCTGGACTTTTTTGAGGATGTAACCAGTAGAGTGGACAAGGGGGAACCAGTGGATGTTGTGTATCTGGGCTTTCAAAAGGCTTTTGACAATATCCCACAAAAGAGATTAGTGAGCAAAATTAAAGCTCATGGTATTGGGGGTAATGTATTGATGTGGATAGAGAACTGGTTGGCAGACAGGAAGGAGAGAGTGGGATTAAATGAGTCCTTTTCAGAATGGCAGGCAGTGACTAGTGGGGTACCACAGGGTTCAGTGCTGGGACCCCAGCTGTTCCAAATATACATTAATTCTTTTTTTCTTTATAAATTTAGAGTACCCAATTTTTTTTTTTCCAATTAAGGGGCGATTTAGCCAATCCACCTAACCATATTTTTGGGTTCGCAGACACGGGGAGAATGTGCAAAGTCCACACTGACAGTGACCCAGGGCCGGGTTTCGAACTCGGGTCCTCAGTGCTGTAGTCCCAGTGCTAACCACTGTGCCGTGTGCCACCCTTCCCAGTATATATTCATGATTTAGGGCAGCACGGTGGCGCAGTGGGTTGGCCCTCCTGCCTCGCAGCACCGAGGTCCCAGGTTTGATCCCAGCTCTGTCCGTGTGGTGTTTGCACATGTTCCCCGTGTTTGCGTGGGTTTCGCCCCCACGGCCCAGGGATGTGCAGGCAGGTGGATTGGCCACACTGGATTGCCCCTTAATTGGAAGGGATGAATTGGGTACTCTAAAAATAATAAAAATAAAAATATATTCATGATTTGGACGAAGGAATTGCATGCTTTATCTCCAAATGTGCAGATGACACTAAGCTGGGTGGCAGTGCATTCTGTGAGGAGGATGCAAAGCGGTTGCAGGGTGACTTGGACAAGCTGGCTGAATGGGCAAATACTTGGTAAATGCAATATAATGTGGATAAATGTACGGTTATCCACTTTGGTGGCAAAATTATGAGTTTGTCAGTGTTCAATGCAAATAAGGATGCAAATCCTTTGTGCTGTTATATGCAGGGACATATTCCCACAGAAGAGAAGTTTCAGATTTTAAAAGAGAAGCGGGTGAAAAAGTTATTTTTGAGGTTGAGATCCCAAAGTCCGTTATTAACTTATTCCAAATGAAAAGTACCTGACCTGTGATAGCACATTAGAAACAGGCCATAAACCAATGAGGAACCAAAGCTTAAAGTGGGATTATAAACTGAGAGAATCCTGTAAAAGAGGTTGCAAAGGGATAGAGGATAGTTGTGATTGGACCTCAAGTAGTCAATGGAGTATAATGGGGGGAAGAAGTATATACTTTGATGGGAAGAAAAAAAAAGCAAGAGTTTTTTTTTTCCCCCAGAGTGGGAAACCAATAAAAATGTAGGTATGCAGAGGGCAGCACGGTGTACAGATGTACAGGGTAGGTGGATTGGCCAGTTAAATTGCCCCTTAATTGGAAAAAATGAATTGGGTACTCTAAATTTATGGGGGAAAATGTAGATTTTTAGAAGATTTTGGTTGTTCTCATGCCCAAATCAAACAAAGTTAACATATAGATACAGAAAGCATTGGAAAGGCAACTGGTATATTGGCCTTTATTGCAAGGCTGATGGATTATATGTGTACGGTAATCTTACTACATATGGATCGTTTTATTCTTAAAGGAGGTGCAACAAAGGTTCACTAGATTGATTCCTGGGATGAGGGGGTTGTCCTTTTGAGAGATTTTGTCACCTACTCTTGTGTTGCTTTCTTCTCTTATTGCCTGTGTAGGAATTCGAGAGATTTTTTTTTCTAGATGAGACCATGGTTTGAGAGTTGTTTTGTGTAGGTCTCAAAGAACCAAGTTGCTAAAAGGCAATCCTTAAAAAAATACTTATGACATTGTCACAATTTTGAAATAAAGATGAGTTTGTTTCATGTGATAATGAGTTTTACATAATTTGTAAAGTTTTATACTGGCCGGTTGCGGTTGTTTGCACAGGGCAGAGAAAATCAAGGGAAGATTTAACAGAGGGAGTTCAAAGTTATCAAAAGTTTTTATTTTGTGTTATGAAGGGCCATCCCATGGATGTAAGAAACTATTTCCAGAGGGGAGCGGGGGAATTGTTTAATGCACTGAGTTATATCTGAAATGCACTGCCCAAGGGTTGTTGAAGCAGATTCAATAGAATCTTTCAAACAGGAATTTCAGAGATACTTGAAAAGGACATTTTGCAGTGTTTTTAAGCAGGGGTGCAACAAATTGGATATCTCTTTCCAAGAGTACAGCATGGGTCAAATGACCACATTCTATACTGTACGTCTACTGCTTATTCTTCAATGTGAGTAGTGTAGCAAGTATATGCAAATTAACCCATATGCATCAGCACATCAACAGTGGCCAACTTATTTGGTGCAAAACTAAGCTAGCAATATGGGAACAAAGAAAAGTACAGCACAGGAACAGGCCCTTCGGCCCTCCAAGCCTGCGCCGACCATGCTGCCCGCCTAAACTAAAATCTTCTACACTTCTGGGGTCTGTACCCCTCTATTCCCATCCTATTCATGTATTTGTCAAGATGCCCCTTATACGTCACTATCATCCCTGCTTCCACCACCTCCTCCGGCAGCGCGTTCCAGGCACCCACTACTCTCTCGTACATCTCCTCTAAACCTTGCCCCTCTCACCTTAAACTAATGCCCCCTAGTAATTGACCCCTCTACCCTGGGAAATAGCCTCTGATTATCCACTCTGTCTATGCCCCTCATAATTTTGTAGACTTCTATCAGGTCACCCCTCAACCTCCGTTGTTCCAGTGAGAACAAACCGAGTTTATTCAATCTCTCCTCATAGCTAATGCCCTCCATACCAGGCAACATCCTAGTAAATCTCTTCTGCACCCTCTCTAAAGCCTCCACATCCTTCTGGTAGTGTGGCGACCAGAATTGAACACTATACTCCAATGTGGCCGAACTAAGGTTCTATACAGCTTCAACATGACTTGCCAATTCTTATACTCAATGCCCCGGCCAATGAAGGCAAGCATGCCGTATGCCTTCTTGACTACCTTCTCCACCTGTGTTGCCCCTTTCAGTGACCTGTGGACCTGTACACCAAGACCTCTCTGACTGTCTATACTCTTGACTGTTCTACCATTCACTGTACATTCCTTACCTGCATTAGACCTTCCAAAATGCATTACCTCACATTTGTCTGAATTAAACTCCATCTGCCATCTCGCCGCCCAAGTCTCCAAACGATCTAAGTCCTGCTGTATCCTCTTGACAGTCCTCATCGCTATCCACCAACCTTTGTGTCGTCTGCAAACTTACTAATCAGACCAGTTACAATTTCCTCCAAATCATTTATATATACTACGAACAGCAAAGGTCCCAGCACTGATCCCTGCGGAACATCACTAGTCACAGCCCTCCAATCAGAAAAGCACCCTTCCATTGCTACTCTCTGCCTTCTATGACCATGCCAATTCTGTATCCATCTTGCCAGCTCACCCCTGATCCCGTGTGACTTCACCTTTTGTACCAGTCTGCCATGAGGGACCTTGTCAAAGGCCTTACTGAAGTCCATATAGACAACATCCACTGCCGTACCTGCATCAATCGTCTTTGTGACCTCTTCGAAAAATTCGATCAAGGTAGTGAGACACGACCTCCCCTTCACAAAGCCGTGCTGCATCTCGCTAATACGTCTATTTGCTTCCAAATAGGAGTAGGTCCTGTCTCGAAGAATTCTCTCCAGTAACTTCCCTACCACTGACGTAAGGCCTGTATTTCCCTGGATTATCCTTGCTACCCTTCTTAAACAAAGGAACAACATTGGCTATTCTCCAGTCCTCCGGGACATCACCTGAAGACAAGTGAGGATCCAAAGATTTCTGTGAAGGCCTCAGCAATTTCCTCTCTAGCCTCCTTCAGTATTCTGGGGTAGATCCCATCAGGCCCTGGGGACTTATCTACCTTAATATTTTTCAAAACGCCCAACACTTCATCTTTTTGGATCTCAATGTGACCCAGGCTATCTACACACCCTTCTCCAGACTCAACATCCACCAATTCCTTCTCTTTGGTGAATACTGATGCAAAGTATTAATTTAGTACCTCGCCCATTGCCTCTGGCTCCACACGTAGATTCCCTTGCCTATCCCTCAGTGGGCCAGCCCTTTCCCTGGCTACCCTCTTACTTTTTATGTACGTGTAAAAAGCCTTGGGATTTTCCTTAACCCTATTTGCCAATTACTTTTCGTGATCCCTTTTAGCCTTCCTGACTCCTTGCTAAAGTTCCTTCCTACTTTCCTTATATTACACAGGCTTTGTCTGTTCCCAGCCTTCTAGCCCTGACAAATGCCTCCTTTTTCTTTTTGACGAGGCCTACAATATCCCTCGTTATCCAAGGTTCCTGAAATTTGCCGTATTTATCCTTCTTCCGCACAGGAGCATGCGGATCCTGAATTCCTTTCAACTGACATTTGAAAGCCTCCCAAATGTCAGGTGTTGATTTCCCCTCAAACATCCGCCCCCAATCTCGGTTCTTCAGTTCCCGCCTAATATTGTTATAATTAGCCTTCTGCCAACTTAGCACATTCACCCTAGGACCACTCTCATCCTTGTCCACCAGCACTTTAAAACTTGCTGGATTGTGGTCACTGTTCCCGCAATGCTCCCCTACTGAAACTTCTACCACCTGGCCGGGCTCATTCCTCAATACCAGGTCCAGTACAGCCCCTTCCCTAGTTGGACTATCTACATATTGTTTTAAGAAGCCCTCCTGGATGCTCCTTACAAACTCTGCCCCATCCAAGCCCTTAGCACTAAGTGAGTCCCAGTCAATATTGGGGAAGTTGAAGTCTCCCATCACAACAACCCTGTTGCTTTTACTCCTTTCCAAAATCTGTCTACCTATCTGCTCCTCTATCTCCTGTTGGCTGTTGGGAGGCCTGTAGTAAACCCCCAACATTGTGACTGCACCCTTCTTATTCCTGATCTCTACCCATATAGCCTCGCTGCCCTCTGAGGTGTCCTCCCGTAGTACAGCTATGATATTCTCCCTAACCGTTAGCGCAACTCCGCCACCCCTTTTACATCTCCCTCTATCCCGCCTGAAACATCTAAATCCTGGAATGTTTATCTGCCAATCGTGTCCTTCCCTCAACCAGGTCTCTGTAATGGCAACAACATCATAGTTCCAAGTACTAATCCAAGCTCTAAGTTCATCTGCCTTACCCATTATACTTCTTGCATTAAACATATGCACTTCAGGCCACCGGACCCGCTGTTTTCAGCAACATCTCCCTGTCTGCTCTTCCTCAGAGCCATACTGGCCCTATTCCCTAGTTCTCCCTCAATGCTTTCACCTTCTGACCTATTGCTCCGGTACCCATCCCCCTGCCATACTAGAAATTGTTCAGGTATGTCCTATCCTCACAAAGCAGTACAAATCCAACATGGGCAATTACTGCTCCATCAGTCTACTCTCTGTCATTAATAAAGTGATGCAAGGGATCACCAACAGTGCCATCAACAATAACCTGCTCACTGAAGCTCCATTTGGGTTCCACCAGGTTCACTCGGCTCCTAACCTCATTGTAGCCTCAGTTCAAACATGGACAAAGAGTTGAATTCCAGAGGTAAGAGTGACTGTTCTTGAGATAAAGGTAGCATTTGACCCAAGTGTGGCATCAAGGAGCCCGAGCAAATGTGAAATCAGGGGGAAAACGCTCTGCTGGTGGAGTCATGCCTGGCACAAAGGAAGATAGTTGTGCTGATCAATCATCTCCAATCCAGTACATCACTGCAGGAGTTCCTCAGGGCTGTGCCCGAGGCCCAACCATCTTCAGCTGCTTCATCAATGACTTTCCTTCCATTATATGGTCAAATGTTCAGCACTATTCGGGAGTCCTTAGGCCATGAAGCAGTCAGTGTCCAAATGCAGCAAAGCCTGTATGACATCCAGGCTTTGGCTGACAAGTTGCAAGTAATGTTTGCACCACACAAGAGAAAATCTGACCATCGCCCCTTGACATTCAATGGCATTGCCATTGCTGAATCCCCTTCTGACAACGTCATTGACAAGAAACTGAACTGGACTAGCCATATAAATACTGTGGCTACAAGAACTGGTCAGAGGGTAAAAATCCTGTTGCGACTAATTCGCCTCCTGACTCCCCAAAGCCTATCCACCATCTACAAGGCACAAGTCAGGAGTGCGATGGAATACTTTACCCGTGCCTGGATATTTGCAGCTCCAACAACACTCAAGAAAGTTGACAATATCCAAGGCAAAGTCACTCGCTTGATTGGCGCCGCTTCACAAACATGCACTCCCTCCACCACCAATGAACAGTGGCAGCATTATATGCTGGAATTCACCAAGGCTCCTTCGGCAGCACCTTCCAAACTCAGGACCAGTACCATCTGGAAGGACATGTATAGCAAACACATGGGAATCACCACCATCTGGATGTTTCCCTTCAGGTCACTCCACATCCTGACTTGGAAATATATCACCGTTCCTCCAATTTCACTGGGTCAAAATTCTGGAAACTCTCAAGCTCTCTGGGTGTACTTACACTACAGGGACTGCAGCAGTTGGAGAAGACTACTCACTACCACCTTCTCATGGGCAATTAGGGATGTGGGATTTAGGGCTGCACGGTAGCACAGTTGTTTCACAGCTCCAGGGTCCCAGGTTTGATTACCGGCTTGGGTCACTGTCTGTGCGGAGTCTGAGCATTTTCACTGTGTCTGCATGTGTTTCCACCGGGTGCTCCGGTTTCCTCCCATAGGTTAGGTGCAGGTTAGGTGAATTGGCCAAGCTAAATTGCCTTTAGCGTCCAAAAATGTTGGGTGGAATGACTGAGTTATGGGGATAGGGTGGAGGTGTGGGCTTGGTTAGGGTGCTCTTTCCAAGGGCCGATGCAGACTCGATGGGGCGAATGCCTCCTTCTGCAATGTAGGTTCTATGATAAATGCTGGCCGAGCCAGCAACGCCTGCATTCCATGAATGACATTTTAAAATGTTTCAGTATCTTGCCAACTATGAATTAACAGTACAGCCAGCTGTAAATTTTTAGTGCCTGGTTTACCGCTGCCAGTATACTCAGCCAGAATACATAAATGTCAGGATTTAATAAGGAGTTTGTATCAATCTAATATCTTTAATTTTTCTAGATTAGCTGTGCATTGTACCAATGATGGCTCCTACTCCTAGATCAAACAAATTTCAAGAAGTAGATGGCACACCATGCCATGGAGTCAAAATGCAATCTCAGAATCTCTTCAGAAGGGTAAACATCGAGACCCCTGGTGAGAAAAGCAGAACCGCTTTTATTCCACGACAGCGATTGGTGACACCACTAATTTCAAACACACTGAATCATTTGATGTAAGTATCGGGGTTAACTATAGAAAAGCAGGCAAAAAGCACATGTTTTGCTGCATACTGTCTTACCTCTAAATTGTAATTATTGCATTTATAAAGTTTTATCATATTAAAACATCACAGAAGTTTACAGAATAAATTACCTTCTGAAGTACAGTTACTGTCATGTAAACAAAAGGAAAAGCCATTGTCCAAAAGCATGTCCATGACAAGAGTGACCAGTTAATGTGAATCTTGGCATTATTGGTTGACCTGCAATGTTAGCCCCAAGTCACTGGGACTGACTTCTGTTTATTTTTTTAAGTATACATTTGGATCCGTTAGTTTTTGAATATGCTGTTGGATCCTGAATGACTACATGACCTGTCTAATGTCTCGTCTAAAGGATGATACCTTTAGAAATATAGAAAAGAGGAGTGTGAGTAGGTCATTTGGCCTTTCGAGCCTGCTCTGCCATTCAATACGATCATATCTAATTCTCTGTCTTTTTTGTTGTTTTAAAATGTTTTCCAGTTAAGGGGCAATTTAGCGTCGCCTATCCATCTACCCTTCACATCTCTGGGGGTGAGAACCACGCAGATATGCGGAGAATGTGCAAACTCCACACGGACAATGACCCGGGGCCGGGATTGAACCCGGATCCTTGGTACCGTGAGCTAATTCTCTGTCTCAGTGCCCTTCTCCCACGCTCGCCCATAATTCTTGATGCCTTTAGAGCGTAGAAATCTATCTTATTTCCTTCTTAAATGTATTCTGTGACCTGGCTTCAACAACCTTCTATTCCACAGGATCACCATACTGGCTGAAGTTCTAAATTGCTTAGCCCCTACCCTAAGTCCCTGAGTCTGTAATGCCATGTTCTAGAGCACCCCTGCCACCACTCCACCACTCTTCCTCTTTCCCCCCCCCCCCCCCGGCCAAAAGATAGAGGATATATCATCCAGTCTGATCAGCCCTGTAAGAATTTTATACATTTCAATGAGATTCAGTCTCATTCTTCTAACTCCACTGAATACAGGCCCAGTCAACCCAATCTCCCTTTTGTGACAATCCTGCCATCCCAGAAATCAGACTTTGACAATGCAGCGCCTTTAGTGCTGCAGCGAAATGTCATTCTAGATTTGCCATTGCCTAGATTACCATTCTAGTATTCCGTTCCCTTAAGCATCTTGTTAATCTCAGAGTAAGATCACCCCATCTGATGCCTTCTTTTCAGGTTTCATACACAATCCAAGTTTATCTAATCTTCCCTTGTAAGTCCAACCTTTTCCTCCAATGCCTGAATGTTTTGGCAATCAGGACAAGACGCAGTTCACACGATGCACTAACTAGAGCACTCTTTGTGCAGTTTCATCAAAAGTTACTCCACTTGTACTCTATTTCATTCATGAATTCAGTAGTAGATTTGCTGATTGTTGATTTGCATTGATTAGGCATATTTAGCTTTGGATCTCGAGAGACCCCTCTTTTAATTTCACCTGTAGCGATTTTGCTACTATCCTTGCAATTCTTTTCCTTCCATGTACATTTTAAAATTTGTTTGCATGAAAATTCACAGGCAGCACGGTAGCATGGTGGTTAGCATAAATGCTTCACAGCTCCAGGGTCCCAGGTTCGATTCCCGGCTGGGTCACTGTCTGTGCGGAGTCTGCCCGTCCTCCCCGTGTGTGTGTGGGTTTCCTCCGGATGCTCCGGTTTCCTCCCACAGTCCAAAGATGTGCGGGTTAGGTGGATTGGCCATGCTAAATTGCCCGTAGTGTCCTAAAAAGTAAGGTTAAGGGGGGGGTTGTTGGGTTACAGGTATAAGGTGGATACGTGGGTTTGAGTAGGGTGATCATTGCTCGGCACAACATTGAGGGCCGAAGGGCCTGTTCTGTGCTGTAATGTTCTATGTTCTATGTTCAGTTTTATGTCTGTTCTTATTTTATCCAGCTCAATCTGATTCATGAGCTGCCTCTCTGAATCTACCACCCCTAATTTGGTGCCACCTGCAAATTTGAGCATTTGCATGGAGGTCATTTATGTTAACTAGTAAGCTTGGCAGACCCAACAATAGGCAAGAAGATGCCCTTTCAGTACGCTCCCACCCCCAACCAGTGCTCATTCTTTTCTATCCGTCGGCCTATTAACGGTTCAGAACAATTTTCCTGAATCTCTCAGTTTTGAGTTTCCATTTGGCTCTTCCTCAAATACTCTTTAAGAAGCGAGATACATCAAGTCATCAGGAATTTCACAGTGGCATGTAGCTCTCGCCCTTCTGACTTCATGTTGGCTATTCAGTTACTTGCGCAAAGGCAAATCTAATATTTTCTACTGTTGATAATTATTCCTTTATTTTATACGGAAAAGAAGATGATTAAAGTCAACTTTGCATAGACCTCCGGTCGAGGGGAATGGACTAATTGGGAGGGAGTCGGGGTGAGATGGTGGCATAATGGTAATGTCCTTTGATTAGTAATCCAGAGGCCCAGGTTAATGCTGTTGGAACACGGGTTCAGATCTCACCATCACTATTGGTGACATTTTTTTCCAGATTTATTAATTGAATTTAAAAGCTAATTTCCATAATGGTGACCGTCATAGATTGTTAAAACCGATCTTATTCATTAATGTCCTTTGGGGAAGGAAATCTGCCCCCCTTACCTGGTGTGATCCATCTGTGATTCCCGACCCACGGCAATGTAGTTGACTCTGAACTGCCCTCTGAAATAGTCTAGCAAGTCATTCAGTTGAAGGGAATTGTGAATGAGCAACAAATGCTGACTTTGCCAACAATTCCCCATAAAAGAATAGAGGGAAGGTCTTCCACCGGAGTTAGTGTTCTGGGGATGGGAAAGCCAACATTTTGAGCTAATGCCACATTGTACTTAAAATGGAAAATTCTACTTGTGTTTGTCAGCTAAGTCCCATTGTTTCTTGAACAGTTGGCAGACATTCTGACTTTTCCCATGACCTTCGCTTTTTTTCCTGGTGTTGCTCCGATGTCACTGTGATGTCCCACCACTTGGGAAATCTCACTCCAGCATTGTCTGCAGAGTGCTTTCCATACCAAGGAAATCATATCATCCATTTGATTTTGAGAATTTAAAGAAAATGTATTTTACCATTGTTCCATATTCACTATAATTCTTCACAGTGAAAATATTTACCTGTTAATATGTTGGACGGGATGGTAGAAATGGCTTCAAACATTTTGTTGGGTTCCCTGATAGTTCAATGACTAAATGTGCTGTATGATGTGGAGCTAAGTCATAGCGAACAGGAAGTATGGCGTTCAATTCCTGGATTTTGCACAGTTGATTGATCTCTGTTGAATCATTTCAGTTTGGTTAATGGTTGGATTGCTATTGGTTTGCGTAGAGAAAGGTGGGAAAATCATGAAGGGCTCCCACTCAGGATTGGCACATATACACACAAAACACCCGCTTGAAAGTGAATGGGGTGACAGCAGGTTTGTATTGGGCTGTGATATTACCTGCCACTGACTTGGTTCACAGTAAAGAAGAGCCACTTAAGGTAGCCTATACCTTTTAAATGACCCATAAGATTCAGCAAGAGTGATTTTTGGATGGTGGAAATTGGTCGGAATTGATCAGTCACTTATGGAAAGGAGGTGATGCAGAGTAAGCAGCCAACCCACTACTGCCTTCTTTCTGCCGTCAATGAAGATGACAATTCTGGTATCTTCAGAACAGGAAATAAAATGTTTTAGTTCCCCATGTAATTTTTAAAAAAAAATGTTTTATGTTGTACAGATCTAATGTTGAAAACAACCAAAGAAAGTCAGAAAAACCAGTCAGCCCAAATCTTGAGATGCTTAGAATGACACCAGGTGAGTTGGTGGTTTGATAAAATCTTTTTTTTTTTTAAATAATTTTTTATTCAAATTTTCACAAAATATCAACAACAAAAAATATCAAGAAAAGAAAGAACAAACCCCCCCCTCATATATATAAAAAATAAACTAACGCCCGTCATTAGCGATGATCAAATACACACGTCCCTTCAGCCGAAAACAAAGAAAACGTAGCCGCTGCCACCCGGCTCGTGGTATACCTTGTTGGAGGGAGCGCCTCCAGGCTCGTGCCCACACAGGACGCCATCTCCATCCTCTTCCATGCTGCCCCTTCCCCGTCCATGACCCACTTATGCACCATCGCTGTGTTGGCAGCCCAATAATACCAACAGAGGTTGGGCAGCGCCAGACCCCCCTATCTCTGCCCTGCTCCAGGAACACCCTTCTCACCCTCGGGGTCCCGTGCACCCACACAAACCCCGTAATGCTCCTGTTAACCCGCCTGAAAAAGGCCTTCGGGCTAAGGATTGGGAGGCACTGGAACAGGAACAGAAATCTCGGGAGCACCGTCATCTTAACTGATTGCACCCTACCCGCCAGGTGCAACGGCAGCATGTCCCACCTCTTAAACCCCTCCTCCATTTGCTCCACCAGCCTTGTGAGGTTAAGCTTATGCAAGGCCCCCCAGCTCCTGGCCACCTGGACCCCCAAGTACCTGAAGCTCCTCTCCGCTCTTTTTAGTGGAAGCCTACCAATCCCCCCCTCCTGGTCCCCCAGGTGTACAATGAACAGCTCGTTCTTCCCCACGTTGAGCTTGTACCCTGAGAAATTCCCTGAGAATCCTCATCACCTCCGGCATTCCCCCCACCGGGTCCGCCACATACAACAATAGGTCATCCGCATAGAGCGACACTCGGTGTTCCTCCCCACCTCGCACCAGCCCCCTCCAGTTCCTCGACTCCCTCAGCGCCATGGCCAGGGGTTCAATTGCTAACGCAAAATGCAGGGGGGACAAGGGTCACCCCTGCCTCGTCCCTCGGTATAACCAAAAATACTCCGACCTCCTCCTATTCGTGGCCACGCTCGCCATTGGGGCCTTATATAACAGCCTCACCCACCTGACAAACCCCTCCCCAAACCCGAACCTCTAACACCTCCCACAAGTACCCCCACTCAACCCTATCAAAGGCCTTCTCCGCGTCCAACGCCACCACTATCTCCGCCTCCCCTTCTACCGCCGGCATCATTATAACATTCAAGAGCCTCCGTATGTTGGTGTTCAGCTGCCTCCCCTTCACGTACCCTGTTTGATCCTCGTGGATAACCTGCGGCACACAGTCCTATATCCTCGTGGCTAAGATCTTTGCCAACAGCTTGGCGTCTACATTTAAGAGCGAGATCGGCCTGTATGACCCACACTGCAGGGGATCCTTGTCCCGCTTAAGGATCAAGGAAATCAGCACCCAAGACATCGTCAGAGGCAGAGCCCCCCCTTCCCTTGCCTCGTTGAAGGTCCTAACCAACAGGGGGCCCAACAGGTTTGCATACATTTTATAGAATTCGACCGGGAACCCATCCGGCCCCGGAGACTTCCCCGACTGCATGCTCCCTATCCCTTTGACCTGCTCCTCCAGCTCAACCGGCGCCCCCAGTCCCTCCACCTGTCCCTCCTCCACCCTCGGGAATCTCAACCGGTCCAAGAAGCGCCCCATCCCCCCCTCCTCCGCTGGGGGTTCGGAATGATACAGTTCGTCATAAAAGTCCCTGAAGACCCCATTAATGTCTACCCCCCTTTGCACCACATTCCCTCCCCTATCCTTAACTCCACCAATCTCCCTGGCCGCATCCCGCTTACGGAGCTGGTGCGGCAGCATCCTGCTCGCCTTCCCCCCATATTCATAGACCGTTACCTGTGCCTTCCCCCACTGAGCTTCCGCCTTTCTGGTGGTCAACAAGTCGAACTCAGCTTGGAGACTACGCCACTCCCTCAGCAATCCCTCCTCTGGAGCCTCCGCATATCTCCTGTCCACCCTCACCACTTCCCCCACCAGTCTCTCCCTCTCTCTCTGCTCTCTCCTCTCCCTGTGGGCTCAAATGGAGATCAACTCCCCCCTAACCACCGCCTTCAGCGCCTCCCAGACCTTCCCCACCCGGACCTCCCCATTGTCATTGCCCTCCAGGTACCTCTCAATACATCCTTGAACCCGCCCGCCCACCTCCTCGTCCGCCAGCAGCCCACCCTCAAGTGCCAAAGCGGGCGCTGGTCCCTCTCCTCCCCCAGCTCGAGGTCCACCCAGTGCAGGGCATGGTCAGAAATGGCTATCGCCGAATACTCAGAATCCTCCACCCTCGCAATCAGCGCCCTACTCATAACGAAAAAATTAATCCGGGAATAGGCTTTATGCACATGGGAGAAGTATGAAAATTCCCTGGCCCTCGGCCTCGCAAACCTTCCATGGATCCCCTCTCCCATCTGGTCCATAAACCCCCTCAACACCTTAGCCGCCGCTGCCCCCCCCCCCCCCCCCCCCCCCCCCCCCCAAATTATCAGGCCCCCCGCCTCCAAATCTGGAATCCGGCCTATCATGCGCTGCATGAAACCAGCATCGTCCCAATTCGGGGCGTATACATTGACCAGCACCACCCGCTCCCCCTGCAGCTTACCACTTACCATCACATACCTCCCGCCGCTGTCTGCCACCACATTCGACGCCTCAAACGACAACCTCTTCCCCACCAGGATCGCCACCCCCCAATTTTTTGCATCCAGCCCCGAATGAAACACCTGGCCTACCCATCCCTTCCTCAATCTAACCTGATCCGCCACCTTCAGGTGCGTCTCCTGAAGCATGGCCACATCCGCCTTCAGCCCCCTCTGGTGCGCAAACATGCGGGCCTGTTTGATCGGCCCATTCAGTCCCCTCACATTCCAGGTTATCAGCCGGATCAGGGGACCGCCTGCCCCCCTCCCCTGCCGACTAGCCATCACCCTTCCTCAGCCCGCCACGTGCCCGCGCCCCCCGCTCAGCCCGTTCCCCGCGGCGGCAGACCCCCATCCCGACCCCCTCCACATACTCCAGCTCCTTCTTGGCCATTCCAGCAGCAACCCGGTACCCCGCCCCCCAAGCTAGGACCCCCCCTAGCTGCGTTGCTCCCTCCATTATACCCCGCAAGTCAGCTGACTCCTGCTAACCCCGGCTACTCCCGCCACTTCTCCAACCCCTCCCAGCGTGGGGCTTCCCCTCCTCCCCAGTGTCCACCAGCAGGCTTTCCTCCTCCCCCTCCCACTCTCAAGTGGAAAAAAGCCTCCGCTTTCCACCTGCCAGACCCCACTTCCTCTACAGCAGCTCCATTTACTGGCCCGGTCCCCTCGCGGAGCCCCAACCCACCATCAGCCCCCCACACTGCAGGTCTGCCCCCCTCATCGAGCCCATCCAACAAACTCAAGCAGAAAACAGTGCCCCACCCACCTGGAAAACAACAAAGAACCAACATTAAACAGAGAACCCCCCCTCAAAATATAACACAGTTACATGCAGACCCCCGACCCAGCCCTCAGTTTGAGTCCAACTTCTCGGCCTGCACAAAGGCCCACGCCTCCGCCGGGGACTCAAAGTAAAAGTGCCGGTCCTTGTAGGTGACCCACAAACGTGCCGGCTGTAGCATGCCGAACTTCACTCCTTTCCTCCCGGCCCTCTTCTTTGCCACCTCCGCGCTCCAGTCCTGAGAGATCTGCACCACCGCGTTCTCCCACCTGCTGCTCCACTCCTTGGCCCACCTGAGCACACACTCCTGGTCAGCAAACCGGTGGAACTGCACCAGCACCGCCCATGGCGGCTCATTCGGCTTGGGTCTTCTTGCCAATATTCGATGGGCCCCCTACAGCTCCAGGGACCCCTGAAAGGACCCAGCTCCCATCAGCGAATTTAACATGATGGCCACATAGGCCCCCATGTCTGACCCCTCCAGCCCTTCCGCAAGGCCCAGGATCCGCAGATGTTTCCGCCTCGACCGGTACTCCATCTCCTCGAACCTCTCCTGCCATTTTTTATGGAGCGCCTCGTGCAACTCCACCTTCACCGCGAGGCCTAAGGTTTTGTTTCTCTCTTTCGGAGGCCTTTTGTCGGATCTCTCGGATCGCCACCCCCTGGGCCGTCTGGGTCTCCAGCAGCTTGTCAATTGAAGCCTTCAATGGCTCCAGCAGCTCCGTTTTAAGCTCCCTGAAACAGCGATGTAGAGTCTCCTAATGCTCCTGCACCCACTCTGCCTCCTGGTCTCCGCCCGCCGCCATCTTGTGCTTCTTCCCTCGCTTCTGCTTTGGCGCTGCACCCACTTTCTTACTCGCCCCACTCCTGGTCCAGGCCATATACTGCCAGGGAAATGTTGCTGGCTCCTTCCCACGTCGGGAAACGTCAAAAAAGTACCACTGGGGGCCCTAAAAAGAGCCCAAAAGTCCGTTCCTGCCGGGAGCTGCCGAACGTACGACTTAGCTCCACATAGCCGCAACCGGAAGTCTTGGTTTGATAAAATCTGACTACTTCAAATGAAATGTCATAAAGGTGGAGTGACCATGTCATGTTCCAGAAAGCCAGCTGATGAAGGACATGGCACTGGAGCCAGTTTTTACGCACTTTATAAGCATTTATTTAAAGGTATCCACACCCCAAGCATGCACCGCTTAAGCAACTTCCAGTTTTAGTCTGCTTTTTATATATTTTTTGATCCAACCAGAAAGTTGCCAATAAGGAGGAGCTAAGTGCCCTCTGACACACCAACAAAAATATAAAAACTTTTGGTTAACAAGTCAAATTCAAGTAGGATCGAGATGAGGAGCAATTTTTTACTCAGAACCTTGTGAATCTTTGGAATTCTCAACCGCAGAGGGCTATGGAAGTTCAGTCATTGAATATGTTTAAAGCAGAGATTGACAAATTTCGAAATACCAACAACATGAAGGGATATAAGGGTAGCGTGGGGAGGGGGAAAGCATTGAAGTGGATGATCAGCCACGTTTGTATTGAATGGTGAAGCAGGCTCAATGGGGCTGAAGTGTCTACTCCTGCTCCGATATTCCGATTTTGCCAAACCTCCAACAGGTCATAGGACTGACAAAGTCCCTCAACTTTTTTTCATTGCCTCCTGGCTGCATGGGGTATCTGAGGAATCCCTTGCCTCAGCATACAGTTGAAATCATTGTCTGTGGCGTTGGAGTTTAGATAAGCTGTAGCTTCAAAGAAGTGAGCCCACTGTGTGCTGGGCTGGCGAGCATACGCATTAACTGGGTGAAGCAATATGTCACCCAGCCAGCAAGTGAGATGAGACAAGTGGGTCAGAGCAACTATGGATTGTCTGCTGAATCAATGTGTTTCCTGCAGGAAATGTACAGCATCCTCCTCACCATCCCTTAAGAGATGAAAAGTTGAGAAATCTCTACTGTAAATGATGTTGAGGCTGAATATGGTTGTTTTCATTTTGAGAGTCCAGTGAACCTAACATCTACGTCCTATAATTGGAAGGTAGCAGAGTCATGAGTGATCCCCCCCCCCCCCCTTCAACCCAGTGAGAAATGCTTTCTTCAGCACAGGTCAAGTTGGCTCACAGCTTGATCGTGCCCATGGTCTTTCTTATTGAATAGACAGACCTGACCAGCAGTGCTAACCTTGAGTATTGCTTGTGTGTCAGCTGGAGCTTGTCGTGGCCAAGCAAACTAGCTGTAGGTATTCCTGGAGTTCTGCAAGAGGGATGAGAGGAAGTTCATTAGACTGCATAGGAGCATCCACCAATTCACCATTGGCAATCTGGGAGGTCCCCAGATTATCCCTGGCACTCTACATTGTTTACAATTGAACTGCCTGCAGTGTAGGTGCAGCAGGCGGCGCAGTTGGCCCTGCCTCTGACATGGAGAGAGACCACAATGTCTGTTTAAGTCTCTGGCTCCACGCCGACCCAGCCCCTCTCTCACTTTTATGTGCTCTGTCTCACTCCTGCAATCAAGTCTAGCCATTTAAAAAATGTAGCTCTTAATGAGAACATAAATGCACCCACTTCTGGAGCATCTGCTTTGCCAAGTGAACACTGTCTAAGGCTCGGGCACAGTTGCAGGCAGAGTCACACATTGGATCACTCGCAGAAAGGGATCATAAACTCTGCTAAGCCAAAAGTTCTGAAGGTTCAGATGCAGGAATGGGAGAAGAGGGGGATGGGTGGTGGCACCAGCATTGGTTGCCTGGGAGTTGGTTGTTCTGGTGTTCCATGAGGTGGGACAGTTTTTTGTACCTGCCCTATTCCCTTGAAGGCATGATATCAGATGCCTAATTGTGCCATCTGAACAAAGACTTAGTGACAGAAGGAGAAGATTTTCTGAAGCTGAGCAGGATCAATGTGAAGGACAGGTGTTCCACAAAAGTAATCTTCAGAAAGGACATGGCCTCACCACACATCTTTAAGGCAGTTGGAATGCTGAAGGCTTGATAACCCCAGCCATGATCTGGATGCATGCCTCTAATGTCACACTGGGGTAAATGTAGCTCTTTACCTCCATGCTTTTTAATAATTAGGATAAGAGGAGGCAGCATTCCCATTTAGGACCCTGCACACCCCGTCACAGAATAGAACATAGAACAGTACAGCACAGAACAGGCCCTTCGGCCCTCAATGTTGTGCCGAGCCATGATCACCCTACTCAAATGATGGTTATAGTTTTGCGAGTTACACTCGCCTCAGTCTCAGACCTGATGTTTTTGATGATAGCCTTCATCTCCATAGAAGGACAGTTTTTTTTAAAATGCCTCCATTAAACAACGATGGGTGATTGATTTACTCCCTTCTGTGCAGTTCTAAAACATAAACAAAACTTAGCGAGAAATCCAAAGGTTGTGCCGCTTGCCTATCCAAGATCGAGAGTGAGCAAAAGATGAGAGGGTGAAAATTTTACAAGAGCAGTGTCATCATTCAAAACTAGGCTTGGGTAGGTGCTGCAGGGTGCATTTTCTAGTCTCTGGTAGTGATCTTGCTGGTGTTGCAGGGGAAGATGTCATCACCCAGGGCAGCAGGAGCTAACCTGGTGTGGGCTTTGGGCTTCAGTTTACACTGGAATTAGCAGAATCAGCAGCATTGCCTCTCCTTGCCATTGAACAATGACCATTCTAATCCAGAAAGCTTATTTGTGAAGGATAGAACTGTCACCAATCTTTTCACACTATAAGCATTTAGTTGCAGAGTTACACATTGCAAGCATGAACATCCTAAGTTAGTGTTGGAAAAATCTAAATTAAAAAATTAAGTGGTTAGCTCAGTTGATATAACTTGATATGCATGCAAAATAGTAAACGATGGGTGCAAGATTTATGTATGCCCTCTCTATGGTATGCATCTATATGACCCACAAACACTGAAGGATTCGATGTCCTACCATAAAAGCTCACTGCAGATGCAAATTGAAAGAAATATTTCTGCCTGACTTAGGTTATTAAGAGAACAATGCAGTTATGAGGGTGGCTCGGTGGCACAGTGGTTAGCACTGCTCCCTCACAACGCCAGGGACCCGGGTTGAATTCCAACCTTGGGTGACTGTGTGAAGTTTGCACATTCGTCCTATGTCTGCGTGGGTTTCCTCCCACAGTTCAAATATGTGTAGGATTGATTGGCAATGCTACATTATCCCGTAGTGCCCAACGGTTAGGTGGGGTTACAGGGATAGCGTGGGGGAGTGGGCTCAGGAAGGGTGCTCATTTGGAGAGTCTAAGCAGACTTGATGGGCCGAATGGCCTCCTTCTGCACTGTAGGAATTCCATGGTTTATGAATGGCGATTGGCAGGGCATCCAAGCAATTATTTAAAAATCTGGCTGTATCTTTAGCTATACATTGAAAAGTCTCTTTGCCTTTATGTTTTAAGGCTGGTTTTGTGATGGCAGTGCTATATCAGGCTGCCTCTTTACTTCCATTTTGTGCTGTTCTTCATTATACGTTGAGCAGAAGCAAAACTAGTGAATCCAGCAGCAACTCCCAAGTCTCCTTTAGAAAGTTGGATCTCCGCTGTTGGTAGAACAAGGGAATTTGACCTTTATGTTGCTAACTGCAACTGACAGTGAGAGAAGGACGCATTTGGCATTGGCTGCAGTTGTAACATGTTACAGTTGAGCATTTTTCATAAACTTCTCAAATGTTTAACTCTTTCATATTTGACCTACATTTTATCTGCTGATGACCTTCCAGCAAGAAACAAGCAATTATGGCCTCTGCTGTTTTATTCATGCTAAATTAATGAAAGCCCCTGTTAATTACCAATGCACATTCTCCTAAACTGAATTGTTTGAAGCATATTTGCTTATCAAACCTGACCTTTTCTAGATTTCAGCAAAAATTATTATATAATAGGTTAAAACTGTTCTTCTAAAAACTAAATTGCACTTGCAGAATTGTAGCATACAAAGTAAAATTGGAAGTCTTTTATTTTACATATTTGATAAACCAGGTCTCCAACAGAAACAAAGACTTTTACAGGAAAAGCATCTGAAGGCAAAATCTTTGGTGGACAAGATTCCTGTAGGAGGTGGGGTAAGTATTTATCTCTGTGTTCTGAATGTTTTTTCTTGTATTAGTTTACATCCTGATCTTTGCTGAGAATGCAATGTACTGGTTAATGGGGCTTCTACGCAGGCATAGTTACATTTCCTTTGTACATCTGTGGTGTTACATAAGTGGGTAAAAGGTGTATTTATGTTTTCATTATGTGTTACATTTTTAAAAATAAAATTCAGAAACCTAAATGAACAGATGCAAACTAAAGTAATAATTTATTTTCCTTCAGTTGGTTAAAATTTTAGCACCAGATAATCAATTAGGGAAGAAAAATTAAATCCATAGCCCTGATTATGTTATGAGATATCCATTACTTAATAAACCATAGACACCAGGGTTAATATGGTGCACTTTAGAATGATGAGCTCATGGGCAGAATTTTACGGTCCACTACAGGTGGGTTTGTAGACAGGTGGCTATAAAATGTCTTGGATAGCTTTCCCAGTGGATTCCTGCCTGCCCTGACATCTCTGCAATTCTATGCTAAGGCAGGTGATACCTAGCCCAGCTTTCTCATCCTTGTCCAAATTGAGGCCCTTAACTGGGTAATTATCGACCACTTAAGGGCTGTTTCCTGCCAAGCCTAAATTTTCAAGTTGACGGGAAAGGTTCAGGGTGAGGTAGGGGTGGGAGGGTGAATCTCGAAAAGTAATCCTGTTCCAGCATCTTGCAGGAAGGTGGAGGTTTGAAGGTCAGAGCTCCTCCATCAGCAGCTAGCAGCAGCTAGGGACTGGTTTAGCACACTGGGCTAAATCGGTGGCTTTTAAAGCAGACCAAGGCAGGCCAGCAGCACGGTTCAATTCCCATACCAGCCTCCCTGAACAGGTGCCGGAATGTGGCGACGAGGGGCTTTTCACAGTAACTTCATTGAAGCCAACTCATGACAATAAGCGATTATCATTTTTCATTTTCATTTCTTATTATCATTGACACTACAGTTCTTCCCGTACCAGCCTCCCTGAACAGGCGCCGGAATGTGGCGACTAGGGGCTTTTCACAGTAACTTCATTTGAAGCCTACTTGTGACAATAAGCGATTTTCATTCCTCTTCTCTCTCTTTTCTCTCTCTCCCCCACCCCACCCCAGCTTACCGGGTCCTGGACTCTCGGGGCTTGGGCGGCAGGGACTAGAGTGCTGCTGGCTAATCAAATTTGCTGGCAGCGCTCTGAGGTGGGATCTCTTCTTGGCTCATTACTTAATTCCTCACTTTTGTGAGCAATCCATCTTAGCGATGTCGCAGGAGATGCTGAGCAGCTACAATACTCTTCATACATGGAGGAGAAATCCAGAAAATCTATGGTGACTGCTTGTCTGCCTTCTAACTAATGATTTACGGCAAGTGTTGGTGAGCTTGGGAGGAGAGCACTCGCCATGCCTCACTTGTGGATCATGTGGAAGAGTCTGAGAAAATTGTTTTGTATCATACAGTGATGTCTCTAATGATGAGAGGTTATTTTCAACTTTTTATTCTTGGAAGGTGTGTGGTTGGCAAGGCCATGATTAATGCTCGTGCCACTTGGCTTCAGATGGTGGCGGTGTGCCTTTTCCACCAGAAGTGGCTATTAGACCACTACAAAGAGACATTAAGACAACCACGTAATATGGACTGCAACAACTTTGATTTATATGACACCTTTAACGTAGTAAAATGGTCCAAAATAATTTCACAGGAGCACTATAAAATAGGACTTTGACACTGAAATAAATGAACGTGTTAAGACAAATGGCCAAAAGCTTGGTCAAAGAGGTAGGTTTTTTCTCCTTTAAAAAATTTTCTTCAGGCATTTTCATAAAAACAAACAAAAGCAGAAGAAAAATAATACAACGTTATAAATAACCAACACCCACACTCTTTCTCTCCCCGGCTCTATCAGTGTCACAGTAGCATTGTGGTTCACACTGTTGCTTCACAGCGCCAGGGACCCGAGTTCGATTCCCATCTTGGGTCATTGGCTGTGTGGAATCTGCACGTTCTCCTCGTGTCTGCGTGGGTTTCCTCCGGGTGCTCTGGTTTCCTCCCACGAGTCCCGAAAGACTTGTTAGGTTAATTGGACATTTTGAATTCTTCCTGCGTGTACCTGAACAGGCGCCGGAGTATGGCGACAAGGGGATTTTCAACATTACTTCATTGTGGGAGTAATTTAAACTTACTTGTGACACCAATAATGATTATTATCGCCCCTTTCTCCCAACCTGCCTTCCCCATTTTAGCCCACCCCTTTGCTGCTGACCCCTCAATCCTCCTTAAAGAAGTCAATGAACGGCTTCCAACACCGATAGGACCCATCAACCGACCCCCTCAGGGCGAACCTGACCTTCTCCAGTCTCAGGAATTCCGCCAGGTCGCTCATCCACTCCCCCGCTTTTGGCAGCTCCGAGTCATTCCATCCAAGCAAGATCTGTCTCCGGGCTATCAGGGAGGCAAAGGCCAATACAGCGGCCTCTCTCGCCCCTGAGTCTTCCGTCACCCAAAATATCGCTGCCTCGGGACCCACCTTCACCCCCTACACCTTGGACATTACATCCGCAAACCCCTGCCAGAACTCCTTCAGCTTAGAGCGTCGTTGGGGAATTGGAGGGATTGTGCGGGGGTTGCCTGAGCTATGGGTCTCACTGTACGCAGACAACCTGCTGTTATACATTTCAGACTCACTGACCTCGTCCCCCAGTGCAGCCCAAAATATCCCGAACTCACTCGGTTTGTCCGCACGCTTACAACCTGTGCCTTGTACAGCAACCAGACCCAGTCTACAAATCCCTGTCCAACCCTAAACCGTCCCAGCACCTCCCAAAGATATTCCCACTCCACTCGGTCAAATGTCTTCTCTTCGTCCATTGCAACCTCCAGAGGCATAATTACATTGAATAGCCTCCTCGCATTCACCGACAACTGCCTCCCTATTATGAAACCCGTTTGATCATTGCCTACAACCCCCGGGATACAGTCCTCAATTCATACGCCAACAATGTGGCGTCCACGTTCAACAACGATATTGGGCGATGCGGCCCACACTGCTCCAGATCCTTGACCTTCTTCAATATCTGGGAGATGGAGGCCTGTGTAGGTAGGAGTTCTTGTCCTCCCCCCTCACTAGCCTCGTTATATTCCCTCACCAGCAGTAGCCCCAGGTCCCCCACCCGCTCCCTTTCCCCTGCCGATCAGCCATACCCCTTTTTGGGCTGTGTCATGCGACCCTCCAGGCCCACCCCCTGATGTCCACTGTCATCGATCCTTTTTCAACTGCGCCACATCAACCGCAGCCTTGTCAGCAACCCTTGTCTCTTTCTTCCCCCCCCCCCCCCCCCCACCCACTCTTCAACAAAACATCAAGCCCCTCCCCTGCGCCTACCTCAAGAGGTAGGTTTAAGGAGGGTCTTAATGGAGAATAGCAAAGCAGAGAGGTTTAGAGAGGAAATTGTAGAGCTTGAGGCCTAGGCAACTGAAGGCATGGCTGCCAATGGTGCAGAGACTAAAATCCAGGATGGAAAAAGGGCAAGAGTTGGATGAGCACACATCTCTAGAGGTGTTTGAGATTGAAGAGCTAGGATGAGACGAGAGCCATGTGTAGGCCAGATCAGTAAGTACTGGCAATTTCCCATTCCTAAAGGATATTAAGGAGCCAGTTGGCATTTTTTAAGCTCAGTGAGCTAAGACAGCTGGCTTGTAATGCAGAACAAGACCAGCAGCGAAGGTTCAATTCCCGTACCAGCCTCTCCGAACAGGCGCCTGAATGTGGCGACTAGGGGCTTTTCACAGTAACTTCATTGAAGCCTACTTGTGACAATAAGCAATTTTCATTTCATTTTAGGAGGATAGAGCTAATTTCACAGTCATTTATTTTCTAGGACGAGCCCACATTAGTTGATTTAATAAAGTTTAAATTCACAATTTGTTATGGTAGGATTTGAACTCTCGACCTATCGGTTAGCACTCCAGTACCATAACCATTTCCTTGTGAGCTAGTATATTTTACTTAATAGCAAAACGTTCAAATAAAGTTTACTGTCTTTTTAACTACAGTAATAAAAATCTGATTAGGCTTGTTGAGGTCTTAGCTTCCATAACTGCTTTATACTCTGGTCATAAATAGATGGCACCACAAACAATGAATAGCAGTACAGTTTTATTTTAAATTGAGATTAAACCATGGCTCATTTGGTCGCACTCTGATCTCTGAATAAGAAGGTTGACACTCCAATGCAGTACTGTTAACTGCAATTATCTCTGACAGGGCCCCCTCAGGCAAAGATGCTGAGGGCAGTGAGGCCAGCAGGCTATAGATGTCTTCCGCCACTTGACAGGAGACCCTGGGTCTCCTGAGACTCTCTTGTCGAGGAAGCTGATCCACCGCCTATGTGACTTTCAATGAGCTGAACATCCCTATTGATCCCCTTTCTCCTTTGGAGTTGCAGGTCTGTGAGCAGCAGGCTGGGTTTTGTTTTATTCTTTCAAGGGATGTAAGCGTCTGGCTAGGCCAGCCTATTTTGCCTATCCCTGATTGACCTTGAGATTTTAAACCATTGGAGTCCATATGGTTTTGCACTTGCATCACTCTGAGGAAGAGAGTCACAGGAGTTTGATCCAGAGATGGTGAGGAAACTTATATAGTTCCAAATCAGGATTGTGTGTGGCTTGGAGGGGAAACTTGCAGGTGGGTATATTCCCATGGGTCTGCTGACCTTTCTAGATGGTAACGGTTGTGGGTTTGCAAGATGCTGTCTAAGGAATCGTGGTGAGTTCCAGCAGTGCGTCTTGTTGATGGTACACACTGCTGCCACTGTTTCAGTGGTGGAGGGAATTACTGTTTAAGCTTTCGGATGGCTGTCAATCAACCAGGCTGCTTTGCCCTGTATGGTGTTGTGTGTTGACTTGCACTGCGTATTTTTAATTCTGTCAACAGTCATAAGAAGTGTGCAACTTTCTTTTTTTTTAAAATAATTTTTATTCAAATTTTTCAACAACAAATTTTCTCCCAACAATAAAGTAAACAAGGTGTAGAAATAAACAGAAAGAAGAACCCCCCCCCCAATACAAAGCAATAAATTAATAACAATACAAAAAAGAAGAAAATAGCAAACACACCGTCGCAAAAACAAACCCCCTTGACAGCCCCCTAACCCCCCCCCCCCCCCCCCCCTTCCCGGGTTGCTGCTGAGATTGACCACCCTCTAACCCTCCGCCAGAAAATCGAGAGAGGGCTGCCACTGCCGGAAGAACCCCTGTACCAACCCCCTCAGGGCAAACTTGACCTTCTCCAGCCTGATGAACCCGGCCGTGTCATTGATCCAGGCCTCCGGGCTCGGGGGCTTCGTATCCCTCCACTGTAAGAGAATCCTACGCTGGGCTACTAGAGACGCAAAGGCCAGGGTACCGGCCTCTCTCGCCTCAGTGTGCAACTTTCATACCAGGCAAAATCAATTAAAATGAGATTCAAAAAGCCCACAGCCATGTGACAAACCGATTTAACCTTTGGTAAGCTGTTGTCGTAGTTTGTTATTATTTTTCATTATTTTGCCTTGGAAAATTCTGCAATGAATTTTCATTGTTTTGTATCATACTTTCAACATCAGTTATTCATTGGATAAGTGCAATGATTTTAACATGATTTGAAATACCTTTATACATGAGCACCAACACAATAATAATAATCTTTATTATTGTCACAAGTAGGCTTATATTAACACTGCAATGAAGTTACTGTGAAAATTCCCTAGTCGCCACACTCTGGAGCCTGTTCAGATGCACTGAAGGAGATTTCAGAATGTCCAAATTACCTAACAACACGTCTTTCGGGACTTGTGGGAAGAAACTGGAGCATCCGGAGGAAACTCACGGGGACACTGGGAGAATATGCAGACTCCGCACAGACAGTGACCCAAGCCGGAATCTAACCTGGGACCCCGGTGCTGCGAAGCAACAGTGCTAGCCACTGTGCTACCGCGCTGCCCTATGGTTTTGGGAAATAGATAAAATGTCACAGCTGAATTTTCTTACCTAAGTAAAAGGGATGGTAAGAATTTTTTAATATAAGTTTTATTGGAATTTTTTACAGAAAATATAAAACATAACGACAAACAATGAAATGCAACAAAATAACCGATAATAACTGTATCACCCCCAGACCGTATTGACGCATGTATCCCATCCCCCACCCCCCCAACCCCAATGAACAACAAAAGAACTTAAAAATAAATTTTAGTTAATTAATCATCGTCCGCCCCCCCTCACCTTTTCCCTCCCCCTTCCCTCCCCTCCCCCCCCCCCCCCCCGGGTTGCTGCTGCTACTGTCCCCGTACCCTATCGTTGAGCCAGAAAGTCGAGAAAAGGTTGCCACCGCCTAAAGAACCCTTGTACCGACCCCCTCGGGGCGAATTTTACCTTCTCTAGCTTAATGAAACCCGCCATGTCATTGATCCAGGTCTCCACGCTTGGGGGCCTCTCATCCTTCCATTTTAGCAAGATCCTTCGCCGGGCTACTAGGGACGCAAAGGCCAGCACACCGGCCTCTTTCGCCTCCTGCACTCCCGGCTCCACCCCAACCCCAAAAATCGCGAGTCCCCATCCTGGCTTGACCATGGATGACACCGTCCTCGCCACCCCCTTCCAGAACTCCTCCAGTGCCGGGCATGCCCAGAACATATGGGCATGGTTCGCTGGACTCCCTGAGCACCTGACACACCTGTCTTCACCCCCAAAGAACCTACTCATCCTCGTCCCAGTCATGTGGGCCCGGTGCAGCGGGATGGTAAGAATTTTGAGTGTACAACTATATAGTGTGAGGTTACATTAATGTGGCAAGTAAGAGTGAATTGAAAGGTGCAATTGGGAATGGAAAAAGTTGTTGGTAACATTTTTCAATCCATGTAGAATGTAGTTTTTTAAATCAGCATACCTTTTCCTGTATTGGGAAGGGAGAATGTGTGGATGTAACCAGACTGAAAACTGTAACATTACACGTCTGGTACTTGCCATTATCATCACAGTTCTTCAGGTCACACCATCCTGAACATATGCAAATGTCTCAACGTTATTGTAACTGAGACATTCTCATGAACTTTGTCACACACCCAGTGGTCAAAGTAGTTAAGGTAGTGATTATTGTTGTTGTGATTATTGTTGTTTTTTTTTTAATGTGATTTTGACAGAAACAAATTATTTCTGTATCCTAATCTCCATTCATGTTTCATTCTTATTTCCTGTTATGAAGTGACATCTCCTGCTGTTTCCTGGAGGAGACTCCTTGTATTCGTAATCCTGTTACTTTGTTTGGGAACTGTAAGCTCCAGTTCTTCAAGTCCTTAGTGCCACAAATCAATGTGGCAGTCTACATTATACAAAGCCTTTGTCATGCTCTCTCCCTCCCCTCTCTGATATGATGTGGAGATGCACCCGGTGTTGGACTGGGGTGGAGCATAGTAAGAAGTTTTACAACACCTGTTGGACTTTAACCTGGTGTAAGACTTCTTACTGCCCTCTCTGATAAGCAGTTATCTGAGCGAGTCCATCCGAACTCAATAATTTAACATATTTAACCTCAGCTAATTGCTTTTCAATTATATGTTTGTGAATGATAAGGGAGAGAGGAACACATTGGAGATGGAGCGCAAAATCGCCTGTGGGATGTGTATGGAATAGACCATAAGACGTAGGAGCAGAAGTAGGACATTCGATCCATCGAGTCTGCTTCGCCATTCAGAGAGATAATGACTGGTATATGATAAACTTCAACTCCACTTTCCTGCCTTATCCCCATAACCCTTAATGATTAAAAATCTCAGCCTTGAATAGACCTAACATCCTAGCCTCTACAGCCCTCTGCAGTAAAGAATTCTACAGATTCACTGCCCCCGGAAGAAATTCCTCCTCATCTGTCTCAAATGGGTGATGTCTTACATTATGCACTCTGATCCCAGTCTCTCCCACAAGGGAAAACAACCTCTCAGCATCTGACCTGTCAAGCCTCTGAGATTCCTATATGTCTCAGTAGAGTTGCCTCTCATTCTTCTAAACTCCAATAAGTACATGCCCAATCTGCACCACCTCTCCTCATCCCTCCATACCTGGGTTCACCCTAGTGAACCTGTCTCCACTGCCAGTGTAGCTTCCCTTAGATACCTTGAGCAGTTTTGGTCCAGTTATTCCAGATGCGGGCCTAACTAGTGCCTTGTGTGGATTTAGCAGGACTTCCTTACTTTTATACTTATTCCCTTTGAAATAAAATCCAACATTCATTCGCAGTCCCAATTACCTGCTTGAGCTGGTTTAGCACAGTGGACTAAACAGCTGGCTTGTAACGCAGAACAATGCCAACAGCGCAGGTTCAATTCCTGTACTGGCCTCCCCGAACAGGCACCGGAATGTGGCGACTAGGGGCTTTTCACAGTAACTTCATTGAAGCCTACTTGTGACAATAAGCTATTATTATTAGCATTTTGTGATTTATGCAGGTGGACCCCCAAATCACTCTATACTGCAGCTTCCTGCAGCCTTTCTCCATTTAGATAATATTCAACTCCTTTATTCTTCCTACCAAATTTTCCTAACTTTATATTCCATCTACCAAGTTTTTACCCACCCTGTCTATATCCTTCATAGCCATTTGCTATCCCACCAATTTTCTGTCATCCATAAACTTTTCGATAATACATTCACTTCACTTGTCCAAGTTATTAATATATATTGTAAAAAAAACGTGGATCCAGCACTGATCTCTGGCCGAATCCAATGTGCTAAATCTATTAAAATGTTATGTAAAATCTCTGTCACGACAAGCCAAAGAAATGCATGCTCTTCGGGCAACAAAATCCCCCAAATCTGAAACAAATAAGTAATAAAAATGAACAATTGCACTTAGTTTAGAAGATTGCAAAACATTGGAGAGGCAAGAATAGCATCATAGAGTTGAACTAAGATATAATGGTCGGAGTAGGGGGAATTTTACTCCGTATCGAACTCTACTCTACCTAACTTGGATGTTCAAAGTGTTCTGTTCCCAAACAGGAAAGATCATCACGTTGGTTGACAATAAGAATTAAGCTGACTGATAAATTTAAAGGAAAATCTTGTATTTAACCCAGGTATTTAATGAACCAATTTCTATATTTGCAGGTAAGCCTATGGCCAGAAATGGATGATATGAGACTTACTAAAAGAGAAGTACTTGTTCTCATTATATCATCTTTGGTCCTAATTTTTGCTGTCGTCACCCTGTTTGAATACTTGCATGGTATGTGTTCAGTTTCGTACTGGAAGGATCAAAGTCGTATTTAAATTATCCGTTATTTCGTCACAGTTTTGGTTCCAAACGGTAGAGTATGTGAAACAAGAGGATGTTCTGATGAAGGGCCTTTCTCCAAAATGCTTCTCTATTGTTTTAATACATTTTATTCCAAACAGGGAGTCATGACCACATTTAACAGCCTTCTGATGTTACTAAAGAGCTGCCTGCCCTTTACAAAACCCGTGCGATCCTCAGTGACCACCCCTGGCACACATCCTTCCATCCTCCCCGCCACTAACTTAACCAGCACATTCACATCTGTGTTCAGCAACGAAATGGGCCTATTTGACCCACATTCAAATGGATCCTTCTCCTTCTTCGGGATTAATGTGATCGACGCCTGCTTCAGTGTCTCTGGCAACTCTCCCTTCTCCAACACCTCACTAAACATCTCCAACAGATGCGGTGCAAACTCTGCCATGAACGCCTTATAAAAGCCCACCGGAAATCCATCCAGCCCTGGTGCCTTCCCCGACTTCATCCCCCTAATGCTGTCAATCACCTCCCTCAGCCCCAACAGCTCCTCCAATGCCTGCCCCTTCTCTTCCTCCAATCTTGGAAACTCCAATCCATCCAGGAACTGTCCCATATTCCCTTCTGCTCCGCCCCATACAAATTCTCATCGTACCCTCTGAACACCTAATTTACTCTCCTTGGCTCTGACACGACCTCCCACTTCTCTGTTTGCACCCTTAAAATTTCCCTGGACTCAGCATGCCTCCTCAGCCGGTGGGCCAGCATACAACTCACCTTCTCTCCATATCATATTGCACCCCCACCTCGCCTTCCGTAGCTGTCCACTGCCCTTCCCGCCATCAACCAATCAAACTGCCCCTGCATCCTCTTCCTCTCCGCCAACAACTCAAGTGGGGGCCTCCAAGGTATCTCCTGTCTACCTCAACTATCTCATCAAACAACCGTCCATGCTCCTCCCTCCTCCTCCTGTCCCTGTGTGCTTTAAACAAGATCATTTCCCCTCGGACCACTGCCTTCAACGTCTCCCAGAACGTGGCCGCCGACACCTCCCATTTTGATTAATTTCCACATACTCCCCGATCGCCGCCTTCACCTTTTTGCGGAACCCCTTATCCACCAACAAACCTGACTCTAGCCCCCATTCCAGCCTCTGCACCTGCCCTGCACTAATCCTCGCCTCCAGCCAATGCGGCACACAATCTAATATCTCAATTCCCGCATACACCGCCACCCCCAACAACATTGCCTAGCTCACCGCAAAGAAATCAATTCTCGAGTACACTTTATACATGTTTATGCCTCCACTATCCTCAACTGTCTGCCATTATCCCCCTCAGGCTTTGCCTCCTCTAATACCACCCTAAATCAGGCCCATCCAAGATAGCCCCCCTCTCCGTCCATGACCACGCTCTATCTCCAACTCTACAGCGTCGTAATCTCTTCCCCCCCCCAAAAAAAACCTGGCCACTTCTCTCGGCCTCCTCCTCCTCACCTCTGTTCACCAGCATTACCTGGCAGCTCCCCCTTGACAGCCCCGCCTGCACACCCTTCCCCCACCACCACCGATCCCTCCTTCGCCTGTGCAAGGCGCCCCGCCATACACATCCCTTACCCTAAAGAAAAAACACCCATGGTCAGAAGCGCCCCTGTACAAGCTTAGAATTCCCCAATAAAAAAAACAAGACCAACCCCCCACCCTCTGGAAAAATATAATTGCCATAACCTCCAACCTTTACAGATGCAGCTCCTCTATCTTACAACAACTCTCTGTTCTACCCCCGTTTATGGTCCCTTATAAAGTCATTCGCCTCTTCTGGCGTTTCAGAATAATATTTCCGGCCTTCAAATGTGACCCACAGTTGCTTCAGACGCAGCACCTCAAACCAAATCTACCTTCTGTACAACACTGCCTTGGTCCTGTTGAATCCTGAATGTTTCTTTGCCAGCTCCGCACCAATATCTTGATATATTCAGGCACGATTCCCCTCCACATTCAGAGTCTCAGTTCTCCCTGGCCCATCGTAAAATCCTTTCCTTTCGACAAATTTGTGCAACCACACAATCGCCACCTGTGGCAGCTCCCCCACTCTTGGCCTCTGCCTTAAAGGCCTGTGGGCCCTGTCCACCTCTGGGCCTTGCCCAGCACTCCCTTCTCCACCAGCCCGACCAACAGCCTTGGCACACATTTTGTGGCGCTCGTTCCTTCCACACCATCTGACATCGCCACAATCCACAGGTTCTGTCGCCTGGACCTGTTTTCTTGCTCCTACACCATCTCCCTCAGTGATTTGCATGGGTCCTCCAGCTCTGCCTGCAAGGGCACAATCCGATCGCTCTGGTCGGACACCATCATCTCCACCTCTCGTATCTTTGCCCCTCGTACCTCAAGGCACTTCTCTACTTGGTCCATCGATCCTCGCAGAGGTGCATCTGTTCCCTCAGTAGCCTTCGACCAGTCACCATGCAGCTCCCTCCTTTGCTGGCGAAATTCGGCTTTGATGAAGGCCATCAACTGCTCCATCTGGGCCTTTCCCACTGGCGAAGACCCTTCCTCGTTCGCCATTCTTGCAATTGTTGCTGTGCAAAAGATCCCCTCCAATTCCTTAGTTAGGTCCTTAACTGTTTTTTGCCAGGTCTGGTAGCTAGTAGTCATGCCAATCTTGGGGAGAACATCTCCCTCTTCACCTTTTGCACCACTTTCCTGCAGGAGCTACCCCACTAACGGGTATAAAGTGCACAAACCAACGCCTTCGAGCCAGAGCTGCCCTGTGTACGACCACTCACTCCATGGTCGTCACCGCACACTGTTTTTCTTTTTTCAAATGTTGATCGAAATACACTGGTCCCAATGTTTTATTTTTATCTTAATATGTATCATTCACATTTTTTCTTGAGGTTAAATTATTTTGTTTGAAATTGTGGAATTTTTGTAGTCTGATTTGTGATCTGGCAGGGGCAGGTTGGATGGGGTTTTCCATTTCATCTATTTATTTCTTAAATTAATTTCTTCATGGGTTGTGGCCATTACTGGCAAAGACACCATTCATTGCCCATCCCTAATTGTCCTTGGACTGAGTAGCTTCCTGGGCCATTTCAGAGAACAGTTAAGAGTCCATCACATTACTGTGAGCCTGGAGTCCCATGTGGGGCCAGACCAGATACGATTTCCTTCCCAAAAGGACATTTGTAAATCAGATATTTTTTATGACAATCAACAATAGCTTCAGCCCTGAAGAAGAGTCACACAGACTCAAAATGTTAACTTTATTTAGGGGCAACACGGTGGCGCAGTGGGTTAGCCCTGCTGCCTCATGGCGCCGAGGTCCAGGTTCGATCCTGGCTCTGGGTCACTGTTTGTATGGAGTTTGCATATTCTCCCCATGTTTGCGTGGGTTTCGCCCCCACAACCCAAAGATGTGCAAGGTAGGTAGATGGAACACTAAATTGCCCCTTAATTGGGTATGTTAACTTTATTTCTCTCTCCACAGATACCGCCAGACCACCTGAGACTTCCCAGCACGTTCTTTTTTTATTTCCGATTTCCAGCAGTCACAGTATTTGGCCTTTACTGTTAACGATAGTTTCATGATCACCGTTATTGATTATAGACTAGCTTTCAAATCCTGATTTTATTAATTGCATTTAAATTCCACCAGATGTCATGGTGAGAATTGAACTCATCCCGAGAGTATTAACCTGGGATTCTAGATTACTAGTCCATTGACACTGTCTCCATTGAGACAGTGCTCAGTTTAATCATATTTAACTCTCTGATCCTAGGAGAATCTTGCTTTTACATGAGGTTTTGTACAATCTAAGAAGCTTGTTCTTAAATCTCTATTCTTTAACTTTAATAGGGCATACCAAGTCACCATGACAGTGTTAATGATAAAACATCTTTTTGTTTAGGCCCATTACTGTTGCATTTGAATTACTATAGTGGGAGAGTGAGGACATTCCATGGGTACCACCCTATTACAAGCAACTCAGAAGTAGCACTCAACCAATCGCTTATAAGGTGGCACAAGGATTTCAGGAAACTATTGGTGAGTAATGAACAGCTTGAGAAACTATTGGTTTAAAAAAGAAAATCTAAGTTTGAGTTCTCTGTTGCTTTCCTTTGCAGCAGCCCCACATAAGCTAAAACTAGACCAAACCTCCATTGTTTAGCTATTATCATAAACAATATTCTGCTCGCCTATTTATCCATGAAATAGGATATCCCAGTGGTGGCTCTCTTGCTTCTCAGTCAGTAGGTTATGGGTTTAAGCCCCACTCCAGAGACTTAAACTCATAATCTAGATGAGACTTTAGTGGAGAATTGTTGGATGTATCATCTTTTGGGTGAGGCCCTAAGCCGAGGTTCTACCTGTTCTCTCAAGTGGGTATGAAAGATCGCATAGTACAAAGGTCTGGAAGGGGTTCCCTAGATTGCCGGAATGCTAGAGTGACTGCTGCTTCCTGATGAGGAAGGGGAGGGAAGAATTGTGGATATATATAAGTGTCTGGGGGAGCAGGGAGGCGAGCGGGTGGTGAAGATCGAGGAGAAATGGGATGCAGAATTGGGAATGGAGATCAATTGGGGAGTATGGAGTGAGGCACTGCGAAGGGTAAACGGGACCTCCTCTTATGCAAGGGTGAGCCTGATACAGTTTAAGATGGTGCACAGGGTGCATATGACCTGGGTGAGAATGAGTGGGTTCTTTCAGTGGGTAGCAGATGAGTGTGAGAGGTGTGGGTGGGGGCCAGCGAATTGTGCGCACATTTTTTGGGGTTGTGAAAAATTGGGAAGATCCTGGGCAGGAGTGTTTGCGGTCTTAGCCAGGTAGTGGAGGACGGAGTGGACCCGGACCCTTTGGTGGTGATATTTGGGGTTTCAGAGAAGCCGGAGCTCATGGAGAGGAGACAGATCGATGTCTTGGCCTTCGCCTCTCTGATTGCACGGCGACAAATTTTGCTGGAGTGGTGGTCAGCATCACCACCGGGGGTAGCAGCTTAGTTGGGTGACCTGTGCGACTTCCTGCGGTTAGAGAAGATAAAGTATGAGTTAAGGGGCTCAGCAGGGGAGTTTGAGAAAAGGTGGGGGATATTTGTGACCATGTTTGAGGAGCTGTTCTTCACAGGAGGGGAGGTGGGGGGTGAAAAAGGAGGAAAATCTGTACAAACTGTATAGTTGATTTGTTGGGAAGAATGTTTCCCGGGGTGTTTATTTGATGTAACCTACTTTGATACAAGTTTGAATAGAATGCGTTTTTAAAAAAGAAAAGATCGCAGAGCACTTTTCAAAAAAGAGCAGGGATGTTCTCCTAATGCCTTAGCCTGTGTTTATCCCAAACCAACAACTTTCAAAACTGATCATCTGACCATTTATCACGGTAACTTCATTGCAGTGTTAATTGCAGCCTAAGATTATTATTATATCTCATAGCTATGGGACATTGCTGTGCACAATTTGGCTATCACACTTCCACCCGCTACAACAGTGAATCCCTTAGCTGTGTAGCAAGCTGATCCTGAGTTGGCTAGTTGGCAGAAATATGCATATTCCAGACATAATTGGGGATAAAACAAAGGACACATTCCATTTGAAACTGAATGTTATCCAAGAATTTAAGTGACTAAACTTGAATAAGTTTCTCATGCCATCTACTGACAGTAGATCAGAAATACAGCTAAATGGCAAAGTGCCAGAAAATGCAACTGAAAAAGGAAACGGTACAGTCAAGCATATTTATCAAAAAGCCCTTGGGCAAAAAGCCGATGGTGCAAATGGGTTGAAAAAGGTTTAAAACTGCTTCCGTCATAGCTGTTTAAAAGTAGTGAAAATGAAAAAATGGGTTAAATAAAATTTGAAGTGGTTTTATTTGTCAGGCTCTTTTCATTTGTTTATAGGATGTGAGCACAACTGGCAAGCACAACATTTACTGCCAATTCCTAATTGCCTGGAGATGGTGGTAGTGAACTGTCTTCTTGAATTGCTGCAGTCAAACACTACTGTTAGCTAGGGAGTTCAAAAATGAAAGAATGGCAATATTGTTCCAAGTCAGCATGGTGTGTGACTTGGGGAACTTTCAGGTGGTGCTGGTCCTATGTGCCTGCTGTCCTTGGTTTCTAGCCAACAAGAATTCACTGGTTTGGGATGTACGGATGAAAAAAAGAGTTGCTGCAGTGCATCTTGTATATGGTATACCCTGCAGCAGCACTGGAGATGGAGGGAGTGAATGTTAACGGTGGTACCAATCAAGAGCACTAATTTTTCCTGGATGGCGTCGACCTTCTTGAGTTTTATTGAAACTGCACTCAACCAAGCGAGTGGAGAGTATTCTGTCACACTCTTGACTTGTCACTTGCTGCTGAATCTTCTTGTAGCCACAGTTTTTATATGGCTGTTCCAGTTAAGTTTCTGGTCAATACTAAGCTCCAGGATGTTGCTGGTGGGAGATTTGACTGTTCTAATGCCATTGAATATCAAAGAGGAAGGGGGTGATCGGTTGATTGTCGGTGATTAGATTCTCTCTTGTTAGGGGATGGCCATTGCTTGATGTTGGGGACAGTGAAGGAACGGCATTATTATTCCAATTCAGGATGGTGAGCGGCTTGGGGTGGGGGGGGGGGGTCTTCCAGGTGATGGTGTTCCCAGGTATCTGCTGCCCTTGTTGCAGTTCCCCCATGCGCTCCTTGAATGCTTGCCATTGCCTATCACTGTCATCCCTTTAAGTAATGTTTCCCAATCGATCATAGCCAACTTCATCATTTTAGTTTCCTTTGTTAAGATTCAGTATCATCGTAGTTTCCTTTATTAAGATTCAGGACTCGAGTCTCAGAATCAACTACTTTACACTCCACCTTGATCAAAGAATTCTAGCATATTATGGTTGCTCATCCCCAAGGTGGTGGTGGTGGGCTGCCTTCTTGAACCGCTGCAGTGCTGTTGGGGAAGAAATTGCCCGGGGGTAGTGAAGGAACGGCGTTATTATTCCACGTGATGGTGTTCCCAAGTATCTGTTGCCCTTGTTCTTCTAGGTGGTAGTGGTCATTGATTTGGAAGGTGCTGCTGAAGGAATCTTGGTGAGTTCCTGCAGCGCACCTTCTAGATGGTACACACTTCTGCCGCCGCCCATTGGTGGTGGAGGGAGAAAATATTTGTGGCATGGGTAGCAATCAAGTGGGTTGCTTTGTCCTTTATGGTGTCAAGCTTTTTGAGTGTTGCTAGAGCTGCACTCATCCAGGCAAGTGGAGGGTACTCCATCACACTCCTGGCTAATGCCTTGTAGATGATGGACAGGCCCGTGAAGTCAGGAAGGGAGTTACTCATTGTAGGATTCCTAGTTATTGACCTGCTTTTGTAGGCACAGTATTTATATGGCTAGTCTAGTTCAGTTTCTGGTCAACCCCTAGGGTGTTGATAGTGGTTGGGGGGGGGTTGCGGGATTCATCAATGGTAAAGTCATTGAATGTCAAGGGGCGATGGTTGGATCCTCTTTGGCACGGAAGTTACTTGTCACTTGTCAGCCCAAACTGGATATTGTCCAGATCTTGTTGCAATTAGACAAGAACTGCATCAATATCTGAGGAGTCACAAATGGTGTTAACATTGTGTGATCATCAGCGAACATCCCCACTCTGATTTTATGATGGAAGGATCGTCATTGATGTAGCAGCTGAAGATGGTTGGGCTTGGGATGCCACCCTGAGGAACTCCGAATGTGATGTCCTGGAGCTGAGATGATTGACCTCCAGCCACCATGAATACCTTCCTCTGTGCCAGGTATGACTCCAACCAGCGGAGGGCTTTCCCTTGATTCTCATTGACTCCAGTTTTGCTTGGCTTCTTGATGCCCATACTCGGTAAAATGCTGCCTTGATGTCCAGGGCAGTCACTCTCTCTTCACTGCTGGAATTCAGCTCTTTTTTTCCATATTAGAACCAAGGTTAGGAGCTGAATGACCCTGGCAGAACCCAAACTGAACATCCATGCACAGGTTATTGCTGAGAAAGTGAAGTTTGTTAGTTCTGATGATAACCCCTTCCATCACTTTGCTGATGACCGAGAGCAGACTGAAAGGGCGGTAATTGGCTGGATTGGGTTTGTCCTGTCTCTTGTATACAGGCCGTACATGGGCAATTTTCCACATTGCCTGGCACATGCAAGTGTTGGAGCTGTATTGGAACAACTTGGCTAGGGGCACAGCCAAGACCTGGAGCACAAATCCTCCGTACTATCGCTGGAATATTGTCAGAGCCCATAGCCTTTGAAGTATCCAGTTCCTTCAGCGGTTTCTTGATATTATGTGGAGTGATTTGCATTGGCTGAAGATAACATCTGTGATTCTGGAGACCTCTGGAAGAGACTGAGATGGATCATCCACTCAACACTTCTGGGTGAAGATTGTTGTGAATGCTACAGCCTTACGTTTTGCACTGATGTTTTAGGCTCCTCCATCATTAAGAATGGGAATATTTGTGGAGCCGCCTCCTCCAATGAGTTATTTAATTGTCCACCACCATTCATGTATGGATATGGTAGGACTGCAGACCTTGGATCTGATACCGTCCCTGATATCTGTACTCATCTAATTCTGGCTCCTTGAGCAACCCAGATTTAATTGTTCCAGCATTGGTGGCTGTGCCTTCAGCTGCCTCATCCCTGTACTCTAGAATTCCCCCTTAAACCTCTCTGCCTCTCTACGTCATGTTCCTCCTTTTAAGATGTTGCTTAAAACCTATATCTTTGACCAAGCTTTTGGCCACATGCCCTAATCTCACCTAGGTGATACCCATGTCAAACTTTGCTTTATGACGGTCCTGTGAAGTACCTTGGGACTTATTTATATTGAGTCTTTAATGTAATAATCTGTGTAACTGCTCACTACTTTGTTTGATTTTCTTCAGTGAATCTCCACCTTGATTGTATATTGTGTAGTGTGAGCACATCCATGATGTGAAATTCTTTGATTTGGATTCCGTTAATTATTCCCCATAATTCATTCCATATCGCTTTAGTTTCTTAAAGACAGAGCATGTACATTCTCCCCATGTGTGCTTGGATCTCACCCCACAACCCAAAGATGTGCAGGGAAGATGAATTGGCCACGCTAATTGGAAAACTTTTTTTAAAAATTGGGGACAGAGCCAATACAGTATTCACAATGAGGCTGTGAAAGTATGTTGTGGTTTTTTTTTGTTTATGGGATGTGGGTGTTGCTGGGCATTTATAAGCTGCCAATATTTCAGACCAGTGTGAAAACTGAGTGGAAATGTGTGGGAATATGTGAAGCTTAGGGCAGCATGGTGGCACAGTGGTTAGCACTGCTGCTTCATAGCACCAGGGACCCGGGTTCAATTCCAGCCTTGGGTCACTGTCTTGTGTGGAGTTTGTGCATTCTCCCAGTGTCTGCGTGGGTTTCCTCCAGGTGATCCAGTTTCCTTCCACAGGTTATGTGGATTGGCCATGCTAAAATTTCCCCCAACGTCCAAACGGTTACGTGCGGTTACTGGGTTATGGGGATAGGGGTGGGGCTCTTTCAGAGTCGGTGCAGATTTAACGGGCCAAATGGCCTCCTTCTGCACCACAATGTTTGTATGACATGTTTCACAATTGGGTTTTCCATTTGGACTCTTGGAGTTACATCACAGCTGTTCTTTGAAATTAAGATTTTCCTTTAAATAAATTTTTAGTGTACCCAATTCTTTTTTTCCAATTAAGGGGCAATTTAGCATGGCCAATCCATCTACCCTGCACATCTCTTTGGGATGTGGGGATGAAACCCAAGCAGACACGGGGAGAATGTGCAAACTCCACACGAACAATGACCCGGGGCCGGGATTGAATCCGGGTCCTCAGCACCGTGAGGCAGCAATGCTAATCACTGAGCCACCGTGCCGCTCTCTGAAAATATGTTTTTAAGGTTATTTGGAAGAAGCCTCAGATAATGAATAAATTACTTCCATCAATATTAAATTATGTTGTTTCTTTGTAATTAAAAAAAAAACAGGGGAACGTTCAACGGCAATTTGAAGCACCCTTTCATTGTGTCCATGTGACCTTCATCCTGTATATAATGTTGTACATTGTCGGAATAACAATGCTGCTCTACTACCTAGTGGATAACATGATTCAGAAAAGTAGACTCACTCCAAAGAGAATAAAGATCTGGTAAGTTTTCCATTGACTAATATACATCCATGCACAGCCACAACTTTTGTCCCCTTCCGTCCCCTCAAGAGGAATGCCTAAACGATAGAACCATGCAAGAAGATAATAATTTGGCCCATCACATCTGTGCTATTTGGATACTAAGACTTCCAATGTTGCATCTAATCTGTCAAAGGTTGTGGAACATGAAACAGTTGCCAGGGGAGTTGGTTACTTTCCATTCTTAACCCATCTGAGAAACAGTGTCGTTCAGTTATTATTGCATTGCTGTTTGTAGAACCTTTCTGTGCACACTGCTTCATCTGACCTACATGTGACTTGAGTCCCACAGTATGCAGATAACCATTGATGCATAACCATTAGGGCAACTAGGGATGAGCACAGAATGCTGCCTTGTAGGCATTGCTATACCCCAAGAATAAATAAAGGTGTATTTACATTGTCCTAAATGGAGTGTGCTTTAATTGTTGGATTTATGCGGCTCTGCGCTGGTTAGATCCCTACTTTAGGCCGCCTTGTATATATTTAATTCATTCTTGGGATATGGGCATCATTTGAATGGTTGACACTGCCTGTCACTAACTACCATGAAAACATGGTGCTGATCTTTTGGTACATTCCAATGGCTTGCTCAGTTACTTAGAGTGCAACTTGGAGCAGTCACATTAAAAATAATAATCTTTATTGTCACAAGTAGGCTTACATTAACACTGCAATGAAGTTACTGTGAAAAGCCCCTAGTCGCCATATTCCGGTGCCTGTTCGGGTACACGGAGGGAGAATTCAGAATGTCCAGTTCACCTAACAGCATGTCTTTCGGGACTTGGAGGAAACCGTTGATGTGGGATTGGTGTCGCGTATAGTTTTTTAAATTTCCCATATGCCATTCTGCATGTTTTCATGGTTTTTGCATTCAGACAGTGCGAGCCTTTATTCTGCTATTAACTGGACCAATTGTTGCCTTTCTTATCCTGTGGCTCTGTTCCAACAACGGCAATCGGTGAGTTTGCCCTCCTTTCTTTTGATATCTATGTTCTAATGTTCAGAGTCGCCAGGTATCAAATGATACCAGCACAAGGTTCAACCGGCTATCGATCAAAGAGCCAAACACCAGTTAGTTAGTTCAAGGTCAAGGGTACTTTATTTACACACACTTAGTCATGCAACATAAACACTACTAGTTAACTACACCTATCGATTAAGACAACCTGTGCTTAACTTCAGGCACCTGGCTTAGGTCAGGGGAACAGTGGCCGCTGTCCAATTCTGGATCTATCGACTTTGGAGAAGTAACTGCTGCTCAGCTATGCTCATCCCTCTGGTAGCGAGTGCTGAACTTGGACTTGCTTCTGGTGATGATGCGATTGGCGATGGACGTTGCCGGGGTGCCAGGTCCAAAAGAGGATGAACACGTGGTGGACTCGTCTTATGCTTGGGGGTTTTCGTGCTCTTTGGGGCGGTCCTTCAGTTTGGACCCCACTAATTGGGTGATCCTTGATCACTATGTTCGATTACGAACCAGTAAATGGGCGGGGGCCTGGATGGCTGGGCGTGTCCCAAGCGGTCACTGACCCTGTTGTTTACTCTTCCCCTGAACAGGGAGTGGGCCGAAATGTCTGGGACTGTACCAGTCGCTCGAGTACCAGTCCTTCGTCTTGATGAAGATGGGCCATCGAATGCTAATCGGCCCATCAAAATGCTAATTAGTCGGAGTTTCGATATCGTCTGGACTCCTTGCTTGCAAATATACATTTCAAGCTCCGAGCCTGCCTGAATCTTGCTTTGTCCATTTTACCCGCTAGGCTTTGCGAGTTTCTCTGTCCCTGGGTGTAAGTGGCCATCCCAGATGGCTACACAATGTTTTACATTTTAATACTAGCATTATCACTCCGTTTGCCTTGTGTTCCATGACATCTTTATCATTTAATCTCCCCACCCTCAAACCTATCCCTTATCTTCTCTTTTGCACCACCTGGCCATCCCTGTGTTGTTAAAAATTAATTTACAATATGTAGTCCTTGAGGTACAGGTGCACCCACTCTATATAGTGTTCAATTCTGGTTGCCACACTACCAGAAGGATATGGAGGCTTTGGAAGGGTACAGAAAAGATTTACCAGGATGTTGCCTGGGTTGGTGGGGAGCTATGAGGTGAGGTTGGGGAAACGTGGTTTGTTCTAATTGGAACGACGGAGGTTAAGGGAAGACCTGATAGAGGTTGACAAGATTACGAGGGGCATGGATAGAGTGGATAGTCAGAAGATTTTTTACAGGGTGGAAGAGTCAATTACATGGGGCATGGGTTAAGGTGCGAGGGGCAAGGTTTAAAGGAGATGTGCGAGGCAAGTTTTTTTTTACACCGAGTGGTGGGAGCCTGGAACCCGCTGCCAGGGAAGGTAATGGAAGCAGATACAATAGTGACTTTTAAGGGGAGTCTTGACAAATGCATGAATAGGATGGGAATAGAGAGATATGGTCCCCAGAAGAGTAGCGGGTCTTAGTTCAAACGGGCAGCATGGTCGGTGCAGGCTTGGAGTGCCGATGGGCCTATTCGTGTGCTGTCAGTTTCTTTGTTCTACCAAAGCCTTCAAGCAGAAGCCACCCTGTGTGACCAATCAGCACAGGGCCGCCACCAGAAGTCCCCCTCCTTGCTTTTTCAACAAGCATAAAAGGCATCCCAATTCTACCTCTCTTCCATTCTGAATAAAAGTCCTATAAGACCATAAGACATAGGAGCAGAATTAGGCCACTTGGCCCATCGAGTCTGCTCCGCCGTTCAATCATGGCTGATATTTTCTCATCCCCATTCTCCTACCTTCTCCCCATAACCCCTGATCCCCTTATTAATCAAGAACCTATCTATTTCTGCCTTAAAGACACTCAGTGATTTGGCCTCCACAACCTTCTGCAGCAGAGTTCCACAGATTCACCACCCTCTGGCTAAAGAAATTCCTCCTCATCTCTGTTTTAAAGGATCGTATCAGATGGTGTCCTCTGGTTCTAGTTTTTCCTACAAGTGGAAACATCCTCTCCACATCCACTCTATCCAGGCCTTGCAGTATCTTGTAAGTTTTTCAATAAGATTCCCTCTCATCCTTCGAAACTCCAAAGAGTACAGACCCAGAGTCCTCAAACGTTCCTCATACGACAAGCTCTTCATTCCAGGGATCATTCTAGTGAACCTCCTCTGGACCCTCTCCAAGGCCAGCACATCCTTCCTGAGATACGGAGCATAAAACTGCTCACAATACTCCAAATGGGGTCTGGCCAGCGCCTTATACAGCCCCCGAAGTACATCCCTGGTCTTGTATTCTAGCCCTCTTGACATGAATGCTAACATTGCATTTGCCTTCTTAACTGACGACTGAACCTGCACATTAACCTTAAGAGAATCGTGAACAAGGACTTCCAAGTCCCTTTGTGCTTCTGCTTTCCGAAGCATTTCCCCATTTAGAAAATAGTCTGTCTAAAGTCCTCCTTCCAAAGTGCATAACCTCACACTTTTCCACATTGTATTTCATTTGCCACTTCATTGCCCACTCTCCTAGTTTGTCCAAGTCCTTTTGCAGCCCCCTTGCTTCCTCAATACTACCTGTCCCTCTACAGATCTTTGTATCATCTGCAAACTTAGCAACAGTACCTTCAGTTCCTTCTTCCAGATCATTAATGTATATTGTGAAAAGATGTGGTCCCAGCACAGACCCCTGAGGCACATCACTAGTCACCGGCCGCCATCCTGAAAAACACCCCTTTATCCCCACTCTCTGCCTTCTGCCAGTCAGCCAATCCTCTATCCATGCCAGGATCTTACCCTGAACACCATGCGCTCTTATTTAACAGTCTCCTATGCGGCACCTTGTCAAAGACCTTCTGGAAATCTAAATAAATCACGTCTATTGGTTCTCCTTTGTCTAATTTCCTTGTTATCTCCTCAAAGAATATTTACATGACCTCCCTTTGACAAAGCTGTGCTGAATCAGTCCTATTTTACCATGTACTTCCAAGTGCTTTGCGATCTCATCTTTAATAACAGACTCTAAAATCTTACCAATGACCGAAGTCAGGCGAACGGCCTATAACTTCCCGTCTTCTGCCTCCCTCCCTCCTTAAACAGTGGTGTTACGTTAGCCACCTTCCAGTCCTCCATATTCGAGTTACTCCGTTTCTATCTTCACCATTGACCGGAAACTGAACTGGATTAGTCATGTAAATACTGTGGCTGCAAGAGCAGGTCAGAGGCTAGGAATTCTGCAGCGAGTAATTCACCACCTGACTCTCCAAAACCTGTCCACCATGTACAAGGCACAAGACATGAGTGTGGAATGCTCTTTGCTTGCCTGAATGAGTGCAGCTCCAACAACACAAGAAGATTGACACCATCCAGGGCATTGCAACTCAACTGATTGCCACAAACATTACTCCTTCCACCACCGATGCATAGTAGCAGCAGTGAGTACTGTCTACAAGATGTATTGCAGGAACTCGGCAAGACTCCTTAGACAGCAAATTCCAAAGCCATGACCACTACCATCCAAAATGGACACGGGCAGCAGGTACATCAGTGCCATCACCTGGAAGGCACTCTTCAAATCGCTTATCATCCTGACGTGGAAATATATCGCCATTCCTTCACTGTCGCTAGGTCAAAATCCTGGAACTCTGTCATACCAACACCACGTGGACTGCAGCTCAGCAATGACTCCTCAAGGACAATTGGGGATGGGCAATAATTGCTGGCCTAGCCAGCAACGCCCGCATCCCACAATTTTGTTTTTTAAATGCTGCCAGACTTGCTGACTTTTTCCAGCATTTTGCGCTTATTCTAGATCTACAGTATTTTGCTTCTATTCAAAGATATCCTGCCGATGTGGTATATTTTTCATTTTCTGAATGATATTATCAAACCAGTCAAGCTTTTGCAACAATCTCGCTGTTTCATAGTCAGTTTTGGTCAGTTTTACAGACATCAGATTTCTTATTTCCAGACTTTTTTTTCTCATTTGAATAAATTCTACGACGGATTTTGAACTGCATTTTTTTGCATTATTATTAAGCTTACTAGACCAGTTTCACTAAAACAACATTAACGTCAAATTAGGAGCTACATTTTGAACAAAGATTAAAAATGCAAAATTATATTTACTGTATTCCTTTAAAATGTGTTTTGTAAAGAGGTCATTTTTGTGACCTCACAATCAGTACCATATATAAAAAGCATTGCAGGTCCTCGTATAACTTCATGGTTGTTTTGTCTTGCCTCTTAACATCGGAAATGCAGAATTTATTTTAAAATTGAAATCGGCATAAATATTATGGATTTTCACTCCATTGTAAAGTATCCAATAACCATTTGCCACTTAGTTATCATAATCCCGGATGACCATAAATTGCAAACTGGTGGTGGTTTAACCTGAGGATCAGACAAGGGGCAAGGTTCATGAATAACCTCAGCTGGTACAGGAATTGAACCCACATTGCTGGCCTTGTTCTGCATCACAAACCAGCTGTCTAGCCAAGTGAGCTAAACCTGACTCCCTAGTATGTTCATACTACTGAAACACAGTATTTCTTTATGTGGCTATCAACATGATTCAACTACTTATCCAAACAAAACATTCTCTAGTGCAGTCACTACAATCACACCTTTTGTTATCACAAGTTTAAGTCCTGGGTAAGGACATTGAAGCCTATGGACATTGTTCAGTACATCATACTCTCAGCTTTCTAATCATAAGTTTTAACTCTCCAGTCCAAACCAACGTTGTTCAATAAATGTTGCTGACAAGAGGACAGGCGAAGAGACTGGGAGAGCTGCCGCTTAGAATGGTAGGGAAGAGCTATCTTATCTGAGAGTCCAGGTGGCCCGGGAATGGGAAGCACTGCACTAGTTAAACCTATCCCAGTTGGTAGAACAAATGGAAGGGGACTTTAAGAGATGGGACATGCTCCTGCTATCACTGGCGGAGACGGTACAGACCATGAAAATGACAGTCCTCCCCAGATTTCTGTTTGTCTTTCAGTGCCTCCCCATCTTCATCCCAAAGGCCTTTTTTAAGTGGGAGAATAAGGTTATTTTGGACTTTGTGTGGGTGGGTAAAACCCCGCGAGTGAAGAAAGTGTTGTTGGAGCGCAGTCGGGGGGCGGGTGGGTTGGCGCTGCTGATCTTCTACAGTTACTACTGGGCGGCTAATATAACCATGATTAGGAAGTGGGTAGTGGGGGAGGGGTCGGCATGGGAGCAGGTGGAGGCGGCGTCTTTCAAAGACGGCAGTTTGGGAGCACCGATAACGACACCTCTTCCGTTCTCGCCGGCCCGATACTCCACAAGTCCGGTGGTGGTGGTGGCGGCTCTGAGAATCTGGGGGCAATGGAGATATAAGACAGTGGAGGGAACATCGGTTTGGACCCCAATTTATAATAATCATCGGTTTGTACCAGGTAGGCTAAATGGTTGGTCTGGAGTTGGCAAAGGGCAGGAATTAGAAGGATGGGGATCTATTTATAGATGAGAGCTTTCCCAGCTTGAAAGCCTTGGAGGATAAATTTGAATTGCCAGCAGAACGGGTTTAAGTATTTGCAGATGCGAGACTTCCTGAGAAAACAGTTGCCGTCCTTTCTGCTGCTGCCGCCACAGGGGATACAGGATAGAGTAGTCTCCAGTACCTGGGTGGGACAGGGGAAGGTTTCAGATATTTACCAGGAGCTTTCGGAGGCGGAGGAAACTCCAGTGGAGGAGCTTAAGGGCAAGTGGAAGGACGAGCTAGGAAGAGAGATAGAGGCAGGCCTATGGGCGGATGCCCTAAAAATGGTTAATACCTCCTCATCATGTGCCAGGCTCAGCCTGATACAGTTTAAGGTAGTCCACCAGGAACATATGACAGCGGCTAGGATGAGCAAGCTTTTCGGGGTAGAAGATAAGTGTGTTCAGGAAGCCCAGCAAATCATGTCCACATGTTTTAGGCATGCCCGAAGCTTAGAGGGTCCTGGCAGGATTTTCCCAAGGCAATGTCCACGGTGCTAAAAACACGGGTGGTGCCGAGTCCGGAGGTAGCGATCTTTGGAGTGTCGGAAGAGCCGGGAGTTCAGGGGGCGAAAGAGGCTGACGTCTTGGCCTTTGCCTCCCTGGTAGCCTGGAGACGGAACTTGTTAATGTGGAGGGACTCGAAGTCCCTGAGTGTGGAGACCTGGGTTAGTGACATGGCTGGGTTTCTCAATCTTGAGAAAATAAAGTTGGCCTTAAGAGGGTCAATGGTCGGGTTCACCCGGAGGGGGCAGCCGTTCGTCGACTTTCTCGGGGAAAATTAAAATGTCAGCAGATGCAGAATTCCGGGGATGGGGGAGGGTGGCGGATTGTTGTTGTATGGTTGGGTGTGTGAAGATTGATTTTGGAGGAAATGTTTATTATACCATGTTGGTGTCATTGTCCATGTTATTTTTATAAAAATTTTCAAATACCTTAATAAAAATATTTTTAAAAAATAAATATTGCTGACTAGCTACAGGTGTGGCTGTGGCAACACTATTTTAGCAACATACTCAATCGAAAACACCTTACAATGCAGGTAAATGTACTTCATGAGTATATAATTTAAAACATATCCATCATCATTCTTTGCAAGCATTTGCAGTCTTTCTCCCTCAAGATTGGATTTCTGACATGACTTTCAGACACCCACATCTTGGTGCAGTTTCTAGATGTTTTCCCACCAGTTGCAAACAGTACATTGACTTCATCAGAGTACTGCTGCCTCGCGGCGCCAAGGACCCGGGTTCGATCCCGGCCCAGGGTCACTGTCCGTGTGCAGTTTGCACATTCTCTCCATGTCTGTGTGGGTCTCACCCCCACAACCCAAAGATGTGCAATGTAGGTGAATTGGCCATACTAAATTGCTCTTTAATTTGGAAAAGAAAAGAATTGGGTGCTTTAAATTTAAAGAAAATTTTAATTGAAGTGATTCCTGAAAATGTTGACTTTTAGCTTGTCACTTCAAACCTGCCCCCATTCCCTTCCTAGAATGTAGATGACTTGCTTTTCCTTTGCCATGTTGACACTGTTACTGGTTGGACAGCTTCCCATAAAAAACAAACTTGCACAATGGCTTTCACAATCCAGCCAGCCAACGTATAGTACTTTTTAACTGTAGTTACTATTTCAATGATTGATTGAGTTGGTTGCCATGAGATCTCCTTTCTCTATACCGTACTACTTAAAAGTCTGCAGTTTCTCCCATACTGCACACCGTTTTGGCAGATAATCAATAAGCAGTAACCAGACTTCCAATGATGACATGGAGAGCAAGTTGCACAAAAGGTGGCTCCTGCCATGGTCCTTGTTTTTTGATCCCTTTTGCCTGGAATTTGGGTTCCAAACTAGCAGGTTGGTATGGAGAACAGCTCATCGACAGAGGAATATAGGCGAAAAAGGCCCCAGGAAAGAAGCTCTGGCTGGTAGCGCAACAAAGAAATCTGGGGACAAAAGATGCCACACCCATCACATTAGAGATGCTGGCGGGGGTGATGGCACAGGAGTTGGAGAGGTTTGGAAGATAGATGATTGGGCAATTTGAGTGGCAAGGAAAGGAGATTAAAGAGTCGTTTAAAACCACCATTGAGGAGGCTTTCAGCCCAATACGAGAGCAGCTGGGCAAGACTGTCCAAAGCTGTGAAGGAGCATGGGGAGATGCTGATGGGCATGGAGGAGGCCTTGTTAAGACATGATGGTCAGCTTGCCTCGTTGGAAGCTAAAATGATGGCGCAGAGGCCCGTCAAAGTTGAGGATCTGGAGAACCAGCTGAATCTGAGTGTGTGTGTGTGTGACCAAGAAGAATAGGCACATTGACTGGGATGGGCACACAGTGCGCATCTGTCAGGATGTTGGCACCAAGCTGGTGAAGCAGCAGACAGCCTTTAATAAGGCAAAGGCAGTGCTGTACGATAAGGGTGTGCGGTTCGGGGTGATGTATCCAGTGAGACTAAGTCACGGAGAGTCAAAGGATGTGCTGGAGCAGGCTGAGGCGTTCATCAAGGACAAAGGACTGGGATTGGTTTGAGGAGAGCTGGTGGGATTGTATATGTGAAAGTTGGGTCGGGTTGGTTGTAAATATTGTAATATGTTCTGTTATATTTTTGTTCTTCCTTTTCATGGAGTTTTTCTTGAAGCCAGGATGATGGGGGATGGTAAAGCAGGTAGATTGATATGGTGATCCGAGAGAAGGAGGAGCATGGTAAGGATTCTGGGATTTGGACAAGGGAGTTGGGATGATTGCCTAGGGGGTGGTGGTGTTGGCCTTTTATGTTTGTTTTGGGTGGAACCTAGTTTGGGAGGTGGGGTATAGTTATTTTTGGATGGGACCTTGATTTGGGGGTGTGGTAGGAAGTTAACAGTGACCAGGGCATTTTCTTTGTCTTACCCATTGGGTGGGGCAGGTGGCCATCTTAACTGGACCTGGGGCCCAGTAATTGGTGGCAAAGTTGTGACACATCAAGGTTGGTCAGGAGCTCGGCGTCTTTCTGGTTACATCGGGGTACTGGGCAGGGGTGTCCGATGTCTCCCTTGTTTGTGTCGGCAATTGAACCGGAGGCCATTGCTTTGAGGTCCTCTAATGCATGAGTGGGATTGTTAGAGGAAGTGTGGAACATAGGGTATCATTATATGCAGATTATTTGCTGCTGTACGTGAGGGAGCCGAGGTCGTCTATAGGGAATATTATGGGTATTTGTCAGAGTTTCAATGCCTTCTCTGCCTACAAGTTGAACATGGGAAAGAACAATTATTTTCTGGTCGGTGCATGGGGGGAGCGAGCCAGATTTTCTTTTGGGGGGGGGGGTTGCTATTTCAGTTAGCGGGGACTAGTTTTCAATTCTTAGGGGTCCCGGTGGCCAGAAATTGAGCGAGGCTCCGGAGTTTGCACTATACAAGCCTGCTGAGTCGAGTTAAGGCAAACTTGCAGAGGTAGGATAATCTCATTATCTTTGGTGGGCCAGGTTCAATCGGTTAAGATGAATATCTTGCCGAGATTTTTGTTTTTATTTCAGTGTCTCCCGGTGTTCCTGCCCAAATCTTTTTTTTCCAAAGGATCGAGTAGCATTTTCGGCTTGATTTGCCAGGTACGGTCCTGAGGATTCGAAGTGGGGTCCTTCAGTGGAAGAGGCAGGCTTGGGGCCTAGCGCTGCCAAACTTACTGTTTTATTACTGGGCGGCCAATGCAGAGAAGGTGGTGGGTTGGTGTGGGAATCCTGGGAGTCTCTGGGTTCAGATGGATTCTGGGTCATATGGAGGGACAAGCTTGGAGGCATTGGTAACGGCGTGGGCAAGATACTCGGTGAACCCACTGGTGGGGTCCATGTTGAAAATATGGAGGCAGCTCTGCAAGCATTTTAAGTTGGGGACAGCCTCAAGGCTGCCTCCCATTTGTCCTAACCACCTGTTTGAGCTGGCACGGCTCGATGCCACATTTGCGGCATGAAAAGAGAAAAGGGTTGGAGCGAGTGAGTGATTTGGGAAGGGCGAAATACCAGCCTGGTGGAATTGAAGGAGAAATTTGGGTTGTCAGGCTTGGACATGTTTAGATATCTCCAGGTAGGGAGCTTTGTTAAGAGATTGTTCTCTGATTTTCCAGTGGTTCTGCTATCATCCTTATTGGAGAGGATTCTGTCCTGTTCAGGGTGACAGGATGGCAGTACATCCGGCGTATGAACAGTTTGTGGGGGAAGCTTTGAGTTCAGTGGAAGTGGTAAAGGCTAAAGAATTGGGGCCGATACTGGAGGAGGTATGGGGTGAGGCGCTGCGGAGGGCGAATGCCAGGTCTTTGTGTGCGAGATTCAGCCTGATCCAGCTAAAGGTAGTATTTTGTACGCACCTCATGAAGGAGAGGGTGAGTCTGTTTTTTGAGGATAGAGGATAGATGTGAATTATGTTCGAAAGGGCCTGCACACCACACACACCTGTTCTGGTCCTGTTCCAAGCTGGTGGATATTTGGAGATCTTTTTTTAGCTCCATGCTGGTGATCCTAAATATTGAGCTGGAGCCGTATCCTTTGGTGTTTCAGATGTGCCAGATCTGCGGACAGGTGCGGGGACAGATGTTCTTGCCTTCACCTCGGTGGCGCAGAGGTGGATCCTGTTGGGCTAGAGACCAGTAACGCTACTGAGTGCTTCGGGAGGGAGTGGTAGGGAGTTTTTTTTTTTATTTGGAGTACCCAATTAAATTTTCCAATTAAGAGGCAATTTAACGTGGTCAATCCACCTGCCCTGCACATCTTTTGGGTTGTGGGGGCAAAACCCACACAAACACTGAGAGAATGTGCAAACCCCACATGGACAGTGACCCAGAGCCAGGACCTCGGCACCGTGAGGCAGCAGTGCTAACCACTGCGCCACCATGCTGTCCGCCGCGTGGAAGGGGTTTTTGCACTTTGAAGGTCAAAAAGACTGAGGGGGTCGATTTGAAGGGTTCTACTGGAGATGCCATCCATTTATATTGTAATTCAGAGAATTGGTCACCGTTAGTTGTTAGAGGGTGGGGAGGAGATTGGTGTTGGTGGTGAGTAAGGGCATTTCTTGGATTGAAGGGTCATTTGTGGGGTTTGTGATTGGTTTAAGGGTTGTTGTTTGTATTATTTTGTAATTTTGTATAAAATGTTAAAACTTTAATAAAAACATTTCCAAAAAATAAATAAACACATGGCTTTTCATTTTGCCATTTAATCAACAGCTTCACAAAACAAGTTAACATTAAAATACATATGTGTGCACCATGCAAATATGATTTTTGAGATGAGATTCCATTAATCCAATGATTACTCATTTTTACTTACTATTTGCCATATCTGGATCCCCAATCCGGCGCATAGGCAAGTGGTAACTTATTGGGGAATAGTGGCTGAAACAATACACAATCTACTTTCACCCAGATTTGATCACTAGTATTTTGAATCTACTTGTAAATGTCTATCTCAAAATATTTTTGGATTTGGTTTTGAAATTGGTGTCAAAATGCACACATCTGTTCTGAATTATGTTACAAAAGGTGTTTGAAATCCATCAGTATGTTGCTTCATTGTAAATTATAGATGCCAAATGAATGACAGTTAAAACATCAACCACAATTTGGATATCTTTCTACTCATTGCTGAAGTTATTATAATTTAACTTCGGATATTTTTTGAAAGTATTTTTTATGTTGGTGACCCTTTTACCCTGTAATCAATGGCTTAAATCAGAAATAAAAACAGAAAATGCGGCAGCATCGGTGGAGAGACAGAATTAAAATTTCTAGCCCATATGACTCTTCAGAACTGAAGAGGGGTAGAAATGTAATGGATTATATAGTGGGAAGGGGGTGAAGGAGGAGGGAGGTCAGGGATAGGTTGGAGTTGAGGAGAAATTGACAAAGATGTCATGGACACAAGACAAAAGGGGGTGATGATAGCATTAAGGACTAAAGAAGTGCTAATAGTGGCATAAAGGTAAGATACCAGAATGTGTTAATAGGAGAACAGAAGTCAGTGCTCAGTGAAAGCAAAGCTGAAGAACAAGTGACACATGGCCCTGTGAGGGAGGGAAGAGGAGAGGGGGGGGGGGGGGGGTTGCATTGGGACAAAACAAACGGGGTCAAGACGGAGGGTTAAATCACAACATCCCTATGGACAAGACTTGCAAACTTTCTTCATACCTTCTACTGTAACAATTGTCTTTAATGTATGAAAGAGGCGTGCACTGCTGCGATGTATGGCGCATTCTATTTAAAGGATGATTTAGAGAATTATACTGTATGAGGTATTTTTATCCATTGTTATTTGATCTCCATTGTTCTCCCAATGCCAATACAATTGTTTTAAGCATTTTAGATCAGGAGTACTTGGATTCTGCTTCATTTGATTTAAGTAAACCAAATAGATTTGGATAATTTTATTAGTGCAATACCATCAATTTCTTAAATCGCTCATTGAATGGTCTTTGAGATAATTACAGAATTTTCTTGTAGTAACTTACTACTATCGCTGGATGTCGCCAACACACAAGAAAATCTTGACTGGTTCAATGGGGGTAATATCTTTGGCAGTAACTTTGTAAGTGGATTGTGTAAATGGATTGTCCATCTTTGCAGAACCTATCCAATTTATTTCCCTGTTGATCACACAGCCTCATGGTTAGAGTTGAGCTGATCGGTCATGGGATCTGGAGGAAATTAAATGCATTTTCTACAATTGTAGACTTATTGCTGAAATGTGGTACCAGGCAATTTAAGCCAGTCTACCAGATGGTGGTGGACTTGCAACTTTCTGTGATAGCACATGCAGTTATCAGTGGAGCACATAACACTCCCTATGCTGGTGAGGCTGAACTAGTGATTGGATTAATAACAGATTTTATACCTGTTTGTCAAATGCTGTTTCTAATCCAGTCCGTTTGCACATGGAGAGCTAAGTTCCCGTGCTCAATTCATAATGTGGAATATAGCTCAAGGCTCACATTTTGGAAACTATTTAAAAATATTTTCTTGTTGCAACATATTTTAGAGCATCCATGTGTGTGGAATTTTGACACAAACTAGGTCTCTTTGGTCCTCTAATATAAGATACTGGTGTAAGTGAATCATACTTTTCCAGAGTGATGCCTATGTATGGAAACAAGAAGCCTGTGTGTAAGGGCTACTTCAACTGCCACATGACTTCTACATGTGTGAATCTGTGGCTGGGAAGATGGAGTGAGTGTAATGAGTGGGAGCATGATGAACTTCGAATCCAGTAAATTGATTAACCAGTGTGAATCATTACACTAATCTCGTGTTAGCTGATTTATTCTGGGTGAATCTGACTGAAAAGAGTTTTTGATCTGGTTGAATGCCATGGATTAAGTACCAGATATAACAACAGTATGAGAAACTGATGCAGCTTGCACTAAAGGAATCCACAACTTGTCCATTTTGTGTTATGTATTGCTGAAAGATATCTGCATGTTATGTGTGCTATGTGACACAATTGCAATTAATGTTGAAACGCGAGGGCACTTTAATAAAGCGTCCTGTCGAGCATCACTATTATCATAGAGCTGAAGGAAGGAAGCCATTTGGCCCGTATTACAATTCCAGACCAGACCCCAATATTTCCTCGGATACAAATCAGAAACCCCAATATTTTATTTTATTTGTAAGACTGAGGAAAGGATACTTCCCACATGACTAAGCACAAATAGGGATATGGTACATTAAAACAAACTTTATTATTGACCCAATATTGAACTAACATACAAGAAATAGCTTGCAGTTACCAGTTAAGCAATGCTTAACAATAAAAGAAAACACTAAATTCTAACTGCTATATTTTTATCTTCAATCCAGCAAAACCTATCTCCGGTCAAAATCCACTTTAAATAAGACCATAAGACATAGGAGCAGAATTAGGCCACTCGGCCCATCGAGTCTGCTCCGCCATTCAATCATGGCTGATATTTTCTCATCTCCATTCTCCTGCCTTCTCCCCATAACACCTGATCCCCTTAAATGCAGTTAGAAAACACATATACTTGCTGTACAGAGATGTATTGGAAAACTGCTTTGAGTGAGAGAGATCATTCAGGAAACAGCCTGCAGATTCTTGCCTGTGTCAAGCTACTGTTTAGCCTCCCAGCATTTGACAAAATGCTCTTGTTCTGTTTGCATCCAAATCTAAACTGAAGTTCAACACCTCACATCTTCAGACCCTGGCCACTCCCATTAACTACATTATCTCTATCCCACTATCTGGGTTATGACCACCTTACACCAGCTAATCACACCCCTTAATTATCTAAACCCCACGGAACTTTCTTTCTATAAACAAAATTCCATTAGCCCTATTTAGGTGAACACTAGACATGGCTGGAATGATTTATAGGGTGGCGCAGTGGTTAGCACTGCTGCCTCATGGCGCCAAGGACCCTGGTTTGATCTCAGCCCTGGGTCACTGTCCGTGTGGAGTTTGCGCATTCTCCCATGTCTCAATCCCACAACCCAAAAAGAAGTACAGGGTAGGTGAATTGGCCATGCTAAATTGCCCCTTAATTGGGAAAAAAGGAATTGGGTACTCTACATTTATTTTTTTAAATTTTAAAATGGAATGATCTATGATCTCATTTTTACGATGCTTTAATTACCCCTTCTGTAGCCCCAGTGTGTCTGCCTGCCTTTTAAACCAGTTTTTAAAAAAACCCTTACTGCAGTAGATACATATACATTAACCCAGGCTTTTAACCATTACTACAACAGATACATGTACAATATATATCTGAAATACCCACATTCATCACACGCATGATGTTTGTGCTGGCCCTCTGAAGGAGCAGTTCACCCCATGTCACCTTCTTGTCCCCTCTAGCTCTGCAAAGTTTTCATTTTCAGATAATCTCATTCCCTTTTGAAAGTCTCAGTTTACCCTGTTTCCTCCACAATCTAAGGTAGTACATTCCTGATCCTAAATACTTGTTGCATGAAACATGTTTTCCTCACTGCTTCTTTTGCAAATTACCTTTAATCTGGAACCATTTCTCCCTCGCGTATCAGTCTAAACCCCTCCATTATTTTGAATACATCCATCAATACTCCTCTTAACTTCTCCAAGGAGAACAATCCCCACCTGTCCAATCTTTCTACCTCACTGAAGTTCCTCTTCTCTGGAACTATCCGTGTGAATCTTTTCCGTGCCCTTTCTAATGCCTTCACATTATAATACTGTCTGTTCTGTTGACAAAACCATTTGAGATACTGTAATTCCAAGAAATGTGTTTGTTCTTTTAAATAGGTTGACATTGTTGGTGGTTACTGCAACGTGGACCTTCCTCATGATAAAGCTGCTGGTTGCTGCACACCACCTGGAACGTGCAATTGAAGGCACAGTGTACACCTTAATAGAAGAATTGGTAAGGGACTTGGTTGATCACATCATAACCTTTGATCTATAACAACAAAATACACATTAGATCCTAGTACAACGGATTCTACACATGTTTTAATGAATACAATATTTGAAGCTATAAACATAGGAACATAACAAAATCCAGAGCAAGAAAATGGTCATTAACCTACTCTATCCTGAGTGCATGGATAGTTATTAGATCAGGAACTCCACCTGACTTGTTGCATTCTTTTTTTATGGCATACCAGTTCGCTCCCCTGCAAGGAAAAAACAAACGCTGCTACTTAATATCTCTAGAAATCTGCATTCTACATCATAATAAATATTGATGCTGCTCCTTTTGTAGAAGTTTTAATTAATCTTGAATCAATTACCTTCTCTAATAATAATAATCACTTATTGTCACAAGTAGGCTTCAAATGAAGTTACTGTGAAAAGCCCCTTGTCGCCACATTCCAGCGCCTGTTCGGGGAGGCCGGTACGGGAATTGAACCCGCGCTGCTGGTCTTGTTCTGCATTACAAGCCAGCTGTTTAGCCCAATGTGCTAAACCTGCCCCTAGTATGTGTGTTGCATATAGGCCCACACAGTAGTGTAAAATAGTAGCAGAACCAAGTCTGGTGAAAAAAAGCTATTTTTAGACTACTGCAATGATTTTTAAATTAATCAATAGCTCAACTTTGCACAACACCTACAGTCTTAGCCTGGATGGCACGGAGCACAGTGGTTAGCACTGTTGCTTCATAGCTCCAGGGTCCCAGGTTCGATTCCCAGCTTGGGTCACTGTCTATATGGAGTCTGCATGTTCTCCCTGTGTCTGCGTGGGTTTCCTCCGGGTACTTCGGTTTCCTTACCCCAAGTCCTGAAAGATGTGCTGTTTGGTAATTTGGACATTCTGAATTCTCCCTCTGTGTATCCGAACAGACGCCGGACTGTGGCAACTAGGGGCTTTTCACAGTAACATCATTGCGGTGTTAATGTAAGCCTACTTGCGACAATAAAGATTATTATAATTTTGAAGCTTGGTACAGAGGAGTGTTTTGACAAAGGAGAGGAGTATTGCAGAATGGTTTAAATTGCATGCGTTTATTCCTGTCCCCTTTGTTCTAATTTTGACTTGCATCGTGATTTTAGTAGGATGAAATTAATTTACAAATCAGGTTCCCGTCGGCCTTTTACAAAAAATTTGCACCTGATCTCTCCCTGCACCGACGAGACATGTTCACAGACTCACTAGCGAGGGGCACCTTGCCTCCAACACTAACACAGGCCTCCATATCGCTGATGTCCAAAAAAAGACAAAGACCTGAAGGAATGTGGATCATACAGGCCCGTTTCACTGCTCAATGTGGACGTGAAAATACTCGCAAAAGTCCTGGCCAGGGGACTAGCGAATTGCGTACCAGAAGTGGTCACAGAAGACCAAAAAGGCTTTATCAAGGGTAGACAGCAACCTGCGGACATCAGATGCTGCTGAATGTGATACTAACCCCACCCGGAGAGAGAACACCAGAGGTGATCGTCTCACTGGACGCAGAAAGGCCTTCAACAGAAGGTACTGGAGTGGTTTGGGCTAGGGACAAGGTTCACCTCGTGGGTGAAACTCATGTATAACGCCTTCAAGGCGAGCATTCGGACCAACACCACCAGCTCTGAATACTTCTAATTGCACAGGGGCTCCTGTTCGCCCTGGCAAGTGAACCCCTGGCGATTGCCCTGTGAGACGTGGCAGGTTGGAAGGGTACCTGAAGATGAAGCACAGAGTTTCACTCTATGCAGATGATCTGCCCCTCTACATCTCAGATCCGCAAAACGGCATGAAAGAAATCATGCAGCTACTGGAAGAGTTTTGGGCCGCCTTGGGCTACAAACTCAACCTGGGCAAAAGTGAGGTTTTCCCGGTTAAACCGAACGGGGGAAGGGCAGAACTGGACGGTCTCCCATTTAAAATAGCCCAAAACAAATTCCGCTACCTGGGGATCCAGATAGCCCATGATTGGACACGGATCCACAAGTGGAATCTGACCAGTCTGGCAGAGGAAGTTAAAAAGGACCTACAGAGGTGGGATACACTCCCGCTTTCCCTGGCGGGAAGGGTGCAGATGATCAAGATGAATGTACCGCCAAGGTTCCTCTTCCTGTTTAGACCCATACTGAACTTCATCCTCATAGCCTTTTTCCAAAACAATAGACAAAATGATTATTGTGTGTGTGTGTGTGTGTGTGCTCGTGCGTGCGTGTCTTCCGCTGCTTTTAAGAGGTGGAGACAGGATGGGGGGATGCTAGCAGTCAGGGACTGCCTTCTTCGAGGCGATGTCCAAGGTTGTGGCAGTCTTTGGGGTATTGGACCAGCCAGAACTTCAGATGGGGAAGAGGGTCGACATCCTTGCATTTGCTTTCATAATCGTCCGCAGGAGAATCCAGCTCGGCTGGCGACTGGCTGGCAGACCTGTCGGAAATTCTCCATCTGGAGAAGATCAAATACACCATCCGAGGGTCGGACGATGGCTTCCACAAAGCATATGGACCATTCATCAGCCTGTTCCAAGATTGGGGGGGGGGGGAGCATGGGAACCACCGAAGCCACAGAATGCAGGCAGGAACAAAGTGGGGAGGGGGGGGCAACAGGGGGAAAGAGATCCAAGGAAACGCCCAGAGGGCCGCTCACAAAGCTATAAGAGCAAAACAGATGACAAAACAAACCATCTACAATGAAGGGAAGGACCAAGGATAAACCTGGAGACAATAGAGAAGGTGAGAGGAGGGAAAAAAGGAGGGTGGAGAGCAGTTCCGAAAAGGAACCATGTGAATTGTAAATAACAACCATTTTATCTGTCTCTTGTGTACAAATGTCAACTTTAACAAAAATATTTATTAAAAGTAATGGTTCACAGTGAATTTCTGTAAAGAATCTGAAATATTTGTTTTATTAGGGTGAATAAAATATTCTTATAGCATTACACTTCTTACTTCCATCTTCAGTTATTGCTTTCTAATCTGAGCAGCGTTGAGAGACTTAGTTAATTATACCTCATTTGCTTTTTTCTTGGATGAAACAATGTGACTTCAATTGATGGTCTGGCTACTTCTGACATAGGTGCAAATGAAAGATATGTCATTGATTTCTTCAATCTCTTTGGGTGAACCATGCAATGTGTAACCTCTCTGAATGCCAGATCTTGAGCAGAATTTAAAATGTAGTGTCCAATCTCACTGGCCTATCTTGATTCCATTTCATTTCCAGTCTTGCTGTAACCCTTACCTACACCTTGACTACAAAATAATTTATTTTTCAGATCTCCTCCTCACCGGTTTCTCCACCCCAGCTATGCGGACGTCCATGTCTGATTCTTTTCTCCAGATCTGTGCAATGCTTAATAAGGCTGCCCATCCCAGTTTTGTCTGAATGAAATGAAAATCACTTATTGTCACAAGTAGTCTTCAAATGAAGTTACTGTGAAAAGCCCCTAGTTGCCACATTCCGGCGCCTGTTCGGGGAGGCTGGTACGGGAATTGAACCATGCTGCTGGCTTGCCTTGGTCTGCTTTAAAAGCCAGCTCTTTAGCCCTGTGCTAAACCAGCCCCTGGTTTAGCTGGGGGTATACTACCTTCTGAAACATTGGAGTATATGTCCTCTAAATCCACTTCCCACTTCCCATGTCATAGAGTCATAGATATTTACAGCATGGAAACAGGCCCTTTGGCCAAGCTGATCCATGCCGCCCAGTTTCTGTCACTAAGCTAGTCCCACTTGCCTGCATTTGGCCCATATCTCTCTATATCCACCCTGCTCATGTAACTGCCTAACTGCTTTTTAAAGGACAAAATTGTACCTGCCTCTACCACTGCCTCTGGCAGCCTGTTCCAGATGCTCACCACCCTCTGAAATTTCCCCTCTGGTCTCTTTTGTAACTCTCCCCTCTCACCTTAAACCTATGCCCTCTAGTTCTAGATTCATCCATCTTTGGGGAAAGATGTCGGCTATCTTCTTTATCGATGCTCCTCATTATTTTATCGACCTCTATAAGATCACTCTTAAGCCTCCTATGCTCCAGGGAAAAAAGTCTTAGCCTATCCAGCCTTTCCTTATAACTCAGACCATCAAGTCCTCGTAGCATCTTCGTAGATTTCTTCTGCACTCTTCTAGTTAACAATCCTTTCTATAATAGGGTGATCAGAACTGAACACAGTGTTCCATGTATGGTCTTACCAATGTCTTGAACAACTTCAACAAGATGTCCCAACTCCTGTATTCAATATTCTGACCGATAAAACCTAGCATGCTGCTTGCCTTCTTCACCACCCTGTCCAATTGCGACTCCAGCTTCAAGAAGCTATGACCCTGTATTCCTAGATCTTTGTTTTGTAATTGTCCCCAACTCCCTATCATTAACTGAATAGGTCCTGCCCTGATTTGATGTACCAAAATGCATCACCTCACATTTATCTAAATTAAACTCCATCTGCCATTCATCGGCCCAATGGTAATCGCAGGACATCTGCCCAATGCCCCAAAAATACCTTCCAGATGAAGCAATGATTTGCTAGCACACTGTTCGCAATGTTGTCTCCTCTCCTCTACGATCAGACTGGGGAACTGGTTTGCAGAACACCTCTCAGTCAGCAGCAAGTGTGACCCTAACCTTCTGGTCTTTTGCCATTTCAATTCACCCTGTTCACATTTCTATCCTCAGCCTGCTAGTGTTCCAGTGAAGTCCCTGCATGCTGGGGGAACAGTGCTTCATCTTCCCATTAAACACTATCAACTTCAGACCATGAACTCTGTCCTCCATTTTGAATTTATTTTTTAACCAAGTTGTCAGTTTGTATCCTGTTTTGCTTTCAGACTGAACTGATCTTTATCCTGCTAAAAACACCAACTCTGCACCCGTGCTTTGTTTCTTTACTACATTACCACTTCCTTTGCGCTTTGTTCCATGACATTTTTGATATTTAATCTCTCCCTTCCTCTAACCCATCCCTGACCTTTCCTTTTGTTCCACCTGTTCCTCCCCCCTTTTTTTCAACAGCATAAACCCATCATGTTTCTACCTCTTACTCATCTTTGAAAGTGATTTTGTATTGGACTGAATATTAACTCTGTTACTCCCCCACAGACACTGCTAGACCTGAGCTTTTCCAGCACTTTCTGTTTTTATTCCAAGTCTCCAGCATCCACAGTATTATATAGCGTGATGGTTCTTCCACAATAGTGTTAGATTAGGAATTTAAGGATATTGACACATTGATAATGAACGAACAGTCATACATCCTAGTCAAGATGTTGGATGATTTTGGGAGCATGGAAGCTCTGGAGTTCACTCAGCATTGCTACTCTTGTGGTAGAGACCACAGGGGAAGGAGGGGCTCTTGGTAGAACTCTTGGTCAATTGCTGCAATGTGTCCTGTAGATCAGTATTTTTCAAGTTTCTTTCTCGGGAACCACTTTTGCCAACCCGTCGACCTTTGCGACACGTGCCATGTTAACTTACCTTTAATGTGAAAGGGGAGCCTGCTTGGTCCTCATGATCTCACTCCACTCAGGTTCACATGAGGAGAGGGCAATGCGCATATCAGGTGTAAACTTTGTCCTGTTTCTTTAACAATCTTTATCTTTGTGAAAACACTTCACCCTTGATTGGGAATGCCACGGCCAATCGCTTCATGGCCCTTCCGTCACCTGCCCGCCATCCACCCGCAGGTCATGACCTGCATTTTGAAAAACACTGCTGTAGATATTCATACTGCAGCCATATTGCACCTGTGATGTAGATTGTGTACAAATCCAGTGACAGGGACATTGATGGAGTGAATTTCCCTGACCTGGATTATGTCTCTTCCAGGCATCGCTATGTCTCATATTGGGGAAACAAAGGTAGTTTTAATGGATTTATATTTGAATTGGTAAACATTAGAAATAAGGTATAGTTTTAAGTGTGTTAAATTTGATGTTTCTGTGCCTGGAAGGGTAAAACCTATAGTTGATTCATGCTAGACAATAGACAAAGATGTTTGTATGTCTGGGGGTTGATTCAATTCCAACTGTGTTTCTATTTTGTGTAGCATGAAGAATAAATAAATCAGCCGTGGTTGCTTAGCAACTGGGGCCTTGTACAGTGGAGAAGCTTTTAATTTTTAGTTTAGCTAATTTGATTGCAATTGGAAATAGGTAGTGAGAGAGAAGGCAGCTCTCGTATCTCTGAAAGAAGCAATTGGTTTTGAAGAGAGAACCTCTAGTTTTGCTCGATGAAAAGCCATACTCTGAAGCAATGGTTAAGACAACAGGTGCCAAGATCTGAAGAGCAGCTAATTAAGGAAACTAGAGAAATGAAGAGAAGTTTCCAAGATGTCTGAGGTTAAAGGTACTAGAACAGAGCACTGTTCGGTAAAGACAGACAAACAGCTGTTAGTAGGCTAAGATGCCGGAAATTTTCGGGCTTATGAGATTTTACTGCAGCCTGTGAAATGCGAGTTGAAATAACTATCGAAATCTGTGACTGGATCTCTGAGTTTATATAAAAGCAGTTAAGACACATAAAGGAGTTGATCTTAATTCCTGGACTGGATTCACTGTTAAAAGTAGAGAAGCTTTGTTTAAAAGTGTAATTTGGAAAATTTGGCCTGGATTTTGGAATTAAACTACTAAGGGAAAACATTATTATGAGCCAAGATTTTAAAGTATGTTTTTGGGAGTGTGAAACCTGAGTGTAATTAAGGGGGGAATAAAGGTGTATTTTATTATCCAATTTTTTCATTGGATTCTCCAGTCCGCCTGCCACGTATTCCACGTGCCCTCGCCGGCAGTGAGATCCTCCGTTCTGGCAGCCGGCCAATGGAATTTCCCATTATGGCCACCCCGCGCCATCGGGCAACCCGCAGGCCTGAGTGCGCTGCTGGCGGAGCAGAGGATACCACAGACTGAGAATTCCGCTGGCGGTGTTTTGAACCAGAGTTCCAGCCTGTGATCTTCCCCTCCAGCTATAAGATCAACTGGGATCGTGACACTCAGCAATTTTGTTTCAGGGTACTCTCCACATCTCCTCCCATAATGTCTTGTCATCAGTTTGGCCTATTTTGGTGCAATTATCTCTGTCTGACTGGCATGGCCTTGAGATTGGGCTTGAAACTTGGTGCTGACTAGCACCATGCACTATGCTCCAGTTACAGCATCATTGAGTACCTTCACTGTCTGCTTTTTGGTATCAGTTTCTTAATGATCAATCTGATGTGACCAAGACTGCCTGGTCCTTGTGACCAGCAGAACCTAGTAACACATACGCCATTGACTTATAATGTCAGATATGTGCTTTTCAATACAATCTGTAGTGCAGTGTAGCTTTAGTGATTTCATGGTTTGGATTCTTATGTATTTCATATTTAGCTGATATTTTGGAATTTGCCTGTTTTTCTATCAACAGTGTATTCCTTGGAATATACTATAGTTGAGCCAGATTCAGTGACTTTGGTTCTTGCAAATCTACTTGTATGGATCTAAAGTGTACAGAGGCAAAGCCACGAAATTAACCCACGGAAGAGCGCATTCCTCTGCAAAACTTGGGTCATTTTAAGTTGTAATGCTGGTCATTAATCAACATGTGCTTTACAATTCCAGGCTGACCTAGCAGTTACTGGTCATGATCTTCGCTGCTACCATGACATTGTTACCTATTGGCAATTCCGGTGCCTTCCTCCAACAACCCACGGAATATTGAACATCTTTGGATTAATTAAAGTCCGTGATATTTCCTTTTACTTTCATTACTATAGCCTGCCAGTAATTACTGCATTGTGCACACCAGTTATTAAACTGTTACTCGCTTTGAAGACTATCTACAGCAGGCCACACGTTTACTAAACCGAAAGTGGCAATTTTACCTTTCTTCCAAATCAGATTCAGAGATGCGAGGTCTGTGCTATGTCACTTTTTAACAAAATATGTAACTGCTTAATGATTTTTTGTATTCTGATTTATTGGGTACTTTCTTGTTTTGCCAGCAAATTGGCTATGATAATATTGGCAAAATTGTAACTAATTCTCGAATAGACAGGTCTCACAAACTTGCTGTGCAAGCTGGTCTGTATAACTGCTTGTTACATTACTTTTAAACTTTTCTATTTTGGACCAGCATTTGCATAGTACTGAAAAGAGAGGCATGTTTTTGAAGCTTTTCATCCTGCACTCATCACTGATAAGTAGAGGACAGATGGCCTCAGCAGCATGCCTCTCTCTTCAGCAGTATTCAAGTTCTCTATTACCAGACAACTTTGAATTGTGTTTCACAATAGATTTGTGCCTTTGGAATGATTTTAGCTACAACTGGATATAATCATGTATCGTACTTTACATAAGAACCAAATAGGCTAAGGGACATTCAGCCCCTTCTGCTCCTCCATTCAATTAGGTGATGGCTGATTTGAACCTCAACTTCACACACCCATTTTGCCCCATTTACAAGAGTGTGGTTCCAACTTAATAAGTAAAACACAAAGGGGGGTTCTGATAATACCATGGCTAGAAGTCCTTGTTCTGAAATTCAGTAAGGCCATGCTTCAGTTGCTCAGGACAGATTAATTTGCACTTCCCGTCATGATCTTTGCCCAGGGGAGTTTGCACATTTCAAATGTGTGCGGGGGTTTTTTTTCAACTGTGATAGAGATTTTCACTTTACTGTCCTATGAGATCTGATGGACAGGAAGGGAGTGCACTTTTATTAAGAAAACTGATAATGGCAAACCTTTATCGTGCCGGAATGCTGATAAGTTAGAGGATGTGCTAGTCTTAGTTCCTTTTGTTTGTTACACTTGTGACACAGAAATTTAAAGGTGATACTTGAAGTATGATGGACAGAAAATGTGCACTAATTGCACCATTTTATATTATGCATGCACACCTCGGGGCTCGTTTAGCACAGGGCTAAATAGCTGGCTTTTAAAGCAGACCAAGGCAGGCCAGCTGCAGGGTTCAATTCCCGTACCAGCCTCCCCGAACAGGTGCCGGAATGTGGCGACTAGGAGCTTTTCACAGTAATTTCATTTGAAGTCTACTTGTGACAATAAGCAATTATCATTTCATTTCACACCTGAGCCATGCAGACCAGGAAGGTCCAAAGTTTCAATCCCTGGACATTACCAATTTAGCTGATCCTCACTACAGCCTCTTGGGTTGAGGAGTGGACACATCAGCCATGGTTTCCAGGCGCGATTGCTGTTCATTGATCCTTGCTGGTCATGTATAAGTAGATATCCAGTGCAGGAAAGACTGGTTCATTTGTAACATTCCCTGCAGTTGAATAGTCAGCTAATGCACACTGCAAATTAGGAAGCTAGACTGTACAGTTCAGGAGCTGAAATAAGACTGGAAAATGTTGTAGCAGTTATAAGACACTAGTGATAACCCTAATTATCTTGTTTCTGTAATGCACTCAGACAAAATTGTGGTGAATGTAAAACAACGCATTACATAAAGCCAATTTAACTCATCATCAATCTTTTGTCCAATTATTTTATCATGAAAAATACTGCATTAGATAATTGATTTTAATACACAATTACTCTCAACTTCAAGCTTTCAATTGTAACTGAAAGCACATAGATCAGATGAAAAACTTCACAGAACCGATCTCCAAAATGATTAAATCAAGGCACAATATGAAAAGCATGACCTACTTTATATCTATGACACATGATATTGCATTTTTTTAAAAAGTATTTTTATTCCAATTTTCAACATTTACAATAAGAAAAAAAACCCAACATAAAGCCCCTACACGAGGCGACCCCCCCCCCCCCCCCCCCCCCCCCCCCGCCTTAACAGTCGCCAGTAACTAGCTCTCCAAAATGAACAAACCCCAAATCTTATTGGACCCATCACTCACTGACCTCCAAAATCTTTCTAGCTTCAGGCATGACCAGAACATTTGTACATTGTTAGCAGGGTTCCTCCCACACCGCTCACAAATGTTGCTCTCCCCCACCCTCAAAACAGCTGGCTCAGCCTCGACTTCGTCAGATGTGTCCTGTGCACCATCTCCAGCTGTACCAGCCACAGCTTCGCAAACAAGGTTGAGGATTTCACCCTCCATAGCACCGCACACCACATTCCCTCCTCCTAATGCCACCCCAACTCTTCCCTTTTGGCGTTAATTCCCTCCATGGACACCTTATCCTCCAAAATCCTCCTATAAATTGCCAAAACGACCCCCCTTTCTAAACCCTCCCCCCCCCCCCCCCCCCCCCCCATTGACAGCAGCACCTCCAACAGCAAGGAGGCAGGTTCTATCGGAAAAGTCGGAAAATCCTTTGGTGCAAAGTCCCGCACCTGCATGTCCCGAAAGCTCTCCTGCGCCAGTCCAAACCTCCTTAAAGTTAAACTCCTCCAAGCTTGCAAATCCCCATCCTTCATCTGCCTGATCCCCTCTCTTCCCATCTCAGGAACCTCACATCCATCCTTCCTGGCTCGAATTGGTGATTCCCTGTGATTGGCACCATCCTCTACCCTGCTCCCAACCTAAAATGCTGCTGGAATTGCCTCCAAATCTTTAGCAAGGCCACCACCACCAAACTTCCTGAATACTTCCCTGGAGCTAACGAGAGTGCCGCCTGCAACGCCAGCCCCCTCCACGCACCCACCTCCATCCTTACCCACAAAGCCTGCTGCCTTCCTATTCCAACCCCGTACCTTCTCTGCACTTGCCACCCAGTAATAATACATCAGATTTGGGAGACCCAACGACCCCATCTGCTGTACCACTTCCTTATCCTGGCCACCTACCCCACCCAAATGAACGTAGAAATTGGCCTATCCACCCCCTTGAAAAACGCCTTGGGCAAGAAGACTGCCAGGCACTGAAATGAAAACATAAACTATGACAAAATTTTCACCTTCACCATCTGCACCCAGCTTGCCAACGACAGGAAAGCTATCCCACCTCAAATCCGCTTTCACCCTCCCCACCAAGCTCAAAGAATTCAAATTCAATTTCCAAAGACCTGCCCAATCCTGAGCAACCTTCATCCCCAGATACCTAAAATGAGAAGCTGCCACATGGAATGGCAACCACCCCTCCCCAACCCCAACACCCGTCCTTGGAGAGGATACCACAAAATACTCACTTTTCCGCAAGTTCAACTTGTACCCAAATCCTTTAAGCAAATCCATTGATAACATGTCATCTGCGCACAAGGACAAACCATGTTCCACGCCCCCCTCATTATCTCCTTCCACAATTCTGAACTCCTCAGCGTAATGGCCAAGGGCTCTGTCGCTAATGTAAACAGAAACGTGGGCATGGGCATCACTGCTTAGTTCCCCGATGCAACAATAAAATACCGAGTTCATATCATGCGTGCATGCACACGCCATTGGATCCTTGTACAACACCACCCACAAACTTAGGCCCAATCCCAAACTTCTTCAACACCGTAATCAGATAACTCCACTCCACCCGATCGAGCATCTTCTCCACATCTAATACCACCACCATCTCCAACTCCCTTCCCTCTGCCGGAGAAAGCACCACATTCAGCAGCCGCCCTTTATTCGATGACATCTGTCTGCCATTAATGAACCCTGTCTAATCCTCCCCAATCACCCATAGTAGACATCTCTAACCTTAGTGGCAGCACCTTTGCCAATATTTTAGCATCTACATTCAGTCGATATATGGGTCTGTATGACCTATACTCCACCAGGTGCTTATCCTTCTGTAGCAGCAATGAGATGGAGGCCTGTCCCATCGTTTTCTGCAATCCTGACCATCGCGTCCTCGAATGTTTCCACCAAAAGGTGTCAGTTTATCCTTAAATTTCTTGTATAATTCCACCAGGAAACCATCCAACCCCATCGCCTTCCCGTCTGCATCTTCCCAATCGCCACCTTCACCTATTCAGCCCCACTCTCTCCACTTCCCCACCTTCGATCACTCTAACCTCCCCAAAAACTCGCTCATCTCCCGCTTATCCTCTGATGGTTCTGACTTATATAAGTCTCTATATAGCTGCTCAAATACCTTGTTAATCTGCTCCACAGCCACCACCAGCTCAACCACCCTATCCTTAACCTGAAATATCTCCCTCACCACAGCTTGTTTATGGAGCTGACCTGTCAACGTACAGCCGACCTTCTCGCCATACTCGTAGACGGCCCCCTTCGCCTTTCTCAGCTGACGCACCACTTTCTCCGCAACAGATCAAACCTCGCCTGCAACTCCTTTCTCTTCACCAAACGCTTTGGGTCTGTGTCCTCCCCATACCTACCGTCCACTTCCAGAATCTCTCTATCACTCGTTGGTGCTGCACCCTCACCACCTTATCCACCGTAGCCTTAAACAAAATAACCCCCCTCCCCTCACCACTGGCTTCAGAGCCTCCAAATCACCAACAGCGAGACCTCCCCAGTACAGTTAAACCCCACATACTCCTCGATCACCTTCCCCATTCTAATACAGAAGCTCTGGTCTGCCAACAATCCCACATCCAGTCTCCACCCTGGAGCTAACCCTTTCTCCAAGCCCATGCCCATCCGATGTGGAGCGTGGTCTGAAATCAAATTGCCAAATACTCTGCACTCTTAACTCCAGCTGTCTTTCCCACCACAAAAAAAAATCAATCCTAGAGAAGACCTTATGCACCAGCAGTAAAATGAATTATTCACAATCCCTCGGGTGCAAAAACCTGCACGGGTCAGCCCCCCACCATCTCCAGTAAATCCAGCCAAGATCTCTCTTCCCGCACCCCCGCCCCTCCCAAATCAAATCATGGGTATGCACCTTTGGAACGGCACCCAACGTTTTCTTGATGAATCCCGTGATTATCTCATTTAGAGGCATATACACTAACCAACACAACCAATCTCTCCAACGCACCCGTTATGCACACCTACCTACCCCCCTGATCCACCACCACCTTCTCCATCTGGAACCTCACATGCTTGACCTCCAAAATCACCACCTTCTGGGCCCTAATATCAAAACCCAAATGGAACACCTGGTTCACTCATCCCTTACTACGCCTCATCTGGTCCTTCACCCTCAAGTGGGTCTAAGCTTTCAAACTCTTCAAATGCGAGAAAACTCTCTTCCTCCACCGTTCCTCTCAATCCTCACACATTCCACATTACCATTTTGACCGGGGTCCTCTCAACAACACCTCCCAACAAACACCCCCCCCCCCCCCCCCCCCCCCCCCCCCCCCGCAACACCATTATGCTACTGCCTCCCAGATAAAGAATTAATCCAAATGCACCAGCAATTCACAGCACACATAATCACTCTTACTGTCCTTTGCTAGTAGCAATTCAGATATATATATTCTAAGAGGGACTTCTGGTGGTGTTATGTAGAGGGAAGACATGCATGAGGTGGCTCCCGCTAGGATAATGTTCTTTTTGTCCTTTTCACTTACTTTCAGGGAATATTTTCATTTAAAAACCCACTTGTTTAATGGAATAAGGTACCTGCATAGGTGAAATGCCCAGAAAAACCAGAAAGTAGATGTTCATTGACTGAATCGGAAGCTTCTCTGGGCTTGTCAGTGGAGAAAATAGCGGAGGCAGCCTCTGTGATTCCAGCCATTCCACTAACAGCCGAGATGCTTACTAGCACCTTGGCAGCAAAATTCAACAAACACTGGAGGGTTGGGCCGGGGAGCCTCTGCACATTGATGGAAGAGGCCGTGGCTTCCATTCATTTGGCATTGGAGAGGACCAACAAAATGGTAAAGGCGCATGGTGACAAGATACAAGGAGTGAAGGTGGCCTTTTCAAGGCATAGTGACTAGATTTCCTCTCTGGAAGTGGACATATCTCTGATGGCTGATACGAATTATTGCAGGAGGTAAAATATCCAAATTGTGGGGCTGCCAGAGGGGATGGAAGACCCAACTCCCGGAGTAGCTTGGGAAGAGGCTAGACTCCTGTCTCCTCCTGAGCTGGACTGTGCTCACTGGATTCTTCAACAGGAGCCTTGTCCCAGCGAACCACCACAAGCAGTAATCGTGAAGTTTCCCAGCTTCCAATCTCTGAAGGCAGAAGGACAGGTTAATAGGGTGGTGAAAAAGGCATATGGTACACTTGCGTTTATGAATCGGGGCCTAGATTACAAAAGCAAGGAAGTAATGTTGGAGGTATATAGAACATTGGTGAAGCCATAGCTGGAGTACTATGTGCAGTTATGGTCGCCACATTATAGGAAGTATGTGATTACACTGGAGGGGGTGCAGAGGCATTTCATCAGGATGTTGCCTGGGATGGAACATTTTAGTTATTAAGATAGGTTGTGTAGGCTTGGGTTGTTTTCATTGGAGTAGAGAAGACTGAGAGGGGACCTGATCGAGGTGTGCAAGATTATGAGGCGTATGGACAGGGTGGATAAGGAACAGCTGTTTCCTGTAGTTAAAGGGTCGGTTACGAGGGGACACAAGTTGAAGTTGAAGAGTGGGAGGTTCCGGGGGGGTGGGATTTGAGGAAAAGCATTTTTGCCCAGATGGTGGTGACGGTCTGGAATGCAGTGCTTGGGAGGGTGGTAAAGGTGGATTGCCTCACATCCTTTAACAAGTACCTAGATGAGCACTTGGCATGTCTTAACATTCGAGGCTATGGGCCAAGTGCTGCCCAATGGGATTAGGATTGGCAGATCTGGTGCCTTTCATGCGGTGGTGCAGACTCGATGGGCCAAAGGGCCTTTTCCACACTTTTTTTATGTGATTCTGAGCATCAATCCTTTCCCACCACCATTCTCACCTCCCAGGGCCATGGAAACCTGCCCAGACAGGTTCCAACGACCGCAAGCCCCCTCCCCACCACACACCCATTCACTAGCCAACCTTCATTTGCTAGCGAGATGACCCCTGCCAGAGCCCTCTCCTCCTCTCAGGAACACACTCAGCAACCCCGACCTCCCATGCCCAAAACCCTCTAACTCCCCCAACCCACACTCCCAACAAAAGTGAACATCAATCCTCCCCCAACCATACACCCGGAGTGAGGAGACCATCACAGAAAAACCAAAAAAGACAAAATGAACAAAAAACAGTGAAACAATCACAGAAAAAAATCCAAACTCATCACAGTCCCAGTCCTTCAGCCTTCTCCAATGTTTCCGCCTTCTCAAAATAGAAGTCCTTCAAATTGTGAGTCACTCTCAGCTTCATCGGGTAGACCACTGCAAACCTCTCACTGCTGATGTACAGCACCCTCTTCGCCTGACCAAAGGCTGCCCAACTTCTCGCCAACTCTGCCATAAGATCTTGGTATACCAACACCTTCCCACTTAATCTCTCACTTCTGCTTCGCCCAACCCAAAACCTTCTCTTAACTCAAAACCTTCTCCTTTACCTGGTAACTGATGAAGCAGACTATAACCGCCCTTGGTGGCTCATTTGTTTTAGGCTTCGGCCGGAGCAACCGATGGACCCTGTGCAACTTATAGAGGGAGGCCCCGGTCAACTTGGCGAACATGTCCATTAAGTATTCAGTCAGCCCTCCACCCCCTCGGGCAAGCCCACGATCCTTAAATTCTGTCTCCGCAATCTGTTCTCCAGCTCCTCCAATTTGGCTCTGAGCCCTTTACTGACCTCCACCACCCTCCGCAGCTCCTCATCCAGCGAGGTGAACTGGTCGCTCTGCTGTGACAATACCTCCTTCATCTTCTCTCCTTGCTCCCGCATCTCCATTGACATCTTCGTCAAAGTTGCTTTTATCAGGGTAAGTGTCTCCTCTACTCCGATGCACCTCTAAATGTTTGGTGAACAGCCTTTCAAACTCCCCTGATACCACCTCGGTCAGAGTTTCAGGCATAATGGGATTAGCTCCACCTGACGAACCAGCACCTGCCATCTTCCCTCCTGCTAGACTCAGAGCACCACTCACCGACACAAAACGGAAGTGTGAAGATTTGCAGCTATACCAAGACTTTCTCACTTGTGATAAATTGTAAGTTGAGACTTGAAGCGAAGCAATGGGTGTCTGGGAGAGGGATGCTTTATTGTTTGCAGAATTTTGATGTTGACATTAGGAGATTGAATTATGGGTGGCATTTGACATATTGAATTTGCAACCTTTGGATTTCTTGCACCGAGCGGGACATAAAATGTGGAAATTAGCAGATTGCTGGCAGTTTCTGGGCGTGTTGTCATTTTCTGTGCTTTTAACCACCCAGCCTGCTTCCCAAACCCATTTGCTTTTTGAAAATAAAATTTCTCCCTGGTGACAGTCCTTTAGGCTTCCAGCATAATCTGGATAGCTCAGCTATTGCTCTTTGTAGGAATAAGTTTGATGAAAAGTAAAGATTGATATGCATTTGAAATGCCAACTTCTTACTTGGAAGAAGCAAGCAACCAGCTGGCCAGAATACCGGGTTACAGGCTGGTCTTACAGTGGCCTAGTGGGGTGCTAGTTAGCTTGTAATACTTCCCATTGTTAACTCTCCCTGGTTGGAGTGATACGTTGCACAAAGGAAGATGGTTGTGTTTGCTAAAGGCCAATCATCTCAGTTCCAGGACATCGCTGCAGGAGTTCCACAGGGTAGTGTCTTGGGCCCAACATTCTTCAGCTGCTTCATCAATGACCTTCCTTCTATCATAAGGTCAGCCAAGGGGATGTTTGCTGTTGATTGTGCAATGTTCTAAACTATTTACAACTCCTCAGATACTGGAACCGTCCATGCCAATATGCTGCAAGACCTGGACTCGATTCAGGCTTGGCTGAGACGTTGCACATAATATTTGTGCCACACAAGTACCAGGCACTGACCATGTCCAGCAAGAGAGGCTCTAACCATCTCCCCTTGACATTCAATGGCATTACCATCACTGAATCCCCCACTAAAAACATTTGAGGAATTATCATTGACCTGGAACTGAACCAGCCATATAAATACTGTAGCTATTAGAACAGGTCAGGGGCTGGGAATGTTGAGGCAAGTAACTCCCCATCTAACTCTCAAAACCTGTCCACCATCAACAAGGCACAAATCAGGAGTGTGAGGAAAGATTTTTAGAAACACAAGACTCAAGCTATTTTGCATAGGCAGGATGTACTAATGCTAAATGTCTACGTACAAGGAATACAACATAAAACAGTGGAAAAACCGTATTGGACCAGAAATTCCAAGGAGTGGCAATCATCGATGGATTGCCACTTTGTTCCTTTTCACTTAACTTAGTCAAGAGCTGCACATTTCTCACCTGACCTTCCAACTTGGGCAGGCTAAGAGAAGTGCTCAGGGAAAACAAAGCCACGTTCCCTTTTTAACATACTAACTGCTGGAATCAGGTAGGATTAATGGACCCAGCCAGTGTGAGAAGCCAGGAAGAAGGTAAGTGGATAGGATGAGGGAAGAGGGTGGGAGTAGAATGAATGGGTTTGGTGGGATAGGGGGTAAATCAGGTGAGGGTGCAGTCAAGGGGGTGAATACGATGGATTGGAAGGGGCAGGTGGGCATTTAGGGTTTGAGGATAGTTGGGGGTAGGGTGTGATTGGGTTAGAGGTAATTGGAGTTCTGGAGGGGAGGTAGGTGTGTGGGGAGTGGGGCAGCCCCTGGGGGGGGGGGGGGGGGGGGGGGATGTTGGTCAGTAGTATAGTTACCCAGGTAGAAGTGGTTTTGATTCTTTTACTTTTCCTGGATAACTATTCTGCTGAGTGAATCATAAACATCCAAAGTCTCCCATTTGTATCTAAGTATCGGTTCCCAGTGCAGGGTAATTGCCCATTGGGCAGTGGGCGTGCAGTTCTTGCGTGGGGACTTTTCATGTACCTCCCAGTATGACAGCTGCGCTCCCCCCGCCCAGTGGAGATCGGACATTCTCAGCCACTGTAGTTCTATTTTCATCCGGATCTTTTTTGACCTTGAATATCTCTAAAATACCAGCTTACATGTTGATTGTCACCAATCATTCGACAGGTGTTCAATTCATTAATTATCAATACATCAATCAAACATTTGCCTATGTTAATTAAAGGTGAACAACAGGCTTGTCCGTCCATCGACCAACTGCCTCACAGGAAGCACATTCACACTGTGTACAGGATACCTCGGTGTCACATTAAGTCTAGAATTTTCCAGCTTTAATACAAGTTCCTGGAGTTCATGGTTAAGATTTTGTAGGTCTTGATTTTCTATGACTGTGATATTACGTTCCCTCACAATTGTATCTCTTTCCCGACTCACAGAAGCCAATTCCTCTTCAAACTCTTTAATTCTGAAGTTGAAATTAATTAATGTTATAATAAAGTCTTGACATTGTTGTACAGATACAACTGTAGACATCCCAATTGTGATTCAGAAATAACATTTATGGTGCTGAATATTAGATCACATTCATTTTATGAATCATTTCCTCCTCTCTGGATTTTTTTTATAATCTAAAAGGCCTACCCTCATGTTTAGAGCCAGTCCAGGGTGGCGCAGTCGTTAGCACTGCTGCCTCACGGTGCCAAGGACCTGGGTTTGATCCTGGCCCTGGGTCACTGTTGTGTGGAGTTTGCACATTCTGATTGCATGGGTTTCACCTCCCACAACCCAAAGATGTGCAGGGTAGATGGATTGGCCGCACTAAATTGTCCTTTAATTTAAAAAAACCTTACTGCTACATTTTGACAGAAATTGTAAATTCATAATTTTTGAAAATTCAAGACCAGAGCTTCATGGGAATGTTAACATGGCAATTCCGTGCTGTTGTGCTAACTTTTCTGTTCACTTTTCGAAAACAATTGATGCTTTTGATGTTACCTCTGCAAATATTCTTTCCTCGTATGCTCCACTTTTTGACTTAATTCTATATTATCTTCTTTCAAATTTCTGTAAGCTACATGAGAAAAGAGCAATATTTCTTTCAAGGTTTGTTTTTCATTTGATGCAGGTCCTACAAAAATAAAGTGAAACGATTGCATGACGATCATATCTCAAAAATAAAATAAACTGGAACTATGTACATTTTTAAAATCCCTTTACCAACCAAATTCACACAAAACGTTGCAATTATGAATATTGACAAATTTGTATCTCATCTGCCCCACAAATAGAGCACAAATAAAAATTATAAATCTCATACAATATTAGAAAATGACACAAACATATCCAACAATACATAAACCTATCAAGTTACATATTAGATGTAAATATTTGATGCGGGATTCTCCGTTCCTGAGACTAAGTGTTGACACCGGGGCAGGATTTGTGGACTTCCACGACAGCAAAACTGGTGCCGCACCTGGACCAATTCAGCGACTGTTAAGGGGCTAGCGTCACGTAGAACACAATCAATTCCAATGAGAAACGGTGCCGGATTCGCGATTGACACTTAGGAGGCCGACAAGCTGCAGCCGCAATAACACGCTTCACTCCCCACACACACCATCCCAGCCAACAAGATGGCACTGGTTGCACTGGAGCACACCCATACCGCTGAAGGATTGGCTGGGGTCAGTGGGCACCTAGGAGGGTGGCCTATGAGGACACCTATATGACCCATGGCCTTAAGTTCATAGTGGACAGTCAGCGGCATGCGCAACCGATCCCACAGCCCACCACCTGGCCAACCCCCACCCCCAGGTCCTGGCAGAAGCGCCCCGGCCAGCGGCACAACTGCCAGCAAACTATGGCGATGTTGGGCGCTTTCCGTACCCCCCTCTTACTCTCAGCAGCCACGGCGCCTGTTTCATGATTTTTAAAAGCACAAGTGAACCTCGCCATCGGGAATTCAGCACATTGGAGGTGGATAATGGCAGAGGCCCCGGAGAATACCGGGTGGGTCCCACTAATGATGTACTAACGGTGTTTACTGTACATGCGTTCTGGAAGGCATTGACGCCGCTGTTGAGGCGACGGAGAATTGCGATTTGGTGTGAAATGGGTGCCTGCCCGATTTCGGCATCAAAAACGATTCTCCGCCCAATCTCGTTTCAGCATCAGCCGACTCCTCAATCTCAATATTTTAAATTCTCCCTCTACAAATGTAATTGTACTTTACACTTACATGTATAGTTTGCAAAGTTTACCAATATCATTGCTGCACTAACTTGTCTTATTTGCTGTTTTGTGATATTCTGTGAGAAAGATGAGATTCAATATGCTAAATATCATAGTGTTTCTTAGTTTACCTACAATTAACTGTAGGTAGAATTTACTTTTTATACATAGTTGACCAATTGCTTTTACAGCTTTTCAATGTAAACAGTAACACCTTACTTCACTTTCAAACTAAGTTGACACGAGCCTCTGCTCAGCTGGAAGCAAGTTGACCCAAAATTTATTTAAAAAGGAAGTACTGTATAACCCACCTGGCTCAGGTATTGGATTACTGAGTTTTACTGAGTTCCAATCGTCCATCTCCATGTGTGCCTTCTTGGAACTACCTGGATTCCCCAACCCCACCAAATAAAAACATATCAGAGAATGCTGGGTAGATGGCATAACTTATTTAAAAAATAAATAAAAAGCAGCACAAACAGCTTGGAAGAACGAAGCAAAGAATGAAACTCCTTAAATTAGTCTTTGGCTTGTAGAGGTGCAACTATCTCGACGAGTACACTGTAACCAGTTTGTACAGTATGCCATTTTATTCATGGAAGCATCTGGCGGCTCTTAACATTTAAACTAATACCAATTCCAAAGCTAAAGTTAGAAGATGTTGGAAATACAGTCAGCCTTTAAGCAGCAAGGCAGGGCTATGGTAATTTGGATGTGTAACTATTTATCACTGAGACAAGCCTGATGAAGGTACACACCTGAAACTCTCTTTACATGTTCTTACTGACTTGCTACATGTTTCCAGTATTTGGTTTTATTTCAGATTTACAGTTTGTTTTTTTCCTTTTACTTTAGTCTTTTACAAAGCTTTGCTCTGACTAACCTCAGAGGGAGAGAGTTATGTCACCTGCATCTGAGATATATATATATATTTTAATTTAGAATGCCCAATTCATTTTTATCCAATTAAGAGGCAATTTAGCATGGCCAATCCACCTAACCAGCACATCTTTGGGTTGTGGGGGTGAAACCCATGCAGACACGGGGAGAATGTGCAAACTCCACACGGGCAGTGACCCAGGGCCGGGATCGAACCTGGGACCTCAGCGCCGTGAGGCAGCAATGCTAGCCACTGCTCCACCTTGCTGCCTTATCTGAGATATATTTTGACGCATTGAGATTGGATAGATCATCTTGCTGCAATGCACCCGAGAAGAAAAGTCAAATTGGGTGGAATGTTTTCCTTTCCATTGGTATTCTTGAGAATTGTCCCAATGAATAAGATGAAAAGTTTTGACAGAATGTCTCTTTTTTTCAGTAATCCTTGAGTTCTGCTCCTTGCTCATTCTTCTTTAGTAGTTTCCAACATAAATCAAGTTGTTTTTATTTTTGTAATCTTTAGTTAGTTGGATATTTTTTAGTGTTTAGTTTACAATTATACAACATAAAATACAACTTACTTAAGCCCAGAATATTTAAATCAAGATTACGAAGAGATGTAGTTTAGGAGTATTGATCAAGCTGAACCAGCTAAAACTGCACAGCTTGATAGGTACAAGAGAAGCAACTTGCATTTATGTAGAGAAAGCTCTGATTGAGAAACTGATAAGTAAATCTGAAGTAAGTGCTATTCAAACACACCTAGAGTAATTACAGTTTAAAGGACTGGATTGAAGAAAACATAAACCATGGGTGACCCATCTTTGAGCTTTCAGTATGGACAAGAGATCTACAATTATTTCAATAAATGATTTGGATTATTCATGTAGTTCCCAGATCAAAGAAACTTAAAAACACCTTTCTAAACCAAGGAATTTATTGGTGGAACCAGGCAGTCGGGAAAGAGCACGATTAAGTCCATTAGAGAGAGAAATTATTCTTACAGGTCCCAGAATGAAAAAGTTGTTTTGAAGGTAAAAGATAATTAGTTTACATTTCTGTTTGGAACATCCCAGGTATGGTGACACTGCCATGGAGATGAACTGTGGGTTCAGGAGGTTCCTTTGTTTATAACTTATATGTGTGTTCGTGCTCACAGAAGCAGTTCAGCTTATCTTTTCTGTAGTTTGCAGCTCACAGTGCATCAAAAGGAGCAGAAGAGATAGATATAATAGATCCATGGAATCCTGACAGTGCAGAAGAAGGTCATTCAGCCCATTTAGTCTGCACTGACCCATCAAAAGAGCACCCCACCTATGCCCACTTAAGTGCCCCATCCCTGTAACCCTACTTACCTACACATCTTTGGGCACTACGGGGCAATTTAGCATGGCCAATCCACCCAACCTACATATCTTTGGACTGTGGGAGGGAACCTGAGTACCCAGAGGAAATCCAAATGTTATCCACTTTAAGCCAAGAAAATACTAATTTTATCATCACCGTGTGGAATGAGGGTCGGAGTTCACAGTCATCGTGGAGACAGAATGCTGAGGGGGAAAAAGAGATTGAAAGATTTGCCTAGCTTGAGAAAGAAATCTACAGTAACCCTCAGTGAAAACAAGCAATTCAGCTTTGAATCAGTAAGGGGGAAATCTGCCCAGAGGTATGGAACTGTTGTGGCCCAGGAGAATAGAGCTATTAGAAACGAGAAACAGAAAATACTGCAGCAGGACTGACAGCATCTGTGGAGAGAGAAGGGAGCTAAGGTTTTGAGTCAGGATGACCCTTTGTCAAAGGTGGCGAGAACTGGAAATAGGGTCAGATTTATACTGTTGTGGAGAGCATGAAGCGGTGGGGCTGGATATGGGGCCAGCGATAGGTGGAGATTGACAAAGATGTTGTGGATAGAAAGACAAAGGGAAAGTTGATGGGGTGATTAAGGCTAAAAGAGGTGCTGACAGTGGCGCAGAGATTAGAATGTGTGAATGGCAAATAAGGGTGAGCAGTGTGTCAAACGGCAAAAGGGAACATGGCCCAAGTGGGGTGGGGGTGAGGGATGACAATGGTGAGGGAAAAACAGATCTATGGAAGAAATGAAGATAGATTTATAGAAATAAAAATGGGATCAAGGTCAATGAGAGCTCACAGTCTGAAGTTGTTGAATACAATGTTAAGTCTAGAAGGCTGTAACGTGCCGAATGGAAGCTGTTCCTCCAGTTTGCGCTGGGCTTCACTGGAACATTGCAGCAGGCCAAGGACGGACATGTGGACGTGAGAGCAGGGCAGTGAGTTGCAATGGCAAACGACAGGAAGGTCTGGATCCTGCTTGCAGACGGATCGAAGGTGGTCTGCAAAGCGGTCACCCAGTCTGTGTTTAGACTCCAATGAAGAGTAGACAGCATTGGGAGCAGCAAATCAATAGACCAGATTGAAGGAGGTGCATGTGAAGCGCTGCCTGACTTGAGTATTTAGGCCCTGAGATGGTGAGAAGGGAGGAGGTAAAGGGGCAGTTGTTATACCGACTGCGATTGCATGGGAAAGTGATGTAGGAAGAGGGTGAGGTATTGTGGGGAGGGGGGGGGGGGGGGGGGTAGACCAGGGTATCCTGGGGGAATGGTCCCTGTGAAATGCTGACAGGGGGAGTGAGGGGAAGATGTGTTTGGTGGTGGCATCAAGCTGGAGTTGGCAGAACTGGCAGAGGATGATTATTTGAATGCAGAGGCTGATGGGGTGAAACGTGAGGACAAGAGGGACCCTATCCTGGTTCTGGGAGGGAGGGGAAGGGGTGAGAGCAGAGGTGCGGGAGATGGGTCGGACACGGTTGAGAACTCTGTCAACCACAGTGGGTGGGAAGCCACGAATAACAAAGAATGAAGACATGTCAGCAGCACCATTTTGGAAAGTGGCAGCGTTGATACAGAGGCGAAGGGACTGGGAGAATGGGATGAAGTCCTTGCAGGATGTCGGGTGAGAAGAGCTGTAGCCAAGATAGAAACCAGGATTGTTTCTAATTTTCTGTTGCAGCCACGGAGCAGGAACTGAGAGTGACTTTCCGCCTCGAGCTGAAATGTCCCAGACCTTACAAGGCAGTTATGGAATAGTCTGGAATTAGTCCCAAGAAATTGGATAAACTTTAAGAACCTGATAAGTAGCCAAAGATTTTCTAAGGGCAAGTCAAAGTGTAAATGGGGAGGTTTGGTTAGAGTTTTAATCTAAAGTATCTGTGATTGTGTTGAATTGTGATTTCAAATGTAAAGTATAAGTAATTGCTTCAGACCATGTTTATTTAGTACTGTTTGTTTACCTGGTTCTTATATAGTAAAATTGGAATGTTGTGACTTGATTCTTTTCGTGAATAACTACTGGGTGTTCAAATTTCTCTTTTAAATGTTCACTGTCTCCACGGGGATTGTAACATTGAATTTTGCCATAAATGCACTAAAAGGGCATATTTTTGTTGGGTAGAGAAAATGCTTTATTAAACTGTGATTGGTTTATAATGATAGCTAAACAAAATAATTTATCTTCGGTAAAATATATCCCAACAGCTTGAATTTAACCATCTTTTCATTGGAAATGCTGCTTGTCCAATAAACTGTGAAATTTGAGTCAATAGATTCGGAAAAGATAAAGGGTAAAAGGAATGTGAGGTTTAGCTTCAATACTTAAACATTTTTTTAATAAACATTTTATTGAGGTACTTTTTGGTATTATAACAACAACACAATAAACAATGTACATGAAACTATAAACATCGTGCAAAAGCCGTCTCCCTCCCTTACAGGTCCCACCTTTATTAACCCCCTACTCTAAGCTAAACTAACTTCTGCTGACGATTAATTTTCCGCGAAGAAGTCGCCAAACGGTTGCCACCTCCAGGCGAATCCTAACAGTGACCCTCTCAAGGCAAACTTGATTTTCTCCAAACAGAGAAAGCTAGCCATGTCCAATAGCCAGGTCTCCGACTTCGGGGGCTTTGAGTCCCTCCAAGCTAATAGTATCCGTCTCCGGGCTACCAGGGAAGCAAAGGCCAGAACATCTGCCTCTTTCTCCTCCTGGATTGCCGGGTCTTCCGACACCCCGAAAATCGCCACCTCTGGACTCAGCGCCACCCTTGTTTTTAACACCATGGACATGACATCTGCAAACCCCTGCCAAAATCCCCTAAGCTTTGGACATGCCCAGAACATGAGGACATGGTTCGCTGGTCCTGCACATTTTGCACATCTGTCTTCCACCCCAAAAAATTTGCTCATCCGGACCAGTGTCATGTGAACCCGGTGAACGACCTTAAATTCAGGCTGAGCCTGGCACATGTTGCGGACGTGTTGACTCTACTCAACGCGTCCGTCCATAGACCATCCTCTATCTCTCCTCCCACTTGCGCTTCAGCTCCTCGGTTTGTTTCTCCTCAGACCCCATAAGTTCCTTGTAAATGTCCGAGACGCTCCCTTCTCCTACCCACCCTCTGGAAACTACCCTGTCCTGAATCCCCCTTAGCAGTAGGAGCGGGAAGGTTGACACCTGTTTGCGTAGGAAGTCCCGCACCTGCAAATACCTGAATTCGATTCCCCTCGCCAGCCCAAACTTCCCCTCCAGCACCCTCATACTCGGAAAGCTCCCCTCTATAAACATATCCCCCATCTTCTCAATCCCATCTCTCTGCTATATCCAGAACCCCCCCCCATCCATACTTCCCAGGGCAAACCGGTGATTATTACAGATTGGGGACCAGACCGATGCTCCCTCTGCTCCCACATGTCTTCTCCATTGCTCCCAGACTCTCAGGGCCGCCACCACCAGGGGGCTGGTGGAGTACCGTGCCAGCGGGAACGGCAGAGGCGCAGTTACCAACGCCCCCAAACTGGTGCCCTTCCATGAAGCCGCCTCCATACGCTCCCATGCCGACCCCTCCCCCACTTCCTGATCATGGCTATATTCGCCGCCCAGTAATAGTTACTAAAATTTGGCAGCACCAGCCCGTCCTCTCCTTGGCTCCGCTCAAGCATTACCTTTCTTACCCGCAGGGTCTTGCCCACCCAAACAAAGCCAGAGATCACTTTGTTGACCCGTTCAAAAAAGGACCACAGAATAAAGATGGGGAGACATTGAAACACAGCAGGAATCTCGGGAGGACCGTCATTATCACCGTCTGCACCCTCCCAGCTAATGACAACGGGAGCGCGTCCCATCTCTGAAAATCGTCCTTCATTTGGTCATTCCCGCTCCACTTGAATGCCTAGGTACCTAAAGCTTCCCCCTACTAATCAAATTGGCAGCTCACCCAATCACCTTTCCTGTCCCCTCACCTGGACCGCAAACATCTCACTTTTCCCCATATTTAGCTTATACCCCGAAAACCGGCTAAATTCATCTAGAATCCTCATGATTTCTTCCATCCCCTCTAATGGGTCCGATACATACAGAAGCAGATCGTGGGCATAGAGTGAGACTCTGTGCTCCACCCCGCCCCCTCCCCCCCAGACCAGCCCCTTCCAGCCCCTTGAGGCTCTCCGAGCAATTGCCAACGGCTCTATAGGTAGCGCAAACAAGTGGGGAGAGGGGGCATCCCTGTCTCATCCTCCGGTGCAATCTAAAATAGTCCGATGTTGTCCTATTTGTCCGTACACTTGCCACAGGAGCCCGATATAGCAACCTGACCCAGTCAATAATGCCCCGCCCAAATCCAAACTATCCCATTATCTCCCACAGATAATCCCATTCTACCTGATCAAAAGCCTTTTCTGCATTCATTGCGATCAAAACCTCCACCTCTCTCCATTCCGGGGGCATCATGATCACATTTAACAACCTTCTTACATTGGCTACCAACTCCCTACCCTTAACAAACCCCGTCTGGTCCGCCCCAATAACGTCCGGAACAAAATCATCAATCCTGGAGGACAATATTTTGGCCAGCAGTTTGGCGGCCACATTCAACAGGGATATCGGCCGGTAGGACCCACACAGCTCCGGGCTCTTTCCCGCTTCAGAATCCGCGAAATTGTGGCCTGTGACATTGTCGGGAGCAGCACCCCTCTTTCCATTGCCTCATTGAACATCCTCATCAACACCGGCCCCAATATCTCAGAGAACGTTTTATAAAACTCCACTGGGTACCCATCCGGCACCGGGACTTTACCCGCCTGCATGGCCTTCAGACCTTCCACTATCTCTTCCAACCCGATCGGGGCCCCCGCCCTTCTACCAGCTCCCCGCCCACCTTTGGGAAATTCAGCCCCTCCAAGAAGTGCCTCATCCCCTCTGGCCTCTGTGGTGAATGTATTCACCTAAGTATGAGCTGTCTGTATAATGCTGTGACCTATGACCTTGTACTGGAACACCGGTGGCTCCGCCCTCCCCGGGGCGATATATAGACCGGCCACCTGTGGGTGGCACTCATTTGTACAGCAGACACTGGCAGGCGAGTTCCTGGGTAATAAAGCCTTATATTCACTCATTCTCATAGTGAATTGCCGGTATAACAATTTATTATCCAGCGACAGCACCATGGAAGCCGCTCTAAAGCCAGATAAACTCGAACTCGACGCGCGAGCGACAGAGGCCAAGGAGATCTTTGCACATTGGCTTCGCTGTTTCGAGACCTACCTCGATTCCTCCGCAACGCCTCCCTCCGAAACCCTCAGCTGCACCTCCACCACGCACGGGTGAGCCATTGAATCTCCGTGATGATAGAGAAAGCTGCCATGTACGAGGCAGCGGTCGTGGCCCTCAAGGCGCATTTCGTGAAGCCCGTAAATGAGGTGTTCGCAAGCCGGGGAATCGCTGGACGAGTACCTGGAAAACCTAACCCTACTCGTGAGGAACTGCAACTATCGAGATGTGACGGCGGAGGAGCACATGAAGCTGCAGATACGGGACACCTACGTGGCTGGGGTCTGGTCTAATTACATCAGGCAGCGCCTGCTGGAAAACGGGGCCACTGACCTGCAGGACATGGTCAAACTAGCCACCCCATTAGAGGTGGCCTACCAGAGCCTCAGCGCGTTTCCCGCGGACCTGGTGAACCCCTCGTGGGCACCATCGTCGCAGCCCCCATAAGACCCGACTACGTCACAGGCCTGTGCCGCGCGGCTGCCCGTCCAACCCCGGGAACCGCAGTGCTACTTCTACGGCCAGGGTCAACTCCCCCGGCAGCGTTGCCCAGCCCGCATAGCGACATGCAGCAACTGGCAAAAAGGGACACTTCGCCAGAGTCTGTTTGGGCCGACCTAAAGCCCAGAAGTCGAAACTCACCAGATCCGACCCGTGGACTCACCGGCCCACCAACCCCGCAATGTGGCTGTGTGCCGACCGGCAACGCCCCCTTCAGACGCGTCATCAGCCTCGTGCGACTCGTGGGGGGCCGCCATCTTGCCCGCCGGCTCCAACACCAACCGACATGTACAACTCATGGGGACGGCCATCTTGGCCGCCGGCTCCGGCACTGCCCGACATGTGCGACCGATGGGGGCGGCCATCTTGGTCACCATCTACAGCCCAGCCCGACACGTGCGACTCATGGGGGCCGCCATTTTGTGACCCCGATACCGCCGACCACGCAGGCTACCAGCAGCTTGGCGCAGTCACCCTCGACCAGTCGCAGCCAAAGCACCTGAAAATCTCCATGATGGTCGTCCGGGTCAACGGGCACGAGACCCCCTGCCTTTTCGACTCCGGGAGCACGGAGAACTTTGTCCACCCTGACACGGTAAGGCACTGCTCCCTTCACATCTACCCCGCATCCCAAACAATCTCCCTTGCCTCCGGATCCCATTCAGTCCAGATCCGGGGGTACTGTATCACTAACCTCGCGATGCAGGGCGCCAAGTATGCTCGTTTTAAGCTGTACGTCCTCCCTCACGTCTGCGCCTCCCTACAGCTTGTATTAGACTTCCAATGCAGTCACCGAAGCCTGACCCTACAGTTCGGCAGACCCTTACCCCCCCCCCTCACGGTATGTAGCCTCGCGACCCTTAAGGTCGCCCCCCCCCTCGCTATTCGAGAACCTCACCCCCAACTGTAAGCCCATTGCCACCAGAAGCAGGCGGCACAGTTCCCAAGATATGATTTTTATCAAGTCGAAGGTCCAGCGAAGGAAGGGATCAGAGGCCAGCAACAGCCGCTGGAGTGCGCTAGTGGTGGTCGTCCGGACCGGGGAAAAGAATCAGATGGTTTTGGCTACAGCCAGACCATTAACTGGTTCATGCAACTGGATGCGTACCCCCGCATAGCGGAGATGGTCAACCAGATCGCACAGCACCGAGTGTTCTCAACAATCGATCTGAAGTCGGCCTACCATCAGCTCCCGATCCGCACGGAAGATCGCCACTACACTGCCTTCGAAGCAGCCGGCCGACTCTTCCACTTCCTCAGGATCCCTTTCAGCGTCACTAACGGGGTTTCGGTTTGTCAGAGAACGATGGACCGAATGGTGGACCAATACGGGTTGCAGGCTAAATACCCGTACTTGGACAATGTTACTATCTGCAGCCATGATCAGCAGGGCCATGACGCCAACCTTCAGAGGTTCCTCCAGGCTGACCAATCCCTCAACCTCACATATAACAAAGAGAAGTGCGTTTTCTGCACAACCCGGCTAGCCATCCTCGGTTATGTCATGGAGAACGGAGTCCTAGGGCCCCAACCGTATCCACCCTCTCACGGAACTTCCCACAGCCTCAAGGCCCTCAAACGATGCCTGGGGCTGTTCTCCTACTATGCCCAGTGGGTCCCCAACTATGCGGACAAAGCCCGCCCACTTATTAAAACCACCACATTTCCCCTGACAGCTGGGACCCGCTCGGCCTTCAGCCGCATCAAGGCCGACATCACTGAGGCCGCAATGCATGCGGTGGACGAGTCTGTCCCCTTCCAGGTAGAGAGCGATGCATCAGACGTCGCCCTGGCCGCTACCCTCAACCAGGTGGGCAGGCCAGTAGCATTCTTTCCTAGAACCCTCCAAGCTTCCGAGATCCGAAACTCCTCGTTCGAGAAGGAAGCACAAACCATAGTGGAAGCAGTGCGGCACTGGAGGCACTACCTAGATGGTAGGAGGTTCACCCTCGTCACCGACCAGCGGTCAGTTCCTTTATGTTTGACAACGAACAACGGAACAAAATTAAGAATGACAAAATCTTGAGGTGGAGGATTGAACTCTCCACCTACAATTACGATATCAAGTATCGTCCTGGGAAGCTCAATGAGCCCCACGATGCCCTGCCCCGCGGCACATGCACCAGTGCGCAAGATAGCCGACTTCGGGCTATCCACGATGACCTCTGTCACCTGGGGGGGTCACCTGGCTTACCCACTTTATTAAGGCCCGCAATCTGCCCTACTCCACTGAGGAGGTCAAGGCCATGACCAGGGACTGCCAAGTCTGCGCGGAGTGAAAACCGCACTTCTACCAGCGAGACAAGGTGATGCACTATCAATTACGCAAAGACGAGAGTAGGATAAAATCGAGGCTTTATTACACTGAGATGTGTGGCCTCCTACAGCAGCTGACGAAATGGCTGCTGTACAGGGAGCACACATATTTATACTCCGCCTACTGGGCGGAGCCAGCAGGCAGGGATCTACCCCGTACATGTAGTACAGGGGCCATACCATAAAGCACCTATATCAACATCCTATATATACAATATATACATCAGTGGTGACTATCACATTCACCCCCTGTTAAAAAATGAGTCTGGCGGGGGTGGTGGAGAACTATATACAGAAAATTGTGTTTTAAAAGTACAGATAATATTACAAATTCAGGCGGTCCGGTGCCTTGATCTGTCGTTGAGAGCGGCGCAGTGCTGGTGGCGACTCCGGTGGCGGCTTGGTCTTCGGTGACTCCGGACGTGTCAAAATCCTCTTCATCCCAGGTGTGGGCAAGGGGAGGACGGATTGTCCCGGAGCGGGGGCTGCGGTGGGGTGCGCTGGGGGAAGGGAGGGTGGTGCCGGATCGGGGGGGGGGGGGGGGGGGGGAGGTGGTGGGGGGGGGGGGTGGAACCAGCTGGTGCCTGGTGCCAGGTCCCTGAGGGAGACTGTGTCTTGGCGGCCGTCGGGGTACACTACGTAAGCGTCCTGCGGGTTTGCGTGGAGTAGCTGTACCCTCTCAACCAACGGGTCCACCTTGTGGAGTCAAATGTGTCTACGGAGGGGAACGGATCCTGGAGCTGCCAGCCATGTCGGGAGCGAAACCCCAGAGGCGGACTTCCTAGAGAAGGCAAAGAGACGTTCATGGGGGGGTTTCATTTGTCGCGGTGCACAGGAGCGACCTGCGTCGAGGAGGACCTCCTGCCAGTGGGAGGCCGGGAGATTTCTGGTCCATAGTGCCAGCTGGATGGCCCTCCAGACCGTCCCATTCTCCCTCTCCACCTGCCCGTTTCCCCGGGGGTTGTAGCTGGTCGTCCTGCTCGAGGCAATGCCCCTGTTGAGCAGGTACTGGCTCGGCTCATCGCTCATGAATGAGGATCCCCGGGCGCTGTGGACGTAGGCGGGGAAACCGAACAGAGAAGATGGTGTTGAGGGCTTTGATGACGATGGCAGACGTCATGTCGGGCATGGGACGGCAAAGGGGAATCGGGAATATTCATCGACCACACTGAGAAAGTACGTGTTGTGGTCGGTGGAGGAGTGGGGCCCTTTGAAGCCCACGCTGAGGTGTTCAAAGGGGCGGGAGGCCTTCACCAAGCGCACACAGTCTGGCCAGTAGAAGTGTGGTTTACGCTCCGCGCAGACCTGGCAGTCTCTGGTGATCACCCTGACTTCCTCGATGGAGTAGGGCAGGTTGATGAAATGGTAAGAAAGTGTGACCCCGGGGTTACAGAGGTTGTCATGCAGGGTCCGGAATCGGTCCACTTGTGCGCTGGCACATTTATCTCGGGATAGGGCATCGGGGGGCTCGTTGAGCTTACTGGGGCGATACAAAATCTCATAGTTGTAGGTGGAGAGCTCGATCCTCCACCTCAAGATTTTATCGTTTTTGATCTTGCCCCACTGTGTGTTATGAAACATGAAGGCAACCGACCGTTGGTCAGTGAGGAGAGTGAATCTCCTACCTCCAATGCCGCACAGCTTCAACGATGGCTTGGGCCTCTTTTTCGACGGAAGATTGCCGAATTTCGGAGGCATGGAGGGCGCGGGAAAAGAATGCCACGGGCCTGCCTGGTTGAGGGTGGCGCTGGTTACTGTCTTTACTAACCTGCAGGTCAACCCAGTGCGGAGCATGGTCTGAGATTGTGATCGCCGTGTACCGCGTGTCCACCACCCCTGCCAGTAAGGCCCTGTTCAAAATGAAGAAATCGATCCGGGAGTACACTTCATGCACATGTGAGTAGAAGGAAAACTTCTTCACCCTCGGCTGCCCAAATCTGCTCCATGAACCCTTCTAGTTCCTTTGCTATTGTTGGCACCCTGCCTGTTTTCAAGCTTCACCAGTCCAAGCCAGTGTCAATAACTGTGTTGAAGTCCCCTCCCATGACCAACCTGTGCGGGTCCAGGTCCAGTATCTTCCCCAGCATCCTCTTTATAAACTCCACATCATCCCAAATTGGCGCATACACATTTACTAATACCACCTGCACCTCCTCCAATTTCCCACTGACCATAATGTACCGACCTCCCACATCCGAAACTATTCTACCCGCCTCAAATACCAACCGCTTATTGATCAGGATCGCGATCCCTGTAGTCTTTGAATCCAGTCCCGAGTGAAAGACCTGACTGACCAAGCCTTTCCTCAATCTAATCTGGTCAGTTACTCTCAGGTGCGTCGTCTGCAACATTACCACGTCCACCTTCAATCCCCTAAGATGCGCGAATACACGTGCCCTCTTGACCGGCCTATTGAACTCTCGAACATTCCAGGTGATCAGCTTAGTTGGGGGACTCATTGCACCCCCCCCCCCACCTTCGCCGATCAGCCATCCCCTTTTTTGGGCCCGCCTCCAGCCCATGCTCCGCACCTCCACCAGCCCACCCCAGGCAGCCCCTGCCCCCAACCTCCTCTCTGTCCCATGGCCCAAGTCCCTCCCTCATCAGCAGAACATTTTTTCCCTCCTCCCCCCCCAGTAACAACACCCTGTAACCCAACCCCTTTGATAAACCAAACATATGCACCCCCACCCCCCACTGTGCTTCCGTGAACTAGCCCACCCAGCTAGCTTGGTGGCCCCCATCCCTGGCACCGGATAGTCTCCCACCTATTGTTCCCTGATATGTTATTTCAATGAACTTTCGAAAAAGCGGTTGGAAATATATATATTTCCAAAATGAACAAAATAGTTATAAATGTTTGAAGAATCTCTCGTTCAATTCTCTCTTTACCTGTAGAAGATGTGTAATCCTTTTCTTCCATAGCAGCTTGAAGAGTGTGAGCAAGATACCAAAATCCCATCTCACGCAGAACACTGCAAAATGACTTGAACACGTGGCCATCAGCATTTTGAATAATCTCAAGAAGTTTGGCCACCTTCGTCTCTGCCAAGTCCTCTAACTGTATGGATTACCAATTACCTGTGTTAGTTTTGTTTATTCTCTTTAAAAAGGTGTTTTTAAAATTGTATATCCTCACCACTAAACCCGTGGACAGCTGTATACTTTTGTAGGTGTCCCTTCGAGTACTTTAACACCTGTGCTGATCTTCATAACATTCTATCCAGTTTCTGAACCAGACATTCTGAAAGAGGTGAAGAGGTGATTGATACACATTTCCTTGGTGGTCACATGGACACTCTGGTAATATGGGGACAAAAGAGGGTCAAATGTCAGTAGCGGGTGAGTTCTCCCCAGAACATTGGCACGCACAGCATGTAAGAGCTGCTCAGAGTATTCAATGAACTTATTGTTCAAAGTTCATTTGGTGCTGGTTTAGCTCAGTGGGCTAGACAGCTGGTTTGTAATGCAGAACAAAGCCAGCAGTGTGGGATCAATTCCCGTACCAGCTGAGAATTCTCAATTCGCCCTCTGTGAACCCGAACAAACGCCGGAATGTGGCGACTAGGGGCTTTTCACAGTAACTTCATTGCAGTGTTAATATAAGCCTACTTGTGACAATAAAAATTATTTATTATTTGTTGGTCGGCAGTCATTGGAGGCCAGCATGTCTACACTTGGAGCCTGTTCCACAATTGCTATTCTAAAAAAGATGAAATTTTCATTTCTAACCTTCCTTGGGTTCCTGGTTATGTACTTTTCCTATTCTCTAGTTTTACAATCACAATTTACGTGAAATGAACTTCTGAAAACTGCATCAGTTATCACATCCAAATACTTTTCTATTTTCACATTTGCCAATCAATACTCTTGTGTTCTCGTGTTAAATCAATGTGGTTCCTATGATACAGCATGAGATAACAAAATAATTAGATTTATTGTGATTATCTGCAGACAACATTCAGCAAACTTACAAATTCCATCTGGGCAAGTATCGTTGTAATTAGTTGTATTTAACAGGAACGTTGAGGGAACATCCATAAATTCGGTGAATCAGAATTTTTGCTGTAATTTCAGTGAAATTGAGGGAAACCTTGGTATTTTAAATGTGTTTTTTTTGTTTGCACCATTTCTCTAGGAGTTCCACCAAATTTCAGCTGGAGAACCTCGGTGGAAATTTTAGGCATAATGCTTAAATTGAAACAAACATTTAGCCCTGAATTTACATGAACAAGCCTTCTCCAACATTTAAATATATTGTGGTAATCTGCAGCCAGAACTCCCTTTTCTTCTTAACCATCGATACCCGTGTCCAACAAAAATCAGTCAATTTCAGTCTTGCAAGTCTCAATTGTCCCTGAACCTAGAATATTCTATAGAATAGTAGGGGCTGGTTTAGCACACTGGGCTAAATCACTGGCTTTTAAAGCAGACCAAGGCAGGCCAGCAGCACAGTTCAATTTCCATACCAGCCTCCCCGAACAGGCGCCGGAATGTGGCGACGAGGGGCTTTTCACAGTAACTTCATTGAAGCCAACTCGTGACAATAAGCGATTATCATTTCATTTTTCATTTTCATATTCTGGGGACAAAAGGGTTCTGGATTTCTACTAAGAACAAAATGCTGCCTGATTTCGTCCCTGGATAATCTAACTCTAATTTTAATATTATGCCCCTTTGCTTTTGATTCCCCCACCAGAGGAAGTTGTTTTTTTATCAACTCCTTTTAACGTTATAAACCCCTCGATCTGGCGCTATTTAGCTGAAGCATAACTTCCTCCCCATTGTAATCTAGCCCCACGAGGGACACAAATCTTGAAACTTAGGGTGGAATTGCCACAGCTGGTATCCACCAGTAGTAACCCCAATGAGGGTGTGCACCCAGTTGCATGAAACTGTTCAGTAGCCATACCATTAAAGACGTAGAACATTAACCTGCTCTCACCTCTCGGCTAGATCCTGTTCTGTTACCATTCAAACATTGACAAACTAAATTAACAAAGTATAGGCCATAATGTGATTTCAATGAAAGACTACAGAAGTGTCGCTAAAATGGATATTTCATGGGGCAGCACAGTGGTGCAGTGGTTAGCACTGCTGCCTCACTGCACTGAGGACCTGGGTTCAATTCTGGCCCCGGATCACTGTCCGTGTGGACAAAGAACAAAGAAAAGTACAGCACAGGAACAGGCCCTTCGGCCCTCCAAGCCTGCGCTGATCATGCTGCCCATCGAAACTAAAATCTTCTACAGTTGCGCGGTCCATATCCCTCTATTCCCATCCTATTCATGAAGTTTGCACATTCTCCCCGTGTCTGCATGGGTCTCACCTCCACAACCCAGAAAAAGATGTGCAGTCAGTGTGGTGATATGCATCACTGTAAATACACAAGGGGTTAATGTAAATACACGCAGACTAGCTAGACACTAGAGGGAGCACCAGAGACATGACACACAGACATTCAACCAATAGGCCAGTAGGATAGGACACGACCAATGGGCATTCACGACACACACAGAGATGACACTACCACAGGAGGGCATTACACCAACCCATATAAAAGGACACAGCACACATGATCTTCCTCTTTCCAGTGGAGGCACTCAGTGAATACACAGGTTTGATTTGAAACACATCACACCCACCACGTGGATTGTAGCGACTGGTTCGTCAGTCTGAGTAGCTATAGCAGGATTAACAGGAGAGTCGAATCCAAGTAGGAGAATTGTTAACAGTTTAATAAACGTGTTAAAGCTATCTCCAAGTCTGAACCTTCCTTTGTCAGAGTGCACATCAAGGAAGCAGCTTATCCTACGTCAAGAGCATAACAAAACAGTTAGGTGAATTGGCCATGCTAAAGTGCCCCTTAATTGGAAGAATTGAGTACTCAAAATTTATTTTTAATACATGGATATTTCAAAATAAAATTAGGCTTTAGTTAAGTAAAAGGAAATATATACAGTTTTGAGATTCATTCAGCCAGTAATATTTGCATTCTGATAACCACCCAGAGAGTAGATTATTTAAAATTGCAATATTATTTTCACAGAAAATGTTGGAAATATACCTGATCAAAGAGGTTCTGAAATGGAATGGCATTTGAACAGAGTGGATTAATTGGGAATTTGGGGAAGAGGGCGAAGGACCTAGGATATGGGGATGGGATATGGAGTTGAAGTAGAGAAGGGGGTGATGCACAGCCAAATATAGAAGAAAAAACAAGTCAGTCTGGAAGGCAGAGAAATTATAGACAAGTTGTGGAACAAGGGAGTAGTATGGCAAGCCTGCTTGGCATTTATTTTCATGCAAGACGTCTTGAGCAAGGCAGATGAGTTGAGGGTGTTGGTTAACACATGGGATATGACATTATTGCTATTGCAGAGACATGGTTGAGGGAGGGGCAGAATGGGCAGCTCAATATTCCGGGGTATAGAATCTTCAGGTGAGATGGGTAGGGTGTGCGTAAAAGAGGAGAAAGTGTCACAATATTAATCAAGTAGTCAATTACTGCAATAAGGAGGGATGATACCTTAGAAGGTTTCGCAAATGAGCCTATATGGATAGAATTTAGAAACAAAAAGGGGGCAATCACATTGCTGGGAGCGTACTTATAGGCCCCCAAACAGTCAAGGAGAGATAGAAGGGCAGAATGTAAGCAAATCTCTCAGAAATGTAAGAATATAGGGTAATAATAGTAGGGGATTTCAACTTCCCCAATATTAACTGGGATAGTCAACGTGCAAAAGGCTTAGAGGGGGTGGAATTCTTAAAATGTATCCAAGAGAGCTTTTTATACCAGTACATAGAAAGTCCTACAAAGATCGGTGCTGGACCTAGTTTTAGGGAATGAAGCCAGGCAAGCGGTAGAAGTTTCAGTGGGGAGCATTTTGGTGATAGTGACCATAACTCAGTAGGATTTAAGGTAGTTATGGAAAGGGACAAAGATGGACTGGAAATAAAGGTTCTGAATTGGGGGAAGGCCCATTTTAATAGGAATAGACAGTATCTAGAGGGAGGCAGTGGCAAAGTAGTATTGTCACTGGACTAATAATCCAGAGACCCAGGGAACCCGGGTTCGAATCCCTCCAGGACAGATGGTGAAATTTTAATTCAATAAAAATCTGGAATTAAAGGCCTAATGATGACCATGAAACCATTGTCGACTGTCGCAAAAACCCATGTGGTTCACTAATGTCCTTTCAGGAAGGAAGTCCATCATCCTTACCTGGTGACTCCAGACCCCAGCAATGTGGTTGACTCTTAAATGCCCTCAAGGATGGGCAATAAATGCTGACCCAGCAAGCGACACCCACATCCCAAGAACAAAGAAAAAAATATGGCAAAAATTGACTGGGAGCAGCTACATTTAAGAAAACCTACATCAGAGCAGTAGGATTCATTCAAAAAGGAAATAGAGCACAGGGCTAACATGTTCCTGTAAAAGTGAAAGATGGGAGAAACAGGTCCCGAGAACCCTGGATGCCAAGGGATAACCAGGATTGGACAAGAAAACAAAAGGAAGCTAATGGCGGATACCGAGGGCTCAAAACAGCGGAAGCCCCAGAGGAGTACAGAGAGTGCAGGGCGTTACTTAAAAAAAGAAACAAGGAGAGCGAGAGAGGGCATGAAAAATCACTGGCAGGTAAAATAAAAGAAAATTTGAAGGGTATTAAGGGCAAGAGGATGACCAGGGAAAGAGTAGGACCCATTAGGGACCAATGTGGTGATCGTGTGTATGGAGCCAGAAGACATGGATGCAAAGTACTTATTTAAAACCTCCCTTGTGTTCACTATGGAGGAGGATGATGTAGGTATAGCAATCAGGGGGTGGACTATTGGAAAAATATCTGAGGGTCAGAATTAATCTCCACTTGTGGTGGCAAGAATTAGTCAAGGATAGTCAGCATGTCTTTGTCAAAGTGTGATCATGTCTTACAAATTTGATTGAATTTTTGGGGAGCTGATTAGGTATGTAGTTGAGATCAGTGCAGTTAATGAGGTCTACATGGACTTCAGTAAGACCTTTGACAAAGTATTGCATGGGAGACTAGCCTAAAAAGTAAGGTCCCACGGGATCCAGGGCAATCTTGCAACTTGGATCCAAAGTTGTCTCAGTGGCAGGAAGCAAGGGTGTTGTTCGAAGGTTGTTTTTGTGACTGGAAGCCTGTGTCTAGTGGTGTTTCGCAGGGATCAGTGCTAGGTACCTTTCTGTTTGTGGTGTACATCAATGGTTTAGATATCAATGCAGGAAGTATGATCAGTAAGTTTGCAGATTACACAGAAATTGGTGGTGGTAAATAACGAGGAGGAAAGCCTTAGATTACAGGATGATATAGGCGGGCTGGTTAGATGGGCAGTACAGTAGGAAATGAAATTTAACCCTGAGGAGTGTGATGTAATGCATGTTGGGAGGACTAACAAGGCAAAGGAATATACAATGGTAAGACCCTAGGAATGTAGAGGATCAGAGGGACCTTGGTGTGCATGTCCGTAGATCCCTGAACACAGCAAGGCAGGTAGATAATGTGATTAAGAAGACACTTGCATTTATTAACCGAGGCATAGAATGTAAGAGCAGGGAGGTTATGCTGGAGCTGGTTAGGCCCCAGCTGGAATATTGTGTGCAGTTATAGTTGCCACACTATAGAAAACAAGTGATTGCACTAGAGAGGGTGTAAAGGAGATTAAACAGGATGTTGCCTGGGCTGGAGTGTTTCAACTCTGAAGAAAGTCTGGATAGGCAGGGGTTGTTTTCCTTGGAGCGGAGAAGGCTGAGGGGGAATCTGATTCAAGCTGTATAAAATATGAGAGGTTTTGATCAGGTAGATAGGCAGGGATTTTTTCCCTTAGTGGAGGGTTCAATAACCAGGGGGCGTAGATTTAAGGTAATGGGAAGGAGTTTAGAGGGGATGTGAGGAAAAATGTTTTCACTGAGGGTGGTGGGAGGAACACACTGCCTGAAAGGGTGGTAGAGGCGGGAACTCTCACAACGTTGAAGAAGTATTTAGATGAAATACCTTAGCATACAAGGCAACAGACCAAGTGCTGGATTAGAATGCGTGATGCCCAGCGATGGGCCACAGGGGCCTCTTTCCATGTTGTCAAAGCTCTATGACTATATCCCAGACCAATTTGGCACTTTTAAAGCCATAAGAGTAAAGTAAGTCCATCCTTGGTAACATCCGTTGAGTTGCACCCCAAATATTAACCTTTCTTTCTATTTAAAGATGCTGACTGGCCCACTGTATTCGCCGCATTTTCTGTTTGTGCTTCAAACACTTGCACTTTCACAGATTCTGCACTAAGAACCAGGTGAAAAGGACCTTGTGAAGTAGCTGTTTTTTTTTTATAAATTTAGAATATCCAATTCATTTTTTCCAATTAAGGGGCAATTTAACGTGGCCAATTCACCTACCCTGCACATCTTTGGGTTGTGGGGGTGAAACCCACGCAGACACGGGGAGAATGTGCAAACTCCACACGGACAGTGACCCAGAGCCGGGATTCGAACCCGGGTCCTCAGCGCCGTAGGCAGCAATGCTAACCACTGTGCCACCGTGCCGCCCTTGAAGTAGCTGCATTAACCATTGGATTAGACTGTGACAGAGATCCAGCAAAGGCCCCAGTCAAAAACACAGGTATCACTGCTGACTGCCTCTAGAATGACTAACAATTATTGGTAATTATATAGATGAAGGGCACCTCAGAATCTTAATCTGCTGTCAACTCCATTAATCCTTGCTGGAAAAGAGTCAGCCTCATAAAATCCTAATTTAACTTCAGTAACTATATTTCTAGCTTGCTTTTTTAGATAGAATCCTGATTTATGAAAAAAATGGAAGCAACACTACATTGAAAACTAGGAGGAGTCTGGATAGAGTACATAGAGATAGATTGTTCCCACTGATGGAATGATTGGCAACCAGAGAGCACAGATTTAAGTAGCTGGTGAAAGAAGTAATGATTGTTTTTTTATTTATTTTTTATTTTTATAAATTTAGAGTACCCAATTCAATTTTTCCAATTAAGGGGCAATTTAGCGTGGCCAATCCACCTGGCCTGCACATCTTTGGGTTGTGGGGGCGAGACCCACGCAAACACGGGGAGAATGTGCAAACTCCACACAGACAGTGACCCAGAGCCGGGACCGAACCTGGGATCTTGGCGCCGTGAGGCAGCAGTGCTAACCCACTGTGCCACCGTGCTGCCCCGTGAAAGAAGCAATAATGACACAAGGGAAAACTTTTTAAAAATAAATTTAGAGTACCCAATTATTATTTTTTCTAATTAAGGGGCAATTTAGCGTGGCCAATCCACCTACCCTGCACATCTTTGGGTTGTGGGGGTGAAACCCACGCAGACACGGGGAGAGGAAAACTTTTTTTTTTAAATGCAGGAAGTGGATAGGATGTTCAGTGCATTGTCTGAGAGTGTGGCAGAAGCTGCTGCCTTGCAAAAGGTGATTGGATTACTATCTGAAAAGCCAAGTTTGGCTGAGTTACAGGGAAAAAGCAGGGTAGTGGCACTAGCAATGTTGGTCTTGTAGAGAGCCAGCACAGATAGGATAGGATGAATGGCCTCATGTACAGTAACCATTCTATGATTTAATGCAAATGGAACAAAACCTCTCTAGTCATAAAGCGGCTAGCAGAGGTATGAAAAGCAATTCGAGTTTACAGTTTAACAGGTTTAACATTCACGGACTCTGGGAGCAAGGTAGGCCCCCACCCCCAACCTTGGCCCAGTCACTTCTGCTTCCTCACAAAGTTATAATAATAATCATAAATCTTTATTGTCACAAGTAGGTGTACATTAACACTGCAATGAAGTTACTGTGAAAATCCCCTAGTCACCACACTCTGGTGCCTGTTCAGGTACACTGAGGGAGAATTCTGAATGTCCAAATTACCTAACAGCATACCAGTTCTATTTGGGACTTGTGGGAGGAAACCGGACCACCCGGAGGAAACGCACGCAGACACGAGGAGAACATGCAGACTCCGCACAGACAGTGACCTAAGCCGGGAATCGAACCTGGGACCCTGACGCTGTGAAGCGACAATGCTAACCACTGTGCTATCATGCCGCCCTTAATATGCCGACATATTATAGAGGAAATGGGTGCTCAAATCTCCAATGGAGGAAAAAAATCCTACCTCAATCTGTCCTATTTGGTCAGTGGTTAAGACTCCTTTCTCCTTCAAACTCCGATATAAAGGAGGAGACAACTCGAGTTGTTTGACCAGGAAAGAGAAGTAGGATCGAATTACGTTGGAATGGAAGTTACCTCTTCTGCCAGTCTTTTCACCTAATTTGAAAGAGATACAAGAATGATTATGAAAGAAGATATTTTACTTCAATTCTGTTTTCCCACCACGAAACACACAATTCAGGAAACAGCCAAGTGTAAAGTGGGATATGCATTACTACATCACACCCAGAACTGAAATGACTCCTTCAACAGCAACTGTGCCAGGGATTAAGGATTCGGTGCAGTAACTCACAATGATTTAGCTGCTCTCTAAACGTTACTTTTTTTTTTCGATTGCTGACCGATCTGGACATCGCTGCAAGATTGCCTTCCATTTGTGAGGTTACAAAAGTGAGGGAGCTACGCTGGCATCATCCCGCAGTGCAGACCCTTTGCAGCAGACAGAACTCCAGGGCCTAGCTCCCGTCTCAAGTCTCAGAGGCTTGGCAACCTCATATCAGGGAAGGTCATTCATAGGCATTTCAATCAGGCGAGTGTCGTTACTTATCAACACTGCACGTAGAACCCAGCACAGGAACCAGACAAAGTGTGAAGCATGTCTTCTGTGCTTGTTGTATGTAGTTGCTAGGTAACATTAGGATTTAAGTGAGAGTTGCTTAGCAGGACCGTGGAGGGATAACCTCACAATAAATAAAGAGCAACTGGAGCTCCCAGTGCACAGTGGTGGATCGGGGCTAAGAAGTGGAGTGGGGGGAGCTTGAGTTTAATCTCATTCACAGTTGGATGGAAATCGTGAGAACAACATATTGTTTGGTGGAACCCAGGAAGGAGTGATTGTCCGAGAGAGAGAGTGTGAAGAGGGAGCTGACCGAGCCCTTGTAATGTGGGTCTTGTTCAAAAGGTGTCTATTTGGACAGAGCGAGGGGGAGGGTGGGAGGGGGATCCTGTTCTTGAGACTCACTCAGCAGAACCTTACATCTGAGGAGCTGGGTACAATGTAAAATGCAGAACGGCAAAAGTAGTTATCTATGGATTACTATGAGCCCACATATAAATTGCCAAAGGAACAAAGGTTTAAACACATGGCTGAGAGAAAAAAATGCAATGCAATGCAAATCGCTTATTGTCACAAGTAGGCTCCGAAATGTGGCGACTAGGGGCTTTTCACAGTAACTTCATGTTACTGTGAAAAGCCCCTAGTCGCCACATTTCGGCGCCTGTTCAGGGAGGCTGGTACGGGAATTGAACCGTGCTGCTGGCCTGCCTTCGTCTGCTTTCAAAGCCAGCAATTTAGCCCTGTGCTAAACCAGCCCCTATGGGAATGGCATGGGAGCCAGGACTTTTCATTTCACAGGACATTGACACCAGCACAGGGGCAAACAGAAAGCTGCTCTCCTGGGACAGGCTCCACTTAAACAAGGTTGGGTCCAACGTTCTGGTGAATTAAATAACTATGGCATTATGGACTAGTAATGTGGAGGAAGAGAAGTCCAAAGGGAAAAGGAAAAGCAAAGTAGAAATTTGAGGAAATTGGAGCAGTTTGTGTCAGGAAGGGACTGATAGGGTGGAGCCAAGAAATAGCAAGGAGAGAAACCATTGGTAAGATTAATCTATAATGTTAGTGTCTATAATTGACCAGTGCATGTTTTTTTTAAAAATGGTTTCATGATGTGAGCATCATTGCCAATGTCCGTAGAGGCTCAATAATTCATTCACTTTTTTGTTATGTCTGGGAAGCGTTGTGCATATTTCCACGTGACTGTGGGTATCCTTTCAGCGTACATATTTTTTGTTGTTTATATTTAGCGTACCCAATTCATTTTTGCCAATTAAGGCGCAATTTAGCGTGGCCAATCCACCTACTCTGCGCATCTTTGGGTTGTGGGGGCAAAACCCACGCAAACACAGGGTGAATGTGCAAACTCCACACGGACAGTGACCCAGAGCCAGGATCGAACCTGGGACCTCTGCGACGTGAGGCTGCAGGGCTAACCCACTGCGCCACCATGCTGCCCCCCAGTGCATGGTTAATTACAGCCCCAGTTGACCTGGAGTTGCAACACAGTTAAAATTAGCTTATATTTTTAAAATAACTGAGATCTTCAGCTGTCCAATAACTACAGAAACCTTGGACTGGTTTCTCCGTCCCACCGCGCCAGATTTCTGGTTCAGTACACTGGTGGGATGCTCCATTTCGCCAGCCGGTCAGTGGGGTTTCCCATTGTGGGGCAGCCCCATGCCATCGGGAAACCCCCGGGCTGTTGGAGCATCCCGCCGGCGGAGAATCCAGCCCCACGCTCGTAAATTTAAGCACAAATACCTTTTATTATTAGCAGTCAGGGTAGGTGGATTGGCCACACTAAATTAATAATAATAATCTTTATGTGTCACAAGTAGGATTACATTAACACTGCAATGAAGTTACTGTGAAAAGCCCCTAGTCGCCACATTCCGGCGCCTGTTCGGGTACACAGAGGGAGAATTCAGAATGTCCAATTCACCTAACAACACTTTTTGAACTTGTGGGAGGAAACCGGAGCACCCGGAGGAAACCCACGCAGACACAGGGAGAACATGCAGGCTCCGTATAGATAGTGATCCAACCCCAATACTTGAAGCTGGGACCCTGGTGCTGTGAAGCAACAGTGCTAACTACTGTAGTACCGTACCACCCATTGTCCCTTAATTGGAAAAAATAATTGGGTGTTCTGAATTTTAAAAAATTATAAAAATACAAAACTGACTATTAGCAGTGACTATAATTAAATAGACGTGACTATAATTAAATAGAGAACTAATACAACAGATTAACTACCATCTAATCTCTAAACCTCCCCCTTTTTAACTCACCCCACCCTCTATACACAGACATACAGACACATTAACACAGAGGGGAAAGGGATGTGAAATAATGATGAAAGTAAAGGAATGAGAGTCTTTGTTTTAGATGGGTGTTTTCCAGTTAGTTTCTTCTTCAGCTTTTCTTTCAGCTTGTGATGGTTTTCACTGTAGACTCACAGAACTAGCACGAGCAAGAGGGAGAGAGACAGATTCTTCTTTCAGGGTCTAGAAGCTTCTGCCTTCAGACAGGAGGCAGCAGAACAGAGAGAGCTGTTTCCACCTTGAGGGCTCAGTGGTTTCCTCCAAAAAAAAACAACCTGACAGGAACCGATCGCTGTCGGTTGCTGGGCGGAATACTGTCCCACGTTAACCAATCAAAACAAACCCCTCCAACCTCTTGGCTGCCATAAAGTCTGGGTTCTTCTGCCCAAAATAGAAAACTTTATAGCACAGTGTACTATCTGGACTAGGTATGTTTCCATTAACCATCCATGGACCAAAAATGATAAAGGCAAAATAAAAGGAATGGGAACAAAGGGAATCAACAGGAAGGGCCCCTATAATAGGCCTAACAGTAATCATTGTGTCAGATAAAATATAAATTGCAACATTAGATGAGTCTGTAACAGGGGTAATGCAATAAAGCTGGGGGACTTTATATAGACTGGGCCAATCTAATTTCTGTAAGTAGCTTGGAGGGCAGGTTTATAGAGTGCATTGTCTAGGACAATTTTTCAAGGAAGCAACTCTTGCATCTAATGTAATGAGACTGGGTTAATTAGTAATCTTATAGTAAGAGATCATCTGGGGAACAATGATCATAATATAATCATTTCAGATTAGGTTTCACAGTGATGCGGTTGAATTCTGAGACTAAGGTCTTACATTTAAACAAAGGCAATTGCAGAAGTAGAGGGATGATTTGGTCGAGGTAGATTGGGAAATGGGAATAAATGATATGACAGCAGATAAGCAAAAGCAAACATTTTGTTGAGATTTATGAATTATTTATTGAAAACTGGCAAAACAGGGCAAAACTAACGAGTTGAAGACTGTATTCGGTTAAACAAGGTTTTCAATGTTGTCAGAAACAGTTGGTAGTATGCAAACAGATAAACACTCATGTAGCACGGTAGCATTGCGGATAGCACAATCGCTTCACAGCTCCAGGGTCCCAGGTTCAATTCCAGCTTGGGTCACTGTCTGTGCAGAGTCTGCACATCCTCCCCGTGTGTGCGTGGGTTTCCTCCGAGTGCTCCGGTTTCCTCCCACAGTCCAAAGATGTGCAGGTTAGGTGGATTGGCCATGATAAATTGCCCTTAGTGTCCAAAATTGCCCTTGGTGTTGGGTGGGGTTACTGGGTTATGGGGATAGGGTGGAGGTGTTGACCTTGGGTAGGGTGCTCTTTCCAAGAGCCGGTGCAGACTCGATGGGCCGAATGGCCTCCTTCTGCACTGTAAATTCTATATGTGAAATTGGCAAATATAGCCTTAAAAATACTGTTGCACTCAAACAAGGAAAGGGATAGAGTGGAGCCATGTGATCCCTTCTCACTGGATTGCAACACTCATTGGTAGTTGGTCATTCGTTGGTTTTTCAAATCCTCCCAAGAAACTCATAAAAATTGAAAAAATACAATGAGAATACACAAGTGATGCAGTATCAATGACCACAGAAACGAGGATGTAGTCTGAATTGAAGGCTTTAATAGACAAGATGTTTCCCCAGCAGCTCAAGTACAGAAAAGGAAGCTGCAGGGGAAACGCGGGCTCTTATACCCCGCCTCAATGGGCGGAGCTACTTTACATTCTGACCAATGGGTTACAAACCATTGGGCCAATGAGCAGCGAGCCTTCTCCACCAATGGTGGCTCAGCACTCCCAGGTACCGTAGTACCTCTAGTCATACTACCACAACAAGCATAAATAGAAAACAGATAAGCAGCAGAATTCTCCTTTCCTGAGACTCCGTTGATGCCGGGGCAGGATTCATGGATCTCCACGATAGCAAAACTGCGACTGCACCTGGACTGATTCAGCGACCGTTAAGGGGCACCACATGGAACACAATCGATTCCAATGAGAAACGATGCCGGATTCGCAATTGACATCAGGAGGCTAACAAGCTGCAGTCACATAAACACATCTCACTCCCCACACACACCACCCCAGCCAACAAGATGGCAGCAAGGAGAGCGGCCCCATGATTCACCGATGCCAGGCTGGAGACCTCCTGGACGCCGTGGAGGAGAGGCGGGCCACCCTGAAGGAAGCTGCCAGCCAAAGTGGCTCACATGCCTGGGCACAGGCAGTAAGCACCACCAGCCAGTGCCGTAAAAATACTGCACAACCTCCTCAGGTCGGCCAGGATGAGTAGGCAGCACTATTTCCCTGGCACCAATCCCCGTCCCAAACACCCGGAACCACCGTCGCCAGTGGAGGGTGGCCAAATCCCCAAACTGTACCACATGCCAGCACCTATACCAGCCACCATGGCCGGGTGCCCTGGCCACTGAAGCCGCCAGCTACCCAACCCCTCGGCTGCATGCATCAGACTATCTAACACTGTGCGTTTTCTGTTCCCCCCACCCCCAGGAGAAGGCCGCCCATAACAGCTGGGAGCAGGAGAAGACTGGAAGTAGACCACCGGACCTGCAGCCCCTCGCCGCGGTGGAGTAGTGGGCTCCTGACGTGGTCGGCGGGCCGGAGGAAAGGTCGCCGGGGTGGAGATCAGCCTAGCGTGAGGAAGTGAGACCCCACCAAGTTATGCTTCCCCATGAGTCAAGTCCCCCAACACCACCTCGCCCCATAACCTCACACCACCATCAAAACCACACCACCCCCATATCACCCTCACACCCCCCTCACACCCACAGCAGCCTCACCCCCTCTCACCCTGCCCACCCCACAGCAACCTCACCCCCTCACACCCACAGCAACCTCACCCCCTCAACCCCACACCCACCCTCACACCATCGCCATATCACCCTCACACCCCCAGCAACCTCACCCCCTCTCACCCTGCCCACCCCACAGCAACCTCACCCCCTCACACCTACCTCAACCCCAAACCCACCCTCACACCATCGCCATATCACCCTCACACCCCCAGCAACCTCACCCCCTCTCACCCTGCCCACCCCACAGCAACCTCACCCCCTCACACCTACCTCAACCCCAAACCCACCCTCACACCATCGCCATATCACCCTCACACCCACAGCAACCTCACCCCCACACCCACCCTCACACCACACCATTGCCATATCACCCTTACACCCCCCTCACCCCACAGCAACCTCACCCCACCCTCACCCCACAGCAACCTCACCCCACCCCACAGCAATCTCATCCCCTCGAACCCCCCCTCAACCCCACACCCACCCTCACACCACACCATCGTCAGATCACCCTCACACCACCCTCATTCTCACACCACCCTCAAGCCCACACCATCCCCATATCCACGGTCTAATCATGCGTCTTGTGTCTTGCAGGACCCACTGGTGATAGGGGGGGGCTTCTCTGTCCCCCACCCCTGTAACAGCCCCAGCTAGAATCCTGGGAGCTGAGCAGTGATGACGACACTGGGACAGAGGTGACACATGTGCCCGAAACCCAGGACACCAGGAGCCCGAGTCCGATATTGACACCGAATTCTCGACACAGCTGTCTCCAACATCTTCCACCATCTCAGAGACCGAGGCACTCACCTCGTTTGGACACTTTAGTGAAGAGGCTCCTGGGACACTCTCTGGTGCTCACCACACAGTTGACCCGGTACAGCAGATGGAGGTAGGAAGTCCTGAGGGGGTGGACAGTCGGAGGGCAGGCTAACCCCAGGGACTAAGTGCCGTCCCAATGAGTTTGGAGCTTGTGGGACAGATAGTCCCATCAATTGTGGAGATGCCGTCACAGAGCCAGGGACTACATGAGGGTTTGTCGGCGAACACCCAGCACCTGCAGGTGGAGGGATCCAATCGCATGCAGGAGCAGGAGGTGGTACTGACCATGCGTGCCACCCAGGCCAACACCGCAAGGTGGCACCAGCGGTGGAGGCCTTTGGGTGATGGTTGCAGCTATGGTTCAGCATGCCCAAGGCCAGGGGCAATCTGTGCAGGTGGTGGCCGAGGCACAGGACAGGACTGCCCTCTCTCAGGCAGCCATGTGCCAGAGGCAAATGGACATTGCAGCGGCGCTCCTAATCGTGGGCAAGTCATAGCGGGACATGGCTGAGAGCACTGGCGGCATTGCCCAGGCACTGACTCAGAGGGAGGTGGCCCACTCCCAGAGGGAGATGGCGCAGTCACTGGCTGATGTAGCACAGACCCAGAAGGTAGTGGCATGGTCAATGGATGATGTGCCGCAGTCCCAAATAGAGGTGGTCCATTTCCTGTGCTCCATGCCGCTAGCATGCAGACCCTACCCAAGACAGCAAAGGGCCTCCAGGAATGGCAGTGCCAGGTGGCAGGGTGAAGGCATTGGCTGGGCTCATGAGGGAGATGATTGGGGGGGGGGGGGGGTCCCTTGGAGGTTTTTACACCCAAGGGATCGGGAGTATTTGTTTTTCTCCATGGTGTACAAGGCGTATTCGAAGATTGGCTTTTTTGGTGTGGGCAAGGCGCTGCTGGCTGGGGTTGAGGGGTTGGAGTATTCGGTAATTGCGATCTTGGATCATGCTTCGTATTGGACGGAAGTTGTTTTGGAGAAGGGGGAAGCCCAGAGGACAGGGTAGCAAATGGATGTGGGATTACTGGCGGGCCAGAGCTTCGGTGACAGGTTAGGGCAGGTGATTGAGGAGTATGTGAGGTATAATTGCATCGGGAAGGACTAACAATCAGTGGTCTGGGAGGCCGCTGAATGCGGTGGTAAGGGGGGAGGTGATCTTATTTAAGGCCAAGGTAGAGAGGGAGGAACACCAATGACTGATAGAAGAGATTTTGGAGGTGGAAGGAAGGTACGCGGGGGACCTGGACCCGGGTCTTCTGGCAAAGAGGAAGGAGTTGCAGGCGAGGTTTTACCCATGGTCCATGGGGAAAGCAGTGTGCCAGTTGAGAAGGGTGAGGGAAGCGTCTGAGTACAGGGAGAAGGCAGAGCGGACATTGGCAGGTCAGCTCCGGAGGGAGATAGTTCGGGTGCGGGATAAAGCTGGGGAAGTTGGTGGTGGTTCCCAAACAGATTAACAAGGTCTTTGAGGAGTTTTATAGGGACTTGTATAAGTCGGAGCCACCAGAGGAGGAGCAGGAGATGAGGGAGTTTCTGGATGGGCTGGAGTGTCCGAGTTTGGGGGAGGCTGACAGGGCAGGGTTGGAGGAGCCAGTGGGGGATGAGGAGATGAAGGTGGTGATTGGGAGGATACAGGCAGGGGAGGCGGCAGGGCCTGATGGGTTTCAGGTCAAATTTTATAAAGGATTTAAGAATAGGCTGGTGGGAATGTTTGAGGACACGATAGAACATAGAACATAGAACAGTACAGCACAGAACAGGCCCTTCAGCCCTCAATGTTGTGCCGAGCCATGATCACCCTACTCAAACCCACGTATCCACCCTATACCCGTAACCCAACAACCCCCTCCCTTAACCTTACTTTTATTAGGACACTACGGGCAATTTAGCATGGCCAATCCACCTAACCTGCACATCTTTGGACTGTGGGAGGAAACCAGAGCACCCGGAGGAAACCCACGCACACAGGGGGAGGACGTGCAGACTCCACACAGACAGTGACCCAGCCGGGAATCGAACCTGGGACCCTGGAGCTGTGAAGCATTTATGCTAACCACCATGCTACCCTGCTGCCCCTGACAGAAGGATTGCCTTGCCGCAAACAATGGGACAGGCTTCCATCTGACTGTTGTTAAAGAAGGGCAAGTATCCGGTGGAGTGTGGGTCATATAGGCCCATAGCTCGACTTAATGTAGATGCCAAGATATTGGCAAAGGTGCTGGCATTAAGGTTGGAAGGGTGTCTCCCAAAGATGATTAGGGAGGACCAGATGAAATTCGTAAAGGAAATAGCTTTCCTTGAATGTGAGGAGGCTGCTGAATGTGGTGCTTTCTCAGACAGAAGTGGTGGTGGTGTTAGACGCAGAGAAGGCATTCGATGGAGTGGAATTATTTGATGGTGGTATTGGAGAAATTTGGGATTGTGCCGAAGTTTGTGGCATTAATGCAGTTGCAGTACAAGGAGCCGATGGCGAGCGTGTATATGAACAGTATGAACTCAGGGTACTGTGGATTAATAATAATAATCTCATTTCACAAGTAGGCCACTGAAGTTACTGTGAAAAGCCCCGAGTCGCCACATACCGGTGCCTGTTCAGGGAGGCCGGTACAGGAATTGAACCCACGTTGCTGGCATTGTTCTGCATTACAAGCCAGCTGTTTAGCCCACTGTGCTGAACCAGCCCCTTACATCGGGGTACCAGGCAGGGAGGCCCCATGTCCCTCCTTCTGTTTGCATTGGCCATAGAGCCATTGGTATTGTGCGGAGGAACTCGGGGTTGTGGAAGGCCATAATGGGGTGGGGGTAGGGTGCAATAGAGTGTCCTTATATGCAGATGTTGCTGTATATTTCGGATCCGAGCTCTTCAGTAGGCATAATGGGGTTGCTCCAGAGATTTGGGACATTTTCAGGGTACAAATTGAATTGAGAGAATAATGCGTATTTTGTGATCTCCCCTTCGGGAATGGGATGGCTGCCTTTTCGCCTGGCAGCGACTCAGGTATTTGGGAGTGCAGGTGGCCCAGGATTGGGCAGGGCTTCAGAAGTTTAACTTCACAAGCTTGGTGAGGAGGGAAGACAGAAAAAGGTGAGGTGCTTTGAGACAGTGTGCATACCAATAGAAGGATCAAAATGTGATGAACATATTTTTCAAAACACGGTGGTATACTGTGAAACAGACTTGTGTAAGGGTGGCTAATTTAATTAGACTCAACAGTTAGACTGCAAGGTTAAAACATCAAAAGAGGTCACGTGTGAAAGCAAGTGTTTTGAAGCAAAGTTGAGCAGGTCTAAGATCGGAACAACGAGCAGAAATTTGCATTAGGAAGGTAAGGAGGGAGATTTAAAAAAAGATTTAGAGTACACAATTCTTTTTCTCCAATTAAAGGCCAATTTACTTACCCTGTACGTTGTAGGGGTGAGACCCACGCAGACACAGGGAGAATGTGCAAACTCCATACAGACTGTGACCCAGGGCTGGGATCAAACACAAGTCCTTGGCACTGTGAGGCAGCAGTGCTAACCATTGCACCACCATGCTGCCCTGGTAATGAGGATGATTTGAGGTTTAACTGTTGTATTTCGAAAGGAAAATGCACTATTGGCAAAATTGTAAATGCATAAAAGCAAAATTAGTTTTTCTTTAAGCCAAAAGTAGTAGCCAAAGATCGATGTAAAAACAATAGATGTGGATTTGTCACATGTACCGAGGTACAGTGAAAAGTATTGTACTGTGTATTGTCCAGGCAGATCGTTCCATACATGAAAAACATAGGACATACAATAAATACACAAAGTAAATACATAGACATCAGGAGAAGCTTGCGGAGTATAGTGCTATTCAGTACAGAAGATGTGTGGAGAGATCAGTTCAATCCATAAGAGGGCCATTCAGGAGTCTGGTAACAGCGGGGAAGAAACTCGCTTCTTCTTCTAATTTTGTATCTCCTGCCCGATAGAAGTTGTTGGAAGAGAGAATAACCCAGGTGGGAGAGGTCTTTGATTATGCTGCCGCTTTCCCCAGGCAGTGGGAGGTGTAGGCAGAGTCAATGAATGGGAGGCGGGTTTGTGAGATGGACTGGGTTGTGTTCATGACTCTACAGTTTTTTGTGGTCTTGGGCCGAGCAGTTGCCATACCAGGCTGTGATGCAGCCAGATAGGATGCTTTCTATGGTACATCTGTAAAAAAAAAAAAAATTATAAGAGTCAAGTGGACATGCCGAATTTCCTTAGTTTCCTGAGGAAGCATAGACACGGCTGTGCTTACCTAGTCATAGAGTCGACGTGGGTGGACCAGGACAGATTGTTGATGAGCTGCACACCTAGGAATTTGAACATGTCAACCATCTCCACCTCGACACCATTGAGGCAGACAGATTTAAAGATGGAGAAAGGAGAATATATTTAAAAGAGAGTTTGAATGCTGTATAGGTGGGGGTGGTCATGAGAGCACGTGTGTTCAAACAAACCTGTGAAGAAAGCAGCTTGAAGCTATCCCAGAGTGTTGTGTCTGTAAGGTTTTGGCTGTCCAGTATCGAATGAGAAGCCTGCCTGGAGCAGCAGTGGATAGTTGAGAGAAGTGTAATCTTGTTTTTAATAAATGTTAAAAACCCTCCATAAATGATTTGAAATTACTCCAGGCTTCGATGCAGATACTTGTATTTTGTAATGATCGTAATGAGAAGGTAAATTGTTGAGAGTTTGTCCCATGTTTACCTTGGGATTTAGGCAGCCTGACAATTAGCACCTGCCACATCATAAAATCTCAGTCAACAGAACACTTGACAAGACAGTGCTCTGCTATCCAGGAGGCAAACAAAATGCCTGTACACTGCTGCACATGTTTTAAGTACTGCATAGTTCAATGCTTAATAAATGCATTGTGTCACTGAATCATGATCTGTATCTGTGTGGGCCCCATCAGTCACACACGTCTCAAATCTATGAACAAACAGTCCAGAACTAATTCAGAAAGTTGGCCATTTTAGGGCTAAAATTAGGAGAAAATCAAAGGTTGTTGCAAAATGACAAATAGTGTAATTTTATTGCCCTACAGAATAATTAAGGGTGCTCTCTCCTATTGCAAATTTAAACTGCTGCTTGATTCATTGAATCATATCAAGTGCGCAGTGGGTGCACAAGGGAGGATCTTGATTTTTTTATGGCCACATTGAGGATCAACAGTCCCCACATCATGGAGAGAGGGTGCACCCTTATTGTATGTTGGGTTATGGATTTCTCCTCCAGTATTTTCCAAACCAGTGGTATAATTCCCCAAACCCCTCTGTTTTGGCACAGTGCAATTTTCTATGACAAGCGCCATAGCAAACCTGAGCTATGAAGAACTCAGATGGGTTTGTTTATTTGCATACAAACCCATGGAGGGTCACCATGCCTTCAGCAAAGGAATAAAGGGTTATGGGAATACAGTGGGAGTTGAAGATCACATTCTCACTGCATGCCAGAGCAGATTGGAGTTTAGGGCGAGGGGGAAAGTAGGCCATTGGGTGTGTCCAATGAGTATAATCCCAATAATTTGTCCAGTCATCCCAGGGATCACCCTTGTTGCAATCATAGCAAGAACATGCTTCCTCAGATAAGGACACAAACTGGCCTCCTGTGTATAGAAAAAAAAAATCTAAGTTGCTACTACAGTACCATGGTAGCTCCAGGGTCACAGACAAGCATAGTTCCAACCATTAGAATGTCCAGTCTCACTGGATATCTATAGCCTCATGGGCTATTTGTTTAAAGCCACAAGGAAAGGCGAGGTAGCCACAAGGAAAGGCGAGGTAGCCACAAGGAAAGGCGAGGTAGCCACAAGGAAAGGCGAGGTAGCCACAAGGAAAGGTGAGGTCTAAGAGGACTTCAAGGGCAGCAGTGGCAGCACAATGATTAGCACTGCAGAATCAGTGCTGAGGATCTGGGTTTGATCCCAGCCCCAGGTCACTATCCATGTGGGTCACTATCCATGTGAAGTTCTGTGTGTGTGGGTCACACCCCCACAACCCAAACAAAGATAGATGGGCCACACTAAACTGCCCCGTAATTGGGGAAAAAAGGATTGGGTACTCCGACAAACTAAGAGGACTCACTACTACAACATCAGCCCTACTCAACATCCTACAATATGGTGGCAGCTGTAGCTGCAGGAAAACCAAGGACCTTACAGAAAGTAGAGCAGTATTCTGAAGTACTTCATCCAGGGTGATCACCCAAGAGAAATGCCATAGCAGAATTGGAAGAGGGCAGAAGAGTACCAATGGATTGCAGAGTCATACCAATGAAGGTAAAGGACCTAGCAGGGTTAGGGCAGCACAGTGGTTAGCACTGCTACCTCATGCCACTGAGGTCCCAGGTTTGATCTAGGCTCTGGGTCACTGTCCCGTGTTTGTGCAGGTTTTGTCCCCACAGCACAAAGATGTGCAGGGTAGGTGGATTGACCGTGCTAAATTGCCCAAAATGAATTGGTACTTTTTTTTTTTTTTTTTAAAACCTCGTAGGGGACTTCCGGTTGCGGTGATGCGGAGCTAAGCCGCACGTTCGGCAGCTCCCGCTATTAAAGGACTTTCGGGCCTATTTTAGGGCCCCAAACGGCGCTGTTTCGACGATTCCCGGTGGGGGAAGGTGTTTGGAGGAACATTCCCCGAAATTTATGGTGCGTACCCGGAGTGGGGCAAAGGAAAAGGCTGCAGCAGCTCCCCAGGAAAAGCCGGGGAAAGGAGGACAAAATGGCAGCCGGCAGAGCACCTGAGGACTGGTGGAAGTGGGCACAGGAGCAGCAAGCTGCTCTTCTGCGCTGTTTTGCAGAGCTGAAGGCAGAGTTGCTGGACTCCCTGAATGCGACTACCAACAAGCTGCTTGAGACCCAGACAGCCCAGGGGGTGGCCATTTAGGAGTTGCAGCAGCAGGCCGCTAAGCAGGAGGAGGCCGTGGTCCTCGTGGTGAAGGTGGAGTTGCACGAGGCACTTCACAAAAAGTGGCAAGACCGCTTGGAGGAGCTGGACTTTCGCACGAGGCGAAAGAATCTGAGGATCCTGGGCCTGGCGGAGGGCCTGGAGGGGTCGGATCTTCCGTCGTATGTGACCACGATGCTGAGCTCGTTGATGGGAGCGGGGTCCTTCCATTTGCCCCTGGAGCTTGAGGGAGCCCACAAGAGTGATGGCCAGGAGGCCCAAGACGAATGAACCCCCACGGGCGGTGCTGGTGCGGTTCCACCGATTCAGTGACCGGGAGTGTGTGCTGCGCTGGGCCAAGAAAGAGAGGAGCAGCAAGTGGGAGAATTCGGTAGTGCGAATCTACCAGGACTGGAGTGTGGAGGTGGCTAAGCGGCAGGCCGGGTTTAACCGGACGAAGCCTGCGCGTCTGTGGGTGACATACAAGGACCGGCACCACTACTTCGAGTCCCCGGAGGAGGCAGAGAAGCTGGACTCGAACTAGGGTCTGGGGGCTGCGGTGCCCGGTGCACTATGGTCGTTGCTGTTTTTGCAATTTTGACATGTGTTTTCTATGCTGGTTTTTGCTCTGTTTCCGGGTGGGTCTGGTTTTGTGTTATGTGGGGATTGTTGGGGGTTTGTTTTTTATTTTCTCTTCTGTACGGGGCTGGGTGATGGGGTGGAGCTGGAATTTGGAGAGCTGCGTCAGAAGGGTGGGGTGGGGCAGTGTGAAAGCACGGGCTTTCCTCTGGTTTCCCGCGCTGCGGGGCAGGGGGGTGGAGCGGGCAGTGGGGGCATGGCCTCTACTGTTTCCCCCGCGCTGAAGCGGTGCCAAGGTGGTGTGGCAGGATGGGGTTTGTCGGGGTCAGCTGACTCACAGAAGTACCATGGAAGGTGCGTCGCAGCTAGGAGAGATCCTAACCTGGGTGGGGGGAGGACGAGGAGCACCGGGTTGCTGCTGGTAGGGCCAGGAGAGAGCTGGTGTGGGCCGGGGGGGGTAGAGGGGAGGCGGTATCATCATGGGGGACGGGTCGGGCGTTCTGGCCTGGGGAGAGCAGTCGATGAGTTATGGCTAGTCGGCGGGGGAGAGGGGCGCGGGGTGCTCTCCGATCCGGCTGATCACCTGGAACGTGAGGGGGCTGAATGGGCCGGTTAAGAGGGCTCGGGTATTTTCTCATTTGAATGGGATGAAGGCGGACGTGGCTATGCTCCAGGAGACCCACTTGAAGGTGGCAGACCAGGTTCGTCTGAGGAAGGGGTGGGTGGGGCAGGTTTTCCACTCAGGATTAGACACAAAGTACCGGGGGGGGGGGCCGATGGCGATTCTGGTAGGGAAGAGGGTGGCATTAGAGGCGTCTGAGGTGGTGATGGACAAGGAGGGCAGATATATTATGGTGAAGGGTAGGCTGCAGGGAGAGAAGGTGGTGCTGGTTAATGTATATGCCCCGAATTGGGATGATGCCGGCTTTATGAGGCGTATGGCGGGCCGCATTCCGGACCTGGAGGCAGGGGGCCTGATCATGGGGGGAGACTTTAACACAGTGCTGGATCCCCCACTGGACCGGTCCAGTTCAAGGACGGGTAGGAGGCCGGCGGCAGCCAAGGTGCTGAGGGGGTTTGTGGACCAGATGGGAGGGGTGGATCCCTGGAGGTTTGGGAGGCCGAGGGAGTATTCCTTTTTCTCCCATGTGCATAGGGTTTACTCCCGAATAGATTTTTTCATCCTGAACAGGGGATTGATCCCGAAGGTGCAGGATGCCGAGTATTCTGGAGATGGGGGAAGCGCGGGACCAGCGCCCGCTGTGGCGCCTGGATGTGGGGATGCTGGCTGATGAGGTGTGCAGGAGGGTCGGGGAAGTATTGAGGGGTATCTTGAGACCAACGACACGGGGGAGGTCTGGGAAGCTCTGAAAGCAGTGATCCGGGGGGAGCGGATTTCCATCCGGGCCCATAGGGAAAGGAGGGAGAGACTGGTGGGGGAGCTCCTGGACGTGGATAGGAGGCAGCAGGGTGGTTAGCATAAATGCTTCACAGCTCCAGGGTCCCAGGTTCGATTCCCGGCTGGGTCACTGTCTGTGTGGAGTCTGCACGTCCTCCCAGTGTGTGCGTGGGTTTCCTCCGGGTGCTCCGGTTTCCTCCCACAGTCCAAAGATGTGCGGGTTAGGTGGATTGGCCATGCTAAATTGCCCGTAGTGTCCTAATAAAAGTAAGGTTAAGGGGAGGGTTGTTGGGTTACGGGTATAGGGTGGATACGCGAGTTTGAGTAGGGTGATCATGGCTCGGCACAACATTGAGGGCCGAAGGGCCTGTTCTGTGCTATACTGTTCTATGTTCTATGAGGTACGCGGAGGCCCCGGAGGGGGGGGTTGCTGGGGGAACAGCATAGTTTGCAGGCCAAGTTCGACTTGTTGACCACCAGAAAGGCGGAGACACAGTGGAAGAGGGCGCAAGGCGCGGTATGAGTATGGGGAGAAGGCGAGCAGGATGCTGGCGCATCAGCTCCGCAGGTGAGATGCGGCTAGGGAAATTGGTGGAGTGACGGATAAGGGTGGGAATGTGGTGCAGAAGGGGGCAGAGGTGAACGGGGTCTTTAGGGACTTTTACGAGGAACTGTACCGGTCAGAGCCACTGGTGGAGGCGGGTGGAGAGCTTCGTGAACAGGCTACGCTTCCCAAAGGTGCAGGAGGAGCTGGTGGAGGGGCTGGGGGCGCCGATAGAGTTGGAGGAGCTAGTCAGGGGGATTGGTCAAATGCAGTCAGGGAAGGCGCCGGGGCCGGATGGGTTCCCAGTGGAATTTTATAAAAAGTATGCGGATCTGGTGGGCCCTCTGTTGGTGCGAGCCTTCAAATGAGGCATGGGAGGGGGGGGCTTTGCCCCCGGACGATGTCACGGGCGCTGATCTCTGATCCTGAAGCGGGATAAGGATCCCTTGCAGTGTGGATCATACAGGCCAATCTCGCTCCTCAATGTTGATGCCAAGTTGCTGGCGAAGATCCTGGCCACCAGGATAGAGGACTGTGTGCCAGGGGTGATACACGAGGATCAGACAGGATTTGTCAAGGGAAGACAGCTTAACACGAATGTGCAGACATTGTTAAATGTTAGGATGCCGGCGGTGGAGGGAGAGGCGGAGATAGTGGTGGCGCTGGATGCAGAGAAGGTGTTTGATAGAGTTGAGTGGGGGTACCTGTGGGAGGTGCTGGAGCGGTTCGGATTCGGGGAGGGATTCATCAAATGGGTGAGTTTGCTCTACGAGGCCCCGATGGAGTGTGGGGTTACCAATGGAAGGAAATCAGAGTACTGCAGGCTCTACCATGGGACCAGGCAGGGGTGCCCCCTGTCCCCCTTGCTTTTTGCACTGGTGATAGAACCTCTGGCTTTGGCACTGAGGGAGTCGGGGAGGTGGAGGGGCCTGGTGCGGGGAAGAACATAGGGTATCGCTGTATGCAGACGACCTGCTGTTGTACGTGGGGGAATGCCAGGGGTGATGGAGCTGTTGGCTGAGTTTGGGATCTTCTCGGGCTATAAGTTAAATCTGGGTAAGAGAGAGGTATTTGTAGTACACCCGGGTGATCAGGAAGAGGGAATTGGGAGGCTCCCGTGTAAGAAGGCAGTGAAGAGTTTCAGATACCTGGGGGTGCAGGTGGCCAGGAGTTGGGGGACTCTCCACAAGCTTAATTTTACCAGGCGTGGAGCAGATGGAGGAGGAATTCAAAAGGTGGGACATGGTGGTGCTATCGCTGGCAGGTAGAGTGCAGTCCGTCAAAATGACGGTTCTGCCGAGGTTCTTGTTCCTTTCAGCGTTTGCCCATCTTTATCCCTAGGGCCTTTTTTTAAAGAAGGGTGACTAGCAGCATCATGAGCTTTGTTTGGGCGCATGGGACCCAGAGGGTGAAGAGGGTCTTCTTGGGAGCAGGGTAGAGATGGGGAGGCTGGCGTTACCCAATCTCTCGGGGTATTATTGGGCGGCCAATGTGTCGATGGTGCGCAAGTGGGTGATGGAGGGGGCAGCATGGAAACAGTTGCAGATGGTGTCCTGTGGAGGCACAAGCCTGGGGGCCCTGGTAACGGTGCCATGGCCGCTCCCTCCTACGAGGTATACCACGAGTCCGGTGGTGGCGGCTACTGCCCCCAAATCTGAGGGTAGAGGCGACATAGGGGGGCTCGATGGAGTCTCCGTTAAGGGGGAACCATCGGTTTGTCCCAGGGAACATTGATGGGGGGTTCCAGGGTTGGCACAGAGCAGGCATCAGACAGCTGAGGGACCTGTTCATTGATGGGAGGTTTGCAAGCTTGGGGGAGTGGAGGAGAAATTTGGGCTCCCCTCAGGGAACATGTTCAGGTATCTGCAGGTAAAGGCGTTTGCTAGGCGGCAGGTGGAGGGATTCCCTTTGCTTCCCGCAAGGGGGGGGGGGGGGGGGGGGTTAGTGACCAGGTGCTTTCAGGGGTCTGGGATGGGAAGGTATCTGATATCTACAAGGTAATGCAAGAGGTGGAGGAGGAGTCAGTAGAGGAGCTAAAGGCTAAATGGGAGGGGGAACAGATCGAAGATGGGACATGGGCGGATGCCCTAGAGGAGGGTCAACTCTTCCTCCTCATGTGCACAGCTTAGCCTCATCCAATTCAAGATGCTGCACCGGGCCCATATGTCCGGGACTAGGATGAGTAGGTTCTTTGAGGGCAAAGACAGGTGTTCAGGGAGTCCAGCAAACCATGCCCATATGTTCTGGGCATGCCTGGCACTGGAGGAGTTCTGGAAGGGGGCGGTCAGGACGGTGTCAAGGGTGGTAGGATCCAGGGTCAAGCCAGGCTGCGGACTCTTGGGGTGGAGCCGGGAGTGCAGGAGGCAAAAGAGGCCAATGTTCTGGCCTTTGTGTCCCTAGTAGCCCGGCGGAGGATCTTGCTACAGTGGAAGGATGCAAGACCCCCAAGCGTGGAGACCTGGATCAATGACATGGCGGGTTTTATTAAGCTGGAGGGGGTCAAATTTGCCCCGAGGATCGGTACAAGGGTTCTTGGCGGTGGCAACCTTTCCTCGACTTTCTGGCTCAGCGATAGAGTACTGGGTCAGCAGCAGCAACCTGGGGGAGGGAAAGAGAGGAGGAGGAGGAGAAGAAACATTGACTATGTTTACTATTTTAATTTATTTTTAAGTTCTTGTTGTTTACTGGGTTTGGGGGGGGGGGGGTGAGATACACATGTTGATACAGACTTGGGAGTGTTACAGTTATGGCATTTTATTGTTGCTATTCATGGAGGTTTTTTAAAAAAAAATTAAACATAGGGGCTTAGCCAGCCAGATATAAATTTAGAGTACCCCTTATTTTTTCCAATTATGGGGCAATTTAGTGTGGCCAATCCAACTAACCTGCACATCTTTGGATTGTGGGGGTGAAACCCATGCTGACATGGAGAGAATGTGCAATCTCCACAGACAGTGACTTAGGGCCAGGATTTGAACCTGGGTCCTCAGTGCTGTAGTCCACTGTGCCACCCCGCTGAGCCAGATTCCTGGCCAGAAGGGTTTCCAGTCAGCCAATTTGCAAAGTGTCACAGGCAGCCAGGTTCCCAAGTTGCACTGAATCAAGAGCTGACTGTTTTGGGAAATATGCCGAAGTAACTTCTAAAGGCTTGGTGATTCTACTCAGAGGAAGCATATTCTAATGCAATACATTAATGAATCCTCAACCAGCTTGGGAAAAATTATTATGTTTGCTTAAAAAAAAACTGTTGGAAAGCAGAATTGACTAATAAACTAGATGTTGAAAGATAAATTCTAATCTGAAAAGAAGAAGAGGTGAAGAGTCCAAGGAGCAGTGACCATAATAACCAGAAACAAATGCCCTGAAGTTGTCAAACTTAGTTCACAGATTGTGGAAACCTACAATAATTGCAGAGCTGAAAGAAGATCACTCAGATAGTACTCAAAATAAAGTGGGAATTCATATTCCATTTTTGAAGTGTCACTGTCCACATGGTGACTGTTAGGTAGGAACCACTGATCAGTTCAGCTGCTGTGTTGGTCAAGTGTAATAGTATGAACACCTACCACCCAGATACCAGCAGCAGCAACAGAACCCACCACTCTTCAGGCAATGCCTCCAGACTGCTGAACTGAAGACTTGAGGGGGATGAGCAGTGATAATATAGTATGTGACACAAGGAAAACTAATTACTTGGGATGTGCTGTACAAGGGGCCCACAAAAATGTGGGACTGAGTACAGTACAACCCAGTGATTTAATGAAGTACATTGCCTATACTCAGGTCAGTGTTGACCAGAGCAGTGTGTACCAGCAAGCATGGAGACACCTTTTTACTGTATATTTGTAAATACAGAGTCAAAGACAGGTTAACCTATGTATATGAGAGACCTATTGAACTGTAAACAATGATTACCTTCAGGGACTGGTGCAAATTAGAGCATCACATTCTATGGAGTCTGGGCATCATCTAGTTCTAGAGATGGGGTAGAGCTATTGAACCACCCATCTGGCTAGGCCCTGCAAGATAAAGTGCAGATAGAGCTGACTTCTGGTGGAATTACAATTACAACAAGCGTAGACTTAGAATTGTTTTAAATACTACTTTATTGACTTTGAATAAAAAAAGGGAAGGGAGAGATAAAAGACAGAATCAGAATTATAATTTAAAAAGTGCCAGCAATGGTTCAGCTTCAGGATGGCATTAGTGGTTTTGACAAATCAAAAATAAACACTGATCTCAGCTGCAAGATTGTGCTGATCCTCATTTGGCTGTTTCTAGCATACTTGTTCTTAATAGTCTGCAAAAATGAAATAAAAGGGTCTTTAGCAAATCATAGGTCATGAAAATATATCTAGTGGGCCCCCCATGTTAGCATTAAAGTCTAGGGCCTGTGGAGAAGTTATATTTAGATGCTAGTAAAATTTCAAAACAGTAGGTCAACATTACTTTACTGTCTGCAGAAGTGCAAGTGAAATATTACTATGTAGTGACAATGCCTCGAGAGCTCATCTGTCAAGGTACCTTCAAAAATGCAGAGAAACTAGATGCAGCCCGTGGAATTAAGAAAATAGACCCTGTCCTCACAAACTTACCATGTGCTTTGTGAGGGAGTTATTGACCTGCACAACATTTTTAGCTATGTGTTGCATAACAGGAAGTAGTTCATCTTCTCTATAGCCCAAGTAGTACTGCAAGATGGGAGTCTGGGGGAAAATAACAAGACAGGATTTATATGCAGCAAAAAGTGACATGTCATCATCTAAAAAAGAAAAACTGCCATTCATTTTTTTAAAAAAAACGATTTAAAAAAGCACTTACCCATTCGCCACAATGAAAGACCTTCTGAGAAAGGTGAAAGGCAGATGCAGCAACTAGGGATGAAGGATAATGCACCATCTCATAATCCCCCATTGTTAATTCCATCAGGTATTTGCAGAGAGTGTGTTGTACAGTGTCAATCTGACCAAAAGAGAACATTTATTCAAAAACAGCAGCACAGTGGCAATGGTTAGCACTGCTGCTACACAGAAACAGGGACCTGGTTTCAATTCCAGTCTTTAATGACCATTTAAGTTTGCACGTTCTGCCCAGTGTGCATGGGTTTCCTCCCACATTCCAAATGTGCAGGTTAGGTGGATTGGCCATGCTTCTTTGTCTTAGCATCCAAGTGTAGGTTAGGTTAAGGGGTTATTGGGATAGGAGTGAGCTAGTGGGCTGACTGGCCTCCTTCTGCACTGCAGGAATTATGAATATTTACCAGATGCTCAAGAGACCAACTATTGAAGCAGCAATATAACATCAAATCAGTCTTATTTATGGCACTAATTCAGGCATGAGAAAGTAGAGATAGGGAAGTAAAAAAAGAGAAATTGCTGAAGATCTGGGTCGGTGGTGGGGGCGGAGGAAAGAGAATGAAAGTGAGAATTTTGGAAACATTTTGGGGATTTTTCTGTTGGGTATTTGGATAAAAAGCAACAGGTTAATAAAGATGTCTCATAAGGCACAAAGCTTACTTCTGCAATTTTTGATGCTCTTCTGAGGAAGTGCAGTGGAAGCGGTTTGCCCAGAGAAAAGTCAAGTTTCTTTAAGATCAACCTCTCCATTTGTCGTATTTGTGCACAAGAGTAAGCATCATCAGTGATGACAACAAAGTCCCTTACTGCCGGAGGATAAATCTCTTCATATTTGGAAGCGACAAGCATTGCTGTTACACCAACAAGTTGTAGATTCTGCTTGGTTACTGGGTTATCCTAGAAAACAGTCAGTTGTTAGAATTTAACACCAAGCTTTACCAGTTTAGAATCATCACGCACAATCAATTAGGGTTACAACCTTATGGGTCTGTGTAAAGAAAAAAAATTACATCAAGTCAACTGCAAAGTAGTATAGAAGGAAGAGTCTTATTTTGATGATTAAATTAGTAATGGATCAGGGTAATAGAGCCAACATCTCTTTTGAAGGTCTTTCTTTAGGAACAGAATAGTTGGGTGGGCCAGTTTGCACAGGGGAACAAACAGGTAGTGTTTCTCCCATTCTAAAAAAAGGATCTTACCTGAATAAATCTGTCCAAGATAAACACTGTCAAGTACATAGTTTCTTGAAGTAACCTAAATTGCATCTGAACCTGCACAAGCCAGTCAATTAGGATAGCACGCATGCTTCCAGTTATCTTTTGTTCCCTCAAGTAGTTTGGTCTCACTGCCTGCTTGATCTAAATTCAGACAGTAAATAATTAGTCTGCTGCAACATACACATTTGATCAGTTATGTTTTTAAACAGAATTAAAAATATTTAGATCAAAAGACAGTAGAAGACAGGACAGTTAAGTACCTGAGCTGCCACACAACAGCAGTATTACCTATAGGTCAGGCACACTAAGTTCTACATAAATAAAAGAAATTCTGGTAAAATCCAGGAGCAGTGATATCTTGCTTTTGAGAAAGTGCTCTATATGCCTAGATTCAGGTGATCAAAAGTGAATCAGATCCACCCCTTCCATGGCATTAATCACATTCCCAGTTAATCTGCTCGGAAGTTCCAACCACTCCCAAGTAGGAAAACTAACCTCAAGTTCTCTTAAATATTTGTAGACATCTTTAACATATTCACTGCACAGCATTGGATTGTTGCCATCCTTTAGATCAACATCTTCAACTGGCAAGATTTCATTAGAAAAGGCTTCACTTGGCTCTTCAGATGTGCATGCTGAAATGTCCATTGGGGATGGGCATGGTAGCACCTGCTACAATGGATACACGAGTTAATCAGATGAATGGACAGCCTAGATAATTGCATGCAAGTCAATGGACTACTCACTGCACATTTAGCCACCTTACTGAAAATATGGAGGACACTTCATATCCCCTTAAGCTCTTTTTTGTAAAGTGATGAAAAACAAATATTTTTGATTCCTTTGTGGATTCTTTACATTAAAATGTCAAAACCTCCTATGTAGAAATTGGTTTATTTAAAATATCAATTGGAACATTGCATTAAGAACTAGTGTATTTCATCAAGGTTGAAATTCACCAAGCTTGAAATTAATTTTTTTTAAATTGTGACGAATTCACCCGTTACCAAGCCAGGATAAATATATTCACTAGCACCCAAACCTCTGGTTTTACCACATCTTCAGTGCAGTGTTCTTTTGGTGGAGGAGTTTCTGGCTGTTTGCACCTCTTCACTGGTTCCATTTTTGAAGCAATCACAGTTTGTTCCTGCAAGTTCAAATATAAACAAGTAATTCATATCTGCACTAACCAAATTGGCCAGTGAGAAATTATGGTCAAGATAAATAATCAACGCTGCTGCCTCACGTCACCAAGGACCTGGGTTTGATCCCGGGCTACTGTCAGAGTTTGCACATTCCATGTCTGCATGGGTCTCATCCCCACAACCCAAAGAGACGTGCAAGAGGTGGAATTAAATGAAAAAAAAATAATGAAAAATCGCTTATTGTCACGAGTAGGCTTCAAATGAAGTTACTGTGAAAAGCCCCCTAGTCGCCACATTCTACACCCAGCAAAATTAGAGAACACCAGCTGCAACCTGTTCAAACCTTAGGACTTGTTAGAGACATTTCTGAGCACCTTCCTAATTCCCAGGGAATAAAAAATAGCCACATTCCCTTAACCCTTGACAATAGCACATCTTCATAAACCTGCTTTCTTGTATCGAATTCCTCAATGAGCCATTCAAATGCTATTTACGGTTCCTGAAACAATGGGGCAAAGATTTGCAAGTAGATACTGTAAAACAGCAATAAAGTAAATTTGAAAATGATTTTATTGAAAACCATTTAGAGCAACAAATAGGTGCTTGAAGTTACAATAATAAAAAGCACAAAAATCAAGATGACATTCAATCCTACCCCACCCTCTCCAAACAAGAAACTGAACTCCTCAACAGCTGACAGTAACCAACTCTTAACAAAATGGCTACCATCTTGGTTAGAATCCCTCGACAAAACCCAGAAAGGTGTACTTGACCTTCTCAATATAGGAGCTCCCGGGGCAGCACAGTGGGTTAGCACTGTGGCCTCGGTGCTGAGGTCCCAGGTTCGATCCCAGCTCTGGGTGGAGTGTGGAGTCCGTGTGGAGTTTGCACATTGCATGGGTTTCACCCCCACATGGGTTTCACCCCCACAACCCAAAAATGTGCAAGCTTGGATGGATTGGCCATACTAAATTGCCCCTTAATTGGAACAAAAATGAATTGGGTACTCTAAATAAAAAATATATTGGAGCTCCAAGGTATTAGGCAGAGTAAAGACCTCCCCACCACCCAAGCATCATTTCTCTCATTGAAGGAGGCAAAAGGACATCTGCCTTCACCCAGTCTACTGCAAAGGCAAACCCATATTGCCACCAACGGGAAAGGCTCCAGTTTGACATTAAGAATCTCTGACATGGTGTTGAAAAGACCCAAAAGCTCAGCAACTTGGGATAAGACCAATGGTTAGGCTTGCTCCGCACATCCAGAATAGGACCCAATTCACCCTCCCATTTCATTAACCACATTTAACAGACCCTCCAAGCTGGCACTGATCATACCCGTCTAAATTAAAACCTTCCTCCTTAGCGTCCATATCCCTCTATTCCTATGTTAGTCCAAGATCCCACTATTGTATCTGCTTTCACATGTTTCCCAGCAGTGCATTCCATGCACTCACCACCACCATTCTAGTGAAAAAATCTCCTCATAGCCAATACCCTCTAGCCCAGGCAACATCATAGTAAACCTCTTCTGTACCTTCTCCAAAGCATCCATCTGTTTGGCAACCAGAATTGTATATAATATTCCAAATGTGGCCCAAGATTCTGTACAGCTGCCAATGACATGCCAATTTTTATACTCATGCCCTGACCAATGAAGGCACGCATGCTGGAGATGCCAGACTACTGTTCACCTCTATGCCCAAATCTCTGCCTGTCAATACTCCCAAGGGTTCCGCCATTTCCTGTATTAGACCTTCCAAAATGCATTACCTCATTTGTCCAGATTAAACACCATCTGTTCTACACCCCCACTCATGACCTAAACAGCAAGTGGTCAAAAATGCCGTTTGAATTGCTTCCAAAGGTTGGACACCACCAGATTTGAAAAAATCTTACAGGAGATAACGGATGCAAGGCAATTATTGCTTTAATCTAAAGCAAGATCTTACCTGTCCCCATATGGAATTTGGATTGGTCCCTCTGGAGAAATGCCCCACAGATCCTTGGTTTTACCAACCCAAATAAAAAAAAATGGGGACACGGAAAGAGAAAAAAAACCACAGAAGAACATTTTTACTAGTCTGAATCCTGCCCATTTGGCCCCATTCACCAGACTGGCATAATTTAAAGGGAGGCCCAATCATGGGCCACCAAGGTAACAAAAGCTATATCGGGAAGACAAAAAAAGGTAACATCCCCAGATTGTTGCCAAATGCGAGCAAAACTCCGAAGTAGCTCCATTATCTCACCCAGAGTGGAAACTAGGTCCATAATGCAAATATCATCTGCATACAAGGACACCCTGTGTTCCCTCAAGGATTTATCCCCTTCCACTACTAGAAGATCTTAACACAATAGCCAGTGGTTTAATTTCTAGCAAATTAAAGCTGAGGCAATGTACATCCCTGCCTTGTACCCAGAAATGGAAAATAACTAAGGTTAAGGCATCTGCATTCAGAAGCAAATTGGGTTGCGATGACCCAATTTCCATAGGGTTCTTGACCTTAGGGAAATGGGAGGCCTGCACAAGTAGAATGGACAATGATTCCTGAGACAAGGAGTTGTTGCGGGATCAATGGACCCTCAAAACCTTTGAAATGGGGAATCCACAAGTGCCACTGTCTGCATTAGCCCAGTTCATTTCCTCTAGGCCCAATGGGGATACCCCAGTGGGGATACCAACTCCTCTTGCCTTTCCCTCCAGTGTACTGCCAAAATTCCACCAGCACATCTGTCCCACTGGGGCAACAAAGAGTGCCTATCGATCCAGCCCCCAACCACACCCAAATCAGACCATAAGACAGTGTTCCTTCTCCCGACATACAAGCAGAACTTTAAGCGGGAGAATCCAGTTACAAGAAGGTCAAAGAAACAATGGGAAACAATGGCTTTCAGGAGATTACGCCCCACGGAAGGCCAGGCTTGAGGATTACTCCCCACTGAGGCCAGGTTTGAGGTGTTCAAGTCAGGCGACCCTGACCTATGCAAGAAAACCAAAATTATCAGGAATGCCAAGAGAGAATCAGACCAAGTAAGAGTCAGACTTTTGTCATGTTGTGGCAAGGCTTAAACATCAAAGCCGACAGCAGCAGCACATCCCTCCCCGACGAACACAATGCATCCTATGCTTGGCTCAGCAGGAAATCACTGTCAACTGCCCAACCAGCTCCAGAGACACCCATACCCACAGTCAGCTTCCAAAGTAAGATTGGCCTTCTGGAAAGGGAACCCACAGAAGGAGACAGGGTCCCTGGTCATGCACTCAAGATCCTGCACAGACCAGCTGGCGGACGTGTTCGTGGACATCTTCAACCTCCCCTACTCTATTCCGAGGCGAAGACCACCACCGTCATACTAGTGCCAAAGAAGAACCAGGAAATGTGCCTCAACGACCATTGTCTAGGGGCCTTGACACCGATTGTAATGAAGTGCTGCGCAAGAGGTTGGTCATAGACACATCAACTCCATATTCCCAGAATGCTTGATCCACTGCAATTCACATACCACTGCAACCAGTCCCTGGAGCATAACAACAATAACAGACTCCTACATCAAACTCCTATTTATCACACCTTCAACACCAATCTCAGCGACACTCATATCAAACCTCCAAAACCTAGGACTCTGCTCCTCGTTATTCAACTGCCTGACCCATAGATCACAAAATCAGTAAGGATAAACAGCACCTCCTCCATGATAGGCCTCAATACCAGGGCCCCGCAAGGCTGCGTACTTAGTCCCCTACTATATTCCATGTACACACACACACGACTGCATGGCAGAAATTGGCCCCACCTCCATCTACAAGTTTGCTGACAACATGACCGCAGTGGGTTGGTTCATGAATGATGAGTCAAAATACAGGAGGGAGATAGAGAACCTAGTGGAGTGGTGTAACGACAACAATCTCATCCCTCAATGTCAGCAAGAGTAAAGAGCTGGGCATTGACTTCATACTGTACACTGCTGTCTGCATCAACAGTGTTGAGGTGGAGATTGTCAGCGGGAAATTCAGCATGTCCACCGACTGACTCAGCCCAGGACAGCAAGAAACTGTAGAGTCGTGAACACAGCCAGCCCATCACACAAACCCCCTCCCATCCATTGACTATCTACACCTCCCACTGCCTTGGGAAAGCATGCAGCATAATCAAAGACTCCTCCCACCCAGCAGGAGATACAAAGTCAGAGAACACACACACACACACAAAAACAGCTTCTTCCCCACTGTTACCAGACTCCTAAATTACCCTCTTATGGACTGAACCAATCTCTCCACACTTCTCTGCACACTCCATATGCTTCACCTAGTGTCTATGTCTTTACATTTGTGTATTTTAAGCTTGCCTTATGTATTTTCTTTTGAGCTGCACAGAGAATAATATTTTACTGGCCTTCCCCCTATCTTCATAAACCCCTGGTCACAGTTGGCTCATTTTACTTGCAATAAACTCTGGGGTGGGGATTATTGATGGTCCAACTTGGAAGAGAGTCCACCAGTCTACTGCTCCACCCTGATTCTCTTCCTTTCTCTCCTCCCCACCACCAAAAAAACCCACACCCGATTCTGCCTCCTTGAATCATCCATTTCTGGCCTTAGTGCTTTACTCACCAGCCATCTGCAACACTGCCAGTCTGGCTACCTGGTCACCAAGGCTCGAGAGCCACCTCCACAGTTTATTGCAGCATCATGTGCTTTTACCAACTTGTTGGTCTTTTCCAACACCAACTGAATTGGGAGCCAGCCCAAAGATCCCACTGACACCACTTGCCTTTGCATCTTGAATTCTGCCACCAAGTGGGCAGCATGATGGTGCAGTGGTTAGCACTGCTGCATCACAGGTCCCAGGTTCAATCCCAGCCTTGGGTCACTGTCTGTATGGAGTTTGTACATTCTCCCCGAGTTTGATTTTTATCATGGAGGAGGTGCTGTTTATCCTTACTGAGTTGTGATATATTTGCACGAGTTTGACCCCATAACCCAAAAGATGCACCAAGATGCAGGTATGCATCTCAGCCATTTAGTAGAGTGGATGAAATCACAGCAAAGCCTCTAATTCAGTCAAAAAAAATTCTGGGCACCTTATACAATTGATCAGGTGGGCCTTTAAGCCAACATACCCCCAGAAACTGGGCAAAAAATAAGTACACTGGTAGGATCACTACATACCACCGCTGGATGTCATAGATGGTTTTAACATATCAAATCTCAAAACAGCCATTGCACAGGACAAAAAGAGAACAAATGAGAGTTCCCCATTAGGAATTCACAAGCCATTACCTTTTTCAGAGCCAGCGCCTTTTTCAGACCCAGAGTTGCACATGGCTTATTGAGGATATTCACCAAAGCAACTCTATGCTCCAAGACAGTCATTGTTGGACAATTTCTTGATTGCACTTCTGTTTCAGTAGCAGCAGCTCGAGTAGCCTAGAAAGAGAATACTGCAGTTACTTGGAAGGGTTTAGTGTGGACTGGGGGGGGGGGGGGAATGGAAATGTCAATTAGATTTAAAAATGGTTATACCAGTCAGATAGTCCCCACACATTATATTGCAGTTTAGTGGTGAAGTTATTATTTTTTAAAAACTTGCTTCCTTGACGAAGTCATGTTTAACCCTGAGAGTCTAGTATCATGCAATGCCACCAATTCGCAGGTAGCCCAGCAGAGTATTGAATTCTTGACAAGATCGTCTTAATAGGAATACTGTTCCAATTGTTCAATTGGAAATATTTCTAAAGCAAGAAAAAAAAAAGAGCCTACTTGCTCATAGAAAATAAGCCTCTTAATAACAAGGGGAACGGGTATATGGTGCCATCATATACATTAATGAACACCATGTATCCCTTAGTGTGTGCATCGGTTCCCTCGGGTGCTCCGTCTTCCTCCCACAGTCCAAAGATGTGCAGCTGGGTGGATTGCCCTATAGGTCGGGGACAGCCTGCTTTCGACAATGCAATTGCTAAATCCATACCAATTTAAGGTAGGCGGAGTAAAAGCTATTCCAATTAATGTAATTAATTAATTTCAGGGTTAAGAGGGTGTGAACAACATACAAACCAACAGGGAGGATGCACAGATAGAAATGCACTGAAGCCACACTTCTGCAGACTAGAAACACAAAAATAAGCATTAGTCTGAAGCAGGGCGAGACACCCAGACTCATTCGCAAGTGACATTTATGCAAATCAGTAATTGTTAAGCCTGGATACAAAATAAAACACCAATTGGCAAAGCTGAAAACAGTGCAGTGTCAAACAATGCGTTGCGTCCAGAAAGCAGAGCGGTTTCGATCAAACCCCCACGCAATTGACAAAAGAAACTTAAAATCAGAAAATGAGCGTAGATTTATAAAAGTAGTACTAAAATTCCAGCAGCCTTACCCTTCGTATGCGGGCAGCCATTGTGGGTTGTTGTGTGGTGTGTTTTTTTTTTTCGCCCCCTCTTAATTTGCTATCAAACCACTCACTTCCTCAGTCGAATCCTCCCCAGCCCTTTAAATCTGTCCGCTCAAATTCCCATTGGAGCAGACCAGGAAACACTCATTCAAGCCCTTATTGGCTGAGAACACATTCCACCCGAGAATCACAAACACTTTGCAGCCAGCCCACTTTCCAGCCTTCAGTAAGAATTAAGATCGGAAGAGCTTATGTGGGGTCTGTGTACAGTCTTGATCACATCCCATGTGGGGTCTGTGTACAGTCTGATCACATCCCATAGGTGGTCTGTGTACAGTCTGATCACATCCCATAAGTGGTCTGTGTACAGTCTGGTCACATCCCATGGGGGGTCTGTGTACAGTCTTGATCACATCCCATGGGGGGGGGGGGGGGTCTGTGTACAGTCTTGATCACATCCCATGGGGGCCTGTGTACAGTCTTGATCACATCCCATGGGGGCCTGTGTACAGCCTGATCAAATCCCATTGGGGGGGGGGGGGGTCTGCAGTCTTGATCACATCCCATGGGGGGGGGGGTCTGTGTACAGTCTTGATCACATCCCATGGGGGCCTGTGTACAGTCTTGATCACATCCCATGGGGGCCTGTGTACAGCCTGATCAAATCCATGGGGGGGGGGGGGGTCTGCAGTCTTGATCACATCCCATGGGGGGGGGGGGTCTGTGTACAGTCTTGATCACATCCCATGGGGGGGGGGGGGTCTGTGTACAGTCTTGATCACATCCCATGGGGGGGGTCTGTGTACAGTCTTGATCACATCCCATGGGGGGGGGGGGTCTGTGTACAGTCTTGATCACATCCCATGTGTTTTCCGCACAACGCGACTAGCCATCCTTGGCTATGTCGTGGAAAATGGAGTCCTTGGGCCCAACCCCGCCCGCATGCGCCCCCCCCCCCCCCCCCCTTCCCCACAGCTGAAAAGGTGCCTGGGGTTCTTCTCATATTATGCCCAGTGGGTCCCCAACTATGCGGACAAAGCCCGTCCACTTATCAAAGCCACCATCTTTCCCCTGACGACAACCCGTCTGGCCTTCAGCCTCATCAAGGCAGACATTACCAAGGCCACGATGCACGCGGTGTATGATTCCATCCCCTTCCAGGTGGAGAGCGATGCGTCAGCCGCTACCCTTAACCAGGCAGGCAGGCCCATGGCCTTCTTTTCCCGTACCCTCAACGCCTCCGAGATTCGACACTCCTCTGTCGAAAAGGAAGCTCAAGCCATTGCGGAAGCTGTACGGCATTGGAGGCACTACCTGGCTGGTAGGAGGTTTACCCTTGTCGCCGACTGATGCACCATCAATTGGACACGAGGCAGAGATGTGATTCAAACAAAAGGCTTTAATACACAAGATGTGTGCCCGGCAGCAGATGTACAGAAGAATGGCCGACTGCCGGGGAACACGGGTTCTTATATCCCGCCCTTTAGGCGGAGCCAATTGGCTGAGAGGCACATGACTTACCCGGGCCAATGGACAGCGAGTCCTCTGCACCAATGGCAGCTCACCTCTGGAGGTACCATAATACCCCTAGTCATACTACCACATTCACCCCTTGTTGAAAGGGAAGCCGGGGGGGGGGGGTCCCTTGAGTACATGAGACTGGTAGTTTGACTAGAGATGTTTACGCCGTGCCGTTGCATCGATGGCTGCCCACTGACCCGTAACTAATATTCAAGAGGAGAAGAGAACAATAACTATGTAAAGTGTGCATAATCAGGGGGCGGGGGAGGGGGGGGAGGGGAATGGGTGAACAGTTAAAGAACAAAAAATCAAAGGGCAGCACGGTGGCCTAGTGGTTAGCACAACCGCCCCACGGCGCTGAGGTCCCAGGTTCGATCCCGGCTCTGGGTCACTGTCCGTGTGGAGTTTGCACATTCTCCCCGTGTCTGCGTGGGTTTCACCCCCACAACCCAAAGATGTGCAGAGTAGGTGGATTGGCCACACTAAAATTGCCCCTTAATTAGAAACAATAATTGGCTAATCTAAATTTATTTAAAAAAAGAACAAAAAATCACAAGAGTCTATCCGCAGGCAGAAGTCCACCCGTAGGTCACATCGATTCAATCAGTCAAGTGGGCGCCCTCGATGTCCTGCTTGACCTGTGTAGTGGTGCCGGTGACATCGGAGCAGTGGTCGTCCGTGACTCCGGGAGCGATTATCTTGTTTCTGTGTCCGTACCCCTGATCGAAGCTAGCAGGGGCCAGGCCGGGGGAGGGGGTCCCTGTCCGCTGAGCTGTGGGTGCGCCGTTGCTGGGGGCAGTGGGTGTCGGGGAGGGGGGGGGGTGTGGCTGGTGCTGGGGTGTGTGGCCGAGATCCGGCGGGTGCCAGGTCCTGGAGGGAGACCATGTCCTGTCGGCCGTCGGGATACTCCACATACGCGTATTGCGGATTCGTGTGGAGTAGCTGGACTCTTTCAACCAATGGGTCCGACTTGTGCACCCGCACGTGCTTCCGGAGCAGAATGGGCCTGGGGGTAGCCAGCCAGGTCGGGAGCGGGGTCCCTGAGGAAGACGTCCTGGGAAAAACAAGAAGACATTCGTGAGGCGTTTCGTTCGTGGCGGTACAGAGAAGTGACCGGATTGAGTGGAGGGTGTCTGGGAGGACCTCTTGCCAGTGGGAGACTGGGAGATTTCTGGACCGTAGGGCCAGCAGGACGGTCTTCCAGACCGTACTGTTCTCCCTCTTGACCTGCCCGTTACCCCGGGGGTTGTAACTGGTTGTCCTGCTGGAGGTGATGCCCCTGCTGAGCAAGAATTGACGCAGCTCGTCACTCATAAATGAGGATCCCCGATCGCTATGAATGTATGCGGGGTAACCGAACAAGGAGAAGATGGTATGCAGGGCTTTGATAATGGTGGTTGTGGTTATGTCGGGGCAGGGGATGGCGAAAGGGAAACGGGAGTACTCGTCAATCATGTTGAGGAAGTACGTGTTGCAGTTGTTGGAGGGGAGGGGACCTTTGACGTCCATGCTGAGACGTTCAAAGGGGCGGGAAGCTTTTATCAGGTGCGCTCGTTCAGAGCGTAGAAGTGTGGCTTGCACTCCGCGCAGATGTGGCAGTCTGAGATACCCTCAATTACGACACAGGAGAGAAGATAGGTAATTCAAAGGCTTTAATCATCTGAGAACTAAACAGGAGCCGAGAAGTGTGCTCATTACATGCTGCCGAGTGAGCCTCATCTTATATACCGTTTCCTGGGGGCGGAGCCAGAGGCGGGGTCCCCCAGAGTTCCAAGCTCGGTCTTAAAGGGCCAATGCATTAAAGGTAAGGTACCGTTACAGCAGCTACTGATACCATTCATCACATTCACCCCCTGTTTAAAAAAAACACATAGTCCGTCGGGGGTGAAGTGGAGTTATAAGTTCAGTCTTGTGGGTGGTTTGACCGTCCGTGCTGACTTTCTCCGCTCCGGTAGTGGTGCCGTGGATACGGTCGGTTTTGATGATGGTATATCCGGGAGCACGGTTGACTGAGCCTTTGCCCGCCTTGGAGCGGGGAGGGGGTTATCCGGGGTGACTAGGGTGATCGGTGCCGGCGCCGGCTGGGGGGCAGGGGGCACTATGGGGGGGCGGTGTCGGGGTCGGCAGTCGGTGCGGGGAGGGGAACGTCGGTGGGGGGGGTGTGGTGGGGAAAGCGTTGGGGTCGGTGGGCGAGCCAGCGGGTGCCAGATCTCGCAGGGAGACGGTATCCTGCCTGCCGTCGGGGTGCTCGACGTAGGCGTATTGAGGGTTCACGTGTAGCAGTTGGACCCTCTCGACTATGGGATCCGTTTTATGGCTCCTCACGTGTCTCCGGAGTAGGACTGGTCCCAGAGTCGTCAGCCAACGTGGAAGCAAGACCCCAGAGGTGGACTTCCTGGGAAAGACAAACAAACGATTGTGAGGGGTCTCGTTCATGGCCGTACAGAGGAGCGACCTAATGGAGTGTAGGGCATCGGGTAGGACCTCCTGCCAGCGGGCGTTTGGGAGACTCCTTAACCGTAGGGCTAGAAGGACAGCCTTCCAAACTGTTGCGTTCACCCTCTCCACTTGCCCGTTTCCCCACCGGTTATAGCTCGTCGTCCTGCTCGAGGCGATGCCCTTGCTGAGCAGATATCGACGCAGCTCATCGCTCATGAACGATGTACCCCGGTCACTGTGGATATAAGCGGGGAAACCAAACGGTATGAAGATGCTGTGCAGTGCCTTGATCACGGAGGCCGTGGTCATATCGGGGCAGGGGACAGCAAAAGGGAAGCGGGAGAATTCGTCGATGACGGTGAGGAAATAGATGTTGCGGTTGGTGGACGGGAGGGGCCCTTTGAAGTCCACACTTAGTCGCTCAAAGGGCCCAGAGGCCTTTATCAGGTGGGCCCTGTCTGGTCGATAGAATTGCGGTTTGCATTCCGCACAGATCTGGCATGCCTTAGTCATGGCCTTGACCTCCTCGTGGAGTAGGGTTGGTTGCGGGACTTGATGAAGTGGGCAAGCCGGGTGACCCCCGGGTGGCAGAGGTCATCGTGGATGGCTCTCAGGCGGTCCAATTGCGCATTGGCGTACGTGCCGCGGGACAGGGCATCTGGGGGCTCGCTGAGCTTCCCCGGGCGATATTTAATATCGTATGTATAGGTGGAGAGCTCTATCCTCCACCTCAGAATTTTGTCATTCTTTATTTTGCCCCGTTGTGCGTTATCGAACATAAAGGCGACCGGCCGTTGGTCGGTGACGAGGGTGAACCTCCTACCGGCTAGGTAGTGCCTCCAGTGTCGCACGGCCTCCACTATGGCCTCCTTCTCGACTGCAGAGTGTCGAATTTCCGAGGCGGTGAGGGTTCGGGAGAAGAACGCTACTGGTCTGCCCGCCTGGTTGAGGGTAGCAGCCAGGGCGACATCTGATGCGTCGCTTTCTACCTGGAAGGGAATGGCTTCGTCCACCGCGTGCATGGCGGCCTTGATGATGTCGGCCTTGATACGGCTGAAGGCCGACTGGGCCTCAGCCGTCAGGGGAAAAACCGTGGTCTTAATGAGTGGCCGGGCTTTGTCCGCTTATCTGGGGACCCACTGGGCGCAATAGGAGAAAAGCCCCAAGCACTGTTTGAGTGCCTTGAGGCTACAGGGGAGGGGGAGTTCCTTAAGGGGACGCATGCGGTCGGGGTCTGGGCCTAGGACCCCATTTTCCACGACGTAGCCAAGGATGGCTAGCCGGTTGTGTGGAACACGCATTTCTCTTTGTTGTACGTGAGGTTGAGGGCCCGGGCAGTCTGGAGGAACTTCCTCAGGTTTGCGTCGTGGTCCTGCTGGTCATGGCCGCAGATGGTGACGTTGTCCAAGTACGGGAAGGTAGCCCGTAAGCCGTACTGGTCCACCATTTGATCCATTGCCCTCTGGAAAACGGAGACTCCGTTTGTGACACCAAAAGGGACCCTGAGGAATTGAAACAGCCGACCGGCTGCTTCAAAAGCCGTGTAGGGGCGGTCCTCTGGGCGGATAGGGAGTTGATGATAGGCCGATTTTAGGTCGACTGTGGAGAATACCCGATACTGGGCGATGCGAGTCACCATTTCTGTTATGCGGGGAAGTGGGTAAGCACCGAGTTGCGTAAAGCGGTTTATGGTCTGGCTATAATCCACTACCATTCATTGCTATTCCCCAGAGCGGACTACCAATACTTGAGCCCTCCAAGGGCTGTTGCTGGCCTCTATGACCCCCTCTTTTAGTAGCCGCTGAACCTCTGACTTGATAAAAGTTATGTCTTGGGTACTGTACTGGCGACTCCTAGTGGCGACGGGCTTACAGTCGGGAGTGAGGTTCGCGAAGAGGTGGGGGGGGGTGGCGCAACTTTGAGTGTCGCCAGGCTGCATACCGTGAGTGGGGGGAGGGGTCCGCCGAACTTCAGTGTCAGGCTCCGGTGGCTGCACTGAAAGTCCAGACCGAGCAGCAGGGGGGCGCAGAGTTGAGGGAAGATGTAAAGTTTAAAACAGGTGTATTCAGTGCCTTGAATTGCGAGGTCAGCGACACAATACCCCGAGATTTGTACCGAATGGGACCCAGAGGCGAGGGCGATAGTTTGGGAGGCGGGGTGCGTGCGCAGAGAGCAGCGCCTTACCGTATCTGAATAGATAAAGCTCTCCGTGCTCCCGGAGTTGAATAGGCAGGGAGTGTCGTGGCCGTTGATTTGCACCCGCATAATTGAGTTCCGCAGGTGTTTCGGCCGCGATTGATCGAGCGTGATTGCTCCTAGTTGTGGGTAGTCAGAGTCCTCGGTTAAGTCGGACTCACAAAATGGCCGCCTGGAGTCACAAAATGGCCACCGCCATCGGTCGCACGTGTTGGGGTTCGAAGATGGCCGCCGCCAAGATGGCCACTCCATGACTCGCACGAGGTCGATGACACGTCGGAAGTGGGCGTGTCCGGCCGCCATGCGGCCGTGTTGCGGGGCCTGTGAGACCGGGAGCTTGATTTCTGGGCCTAGTGAGGATTTTGTTTGTGGCCTTTGGGGCCAGCCAGGCAGACTTTAGCGAAGTGCCTTTTCTTCCCGTAATCATTGCAGATCGCGGAGCGGGCTGGGCAACGTTGCCGTGGGTGCTGACCTTGCCCACAGAAATAGCACGGGGAACCCCCGGAGTGAGCGGATCGCCGCGCGGCACAGGCCTGTAGCGTGGCCGAGTCCGGAGGGGATCGAGAGGGGTTTGCAAGGTCCGCGGAGTACGTACCGAGGTTATGGTGGGCCGTTTCTAGAGAAGAGGCGAGTGTTACCGTGCCTTGGAGATCCTTTGCCCCGTCTTCTAGGAGCCGCTGCCGGATGTACGAGGATCTGATACCGGACACAAAGGCATCGCGAATATGCAAGTTCATGTGGGCTTCTGCCGTCATTGTTTTATGGTTGCAGTTCCTTGCGTGCGCAGTGAGTCTCTCCACGTACTTGTCCAGAGTTTCCCTGGAACGCTGGCTGCAGGTTGAGAGCAAATGTCTGGCGTGTACCTCATTAATCGGCTTCACGAAGCTTTTCGTCAGTATCTCGACCGCAGCGTAATTTGCAGTGTTCTCGATTGCGGAGGAGAGTCGGTGGCCCACCCGGGCATGTAGTAAACGCAGCTTGCGAGCGCCGTCGACATCAGTCGCTGAGGAGTCACTATAGTCCTCAAAACACCGCAGCCAATATTTAAAAATTTCCAGGGCTTCCGGCAACCGAGCGTCCAGGTTGAGTTTCTCCGGCTTCAGAGTGCTGTCCATCTTGATGCGTCAGATGATTAAACTGAGATACCCTCAATTACGACACAGGAGAGAAGATAGGTAATTCAAAGGCTTTAATCATCTGAGAACTGAACAGCAGCCGAGAAGTGTGCTCATTACAAGCTGCCGAGTGAGCCTCAACTTATATACCGTTTCCTGGGGGCGGAGTCCCCTAGGGTTCCAAGCTCGGTCTTAAAGGGCCAATGCATTAAAGGTAAGGTACCGTTACAGCAGCTACTGATACCATTCATCACACAGTCCCTAGTGACTGTCCTGGCCTCCTCAATGGAGTAGGGCAGGTTGCGGGTCTTTAGAAATGGAAAAAGCGGGTGACCCCCGGGTGGCAGGGGTCCGCCTGGAGGGTTCAAAGGCAGTCCACTTGTGCATTGGCACAGGTGCCGCGGGACAGGGCATCAGGAGGCTTATTTAGCTTCCCAGGAGGATACAAGATGTCGTAGTTGTACGTGGACAACTCAATCCTCCACCGCAAGATTTTATCGTTCTTTACCTTTCCCCTCTGTGCATTATCGAACATGAAAGCTACTGACCGTTGGTCTGTGAGGAGGGTAAACCTCCTGCCGGCCAGATAGTGCCTCCAATGTCGCACAGCTTCAACTATAGCCTATGCTTCCTTCTCGACTGAGGAATGTCGGATTTCGGAAGCGTGGAGGGTCCGGGAGAAGAAGGCCACGGGTCTGCCCGCTTGGTTGAGGGTGGCCACCAAAGCTACATCGGACGCGTCGCTCTCGACCTGAAAGGGGAGGGACTCGTCGATAGAGACAGAGCAAGAGTAGGAAGGCAGTGCAGGTGTCCACTGCGGTCATCTCCCTGCAAAACAGATATACCGCTTTGGATACTGTTGGGGGAGATGGCTCACCAGGGGAAGGCAGCAGCAGCCAGGTTCATGGCACCGTGGCTGGCTCTGCTGCACAGCAGGGCAGGAAGAAAAATGGCAGGGCTATAGTGATAGGGGACTCGATCGTAAGGGGAATAGACAGGCGGTTCTGTGGAAGCAATCGAGACTCCAGGATGTTATGGTGCCTCCCTGGTGCAAGGGTCAAGGATGTCTCGGAGCGGCTGCAGGACATTCTGTGGGGGGGGGAGGGTGAACAGCCAGCTGTCGTGGTGCACATAGGCACCAACGATATAGGTAAAAAACGGGATGAGGTCCTACAGGCTGAATTCAGGGAGTTAGGAGTTAAACTAAAAAGTAGGACCTCGAAGGTAGTAATCTCAGGATTGCTACCAGTGCCACGAGCTAGTCAGAGTCGGAATGTCAGGATAGATAGGATGAATGCGTGGCTCGAGAGATGGTGCAAGAGGGAGGGATTCAAATTCCTGGGGCATTGGGACCGGTTCTGGGGGAGGTGGGACCAGTACAAACCAGACGGTCTGCACCTGGGCAGGACTGGAACTGTTGTCCGTGTTTGCTAGAGCTGTTGGGGAGGGTTTAAACTAATGTGGCAGGGGGGTGGGAACCGATGCAGGACGTTGGTAGGCAGTAAAACAGGGACAGAAACAAAAGGCAGTAAGGGGGAAAGTGTCAGGCAGAGAAGACATAGTCAAAAATCAAAAAGGGCAACAGTACAAGGTACAGTGACTGAGGGGAGCTCAGTGAATAGGCCCAGTAATACTAAAAGGAATAAAACTGGAGATGTTAAGATTCAAAACAGAGGTAAAAAAACCAACATAAGTGTACTTTACCTGAATGCTCGTAGTATTCGGAATAAAGTAAATGAGTTGATGGCGCAAATCATCGTGAATGACTATGATTTAGTGGCCATTACTGAAACATGGTTAAAGGATGGTCACGACTGGGAGTTAAATATCCGAGGGTATCAAACTATTCGGAAGGACAGAGTGGATGGTAAGGGAGGTAGTGTTGCTCTGTTATTTAAGGATGACATCCGGGCAATAGTAAGGGATGACATCGGTGCTATGGAGGATAAGGTTGAATCCATTTGGGTGGATATCAGGAATAGTAAGGTGAAAAAGTCACTGATAGGAGTAGTCTATCGGCCACCAAATAGTAACGTTATGGTGGGGCAGGCAATAAACAAAGAAATAACTGATGCATGTAGAAATGGTACAGCAGTAATCATGGGGGATTTTAATCTACATGTCGATTGGTTTAACCAGGTCGGTCAAGGCAACCGTGAGGAGGAGTTTATAGAATGTATCCGTGATAGTTTCCTAGAACAGTATGTAATGGAACCTACGAGGGAAAAGCGGTCCTAGATCTTGTCCTGTGTAATGAGACAGGATTGATTCATGATCTCATAGGTAGGGATCCTCTCAGAAGGAGCGATCACAATATGGTGGAATTTAAAATACAGATGGAGGGTGAGAAGGTAAAATCAAATACTAGTGTTTTGTGTTTAAACAAAGGAGATTACAATGGGATGAGAGACGAACTAGCTAAGGTAGATTGGGAGCAAAGACTTTATGGTGGAACAGTTGAGGAACAGTGGAGAACCTCCCAAGCGATTTTTCACAGTGCTTAGCAAAGGTTTATACCAACAAAAAGGAAAGACGGTAGAAAGAGGGAAAATCGACCGTGGATATCTAAGGAAATAAGGGAGAGTATCAAATTGAAGGAAAAAGCATACAAAGTGGCAAAGATTGGTGGGAGACTAGAGGACTGGGAAATCTTTAGGGGGCAACAGAAAGCTACTAAAAAAGCTATAAAGAAGAGTAAGATAGAGTATGAGAGTAAACGTGCTTAGAATATAAAAACAGACAGTAAAAGTTTTTACAAATATATAAAACAAAAAAGAGTGGCTAAGGTAAATATTGGTCCTTTAGAGGATGAGAAGGAGTTTTAATAATGGGAGATGAGGAAATGGCTGAGAAACTGAACAGGTTTTTTGGGTCGGTCTTTACAGTGGAAGACACAAATAACATGCCTGTGACCGATAGAAATGAGGCTATGACATGTGATGACCTTGAGAGGATTGTTATCACTAAGGAGGCAGTGATGGGCAAGCTAATGGGGCTAAAGGTAGACAAATCTCCTGGTCCTGATGGAATGCATCCCAGAGTGCTAAAAGAGATGGCTAGGGAAATTGCAGATGCACTAATGATGATTTACCAAAATTCACTAGATTCTGGGGTGGTCCCGGTGGATTGGAAATTAGCAAACGTGACACCACTGTTTAAAAAAGGAGGTAGGCAGAGAGCAGGAAATTATAGGCCAGTGAGCTTAACTTCGGTAGTAGGGAAGATGCTGGAATCTATCATCAAGGAAGAAATAGCGAGGCATCTGGATAGAAAATGTCCCATTGGGCAGACGCAGCATGGATTCATAAAGGGCAGGTCGTGCCTAACTAATTTAGTGGAATTTTTTGAGGACATTACCAGCGCAGTAGATAACGGGGAGCCAATGGATGTGGTATATCTGGATTTCCAGAAAGCCTTTGACAAGGTGCCACACAAAAGGTTGCTGCATAAGGTAAAGATGCATGGCATTAAGGGTAAAGTAGTAGCATGGATAGAGGATTGGTTAATTAATGGAAAGCAAAGAGTGGGGATTAATGGGTGTTTCTCTGGTTGGCATTCAGTAGCTAGTGGTGTCCCTCAGGGATCAGTGTTGGGCCCACAATTGTTCACAATTTACAGAGATGATTTGGAGTTGAGGACCAAGGGCAATGTGTCCAAGTTTGCAGACGACACTAAGATGAGTGGTAAAGCGAAAAGTGCGGAGGATACTGGAAGTCTGCAGAGGGATTTGGATAGGTTAAGTGAATGGGCTCGGGTCTGGCAGATGGAACACAATGTTGACAAATGTGAGGTTATCCATTTTGGTAGGAATAACAGCAAACGGGATTATTATTTAAATGATAAAATATTAAAGCATGCTGCTGTGCAGAGAGACCTGGGTGTGCTAGTGCATGAGTCACAGAAAGTTGGTCTACAGGTGCAACAAGTGATTAAGAAGGCAAATGGAATTTTGTCCTTCATTGCTAGAGGGATGGAGTTTAAGACTAGGGAGGTTATGCTGCAATTGTATAAGGTGTTAGTAAGGCCACACCTGGAGTATTGTGTTCAGTTTTGGTCTCCTTACTTGAAAAAGGACATACCGGCACTGGAGGGTGTGCAGAGGAGTTTCATTAGGTTAATCCCAGAGCTGAAGGGGTTGGATTACGAGGAAAGGTTGAGTAGACTGGTACTGTACTCGTTGGAATTTAGAAGGATGAGGGGGATCTTATAGAAACATTTAAAATTATGAAGGGAATAGATAGGATAGATGCGGGCAGGTTGTTTCCACTGACAGGTGAAAGCAGAACTAGGGGACATAGCCTCAAAATAAGGGGAAGTAGATTTAGGGCTGAGTTTAGGAGGAACGTCTTCACCCAAAGAGTTGTGAATCTATGGAATTCCTTGCCCAGTGAAGCAGTTGAGGCTCCTTCATTAAATGTTTTTCAGATAAAGATAGATAGTTTTTTGACGAATAAAGGGATTAAGGGTTCTGGTGTTCAGGCTTGAAAGTGTAGCTGAGTCCACAAAAGATCAGCCATGATCTCATTGAATGGCGGAGCAGGCTCGAGGGGCCAGATGGCCTATTGATGCTCCTAGTTCTTATGTTCTTATAGTGCGCATCATGGCCTTTGCAATATCTGCTTTGATGTGGCTAAAGGCCTGGCGGGCCTCCATCGACAGGGGGAACGTGGTGGACTGGATGAGGTGACAGGCTTTGTCTGCGTAATTGGGGACCCGCTGTGCGTAATATGAAAAGAAGGCCAAACAGCACTTGAGGGCTTTGGGGGAGTGGGGGAGGGGGAGCTCCAACAGGGGGCGCATGCGTTCGGGGTCGGGGCCTATCACTCCGTTACGCACTACGTAGCCGAGGATAGAACATAGAACAGTACAGCACAGAACAGGCCCTTCGGCCCTCGATGTTGTGCCGAGCAATGATCACCCTACTCAAACCCACGTACCCACCCTATACCCGTAACCCAACAACCCCCCCTTAACCTCATTTTTAGGACACTACGGGCAATTTAGCATGGCCAATCCACCTAACCCGCACATCTTTTGGACTGTGGGAGGAAACCGGAGCACCCGGAGGAAACCCACGCACACACGGGGAGGACGTGCAGACTCCGCACAGACAGTGACCCAGCCGGGAATCGAACCTGGGACCCTGGAGATGTGAAGCATTTATGCTAACCACCATGCTACCGTGCTGCCCTAGATGGCTAGACGGTCGGTGCTAAACACGCACTTACCCTTATTGTAGGTGAGGTTAAGGAGTTTTGCGGTACGGAGGAATTTGCGGAGGTTGGCGTCGTGGTCCTGCTCGTCGTGGCCGCAGATGGTGACATTGTCGAGATACAGGAAAGTTGCCCGTAAACCGTGTTGGTCGACCATTCGGTCCATCTCCCTTTGGAAGACCGTGACCCCATTCGTGACACCGAAAGGAACCCTTAAAAAGTGGTAGAGGCACCCATCCGCTTCGAACGCAGTGTACTCTCGGTCACTCGCGCGGATGGGGAGCTGGTGGTAGACGGACTTAAGGTCCACCGTGGAAAAAACCTTGTATTGCGCGAACCTGTTAACCAGGTCGGAGATACGTGGGAGAGGATACGCGTCCAGCTGTGTAAATTGGTTGATGGTCTGACTGTAGTCTATGACCATCCGATTTTTCTCCCCGGCCTTAACCACCAGCACTTGTGCTCGCCGAGGGCTGTTGCTAGCCTCGATAACCCCTTCCTTCAGAAGCCTTTGGACTTCGGACCTGATGAAGGTCTGGTCCTGGGCACTCTACCGTCTGCTCCTGGTGGCGACGGGTTTGCAATCCGGGGTGAGGTTTGCAAACAAGGATGGGGGATTGACCTTGAGGGACGCGAGGCTGCAGACAGTAAGGGGGGGGGCATAGGGCCGCCGAATTTGAATGTTAAGCTCTGGAGGTTGCACTGGAAATCTAACCCCAGGAATGTTGCCGCGCAGACGTGGGGAAGGACGAAGAGCTTTATAGTTTTTAAACTCCCTCCCATGGACCGTGAGGTCCGCTATGCAGCACCCTGTGATCTGGACCGAGTGCGAACCGGAGGCCAGAGCGATTCTTTGTTTTACCGGATAAACGGGAAGCAGCGTCTTACCGTGGCGGGGTGGACGAAACTTTCCGTGCTCCCAGAGTCCAACAGGCAGCTTGTCTCGTGACCGTTGAGGAAAATCCTCATGGTCGCCGTGGAAAGCGTGCGGGGCCGTGACTGATCCAACGTTGCTGAGGTGAGTCGTGGCAGGAACTCCGAGTCATCATCCGGCAGCGAGTGGTCACTTGCGGGGTCCTCGGTGCCAATCCAAGATGGCGGCGGCCATCGGCCGCACGTGATGGGGGGGTGAACAAAATGGCGGCGCCCTGGGATCGCACGTGGAGTCAAGGGCCCAAATTAGTGGTGCCCAGAGATCGCACGTGGAGTCGGGTGCCCAAAATGGTGCCGCCCGGGGATCGCACATGGCGTCGGGGGCCCAATATGGCGGCGCCCGGTGATCACTCGTGGTGGTGGGGGGTGGGGGCAGCGAGGTCCGCGGGCCGTGCGGGTCGCGTGAGGAGCGCGCGGGGGTACCTGCGGTCGCTGCTTGGGACTGCAGCGACCGCCTTGGACTGGCAAACAGCCGCGTAATGGCCCTTTTTGCCGCAGCCTTTACAGGTTGCAGTGCGGGCCGGGCAGCACTGGCGGGGGTGCTTGGCCTGGCTGCGAAAGTAGCAGCGGGGCCCCGTGGGTTTATTGGGGCGCCCTGCGGCGCAAGCCTGGGGGGGTCAGAGTCTGCAGGGGTGAGTGGGGTCGCGTTCCATGCCGCCCAGGGGGCTGCCGCGCGGTAGATAGCGTACGCGCGGGCGTTGCGGTTAGCGATATCGAGAGAGGAGGTGAGGGCCCGTGTCTCAGCGAGGCTTAAAGTTTCCTTCTCCAAGAGTCTCTGGCAGATCTGGGAAGATTGAATACCCGCCACGAAAGCGTCTCGAATTAAAAGTTTGGTGTGCTCGGCCAGGTGCAGTTTTTCCCCAGAACAAGGAGCGTCTGGTAGAATTCATCTAAGGACTCACCGGGGAATTGCTGTCTCATGGCCAGCAAGTGCCGTGCGTAGACCTGGTTCACCGGCCGGATGAAATGTCCTTTTAGTAAGTCCATAGCTGCGTCATAGTCTGTTGTGACCTCTATGAGCGTGTACACTGCGGTGCACACGCACGAGTGGAGGATATGCAGTTTTTGTTCCCTCGTCGGGCAGTTTTCGGCTGTGCTTAAATAACTGTTGGAACACGCCAGCCAGTGTTTAAATGCAGCTGTTGCATTTGCTGCGTGCGGGCTGAGTCGAAGGCACTCTGGCTTGATACGAAGCTCCATCTTTTTAAAACTTGTGTATTAAATTGATGCACCATCAATTGGACACGAGGCAGAGATGTGATCCAAACAAAAGGCTTTAATACACAAGATGTGTGCCCGGCAGCAGACGTACAGAAGAATGGCCGACTGCCGGGGAACACGGGTTCTTATATCCCGCCCTGTAGGCGGAGCTACCTACCTCTCAGCCAATCGGCTGAGAGGCACATGACTTACCCGGGCCAATGGGCAGCGAGTCCTCTGCACCAATGGCAGCTCATCTCTGGAGGTACTGTAATACCCCTAGTCATACTACCACACCGACCAATGGTCGGTGGATTTTATGTTCAACAACACACAGTGGGGCAAGATCAAGAATGATAAGTTCTTGAGGTGGAGAATCGAACTCACACCTATAATTACGATATTGTGTATCATCCTAGGAAGCTCAATGAGCCCCCAGATGCCCTGTCCCGTGGCACATGCGCCAGCGTGCAAGATGGCCGACTTCGGGCCATCCATAATGACCTCTGTCACCCGGGGGTCACCCGGCTTCTCCACTTCATCAAGGCCCGCAACCTGCCCTACTCCACCGAGGAGGTCAGGGCCATGACCAGGGACTGCCAAGTCTGCACGGAGTGCAAACCGCACTTCTATCAACCAGACAAGGCCCACCTGGTGAAAGCTTCCCGCCCCTTTGAGCGCCTCCGCGTTGATTTCAAACGTCCCCTCCCCTCCACTGACCGCAATGTGTACTTTCTCAACGTCGAGTATTCCCGTTTCCCCTTTGCCATCCCATACCCTGACATGACTGCAGCCACTGTCATTAAGGCCCTGCACAGCATCTTCACCCTGTTCAGTTTCCCCACTTACGTCCACTGACCGGGGCTCCTCTTATTTGAGCGATGAGCTGTGTCAGTACCTGCTTGGAAGGGCATTGCCTCGAGCAGGACTACCAGCTACAAACCCCTGGGGAAACGGTCAAGTGGAGAGGGAGAATGCGACGGTATGGAAGGCCGTCCTTCTAGCCCTACTGTCTAGGAGTCTCCCGGTTTCCCGCTGGCAGGAGATCCTCCCCGACGCGCTCCACTCCATTCGGTCACTCCTCTGCACAGCCACGAATGAGACCCCTCACGACCGTCTATTTGTCTTCCCCAGGAAGTCTATCTCCGGGGTCTCGCTTCCGTCCTGGCTGATGACACTGGGGCCTGTCCTCCTCCGGAAGCACGTGAAGAGCCATAAGCCCGACCCTCTGGTCGAGAGGGTCCAGCTCCTACATGCCAACCCTCAGTATGCCTACGTGGCGCACCACGACGGACGACAGGATACAGTCTCCCTCCGGGACCTGGCACCCGCCGGTTCCCCAGCGACTATCACCAACGCACCCCCCACCCCACCCCCCCACACACCGCCTATCACCACCAACCGAATCCCTCACGGCGGGCTACCAGCTGCCCCCCTGGGGATCCTGAACACCGCTCCCACCCTTCCAAGGCCTGCACCCCTCTTCCTCCATCGCTGACACACCGTGATGAAGCTCCAGACGACACGCTCCCGCAGTCAACAAGTCTAACACCCATGCCCGCAGCAACGAGTCTAGCACCCCTGCCCGCAGCAAAACCGGAGCTGAGGCGATCACAGAGAACGATTAAGGCTCCGGACAGACTCGATATGTGAGCCCACTTTACACCCGCTGGACTTCAATTTTTAACAGGGGGTGAATGTGGTGAACGTATTCCTACTGCAATTCACCACTGTATTGTACTGTATTATGTTGATGCCCCTGTGGGCTCCGCCTGTGGCTCCGCCCCATCGGGGGTGGTATATAGATCTGCAGCCTGTAGGCGGCACTCAGTACAGAGCAGTCGCAGGCAGGCACAGATCTAGCTTATTAAAACCACTGTTCACTTCTACTAATCGTCTCGTGTGAATTGATGGTCGCATCACTGCGCTCACCCCAGTCCAATGCCAGCATTTCCGTATCACAATTTTTAATTAGTAATGGGTTGAAGGATTACAGCGAACGGGCAGGACGATGGAACTGAGGCCATGATGAGATCAGCCATCATTGTGTTGAACAGTGGAGCAGGCTCACGAGGCTAAATTGCCTACTCCTGATCTTAGTTCATGTCTTCTAAGAAATAACTATTCTGCCTAATTCCAACTTCCAGCTCTTGGCCCGTAGCCCTGTAGATAACAGCATCTCAAGCACAACTCTGGTGTCCTTGATTAATAAGGGGATTTCTTGATTAATAAGGGGGTCAGAGGTTATGGGGAGAAGGCAGCAGGACATATGTACATGATTTGCTGGGACCCTCCCACACCGCTCTCACTTATCTTCTCCCCCCTCAAACACCCGATTCATCCTTGCCCTTGTGCCAGATGTATCACCTTCAGTTGTATGAGATGCAGCTTTTAACAAGGTCAAAGCAGCACTGTTTCAGAATAAAGTTCAGTTTGGCATGGTTTATCCCATGCGTCTTTGGGTGACCTTTGACAATAGGGACCACTACTTCGAGACCATTGGAAGCTAAGATGTCCATCCAAAGAAATGGACTGGGGTTGAAATTATGAAATTAAATGAAATGAAAATCGCTTATTGTCACAAGTAGGCTTCAAATGAAGTTACTGTGAAAAGCCCCTTGTTGTATTTTGTACGGGTTGAGAGATGTTTGGAGGTGGATGGGGTTGTTTGGCTTTTCTAGGGGTTTAGAGTACCCAATTCTTTCTTTTTTTCCAATTAAGGGGCAATTTAGTATGGCCAATCCACACAACCGGCACTTCTTTGGGTTGTAGGGGTGAGACCCATGCAGACACAGGGAGAATGTGCTTATCTGTCTTTTCTTATCAATGGTTGAAGAGGTGTAGATGGGGCTGTTTGTAACTTTACATGTGGGATGGGGTGGCATGGTACCACAGTGGTTACCACTGTTGCTTCACAGGGTCCCAGGTTCGATTCCCGGCTTGGGTCACTCTATGTGTGGAGTCTGCACGTTCTCCCTGTATCTGCGCGGGTTTCCTCTGGGTGCTCCGGTTTCCTCCCACAAATGCCAAAAGACATGCTCGTTAGGTGACATTCTGAATTCTTCCTCTGTGTACCCGAACAGGTGCCGGAATGTGGTGACTAGGAGATATTCAAAGTAACTTCATTGCAGTGTTAATGTAGGCCTACTCGTGACAATAAAGATTATTATTATTATTAATAATTGTATTGTGGAGATTGGTGGGATGGGTAATGTTTACGGTTAATGTTGTTCTTTTTGGAATTAATAAAGTTGGTTTTGGGCAGAGGGTAGGTTTGGTGTTTTGGGATTTTGTGTTTCTAATGGGTTTTCTCTGTGGGGCTGTCCAATAGCTAGAGTTATTAGCTAGAGCCGGGTTGATTACCCCAGTGCTGCCTGAGATGTTTGAGGATTCCATGACTTGAGGGATGTTGCCAGCTTCATTGGCGCAGGTGGCGATCTCCTCAATATTATAGAGGGGTAAGGATCTGATGGAGTGTGGGTCATACCGCCCCATTTCATTACTGAATGCAGATTCAAAGCTCTTGGCTAAGGTCTTGTCTAGGCGCAAGGGAACCTGCTTCCCAGAGGTCATATTGGAAGAGTAGTCAGGGTTTTGTTGTGTTTCGTTCCTTGTACTTTTAAGGTGAACTCACCAAACACTTTGATCTGTCCAACCAAGATCCTTTTATTGTGTCTCATGCATGCAGTAGGATGGCAATCTGATATAGAGCATGTTATCATGGAGTCTTGCTACTCCTCTGGAACTTACAACTTCTGCTGACCTGTTACATGTACATCTTATTACCCTCTACCTCATGTTTTTCTGGAGATGGCTGGATGAGCCTCTCTTTATATACAGGTGCCTGGCCACATGGCGTGTCTGTACTGCCACCTACTGGTTGGAGATCTCACACCATCCTACTATGATATGTCCAATAAGCATATCGTAAGAAGTCTTACGACACCAGGTTAAAGTCCAACAGGTTTGATTCAAACACTAGCTTTCGGAGCGCAGCTCCTTCCTCAGGTCATCACATCATCCTCAGGTCTCCACATCATAAGCATATCACCACAGGTTTGTTTGTTTTTTTAAAAATCTTTTTATTAGCATTTTCAAAATTATACATATTGCTGTTGGTTTTCATTTATTATACAGTCACAAAGGTTCCTTCTTAGGTTTCTCTATTTACAGTCAGCCCACAATCCTCCCCGTGTCCCTTCCCCCCCCCCCTCCCCCCTCCCTCCCCAGCTCAGCCCACAATCCTCCCTGTGTTTCCCCCCCTCCTCCCTCCCCAGCTCAGCCCACAATCCTCCCTGTGTTTCCCCCCCCCTCCTCCCTCCCTAGCTCCTCGACCCCCCTCCTTTTCACTGCTGTTTCCCATTTCTTCTTGCTGTTTTGCTATCTCGCCTTGCTCCCCCCCACCCGGCCCCGCTGCCACTCCCCAGTCCTCCCTCGCTTTCCTCTTTCTATCTTGTCCTGACTATTTATTTATTTATGTGTTGGCCACAAACAGGTCTCGGAACAGTCGGGTGAATGTTTTGTGGAAGCCCTCTTCCGACCCAGAGATGGTGAATTTAATTTTCTCCATTTGGAAAAATTCTGATATGTCGGACAGCCAGTCTGCAGCCCTGGGTGGTGCTGCTGACCGCCAGCCGAGCAGGATTCTACGGCAGGCGATCAGTAAGGCAAAGGCAAGGGCGTCCGCCCTCCTCCCCAGGAATAGATCTGGCTGGTCTGAACCTCCGAAGACAGCCACTATCTGGCATGGCTCCACCCTCACCCCCTCCACTTTGGACATACCTCGAAGGCAGCTGTCCAGTACTCCACAAGTCTGGAGCAAGACCAGAACATGTGGGTGTGGTTGACTGGGCCTCCTTGGCACCGTTCGCATCTATCCTCCACTTCCGGGAAGAACCTGCTCATTCGGGTTCTGATCAAGTGGGCTCTATGTACCACTTTTAGCTGCATTAGGTTGAGCCTCACGCACGTGGAGGTAGAGTTGACCCTGTGCAGTGCTTCGCTCCCGAGTCCCCACCCTATTTCAAACCCCAAGTCTTCCTCCCATTTCCTCCTTGTCGTGTCCAGTTCGGTGTCGGCCTTCTCTAGCATTCGTTCATACATGTTCCCTCTGCCTACGATTGCTGCATCTAGTAACTGCTCTCGTAGTGTCTGTCGTGGGTATGTCCTTGTCTCCTTCCATAGGAAGTTTTTAAGCTGCAGGTATCGGAGTCTCTGCGTCCTGTCTCCACCTTTTGAAGGTGGCATCAGTGAGTGCTGGTGCAAATCTTATTTCATAGACTTTACAGTGCAGAAGGAGGCCATTCGGCCCATCAAGTCTGCACTGGCTCTTGGAAAGAGCACCCTACCCAAGGTCAACACCTCCACCTTATCCCCATAACCCAGTAACCCCACCCAACACTACAGGCAATTTTGGACACTAAGGGCAATTTATCATGGCCAATCAACCTAACCTGCACATCTTTGGACTGTAGGAGGAAACCGGAGCACCCAGAGGAAAAAAGTGCAACTCCCACACAATCATGCAAGGCCAGAATTGAACTTCGATCCCTGGTGCTACAAGGCACTGAGAACCACTGCTGTCAAAGGCAGATGCTGACACTTGCCAACACCACACAAAGCTGCAGACTAGTTGTCCAACCTGTCAGAATTTGCCACCTGTGGCTAGCAAGAGGGCTTCCTCAACACATGGAACCATTTGCAAAGACCTGTTTATAGACAGCAACCATTAGAGCAGGAGGGGAGAGAGAAAGGAAGGCAGACAGGCCATGGCTTGCAAAGGAAAGTTGGGGGGGGGGGGGGGGGGGAAGAGAGAGAGAAAAAAGAAAGAAAGAGACAAGAGCCCATTGCAGGACACAAGTGACACAGCTGCAGAAAATGAGCCCGAAGGCAAGGAGGAAAAGGCAGAGGGAGCAACAACATGCTGAGCAAGACAAGCTAGGGCTGACACAAGGAAGCCCAACGAAGGCAATGTGACCAAAAGGGGGGCCCACAAGCAGCAAGTATCACAGACTGGCATTGTCATCTCAGATGCCAAGGCATAGGCTATGGGTATGGACTTAGTGCTGGGATTAGTATCAACATGGTGAGCCAAAGGGCCCCGTTTGTGCTGCATGACTAAAAATTCATAGGAATTGTATCATTAAACATGTATCCATGTAGCAATGGAAAGGCTGCAGTTATTGTAGTCAAATTTATTTGCCAATCAATTGTCCTTAAAAAGTGGATTTAAACCCCATGTGCCCCAGGCGGTACTAGGAATAGACCAAGGCAGAGCTCCTCAGTGTTATAGATATAGGGATTAATGGCACAATAATATGGGAAAAATAGAAACCAAATTCTTACTTAAATGTTAGACTTTCTAAACACTGAAACCCATTAGAGAACCCAATTATTTTTTATCTAATTAAGGGGCAATTTAACATGGTCAATTCACTTACCTTGCACATCCACTTACCTTGCACATCTTGTGTTGTGGGGTTGAGACCCACACTGACATGGGGAGAACGTGGAAACTCCACATAGTGACCCAAGGCCAGGACTGAACCTGGGTCCTCAGCACTGAGGCAGCAATGTTAACCACTGCCACCATACTCCCCACTTCTAAAACCCACCTGGATTTCCTTCCTTCACTAGAGTGCACTGTGGCTAGTGAAGCAATTCACTGGTTCCAATAGCACCCAAACCCACAAGTGGGCAGCATGGTACCATAGTGGTTAGCACAATTGCTTCACAGCTCCAGGACCCCAGGTTGGATTCCCAGCTTGGGTCAGCGCCTCCCCGGACAGGTGCCGGAATGTGGCGACTAGGGGCTTTTCACAGTAACTTCATTGAAGCCTACTCGTGACAATAAGCGATTTTCATTTCATTTTCATTTTCAGTCTGTGCATTCTCCCGGTGTCTGCGTGGGTTTCCTCTGGTTTCCCTACAGTCAAGATGTGCAGGTTAGGTGGATTGGCCATAAAGTGTTCAAAAAGGTTGGGTGGGGTTACTGGGTTGTGGGCAAGGTGCTCTTTCCAAGGGCTGGTGCAGACACGATGGGCCAAATGGCCTCCTTCTGCACTGGAAATTCTATGAAATAATCTCTCCCATCTGGAGCAACAGGAAAAAAAAAAAAAGGGTACTTAACAGGTGGGTTTGGTTACCAACTTCACATGCCACCCTGAGACTACTGGTGCAAATCCAAGGTGAAGTAGGGACTCAGTTCCAAAAATGAAAACACCCACACATATAGAAATGAAGTGTACTTTTGTGATGATTTGGATTCAAGTCAAATCCCATCAGAACTGGTTAAGGCATTGGACAGCAACAAAATTACAAAAATTTAAAATCAAGTTTATTAGTGAATTGAAAGTCAGGTAGATAAAAATGGAAATTACATTTCTTATTTACAGTAGCACATGGTGCTGAAAAGCATCAAGACATCAGACTATACAAGAACATGTTGCTTTCAGTGAAAAAGGTTATGAAATTATTTCAGAGAGACTAAATGCTTTGAAAAGTTGAGAATCACATCAGATTTTAGCTGTGGAATGGTGCTGATCTTCATTTGCTTGCTGCTGGCATACTTGTTCTTAACAGTCTGGAATGAAGGAGGGAGGAAATAAGTAACAGAAAAACCACACCAACAACAGAAAAACTGGTGCCGTGCTGCCAACACTGCTACCATTGAGAGGTTAGCACTGGTGCTGTGTGGAACAGACTGTTCCACTGGGTCTGTAATCGACACTTGGGACACTGACACCCAAATGACCCATGGCACCAGCTTCAAAGTGGGCTGTTAGCGGTGTGCATAGCTGCATGACTGCCTTGCCAGCTGCAGCAATAGTGCTCAGTGTCTGTCCACCCTGACCCCACAGCCCAGCTACCACTACCAGAGGCCTGGCAGAAGCCCCTGCCAGCAGCACACTATGGCCATTTCCATAACCACTCTCCCCCTCAAAAAGAGACATCATGCCAGTTCCACCATTTTTAAAATCACAAAAGACCTGTGCCATCAGGGACTTGGATTGAAGGCAGAGAATTGTGGAGGCCCTGGGTCAGGTGGAGTGAAATGCATGGACACCATTTGAGGGGACAGAATCATGATTGGATGTCAAATCAGTACCTGCGGCTATTCTCCACCAAATATTTCCTGATTTCCGGTTAACTGAGAATCCTGCCCATGGCATCATTTCAGTCTAGAGCCTCCATTCAGTGATAAAAGCTTACCACATGCTTTGTGAGATTTTGATTGACCTTCACAACATTCTTGGCAATGTGCTCCATCACTGGAATAAGATCATCTTCCTTATAGGTCATGTAGTGCTGTAGAAGTGGCGTCTGAAAGAATTTGGTTGAAATAGTCAGTGCTTACAATGGAAGCTACCGTCAGCTAAATGGTGCTCATCTTTTAACTGAAGTCAATACTTACCCATTCACCATTATTCAAGACTTTCTGAGCAAGACAAAAAGCAGCGGCAGCTATCTGGGATGGAAGATAATGAATCATCTCGTAGTCAACAATAGTCAGTTCCATCAGGTATTTAGCTAGAGTATGGTGTTCAGAGCTTACCTAGCAAAGAGAAAAAGCACATTAATATTCACCTTTTAAGCTAGTGCTGTTTTTTGGCACACTGGCCAGATGCATTGAAGCGGATTCTTAATTGCTTAAATAGGATTTATTACTCAGAAATTAAATCTCGTCTGACTCAGTTACAATTCAGACTGGACATTAAAATGGCATACTTGCTAAAGAGGGGTTCAAATATGCAAAAGGTAAAACATTGTAATAGTGCAAGATTATTAGCTAGCTTAAATATTTCAAGCAATTATAGCCAATAAAGCACTTTAAAAGCCTCTGAAGTTCAGGAAATATGGCAGCTAATTTTGGACAGCAAGATCTCCAGTGAAGAGATAAAATATAGATCAGGACACTAGGAAACTGTGCTAGGGTTGAGATTTCAACTGATAACCCAACTCGGGCAAAGTGTGCCGGATCATGGAGCCACAATAGAGGCACCATTTTTCAGATGGCATTAGAGGCTGCCCCTGGTGCCATGGTTGAGGTAAAAGCCATTTGTTTTAAACGTACTGGATAAGGACACAAGTTACAGTTATTTTGTGCAAGTTAAATTTCAAAGAACTGCTCTGCATTTCAGTAGCATCTTTGCTGAACACAATTGAAACAAAATACTGAACAATCTCAGCAGGTCTGATGGATCTGTGGAGCGAAGGGAACTACTGTTGAGTCTCGATGACTTTGTTGAAGCCAGATTGAAAGCTTGACTTACTTCTGCAATTTTTGAAGACCGCCTCAGAAAGTGCAGGGGAAGAGGCCTGCCTAGGGAAAAGTTAAGTTTCTGAAGAATCTGCCTTTCCATCTCACGTATTGTAGCTGTAGTGTAAGTGTTGTCTGTAACATAGACAAAGTCTCCAATTTCAGGGGGATACATTTCTTCATATTTGGATGATACTAGCATTGCTGTCACACCAACAAGTTGTAGACGGCTCTTGGTTACTGGATTATCCTGAAAACACAAAATTGTTTAAGGAATGTTGTATGGCCATCCCAAGCCAAACCAATTAAGGAATGCTGAATGTCTACAATCTCCTGCCTGTACCTCAACCAGCAAAAAAAACCATCAAGCTCACTCATCACCTACACACTTGCTGACCTTCATACAAACATTAGGAGCAGAAGTAGGCCACTCAGCCCCTTCTGGAGCCTGTGACATTCAATACGATCATGCATGGATTTTAACTTCCTGCTCCACATTCCTGCCTACCCCCCCCCCCCCCAATAACCATCACCCCCTGCTCATCTAAAATCTACCTCCATGCCTTTTGAAGACTCAAACCTCAAGATTTCTCCTCATCTAGCCAAAAAGGGCAGGCTGATTTTTAAAACGGAGACGTTAAACTCATCCTTCCTTCAGGACCTCAACCCTTAATTTGATTCTGGGGGATGAGCAATGGAAAACATTAGTAGCCAGTAGTCTCCAGCTGCCTAGGCTCCATGCATTTTAATTCCCTCCACTTTCCTTTAAGACACCACTTTCCCACTAATCTCAAAAATAAAGTAACCCTTAAGGCATCTCCTGCCTAAGTAACCCTTAGGGCAGCATGGTAGTTAGCATAAATGCTTCATAGCTCCAGGGTCCAGGTTCGATTCCCGGCTGGGTCACTGTCTGTGTGGAGTCTGCACGTCCTCCCAGTGTGCGCGTGGGTTTCCTCCGGGTGTTCCGGTTTCCTCCCACAGTCCAAAGATGTGCGGGTTAGGTGGATTGGCCATGCTAAATTGCCCGTAGTGTCCTAAAAAAGTAAGGTTAAGGGGGGGTTGTTGGGTTACGGGTATAGGGGGGATACGTGGGTTTGAGTAGGGTGATCATTGCTCGGCACAACATTGAGGGCCGGGGCCTGTTCTGTGCTGTACTGTTCTATGTCTATCTGCAGCATAGAAATAATGGTTGCCCAATGCCAGAATTCAGATTATTCAACTGGCTACTATAAAGCCTCACCCCAGTTTGGAAGGAAAATGGCTTCCTCAGTGTCTGTCATTTCAAACATTAGCCCTTGAATGCAGCCTCATTTCTCAGTCCAAGATTAAGCTCAAGACTGAAATGTCTGTACAAACACCAACTTTCAATGGAATGGGTGCTTTAAAAACACCACATCAACTATTGAACCTGTTTATTTGGAAAATATTGCCTCGTCTGTTTGGTTTGATCAGCTACTGGTCCATCAACCAGCTTTCCTCCTATATTTCACTGACTCATGTCCTGTTTACAGAAACGAAAGCAGTAACTTGCCTACCATTTGTTTAATGAAAATTTTTTACCTGCAGGAATCGATCAATGATGGACACCGTCATGTACAATGTTTCTTGGAGCAGCTGAAATTTTCTCTGAACCTGTACAAGCCAGTCTATTAGGATGGCACGCATATTCCCAGTTACCTCCCTTCCTTCCAAGTACTTTGGCCTCACTGACTGTTCCACCTTCTCAGAAAATACATTTTGGGTTAGGGCATTGCACAAAAATACAAAATTTTATTTGTGACATTCAACCATCAAATAAGAGCGGTTTGTATCTTAAACGTTCACTTGCAAGCCTCCAGACTCCTCAGTGGGGTATAGATCCACACGAGGGCGTGGCAACATGTTAAATGGCCATCATTTAGGGGACACGACCTTTCAAGCACTGTTAAATAGAATGCAGATAATCTCCCCATAAACCTTAAAAACCCAGTTGCATCACAGCAGAATTTTGGAATACAAATATCCTTAACCCAGCTTATTCAGAATTTAGGTAGTTGAAGACAGCCACCAATGATTAAAATCAGGAACATGCAAGAGATTGGAAATTAGTGTAAGAGATCTTTAATGAATCAAATGAGGGACGGGGTAAAGACAGAGTGTTTTACAACAAGGATGACCATACCTGACCAAAGAGCTAGGAAAGGTCAGCTGAGGTACTGGGTTTGGTGCAAGTAGCAGAGGTTTGGAGGAGGGTGAATAGAATTAACCAGATCTTTCAACTAAATTACTACAAGGAGACTGGTTTAGCACAGTGGGCCAAGACAGCTGGCTTGTAATGCAGAACAAGACCAGCAGTGCAGGTTCAATTCCCGTTCCAGCCTCCCTGAACAGGCACCGGAATGTGGCAACTAAGGGCCTTTCAGAGTAACTTAATTGAAGCCTACTTGTGACAATAAGCAATTATTATTAAAACAAAAGCTGACCTCTAGTTGCCTCAAATATTTGTAGATATCTTTAACATATTCACTGCATAGCAGGGGGTTGTCACCATCATCTGCGTCAACATCTTTAACTGGAAGCAACACATCGGAGAAGGCTTGGCACAGGTCATCAGCAATACAGCCCGATGTTTCCATCAGGGATGGTGATGC